>NC_090282.1:38829553-39537053 GCF_037392515.1 Haliotis asinina
ATGTAGTTTACACACAATGGATCCATTGACAGATGAGTCCGACAAACAGGCGATACTTGATGGGATACAACATTGGGAAGACGAAACATGCCTGGATTTTGTCAGCGATGGACCTTACGTTGGACCCCATTTGAGGTTCATAAGAGATTCGGGGTAAGTACAAGCAGATTCATTGGTTTATTATGCTGGTGCTAGCTGATTCAATGGGTTTAATGTACACGTGCCAGCTGATTCAATGGGTTTAAAGTACACGTGCCAGCTGATTCATGGGTTTAGAAGTTTCGTGACTTTTACATACAAATGCTCGCAGATTCTTAGATTTTACACACTGGTGCTAACATATTCATGGGTTTTAGACACAGGTGGAAGGAGATTCACGGGTTTTACATACAAGCGCTAGGAGGTTCATGTGTTTCCCGTATAGGTGCTAGTTGGTTCACGGGTTTTACATACAAGCGCTAGGAGGTTCATGTGTTTCCCATATAGGTGCTAGTTGGTTCACGGGTTTTACATACAAGCGCTAGGAGGTTCATGTGCTTCCCATATAGGTGCTAGTTGGTTCACGGGTTTTACATACAAGCGCTAGGAGGTTCATGTGTTTCCCGTATAGGTGCTAGTTGGTTCACGGGTTATACATACAAGCGCTAGGAGGTTCATGTGTTTCCCATATAGGTGCTAGTTGGTTCACGTGCTTTACATTCAAGCGCTAGGAGGTTCATGTGTTTCCCGTATAGGTGCTAGTTGATTCACGAGTTTCACATGCTGGTGCTTCCAGAGCCACGGGGTTGTACATACATGACGTGTTATCGGATTCACTGGTTTTATGTAAAGCCGCCAGCAGATTCATTGGTTTTGCATACAAGTCCCAGCTGAACCACGGGGTTTCACATACTGGTGCTAGCTGAGTCATGAGGTTTTATATAAAGGTGCTAGCAGATTCGTTGGTTTTACATACAGGCGCTAGTAGATTCCCGGTCTATTGTATATTCGTGCTAATTCATGCAGGAGCCTTACATACTGGTGCTTGCAGAATGACAGGTATTTCATAAGGTGCTAGCAGAGTCGTGAGCTTTACAGAAAGGTGCCATTTGATTAATGTTTTTAAATACATGTGCTAATTGATTAATGAAGTTTTTTCATATACTAGTGCTATCGGATTTATCAATGTTCACATGCTCGTTCAAGCAAATTAGGGTGAGGTTTGTAACAAGGTGCAAGCACATCTGATTGTTTGGTTTAGTGTACACAGAATACAGGAGGATAAACACCTGACATGGATGATGTCGTGATTGGTGAAGATTCTAGTTTGGTTCCATTTAAGTAACTTACTAAGCATATTTGATACGATCTTCTACATTGTTCTATCTCATGTTCAGCTGTAAGTCCAGAGTTGGAAAGAGACCTCTCGGACAAGACATCTCAATCGGGGAAGGTTGTGGGACGGTGAGTGTTAACATTTTAATGTAGATGATTTCAAAAGCGGTATAGGAACGATACAATTTGAGAAGACACACATGAAGTAATTATGGTGGTTGTAATCGCTCAATCATAGATGAAGTAGTTACCTGGCAAATGTCTGGAAGATACATCACAAAGGAGAAGACACTGCATCACAGTATTAAAGCCTCAAATATTCCAAATCAAAGAACTGAGACACCCGAAGTTCTCCGTCCTAATGTATGATTTACCATTCTCTACATGTTGGTTCCAGAAAGGGATAGTGGCGCACGAGATCGCCCATTCTTTAGGCTTTTGGCACGAACAGGCCCGACCAGACCGTGACACGTATGTCAACATTCATTCAGAGAATATCATATCAGGCAATATTAACAACTTTATAGGGAAAAGCTGGGAGGAAGCTCTAACCCTTGGTGTCCCATACGACTACTCATCTCTAATGCATTACCGCACAAAGGTAAGTGGTCACTAATACAACGTAGGAACATTCTCGACCTTTGGAAACAAGCTAAAAATGTCAAAAGTGCGAGTATGCCAGATCGCGAGAACGCGAGATTGTGAGACTTGACAGCATGTACAACTGTCGCATACTCGCGTTGTCGACTTTTGACACAAAGTGCTATGTACCAACAACACGAGAATGCGAGATCGCGAGAACGCGAGATTTTGGCCAAATCTCGCGTTCTCGCGATTCCGAATTTTCGCACTTTTGACACCTTTAGCTTATTTCCAAAAGTCGGGATCGCGATTTTGTCCCATACGGTATTCCATAGAAGAATAATTGAGACAAGAGAGAAAAATCATTTAGTGACAACTCTACCCTGGATGACACATTCACGCACTCTTCTAATTTTGGACATAAAATATGTCAAGGGAACAGTTGGGTTCACTTATATGTTCTGTGGACATTATGTGTCTAGTTTCTTTCCTCACACAGAGTTTCTCCGCAAACGGACAAGAAACAATCACTTCCAAAGAACCGGACATGGACAGGACATTAGGATCAAGATACCGTCTCTCTTTCTTTGATGTGAAACTTGCTAATTACATGTACTGCAACGGTATTCCATCCAACTCACTCTGTTATATTATTTACGTCCTAGATAAAAACAGAACATTTTATCAGTTTCCAATGTCTTGAATATTCTTGTGGTAATTGTTTTGAAACAGATTGGCCTGGGGCAAGGGTTTAACCTGCTTCTTACGTACCCTTTCATATTCGGATGAGAAGTGTTTTTTACGAGTGACAAACAAATGTGTTCTGTTCATGATCTGGAGAACGTTTACTGCCCAGATGAAGCAATAAACATGGACGCAGTTAATTTCATACGAGCATATTAATTTCTACACAAAAGGCGGTTTAAATGCTCAAAGAGGCTATCCAAATAGGGTTAAACTGTCAATCATAGATCATAAATTGGGCGCCATTTTATTTTCTCCTTTGTAGATCAATGCAGTGGTGGTCTTACATGGTCTAAATGCAGACATGACCGTTACAGAGATCCAAAGAACTGTAACAAATGCAAGTGCCCGGATGGATGGTCTGGAAAAATCTGCACTGACATAAAACCAGGTGTCAACGGTGAGTAGATATCTTAGATCGTGATCATGTTGTACACAACATCGTTGTTGAATGCATGTGTCGGCCTGAGCACAATAGGTCTGAGTACACTGGCAGTGTGATTAACAGTGCACGTGTTGTTTATGTCAATATCACACTGGTTGGATGTGTATATGAAAGGCGGAAGTGGCAAAACTATTGAAAGCACTGATATGTATGAGGGTGAAAAAAATCCATAAGAGACATGTCTGAACGTAGCTATATGTAGCCCGTGCGATGAATAGGTGACAATTAACAGACTGAGTCGGAGTTGACTAAGAGTGACTTGTCTCACATGAACTGAACTGGATCACTGGCAGTGAGAAAGTTACGTATTATAACATAAGTGGACCCTTGATGACGGGGTCACAGATGGTCCTCAGCAACCTCATGATCAGCCGGTCTTAAGAGGCAACGAACATGATCGGGTGGTCAGGTAGCCTGACGTGTTATCGTATCCCATTTGCCAATGATCTATGCTCATGGTATCATGCAGTTGACTGCCTGGTCCTAATTTACCGACCGCCGTCATATCACTGGAATATTATTAAAGAATAAACAAGCAACAACACCAACAACTACTACATGAGTGTCCTTACATTAGCGAAACACAATTTTTCTGGTATTTTCGAAGAGGAATATTCTCTCTCACAGTTAATTCCGTCTCTAATAATGAAACCCCCGACAAGAGAGACTATTATGTGTAAACACTATTATTTTTGATATGGTAAATTGTAGATGTTTAGACCTTCTTTGAATCCAAGTATTCACCGTTTCCACTTGTATCTATTTGTGTTGCAAATCTAAAGTAACATCATCTGCGAACCCAGATGATATTATGACACGCAAATTACGTATCTACGTATCAATAATGAATTAGCTAGGTGCTACAAAATATATATGGACTAGTCAGACTCTACTTTACAGTTACACAAATACTGAGCCAAGGAACGCTTTTGGCTCAGGCATACATTGTTCTACAAACGTTAATAAAACGTGCTTCATGAAAAGGTATATAGTGGCACTTTTCCCATTGTGTGAATATATTCTACCTCTACACTCAATGTGTATATTTTATGGAATGAGTGTAGCGGTAGGATTTCCTAAAAATCCGTTTCCATGGGATGAAGCGCATGTGTTGTGTAATCCTTTCAAACGCAATGTATGTATGTTCATGCATCGTTTATCTGAAAGTGTGTATGTCAACTACAATCTTCGTTAAAATTGTCTACAGCAAACTGTGGGTTCACGGACCTGACGGCAACAGCTGGCTGGGCCACATTGTCATCACCCAACTACGGTGTTTCCGTGTACACTGCCTACTCCGAATGTACCTGGCGAATCAAGGTAATTTGCATATTGCATATACATAATAACATTTAAATTACTCACACATGTGTGTAGCATGTGTTCTTCAAGAGGGCACCAAAAAGTAGTAATTAAATTGAGCATTTAGTTTACACATCCATTTCTGAATGAGTGGGCGAGTTTAGTTTATGCGGCAGTGAGCAATATTCCAGCTATACGGCAGCGGTAAGTAAATAATCGAGCCTGGAACAGACAATCCAATGATCAACAGCATGAGCATCGAACTGATAGCATGTGCCAACCAAGTCAGCGAGCCTGATCAACCAACACCGTTAGTCACATTTTAGAACTATTTCTGAGATTATTTTATTACTTAAGCACTGAAACTATGAATTACACTTTGAGGCGCCTGGGAGTAACGAGAGGGTGGCGATGCGGTTTACGGACAAGTTCTCATTCCATTGCCATACCACCTGTAGGAACTACATTGAAGTAAGGTATCAGGATCTGGCTCGAGCAGGACCAAGGTCAGTTAATGTCCATGTGTTGCGTCGGTCAGCACACGCACACACATACACGCACACATACAAGCGCATATACACATACACACATATACACATACTCGTACGCACAGACACACACTTGTGAATACGGACATGCATACATGCATATATGTGGAAAATGTGAGTATTAAGCATCCACCTAACACATTGGTGACATTATTTCAGTTATATGCACATATATAAGAACAAATAAGGACACACATGCAGGATCTAAGTTGGAGGCACGAATTCAAAGTCAGTTAATGGTCAATACAATGGTCGACTATATTCCCTCGGCATGCATGATACTTTAACACACGCACAGGCATTAACACTCGCACACATACGTGGAAACACAGATCCCCCCCCCCCCCCCCCCCCCCACACACACACACACACACACACATACATGTAAAGGTGTAAGGCACTAATGGGTGCTAAACTGGCACAAGGACATAATCGTATGTCCCCGAATGAACACTTTATAGGAGTCTGTGTCCATTACTCTCTGTGTCTCAAACATTTGTCATATTCTGCTTTAGGTACTGTTGCAGCTCTAAGCCAAACAAACATTTCCGTTCTCATGGCAACGAGATGCTGCTGTTGATGAGAATTAATTTAGTCGGTGGAATGGCCGGGTTCAAACTGAGGTACAAGATAGGTCAGTTGATATTCATTCGTGCACGCATATAGAAGCCACGTTGTCCTAAACACTGTTGTGAACTACATTGACGATGTATGGAATACTGCAATAGACACTCTTGTGGCTTGTAACGTTTTGAAACAAGATTAATGTGTGGTAAGGTTGAAAAGATTTTTTGTCTTGAGTTCAATATATGATGAAAATAAGTGAAAATTGTCAAATTACTAAGAAAACTACGCCAAAACGCAGCTGTTTACATGCACGATATTTGCACAGCAATCTGATGCATTATCCATGTGTAGTTCATCTGCATAAAGTTTTGAGTTGGGTTCCCCAACTTTACGGTGAAATTCATTTTCAATGTAACCTTGTGCATACACATAACATGGAAGTTTGAAGTTGGGTTCCCCAACTTTACGGCGAATTTCATTTTCAATGTAACCTTGTGCATACACATAACATGGAAGTTTGAAGTTGGGTTCCCCAACTTTACGGCGAAATTCATTTTCAATGTAACCTTGTGCATACACATAACATGGAAGTTTGAAGTTGGGTTCCCCAACTTTACGGCGAAATTCATTTTCAATGTAACCTTGTGCATACACATAACATGGAAGTTTGAAGTTGGGTTCCCCAACTTTACGGCGAAATTCATTTTCAATGTAACCTTGTGCATACACATAACATGGAAGTTTGAAGTTGGGTTCCCCAAATTTACGGCGAAATTCATTTTCAATGTAACCTTGTGCATACACATAACATGGAAGTTTGAAGTTGGGTTCCCCAACTTTACGGCGAAATTCATTTTCAGTGTAACCTTGTGCATACACATAACATGGAAGTTTGAAGTTGGGTTCCCCAACTTTACGGCGAAATTCATTTTCAATGTAACCTTGTGCATACACATAACATGGATCTATGACTATGTGTTTTGTTCCTCGAGGGTGGGTTCGAATATTAGATGGGAACTCCACCAAAAACACATACAAAAGTTTGTACTTCCTTGCGAAAGTGGAATCTAAAATATGAGATTTGTTAGTTTCTTGCACTGTTGAATAATTAGCATTTCCTAGTGTCCACACTTTGGTGTTCTTTACCTTCTTACATTAACACTCCATATTTAATACACCGTCAACACTATATATTCTCCTAATTTCCGTGTTCCTTTGTGCTACATACGTTAGGATTAATTTACAGCCAGTATCAAGTGCATTTGTGCCCTACAGACAGGTTAACATTGATCTAAGACCTTGTGACGTTGCGTTCCAGAGTCTTGTGGTGGTTGTAGTTCCCCGACGACTGCTATCGAATCTGCCTGCCTCGACACACAACCGTACCAGTGCACAGGGGTATATTACGTGGATTGTGGGGCTCAGAAATGCCCAATGTGAGTTTGAGGCAAACGTCAGTAACGCTCTGTTAATCTTGACAGTAAGACACCATTGCCGTTAAATGCAAACGTCTGGGAATATGTGCAGATCTCATTGCTGATAAATATACACACTAGTGTCGGTAAATTGGTGGTATCGGAAGTAATGTCAGAAGTCATTGGTATATGTTACCTACTTCAGCCTAAGAACAAAGGTAGATATTAGAGGTGGTATCGGAAGTAATGTCAGAATTCATTGGTATATGTTACCTACTTCAGCCCAAGAACAAAGGTAGATATTAGAGGTGGTATCGGAAGTAATGTCAGAATTCATTGATATATGTTACCTACTTCAGCCCAAGAGCAAAGGTAGATATTAGAGGTTGTATCGGAAGTAATGTCAGAATTCATCTCTGTGTTACCCTCTTAAACCCTGGTATAAAGGAAGATATTAGCGGTGGATTCGTAAGTAATGTCAGGGTAACATCATTCTGTATATTACCCTTTATAGCTCTGAATATAGAAAACCCGGCTTACTGTATGTACCAAACCCAGTACCATGTGGTATTTATTGGTAGAGCCACGGCTCTTCGTTTATCTGCAGGTATCGCTTAAATACTTGCTACAGACGTAAGATGACTTGCTGTCCCGGATTGAAGCTTATCGGCAAATCTTGCTATAGTAAGTATATTATTGGGATATATGCACACACATGCACACTCGCTTACACACCGACACACGTCCATCCCTGCGCTTACCCTTTCATTCACCCATCCATCCAGTCAGATAAGACAGACAGATAAGAATATATATATATATATATATATATATATGTGTGTGTGTGTGTGTGTGTGTGTGTGTGTGAGAGAGAGAGAGAGAGAGAGAGAGAGAGAGAGAGAGAGAGAGAGAGAATATTTCTGTTCCTACCTAGTATTGAGAACTACAATCTCCTACAGTACCAACATTCATTTCAGTACACACTTCCTAACTTTTGGATCAAACTATTTTCATTTCATTCAATTATAGCTTTAAGGGACCTATACACTATACATTCGTTCTTATGTATATACTTCGAACTGACATAGTTTAGTTGTTTTACTGTCCACTGACGACGGGCTTTCAAAATATTCATATTTTGTATATAAACGTCAGATTTGTTCTTGTCACGATATGACTGGAACATTGCCGATGTGTCGTTGAATATTAACTCACTCACCGTATGAACATGCAACGCCATGTTTTAACTTGCAGGAGAGTGGGCAGTGTGGTCAACTTGGTCTAGCTGTTCGAGAACATGCGAAGACAGTGGAAGCAGGACTAGAGACAGACTCTGTGTCAACCCTCCTTGCAAGTACGTAATCCATTCATTGTGGATGAGTGGGTGAGAAAGTGCGTTTAGTTTTACGCCGCACTATATCACAGCTTTATACCGGCGCTCTCTAATTAATTGAGTCTGCAAAAGACAACCGGGTGATCAACAGCGTGAGCATCCATCAACACAATTGGGATACAATGACATGTGTCAGCGAGCCTGACCACCCGAACCCTTTGTTCGTCTCTTACACAAGCATGGCTCACTGAAGATTAATTCTAACCCGATCTTCACTGGGGCTCCGGGAGTAAATTTGTCCGTGCTTTTTTGGTCGCAGTCGGCATTTTAATGGGGTGGAAAGTTAGGCACGGAGACGAGTTTCAATGGGCGTCCTCCTACAACTACAGCATGCACCATGCCTCACAGTCCCTAGAAGTTCTAGAGTTCTAGAAGACACTCTTGTGGTATAAAACAACAAAGTTACCAAAGTTTACCTTTTCACATAAAATAGCCGTTTCTAGCACTCACCAATTCTCACTGGTCATATCAGAAGCCTTTCATTCAAAAGCATCTGAACACCACGTTTCTGCATGCTAATCTTTTACTCACTAAGCAAATTTTCTAGACCATTCTTCTGATGGTTAGTCTCCAGTTTGCAGCCATATTGTTTTAATTATGATTTTAATGGAAAACAAATTCAGTCATTCAGGGAGTCACTTTTCAATGAACGGCGCCTCGCTTTTTAAAATATCACAGCATAAAATGATGAGATGTTTAAGTGACTTTTTGTGCACTTCTAGTGGGCCCAAAACGGAAACCTCAGATTGCAACAGAGAGGCGTGTCCCACCGAGTGAAGTGGTGGTCCCGGTCAAATCGGAGAAAGGTTGCAGTGAAGTATATACGAGTACCAATTCTGAAACATGAAATATAATTGTGCTGAACAACATATTTTGAGATATGGTCAAAATGTGTCGAATATTCGAGCGTCTGCATCACCAGTCTCGGACAAAAAACATCATCAACATTAACGTACTTGTGTACGTATTTCGCCGTTAAGGCGACGGTACAAAGAACATAGTCCGATACAACCTACTTGGATCAAACGGATTAACGAATGTTATAATCGTACGCTAATTTTCGTTATGGAGAAAGGGATTTCTTAACAGAAAAACTACCCGTTGGAGCAAACAAATGTCCCGTCTGGTTGAGTTTTACGCCACATCCAACAATATTCCAGCTATGTGGCGGCGGTTTGTAAATAATCGAATCTGTTGAGGAAGGTTATCTATATATGGCTGAAAAACGTCTTTATTTCAGTGAGAGCGACGTTTCGGTATATGTGCTTAGACGTTATCAAGCAGGTTACTGAGTGAGTGAGTTAAAAGTTTAACGCCATATCGGCACTATTTAAGCCATTTCATGACGAGAACAATTAATAATTATATCAACGATCTATAAAATCAGAAATTAAAAGCCTGTTGACGAAGAACAGTAAAAGTATTAGTGCTCCATAGATATCCACTTGAAACTAGTAATTCAATCTAAAACTATGAGGAGAAGGTAGAGTAAAAGCAGTCTATAGATTGCCAACAAGTCAAAACTTTAGAAATGTGATATAGAAGTTGTTAATACGTATAAATGTGTTGCTATCCTTCCTTACTACTCCACCTTCTAATGTAGCCCAAAGACTTTGTTCCCCAACTGCATTTGGGACTTGAAATATTAAAGATATGCATTATCGTTCCCAGGTTGGTGGCATGTACACCATCCAGTGGTCAGAGAGACCTCTAACTGTTAGACCAGGCCAAGAAGATTTATTTTGCAGATCTACCCAGTATATTCAGTTATCTTTAAGATACCTTACTATAGAGTTCATATATACATTCAAATTTTACTTTTTTCTTTAATAATATTTTCTTTAATAAATTACTGGTATGCTTCCTGTGCTTTTAACACCAAAGTTTGTGTGTTAGTCCACCCTTTGTAGTTTTTCGTTACTTTCTATTTATTGTAGATACCGTTTGAAGCATTGTCCTGGCTAGTCTTTATATAAAACGTTGAATGTATCATTTGAGGAAAAGATTTATTTACATTTCCAGATACCTTACTATTGAGTTCATTGATTTTTTTCTAAAATTTCAAACTTTAATTTTTCTTTAATAATTTTTCTTTGATAAGTTACTATTCGTATTAATATGTTTTTGACACCAATCTTTGTGTGTTAGTCCAAGGAGTGTCCTTTCTTACATTACTGTTTATTTAATGTAGTTCCCTTTTGAAGTATTGTTCTGACTTGTCTTTGTATTATATTAAACGTTTCCCTATCACTGGAGGAATAAATGTGGTTGCATATCTTTAACGTAACTTTGTAAGTCGTTCTTGTGCATTTAATGTCAATGGTCTTATCCACACAAGTTCAATCTTAGCCGTAATCATGTCAATATAATGTTAGACAAAACTGGTTAACCAACCTGACGAAACCATGCTTGACAGGCCCTTGAAACAAAAGATTTCATCTGCTGAAGTCCAAATCACACACAGCTGATGTTTCAGCAAGAAGACTTGGAACGTATTGTTAGAAAATGGAAATCAGACATCAACAAAGAACAATTACATAAAACTAAATAGAAAAATAATCAAGTAAACGTACAAAGTGGCGCGTTAAGGAGAAGTCATATTTCATTGATCCATGAGCGATTGCACTATTGGAAATAGCATAACTGTCCATTAGTGATGACGATACAGAAAATTCACGATTCGATACGTATTGCGATATCTTGGAACGGTACAATACGATTCGATTAACATCACGATATGCTATCTTTAGTTATTTTCTTTAAAAACGAATATTTTTATATCACGTAACAGTGCAAATTTTGGCATAACCTTCAATTTCTATTGAAATTAATATTTTTTAGATCGAAGATACCTATCACGATACGAAAAAAGCATATATATATATATATATATATATATATATATATATATATATATATATATATATATATATATATCGTCAGACAAAGTATCACGATTATCGATACTACGTGATATTGTCACAGATCTCGTGATGAATAACAATATGGGCGTTAGTGTAGGTCATAGTGCCAAGTCACGCTTAAAAACTCACATACGCACGCACGCACGCACGCACGCACGCACGCACACATATATATTATATAATATATGACATGACTAATACAGTATTTAGTTACAAAACAAAGGCACTAGACGCATACGCCTTTGATGACCTCACTATTTCGATGCCAGCAAACTTCAGTCGTAGTACTACAGAAGCGAATCTGAAGTTTATTGCCATGCTTGTCTCAGGATTATCATACCCCATCGCAAGAGATACAAATGCGCGTTAAAAGTTGACAAGGAAATATGTGAACACTTTTTTTATGAAGCGGACATCAACTCTACGGCTGCGTGCCGATGTGACGGCAACAGAGCGGAATTTCTTGTATGACAGAATTTACCGAGAATGACCTGCTCCTAGAACTGATACACCCTTGAATGAAAGTATCCATATATACATGAAAGCAGTCAGGATCAAAACGCCCCTGTCATGAAAACACTAACCTCCTTAAGATTAAATCACTCTAATAGAAAATATGCAAGTTATGGAGTTATGGTACAGAAATGCCAGGGTGTTACAACTGGATTGCCTGTGAGTGGCATGTTAATATGCAGATGTTAACGAATGACAGTTTCCTCCTAAGGAGTGCATTGTTAGTTTATTTGTCTTCAGGTTTCATTCTATAAGACAACCAGGCTAAGTTGTCGCAATTCTGAAATGGAAAAATGCTTTCAAATTAAGTTTATTTATCAGTTTTGACAAATTCATATTCATCATTCATATACTTGATTATAATAGATTATGCGAACATTCTTTAGAAATATATGTACAGAAATGTAATTCATTACGATGGACACAAAGAACTCTTTGTGGGGACATTCTTGTATACTACTATAAGGCTACCGTATACATGTACATCGGAACCATAAAAAGTGACCATCGGAACTAGCATGAAATTGACTATCTAAGGTTATTAGTGGCCTTTGAAAAACTAACTGTCGGTAAGAATAAATTGTTAAGAAAATTAAATGAGTTGAAAATATCCACGTGCACCACTCTATGGTTTGTTGCAGAAACTCTTCGGAGTAGTTGTACTGAGTGAAGACTGGAGGAGTGGTGGTGGAATGTTATGTAATGTGCAAGGAATGTTATTCTTTATTGGTAAACATGTGTATTTACAGGTTACAGAGTGTCACAGTCAAAATTGAAACAAGTATGTAAGTTGATATAGCCAGGGTTGCTATTATCCAAAATTCTTGTTCAAGCCACATTCACGCTTAAGGCTGAATACAGAGCGTGCTGGTACACAGAAGTACAGCAATAATACAGGGACATTCTAGCATTGTATAACATGCAGACTACAGTCTGTGAACACTTTTTTCTCACATAGTCAGATATCGGCAAGGTAGACTAATGCTTAGTCTCTAAATATATAAATTTTAATAGTAACAAACTAACCAATATGAATTGAAAAGGAACCCAAGGAAGACCAGAAATCCTGAACCTAATTTAGAAATCTATACTTTCTTTATTAAAGGTTTTACCATTGCAGAGAGGGCTATGCTTTAGCATTGCAGAGAGGGCTTGGCAGTAGGGAAATAATGTGGTTCAGGGACAGTGAGATGGACTAGTCTCGACTTGATATATCCTTAATATAAGAATATGCGAATCTGAAAGTACTTGGTAAAGTAGGTCTAATATGTTAACCATACCCAACACATGACCTTTAAACTGTTTATGCTTCCTATCAACGAGATTAAAGAAAAACTATCACTACGACTCCACAGAAAATATGCATGATTTAATAAGAAATGATTACTTTTATATTCCATGAGCCAAAGACACAGGAAAGAGTGGCTGCACATGACTGTTATGAATGTGTTGAATAGGGACTAACATGTATATTTACTGTACGCCCGAAGAATGTTTTTGAACTACTATTAAGACGTGATAATAAGTGATGCTAATTGCACCCGTCACAAACACATGCAAGGGTGAAATCGTCCGTCGATAAACACATGACTAAATCGACTAAGTCAAGTTGGGAAATGGAGAATTCCATTTGCCACATCTGCCCGAGTCACAAATTCATCAACTTCCAAAGTTACTTTGTCAATATTTCAGCCATACCGTGACTAAAACAAGTGATATTTAATATTTTCTTCACAAAATATGTCGCAAAAGGACATGTAGTATAAGGACAACTGGTATATCACAGAAAGAAATTAACACTAACTTACAATGATGTACTAGTACTATTTCGAACATTACAACATAAGAATGGGCTAGGGATCGTCAGCAACTGAAGGTAGATCGTCATACTGGGGACCATGGGGACTTACTGTACTTTCTTTTCTAACAATCTAAGTCGCTATATTAAACTACCAATAATAAGTTATATCTACTTTTATACACAACATAGCAATAAAATGTATTAATCTAATTTACTTTACACAATTAATAATGAAGTAATATTGTTGAAAAGATCCTTAAATATCCCTCGTAATGGAAAAAAATCTACACCATCAAGCAGGACATGCTTATAACATATGTAAAGTCGAGATATATACTTCATGAATGAATTTGTAACTAGTGTTCTACTGGAAACATATAAATGTATAGTGTAGGTATATGTAGGCGCGTGCGTGCGTGCGCGCGTGTGTGTTGTCTTGAAAAGATCCCAACGTGCACTGATAAGCTTCATTCTGGCATTTTGCCTCTTTAATTAGTACTAGGCAGGTATTCCCGCCCCGAACCCCCTTTACGTAAAAGATAGGACTAAATATTGTTGCATCAAATCTGTCAATGACCAGGAGCACTTTCTCGTCAAGTGTGACTATCGCTGGATATCTCCCGTATTAACCCTCTGTTTTCACGAATGTCTTTGAAACCTCAGTCTATATTTTTATTATGTATTGAAAGAGTTGCGAACCCTCTTGCCTCTCAGTCAATGTTCTTATTAGCTAATGGAAGATTTGTGAATCCTCTTCCCTCATTAATATCACAAATATATACTTGACAAAACCGCATTTAGTCCCAGCCAATAATTTTCATAAGGTTTATACTTTAGACTTTGAGTCTTGTCTTAATAATTTTCATATTTGTATGTGGATTTAAAGCTTGTAGGCCATAGGGCCGGGTGGTCTACAACTTTTATTGCGAATTTTATACAATTTTAACATGTCAATTGTGTACCACGTGACACGTTGATAAACTATTCTATGCCTCTCTAGCCTTTTTTTCTGTTACAAGCTTCTCCGAAACGTCGTTTTAACTGTAATAAAGACGTCGTCCATTCAAATAATATATTTTATTCTTCCTCTATTCTTCCTTTAGTGTTATCAGAAAGACTTTCATCTCACAGGCATCCTCAACGCCCTTCATGGATAAATCATGAGTAGCGAAATCAAACAGTTAATAAGTTCGATATACAAAATTCATTTATTGATGACCGTTTACACACTTCACCAGCTGGACCATTCCAACAGTCAGAGCGGACTGGTAAACAGTGTGTCCGATGAACGTTGGAGCGAAAGGCAATTTCGGAGCATTTAGTAATTTTTGCTGTAATGAAACAGGACAATTTGTCAAACATTTTCAACTGAAGATTTTGATTTTCAAAACAAATCCATAGGCCATATTATATTCGCTCTGTTGACCCTGTTTTTCAGAAATGAATACAAAGCCTGGGGCATGTTGATAACATACACGAGTTTGCAATCTCGCGAGACTGTCCAGGGAGGCGCAACCCAATTTTTGTCCTGAAGGTCCACTGAGTGACCAATGAAACACCCGTAAGAACGGGTGAACGTGAAGTGTGCATCCCCCCACCCGCCACCTTTCTTGAAAATCTGTGCCCCAACCCTCACTCTCCCTTTCTAAAAAAAAGCTGTATCCCTCCCTGTTGGAAAGTCGGTGGACCATTGTAACCTAACACCTACAGACCCATTCAGCAAACACTACGACAAGGGACGTAACTGGTGCAGGTTGTACAACGTCCACCTGTTCATGTCAACAGCTTTCATCTCGATACTCCGTCAATGCGGTGGGCTCTATGACGCGACATGTCATGCATTTGATTGGATAGCGACCAGCCAACCAAAGTTTTGGCAGCCGATCGACGGATGAGGTGTTTTACTGAATGAAACTGTGGTTGAGGTTTCATAAATTTGTGACGATATAAGTACATTTCGAACCCTCATGTATCATATGTGTAAATCAAACCTCTATTTGAATAATGTTCTGAAGCACACGATCATAGTTTTGAAATACATCCATGTTGATATCACGATATGTGAATTTGAATTAACTTGTTGGCGCAGGTTTAACACTATAACCATATAAGACACGTCTATTATTCTCTTTTATACTCTTGTCAACAAGTTTAAACAAAAATATTGTGACACCGATTCTGTAGACAACATATTTGATTTATAAAGAAACAATAACTTTTGTCATTAAAAGGACCTTACTGACATGTGATTGTTTTAAATGTGTTAAATAAGTCAGGACTAACTTGTACTCACAATTTCACAATACGTCCGAAGAAAGCTATACAAAATAGGTAAGGATATTTTGCGTGTGTGTGTGTGTGTGTGTGTGTGCGCGTGTGTGTGTGTGTTAAAATTCACGTCTGTAGTATTTCCGCCATATCCTTTGCAGACAGACGGACAGACAGACAGAAAGGTCGCAGTTCATATAAAACGTATAAATCTTCACATACACACATACAGTGCAAATAAAATATGATACGTCCAGGCGGTCAGCGATGTGCGAGAGACATCTCAAACATAGAGGTAGGGTACTTAAACACAAGCATAAAAATAACATGAAAAACTGTAAATAAAATGTATAATTACAAAATACAGCAATGTGGAAGGGCTATGTGAATCAGCCATGTAAAATATCGTCTTTTAACTATAATATCGTGGCAGGTTTTGGCAAAACAAAAACAAACAAAAACAAAAAACAAGAACAAACTACATCGGCAGTAGCAACAATATACAAGCCTGTCATTCTTTTTAATAAACAGGATTGTTGTTATGAAAACATATTCTGTAAAAGAGCTTTTCTGATACTGTTAAAAGCTGGACATAGAAATACAGCATGGCTTTCACCCTCGACTACGTTTTAGCAATTAAGACAAAACTTCAGTAGGTTTTTTCAGCTACTGTCATCTTAACATATGTTATAAACTGGTATCAAGTCATGATAGTAAGAGATGCACGAAAATTCTACCATACCCATCCAAATCGTCACTAAAACATGCTAGGGTAATATTGTTCGTCTGATAAACACATGGATATATCGTACAAACAATCTGGAAAATGCAGTACCCCATATGATACATCTGCCGCAGTCACAAATTCATCGATTCCTGTGCATCTGAACTGAACTTTACTCATTTGTAAATCAACAAATTTGCAAAATGGTTCATTGTCTTATATGTGAAATGGGGAAATATTTCATAAGTGAATTTGTAACTACTAAATCAGTGTTTTACCAGCTCAGTGTCTCAAAAGTTGATTTTCTCTTGAATATGACTGTTAGGGAAATAAACACATCGGTAACATGGTGATTATTTCATCCTCTGGGACTTGTTTCAGTAGCTATCATCATCAACACGAGTATTGCCAGTAGTAACCCAAAGCACCAAGGAAAAATATACATGTTCATCATGTTTAGGCATTCGACATCTTACTCCTAATAATGGCAGCATAGGATTCAAGTTTATCTGTCAAAAGTGTGTTTAGCTGCTGAAAATTACATTGTCAGCTGATAAAAGGTTTACGTACAGAAGAATGTGCCTTCTGTGTGGACGCTTTAAGTTCCCCAGATGTCCTGGCTTTGTCACTACAAATGGGACATTCTGACGCTATGTCATCCTTCTTTAAACTTAATCAAATTAAGACATTCAACTGTTAAACCCAGTCGTGTTTTCAATGTATCCCATGGACCGATACAGTATAACTGTTTCTTGGATAATATTGATTCTATAAAGTTATTCTACAGTATGTCAAATTCACTAAAACAGCGAAACACATATCTCCGTATTTATTCAACGAACTTATTTTGTTGCAAATAAACTAACTGAAACATATACTGGTATGGCGCATTCCGGTGTGTTCATGTCAACAGCAAAGAAAACCGTAACATTCATTATCTGGAATAATTTATCAAACATTTGTACTGTGAAATTCCCGGAGCCCGGGGTCAACCGATGTGTTAGTGGTTGCTCTTGTCCATTGTAGTGTAGTGTGTACATAGCTAACAGTTATGGGACTCGCTTCATCGGGCAAGCAAACAAGCGGAAAGAAACCCCGCGAGACAAGTCCTCACAAACACCCACCAGTGATGTCACGACTGGCAGCTAATAGGAGATCATTGTCAGCAGGAAACCAATCCGAATTCAGCGTAGACCCGGATGGTCCGTTTGATGGATCTGAGTGGCTAAGACGTCTTAGGCTGTTTTCTTACAATGCCATCGTGAGGAAGATTACAAATCAGATGGAAATAGCATCGGGTGGTCAACTTCCCTTTTCAAGAGTATAAAGGCTGGGATATATCCCTGGCAGTCAACACTTCCTTAGGGCGCTACCTTCGGAACACCCACCTTTAGTCTGAGGTTGATCGTGTATGTAAATATGACAGGAAGAAGGCTGTCTTGGGTTCTTCTTGGATCCCTGATGTTATTTGACCTCTCTCTTGTCAGATCTGAGAGGGTGGCAGTAGGTGGTCACGAGAGACAGGACAACGAAGGGACTGATAACGTTCCACAAAATATTGTAAAAGTTAATGAAGACTCACCATCTGATGGTTCCAACAATGCTGTCAACGTTGTCGACGATTCAGAAGAAGCGGTAAATAATGATGTCGAACAAGCAGAGAAAAAGGAAGTTACTGGAGACTCGAGCCCAGAAGAAACTGATAGAGTGACCCCCGACGGAAGGAAAAGGCGGGCAGCAGTCAATACAATAAATGTCAGCCCAGAGGCCAAGTCAATTGTTGGAAAGGCATTCAACTTCAAGAATCTGACAAAACTGACAAACAATGTTCAACTCACGTTTGCTGGTAAATCCGTGAATTTGGCAGCATTCAAGATTAACAGCGTTGACTCGGTAAGTTTACCGACAAACTGATAGAAACAATGATTAAATGCTATCATAAAGGATTTCACGTCTCATACAGACCCAGCGAACAAATTTCCGACAGCACTCTAATTGCTCTATTCTCTGGTTAGGTTAGGTAAGACTCTTGATTTACAATTACAATTACATCAATAAAGAATAACGTTCCTTGCATTGCCTGCACAGAAATATATATATATGATTATAATGCTTCCTTTTGTGTTTTCCTTAGAAAAAGCTTGACAAGTTTCTAAGGGGTGAGCGACTGGCTGACAGGTTGTATGTTGTGTCGAAACTGGCTGGAATTGAACAGAAAATAGCTGCAAGGCAGAAAAAGAGACTGGTGAGAAGTACATTAAATCTCGGTGGAACCTCGTTAATAAGGACGTCATGGTTGTAACGAACGTTTCTTTTAAACGAGTTCCTAAAAGGGAAGATGGGCGTTTGTTAACGAGGTTTCACTTCAATCCATAGTGTTGGTTAAATATAAACTTGCAATTTTCATGACCCGAAATAAAAACAACAAACCCTATCCGCATTTATAAGAAATATCTGCCGAGAAGCAGTTGATTATGCGATTCTGACTTTGTTTTAAGCTTGTGTCTATGAACCTTTCTCAGACATTGATAATGCTAGGTGTATACCAGCGAATAGCTTGGCATATCCTGTGGTATCTGCGTCCACACAGATACATGCTACTGAGCTTGCGATGCAAATCTGGATCTTCAGCCCAACACCACAAACTTTGCTCTTTGTCCAGTTCAAGTAACTGCAATGCAAGAACCTCCTGACAAATTAACTTTAGCCTAGAAGGCACAACAGCTGTGGAAGACTGAGTGGCTACTGTAAATATGCTTTACCATGTTGTCCCCAGGGATCGAATATCGTGCCCTACCACAGAGAATAATTTGATTTAACTTCATCAAACACTTATCACCTGATCCCACACAGCAGGCTTCACCCCAGGCGCCGGTCCAAATGTAAACGAACTGAAACATTTGTTATGAATTTTCGTTTTTCAAAATAGATATTGATATATTGTCTATCCGAAGATCCCTCTTTCTTATGAACATGTTTCCGTTAAAGAGAATGTTCATATGGCAAAAGAAACTATTGTACCTTGGATTTCAGACAACTCTTGCAATTGAAGATCTTGATGACATTGATGATGACATTGTCCTTGACCCCAAAGATGTTGATGACCTTGAAAAGGAAATCGAAGAAGACCCTTCGCTACTTGATCTCAATGGGTCGACTGGCGTGAAAACCTTGTCTGGTGCATCAATCAAAGACAGAGTTAAACGAAAGGTTAAGGCAAGGCCATCATCAAAATGGTCAACCATAGTGCGATACAAAATAACTTCGGATTTTAATTCTGGTAAGTAAAATCGCCAGCCTTTCCAAATTTGACCATAACCCCGTCAATGAAATGAAAGCACCCAAATAATTTCTGCTGTCAAAATAAAATTAATCGAAAGCAGAAAAAGCAGAAAGAAGAGTCGATCAGGTCCTTAGCATCAGTTCATCATCAGTCTAAGAATGGTTCATGTTTCCAGGTATTCGCGAAGAGAGAAAATATATCGAATGACGTTCCTAAAATCTCCTGAAAAAGAGCATGCTCAATTGCTCCAAGATTTTATAAAATGTTACCTCCAAAGCAGAAATGCTTCAATATTCTTCGACATGAAGGCGTATGCACATATTCACATGCTAAACGGAGTTGTTTTCACAAGGCAGGACAACTGTACAGCTATGGTGAGAAGTAAACATTACTACAAAACTTGAGGCAGCACACAGACGCACTAACGTCGCTGCAGTGTGTGTAATTGCTGTTGTTATTTGTTGTGGCTTAGTGTCGCACAATGCTTTCCTTTAAATAGTCAGTTTGATTAAATTCTCTAAACTTTACATTCATTGGACTCATTTACAGATGCAACCGGTAAACAGGCAATACTTGATGGGATAAAACATTGGGAAGATGAAACATGTCTTGATTTTCGCAAAGTTGGATTTTACATCGGTCCCCATTTGAAGTTCAAAAGACTGTCAGGGTAGGTGCAAGTACATTCGTGCGTTTTACATGCAGATGCTATCTGATTCCTGGGTTTTTCATACAGGTGTTTCTGATTCATGTTTGTTTGCTGTCTTGTTTGGGGCTTTTGTTTTTTTGTTTTTTTTGCACCCGTGTGAATGAATTTTGTAGGCGCAAGAATATTCCTGAGTAATTTGTATTTGTAATATATACTGGACAAATATAGTTTTATATGCAAATTTTGAAAATTTGAATAATGATCTATTTACTCATTGACACACTGATGAAATATGTCATAAAAATACCAACATCACTAAATTGTTTTGTTCAATATATATGCAGGTAGACTGGGAGTGAAGTTTACACTGAATACAATAGGATTGAAAAAAATATATCGTTGATTAATGGATGTCATATTTAATACAATCTTCCAAATGTTATTTCTCTTATTCAGGTGTTGGTCCAAAGTTGGAAAAAAACTTCTCGGTCAAACCATCTCAATCGGAAACAATTGTAGGACGGTGAGTGTTAACATTTGAAGGCTGATGATTTGGAAATCAGCCGCAGATTGATCACAAATGTACAGACAAACGCGATATATTACGACAGTCATTCTCAAATATCCAGATGTACCACAAAATGTGATAAAACAGCAAAAAATCTTAAAATGCTTTTCATCGTGCTATGCAAAGTTTTGTTATAACATTAATACATGTATAATGACTCGACGCTATATTTCGGTTTCTTTACAAAGTATCCCCGAAACTTCCATTGCTAGATAATCGTCGATCGGGTAAGATCTGCCACCCTCTATCGTCTTAATACCTGATTCATGTTGGTTCCAGAAAGGGATAGTGGCACACGAGATCGGCCATGCTTTGGGCTTTTGGCACGAACAGTCCCGACCAGACCGTAACACGTATGTCAACATTCATTCAGCTAACATCAAGTCAGGCAAGAGTCACAACTTTATACGAAGAAGCTGGAAGGAAGCTCTAACTCTTGGCGTCCCATACGACTACTCATCTGTAATGCATTATCGCACAAACGTAAGTGCTAACTAATGTAGCCTAGATAAATTATTGAGACATTACAAATAGAACAAATTACCATTGCAGCTCACCAGTCTATGACATATTTCCGTGAACTTATACCAATTATCAATGTTCCAACGATTTACATGTACCGCATTTAAAGATCCTTCGGGTTGTGGGGTAGCCTAGTGGTTATAGTGTTCGCTCACCACGCCGAACACCTGGATTCGATTCCCCACATAGGTATAATGAATGAAGCCCATTCTGGTATCCCGGCCGTAAGATTGCTGAAATGTTGCTGAAAGCGGCATAAACACATACTGGCTCACTCATGTAGACCCTCCATCAGTATTCAGACGTGGGGTGGATGGGAAGGTTTCTTCTAGTAAAAAGCGTTACTGCTCCAATCCATACCTGTACACACTATTTGAAGCATGTGACAGGTGCATATTATTGTTAAAATGGACGTATGTTAAGTTTATAGTACAGAAGCATTTCAGTCGATGATTGTGTTCGCTTAAATATTCAGTGACATGATGTTGTCAATTTGTAATTTAATCCCTTTTATAGAGTTTCTCCAAAAACGGGCAAAAAACAATCACTTCCAAAGAACCGGACATGGACAGGACATTAGGATCAAGATACCGTCTCTCTTTCTTTGATGTTAAACTTGCCAATTACAGATATTGCAACAGTAAGTCACTCTCCTCCTTATCTTGCATTACATAACAAAAAAGTAGAGCTAAAAGAGAACATCCCATCAGCTTTAAATGTGTTTTCTCATGACAAGAGCCTCTAAGAAATTTTGAACAGTTAATAAGTGACCTACTAGACTTCCACATTGTATAATGTATAACTGTAGTATCTGTTATACATGTGACCCGTGAATATGCTGGGTGGAATAGGTCTTCAGCAACTTTGCCGCATGCTTGTCGTAAGATTCGACTAAAGGGATCGGTTGGTTGGACTCGCTGGTTGACACATGTCATCGGTTCCCAGCTGCGCAGATTCGTGCTCAAATATGATTAAGTGTACGTGGCTCTAGGACACTGTGAGATACACTTTGTGACTTTATATCACAGTGATAGGCATTTTTTGCTTTTGAATGTCAGCAATGAACAAATAGACTCCCTAAAACATTTGTTACAGTAGATATGTTCTCTTGACATCAGTCGGACCATAGTTTCAGTCATTGGTTTGACTGATCCCTCGGCTACGGATATCCGTTGTACATTGTGTTCATCTTTCTCATTATCAACGCATCCCGTATGGCAAAAATAATCGGAATAAACGAAACCGTCCGTTACATGATCGGTTCCCAGCTGCGCAGATTCGTGCTCATGCTGTCGATCACTGCATTGTCTGGTCCACATTCGATTGATAAGACACGGCCGCCATAGGGCTGGGAAATTGCTGAGTGCGGCGTAAATCTAAACTCACTCAATCTCTTGCTCTCATAGTTGTTGGCTTAAAAGCGAATGACCAGGGATGGACCACCTGATCCTTACGTCCCCTTTAAGATCCGTGTTAAATCTGATCTTCAGAAACCCAGACTAACGGGATCGGATGGTCAGACCCGCTGACTTTGTTCAAGCATGTTATCGTATCCCAGTGCCGCACGCACTTTCATTTTCATTTTGTAGATAAATGCAGTGGCGGTTTGACGTGGTCAAAATGCAGAAATGACGGATACAGAGACCCCAAGAACTGCAACAAATGCAAGTGCCCGGATGGGTGGTCTGGAACACACTGCACTGACATAAAACCAGGTGTCAACGGTGAGTAGATATCTTAGGTCGTGATCCTGTTATACACAACTTCGTTGTATGCATATGCCAACAACCGTCAGGGATAGAATTAGTCTTCAGCACCCCATGCTTGTCGTGAGAGGTTAACAGGATCAGATGGTCATCGTATGTCAGTTGCGTAAATCGATGCTCACGATTTTGAACACTGGATATGAATGGTCTAGACTGGATTATTTACAGTCCGCCGCCATATAATATCGAATATTGCCGACTGTGGCGTTACTTAACAACAAAAACAAATTTCATTTTACAAACAAAAGCAGACTTACACTGACGGTGACAAAACTATTGAACCATGACATGCATATTTTTTTCCACATTTGACCACATATTCAGTTTTACAAGAAATAATGTAGATATGTATATACAATAATGCAACTGTAGCTTTACAAAAAGTAGATATTGGTACATGTAACCCACTAAGCGAACACTTTATGTATTTTGCTGTGGTAGCATCACCATCTGGCAGACAAGCAGCAATGTGGTGGAATGCTTGGGTTTTCCGATACCTGCATCTTTCATTCACAGTGTTGATGTTAACTACAATCTCTAAAATTCTTTACAGCTAACTGCGGGTTCAAGAACCTGGCTGCTACAACAAGCTGGACCACCTTCTCATCACCCAACTACGATACTTCCGGGTACCCTGCTAACTCTGAATGCACATGGCTAATCAAGGTAATTAGCGTATACAAAATAACATTTACATTGCGCACATACCAAATACGTATGTTTGTCTCGTGTGTTCGTCAATCAGACACCAAAAATAGTAAATTAATTAAACTGAACAGTATTATTTCAAATACTCATTTCTAGAGATTACGTAAACATTGAATGTTTGGTATACTGTTTCAGGCGGCCGAGAGTAACCAGAGGGTGGTGATGCAGTTCGCGGACACGTTCTCATTCCATTGTCACACCACCTGTAAGAACTACATTGAAGTAAGGCATCAGGATCTGGCACGAACAGGACCAAGGTCAGTTAATGTCGATTTCTTGGTTGTTACTGTATTTCCACGGCCCGCATGTATGCATATTTTCATGTGAATTCCGATATAATTTTAGACCTTATTTAACAAGAGTGCTAACGGGAATTAAGTGGTTATAAAATCTCAACCCCAAAGGCCGGTATAATATCTCAGTTAAAGGCAGGGTTTTTTGTATAAACTATTTTAAAGGACAATGAACCTTTTTAATCAACGGTACACGTACAAGATATCTGTTGCAGTTTTAAAGGGTTCTAGATGGTTATTAATGCCATAATTATATTTTCGTCGCAATAAAATGTTTGAATATTTGAATTAATCGATTTCCAATGTTTCAAAGATATATGTAACTGGATTTGAAAGAGAAACATTTGTTGGAACCCTGTGTGGTGCTGAAGACCGTCCATTGTCTCCAGAAGTAGAATGTTCTAATACAACCACTCTCTCGGTCTCAAACGATTGATTAATCAATATATGTAAATAAGTTATATTCTGTTTTAGGTACTGTTGCAGCTCTAAACCAACAAAAGATTTCCGTTCTCATGGCAACGAGATGATGTTGCTGATGAGAATCAATTCAGGCAGCGGATTGAAAGGATTCAAACTGAGGTACAAGATAGGTAAGTTGATATTCATTCGTTAACTGTACACGTAAAGCAGCGCCATTGTCTTAAACACCATTGTGAACCTAATTTGACAATGGTTTGACTATCTAGGAAAATGTTCACGTCTTAAAGCAAGTATGTGAAAAACGAGATTCCCCGTCTCCCCCAAAACTTTTGATTAAATATCATCATTCATGAACTTGAACGCACTATGTAGATTTGTTGAATGGGCACACACAAAACGTTGTCTAGATTACCAATTATTGGACTTCGACCTTTATGTTTCGGTTGCCCTGTCTGAAAGATCAATATCGACTTGGTTCCTCAAGTGTGGGTTCAAATCTCAGACTCGCCTAGAAAACAAATACAAGGATCTCTACTATGAAAGTGTAATCCGAAATGTAACATGTGTTCCTTTCTGAGACTTATTGATTATTTAGATTGTGTTCTATTTGGAAAAACATCATTGTAACATACTCTTGTTGATACAAAATGTCCCCGGTCTTTGGAAGAGTCAGTATAAGCTACAAGTATTGGATTCTTGTTCCAGAGTCATGTGGTGGCTGTAGTACCCCGACCAGTACCTTTGGTTCTGCCTGTCTGGACACTCGACCGTATTCGTGTAGAGGTGTATATTACGTCAGGTGTGGCTTCCTCTGGCTCAAGAAATGCCCAAGGTGAGGTTAAGGCAAATCTCACTGAAACCCTGTTAATATAAGTGAGGTTATTGGGACTACGTATGGATATCACCGTTGATAAATGAAGACACAATTGACGTTAAGTTGTGACACTGGGTCTACGAGGAGATATCATTGTTATTAATTAAAGACCCCATTATCGTTAAGTGAAGACATCGGGAATACGTGTATCATTGTTGATAAATAGAGACACCATGGTCGTTACATGAAGGCATGGGAATAAAAGGGAATACGTGCAGATATCATTGTTGATGAATAGAGACACCATGGTCGTTACATGAAGGCATGGGAATAAAAGGGAATACGTGCAGATATCATTGTTGATAGATAGAGACATCATAGTCGTTACGTGAAGGCATGGGAATAAAAGGGAATACGTGCAGATATCATTGTTGATGAATAGAGACACCATGGTCGTTACGTGAAGGCATGGGGATAAAAGGGAATACGTGCAGATATCATTGTTGATAACTGGAGAAAACATTGCCGTTAAGAAAAGGGGATAGGGATTATTGTTGATAACTAAAGACGCCATCGTTTATACGAGGCTAAAATGGGATATTTGTTACTTATTGTAAACTATCGGTGATCAGCGAACAGGATCAGAATAACAGTAAACAGACTATGCGTGTATGTGCATGTAGTACATATGTTCTACAATGAAGGTTGTAATGTAATAATTCTTTTGTAAGTTAACCGTTTAAGCTCTTTATATGAAAAAAGGGAAACAATAATAAAAGTAATATTAAATAAGACAAATGCCGGTAATTTAATAATTCTTTTGTAAAGTTAACTGTTTAAGCTCTTTATATGAAAAAAAATAATAATAGTAATAATAAATAAGAAAAATCCAAGGTCCCTGCATGTATCAAAGCTAGTACCATGTGTTATGTTTCGTTAGCTACATGGTTCTTCGTTCACCTGCAGGTATCGATCAAATACTTGCTACAAACAAGTGAAGACTTGCTGCACTGGATTTAGGCTTATCGGCAACTATTGCCACAGTAAGTATATTACTGTGCATATTGCGATAGACGGTAATTTATGGGTTTGAGCACCTCAATTTTTGCATTGCTTTAAAGACTTTCTGCTATCCTGTAGCACATGAAATATTAGTGCACAGCCATACTACATTTTGCAGCTGTGGACAATATGCCTTTAATGACGTATAATGTAACCTATTTCAGATGTAATCAGCAAATATTCATGTTTCTAGGTAGTGACAGAATTTCATCTGCTGTTTATGTCATCCCATAGGAACGTGTAACGGGAAAGGAACGTTCGCTCGCTGGGCAAAGGCCCTAGCTTGATTCCCCTCATGGGTGAAATGTGTGACGCCGATTTCTGTTGTCCCCTTGATTGATATGGCTGGAAAATTGCTAAAAGCGGCGAAAAACTATTCTGTCTCACTCATTCATTGTAACGTGACCTCTGTCTGTCTGTAACATTTATCTCCCACAAGTACTTTGCCAGGAAAAGCAGCACCAATTAGAAAGTAGGTAAAACTATGTGATTCAATGCATTTCCTGATTTGTTGTTCCGAGTATGTTATTTTCACTCAGGAGAAGTAAAGTTTGAATGGACCTATACGTAACAAGCATATATTCCTTCATATGAAGATATTTTTAATTTGCAGAAGAGTGGACAAAGTGGTCATCTTGGTCCAGTTGTACCAGTACATGTGGTGGTTGTGGAACCAGAACTAGAACTCGAACCTGCTTGAAACCTCCTTGCAGGTACGTAATGACTTCATTGGGTGTGTTTTTTGCGGTTCTGACAAACGAACGAACTGACATCCCCCTACCCATCAACCCACCTCCACCCCCACCGCACACACACGCGCGCGCGCGCGCGCGCGATACTGAAGCAGTGTTAGGGGCCTTGGGGTAGCCTAGTGGTTAAAGCTTTCGCTCATTGCGCTGAGGAACCAGGTTTCTTTCCTTCATGCGTATAATGTGCGTATACAAGCAGCATAAAACCATACTCACTCACTCACTCACTCACTCACTCACTTACTCCCATTGCCACCAAACATCAACATTTTATTTATCACCAGGATTCACTGAAATATACCGTGTCTTTTTCCCCTCTTCTTGTGCAAAATTTGATTTACAGAGACCAATTGCAGAATATTTCAGAGAAGGAAAAATACATCTTCCCTTTGTAACCAAATGTATTTATTATATGATTATAACTGGGGAAAATAATATTCATCGTGCTAATCAAATCTAAACAGGGTTAATCCTCTTCAGTCATTCGCGGGATCTCTTTAAATGAACAGCACATAGGTTTTTGACATGTTTATATGTGGAGATTTACACGTCCTTTTACACTTCCAGTGGCGACAGCAAGCAAACCGTAGTATGCAACAGACAGGTGTGCCCCAATGTAACTAAGGCGTGTACACAGAGATACAGGTGTGGAGGATGGTGGTTCAGGAAGAAATATTGTATCAAGTAAGTTCCACTTAACAAGATCGTAACTGAGCTGAAAAACACATACTACAGTTCTGTTTCAACTACAGGTTTTCGAATCTTTGTTTGGACAATAATTTTCAACAGTATAAATCTAGACTTTTGCAATCGTATAATGTTTTAGATGCTATAATTTACATATATTTCAAATTTGAACGAAATCGGTGAAGAAATGGAATGTTCAGGAAATTCTACCGCTACAATTGCAAAAGTCTAGATTTACAGTTTTGAAAATTATTGTCCAAACAGAGATTCGAACCCCTGTGGTTTCCACTGTTTGAGTACCTTCATCCTCAGTCATAGGGGCGTAGTTTTACCGACGTAGTTAAGTACATATTCCTGTGTACACACTATGGACGTAACCAACACAATCCGAGAATTCGGATTTAACGAATAAAGTCATTAACGAAGTTTGTAATTCCTGGGTCATTGTCGCCTTGACAGAACGATTTCAGAAACAAATATCTGATGATGCAATGTATGCCATATCTGATTCAGCTATGTCTGAAACATATATGGGTGTTTCTAGGTAAAAAATATGCTTACTTCCCTCTGCATTTGAGATTGGATATATTAAGAAGTGCATTATCATGTTCTAGGTACTTCAAGTGCTATGCATCCAAGAGATGCTGCAACGGTTTGAAAGAAGTCAAGGGCCAGTGCAAGTAGGAGGGGTTCAGGAAGACCCATCCCACCAGAAGATCTGCAAGTCCATCCAGTCCATTTATATTTGTGTTACCTTTTTACAGAGCTCATACTCATTTATCTATTTTTTTTCAAAATGATTTTTTTGTATGTATTTATAGTATATTTTACTGAAGTGTTTGGTCACGATATTTTGATAAAATTGTCAGGGTTCCCTTTTGTAGATAGCAATGCTGTGTGTATCGTTTGATGAATAAATATACTTGTATTTTTGTACATCCATTTAGTTTATTCCAGCTCTGATCTTGCTCCTTAGTTATGCACACAAGATCGATGCTACCAGCTCCGCAATTGAAAGCTTTACTATTGCTAATTGATTAAGTTCTTTATATGAAAAAATACAATTCCTATTTGATAGTAACTCGCAAACACATGCGCATATACTGAGAATTATACAATCGACACTATCACTAAGCAGGGCTTTTGTAGGGATGCTTTCCTATCTCTGCGGGTGGGAGTGTAGTTTGATGGCAAATATGATTAAGTGTACGTGGCTCTAGGACACTGTGAGATACACTTTGTGACTTTATATCACAGTGATAGGCATTTTTTGCTTTTGAATGTCAGCAATGAACAAATAGACTCCCTAAAACATTTGTTACAGTAGATATGTTCTCTTGACATCAGTCGGACCATAGTTTCAGTCATTGGTTTGACTGATCCCTCGGCTACGGATATCCGTTGTACATTGTGTTCATCTTTCTCATTATCAACGCATCCCGTATGGCAAAAATAATCGGAATAAACGAAACCGTCCGTTACATGAGTACATAAGCTTCCGTGCGTGCGGATATGTTTACAGATGCACACACACAATGCAGACATGCTGAGTGTGGCGTTTAACAACAAACAAAACAAAAAAAATAAGAAAACAAAAATCATCTTCTGAACGAACATGTATTTTCACATAGTAATGGTGAAAGGGATACATTGACTAACATATACATGATTGTGGCTCATCAAATTTGTCATTCCTGACTGTGCATAAAACAATGAATATCTTTCATCCAATACTTCTTGTCACTGGAGGAAATGTTTGAGTCCTACTTATACAGATCAAGTTACAGTTGTAATATGATGTTAAGTTATTACTACACTTCTAAAAATGACCGTTGGTCTCATGAACTGTTCTTGATAAATAACAGCCTAGACCATGGAGGGGTTCTAAGTAACACTTCATGCACAAATGAATTTTTTGACAGATGTTCATCGGGGTTATGGACAGGCACACAGAGGTTCTTGTGTGGAAACGTTCTCAGGCAACACGGTGTTTGGAGTTTTGGTAGATTCGAAGTTCTTCATAGCTGGTATTAGAACTGCGTTCTCTCGTCGAGTCATCAATGCCCTCATAGAGATTATGTGGTTGAGCACCTGCTGTATTTGACACTAGAGTAAATATTTGCAAATAAGAGTGTGGTTATATCGGAAACGGGGCCACCTGTTTATTCTACAGTCATAAAAAAACACATTAACATGTTACGGAGTGACTATAGCTCACTTCTGAAAGGAGGTTGTGCGTTGGTGGGTAAACACCTTTCTAAAAATATAAATAAATAGTATAAATACTAATTTATAGTAATCTGCACAAAATAACAAGATACCTAGGACGTTTTGTATACATTCATAGAAAGGACAGACATTATTTTTATTTCACAAATTCAGTTTTCAACAGAGATATAGGAATGTGGAATCAATGGTGCACCACACCGCAATGTCAGGTTAAGTAGCCAAGACAAATAAGCGGTTAGACGTTGACAACAAAAACAAGTGACACAACTGCAATTGAAAACTAAACCTGATACCTTCATTATCAAGACAAGATTGGCATGCACTCAGGTAGGTCATGACATAATTCTGACTAGCTTATGAAGTCAAATATTTTAAATTACTATTTAGTTGTGAGATACGACCAGCATTACAATTCTGGAAACAAGAGATTACAAGAAGGTTCTGCCAAAGCAAGCTAGAAAACAATGACGTGCTCATAAAGAGGGGCAGAAAAAACAAAACAAAACAAAACAAAAAATACCTTGTAGAAGAGAATGGATTTCTACATTCTCGCACTTCTAACTGACTTTCAGACTGAGGCAAAATACCATAACATCCATTTATCTGTGCAGTGAACGATGTGATTGGTTGGGTAATACCTGAGGACAAATTGTGCGTGCGCGCGTGTGTGTATGTGTGAATGTTGAGTGGGTGGGGGTGGGGGTGGGGGGCAGACTTGCTGACTTTAGTTGACACATGACATTGATGCTCATGCTGTTTATCACTGTATTGTCTGGTCTAGACTTGATTATTTACAGGCAGCAACCATATAGCTGGATGCGGCATCAAACAATAAATCGAACAATCAACCAACCATGCAAAGCCAAAATGATTCTCAGCTTGAGGTCATTGCAAATATCCCATGCAAAGCAAATCTTTGAATATGCTTCAAGCAAACAAAACAAGCAAATTAAAACAAAAGCAAAAGAACAAACAAAAATATGAAAATGAATATTAAGACAAATTCAGTTGGTTTACCACAGGGTAGCGCTGCTGTGTCTTTGGTATGCCTGTAACGGAAGTCAGAGCGTCGTCATTTTTAAAGTAATGCATGTGAACACTGTTCAAAATCGGAAAACATACTTTACAACATCAGGAAAATATATACTTTGAATACTCACATCGTCGCTTCAGTCCTCGGTTTGTTTTCTGCAGCTGCCAAACAGACATGAATATACTATTGTTATAACAGAATGCCGTTTTTGTACAGCATGATAAGACATTTTGTATACCCCATTTATAGATGTAGTTCTATCGATAGTCAGCTTCTTTACTGGAACTGGTGCGGCGTTTCGGCGTAGGCACTAACACCGTTATCAAGGAAGTATATAAATGGTTCAAAATGTTATACGGGAAAGTGTGTACGAGTTCAAGATCATTTTGTTCTTCACATGCCCGTAGGAACTGGATTGGGATTCACAACAGTGATTAAACCAATTGTAATCTTCTCTTGGCTGTAATGGAATACAACCCACCTGAGACTGTCTGGCGTGTTCTCAATGCAATGAAAATAGCTACGGCTAGGAGGAATGGGACGAGACACACAGTCATCCCGACGCCAACACCAGCTCCGAACGTCAGCTCTACATGGAGACATCAATTAAGTAAATTTCTGTACAATTCATTTACTTGTTGAACAAAAATGGTCAATTTGTAAATGATTGTAGCATTATTGAAGTAAATGAACTTCAAGTTGATTATTGACAAGTTTTGTTTCAAAACATTCTTGCAGCCAAAACCAAAACGATGAGTAGCAATATTTTGGTGAGTAAGTGTGAGTGAGTTTACTTTTAGCAATATTCCGGCAATGCCACAACAAGGAAATGAGTGAGTATGGTTTTACGCCGCTTTCACCAATATTGAAGCAATATTACGGCGGTGATATAAAAAATGGGCTTCACTCATTGTACCCATGTAAGGAATCGATGTTTTACGGTCTCTGTGTGGTGCAAGTTGAGGATGATATATTATCCCGTTTAATATTCATTATATGCCATGTACCATTAACAAAGAGTGTGTATTCACGTCGAACTTCTGTCTTTCAGTCAGCGATCCTGACTACTCGATCCCGTTAATCGCCTCTTACGACAAGCATGGGTTGTTGAAGATCACTTCTACTACGGATCTTCACGGGTGGCATTGTTCAGTTAAGAATGTTGATGATATATCATTCCATTTAAGATTATAGGCCACAAAACCAAATACCATATAATATTAACAACAACTGTTCAATCACCTCAAACATCCGTCTCTGTCACGACAAGCCTCCTTGCTGAACTCTCCGTGACTCAAAACAATATCAACACGTTAGACGTGGAAATGCGAGCAACACATACGCGCATTTTTCGCATTAATTTATCGTTCTCGTTAATTTCTTGATTTACAGTAATAAATGTAATACCACGTACAAATATGTACTTGTGATTGGATGGTAGGTTGTTTAACCCCGCAGTCAACAATATTCCAGCTATGTGGCGGCTGTCTGCAAATAATAGTCTGGACCAGTCAATCCAGTGATCAACAACATGAGCATCGATCTACATGATTGGGATAGGATGACACATGTCGACCAATTCAGGGATACCGACCAATCGTCTCTTACGACAAGCATGGGTTGATGGAGATCACTTCTACTACATATCTTCACAGGTAGTATTGCGCGGTAAAATTGCTGATGATTTAACATTATATGCCATAAAACCAATGGTCATATTTAATAACATCACCTCGAACGTTCGCCCGTGTGACGACAAGCTTCTTTGTTGAGCTCTCCATGTCTCCTTCAACACAATATCAACACATTAGATGTACGGCTGAAAAAAAAACTGTTTACAAGTGGTGATTGCTATGGAATCCGAGAAGGGACACTGTCGCGTTGTCGCTTTGTCACGTTGTCGCGCTCTCAAAAAAACAAGCAAAATGAGGCAAAAATAAACCACAGCGCGACAATGAGACAATGCGACACATATTTTGGTTTTAGTCAATATGTTATAATGCATACTATGGTCAATATTTTAATAAAGCGCGACACGCGACAATGCGACATTTTGATGAAATGTCGAGTTGTCGCATTGTCGCGTTTTCGACCTCGACCTGCTGTACGCGCAAAGGGGATCACAATCGGATTTAAGATCTCGTCACGATATCGTACACCTGTTATCCTGCCATCAACACGCACAAGATCTGTTTTGTGGTTAAAGGTAAACCCGCCGGCAACCATAACAGAGCCCCCTCCATAACGATCATGCTGTTTGATGGTGCAGGCACTGTGACGTTCCCCAACGCGTCTCCAAACTCGAATTCGACCGTCATTATGGTCTAGTATGTACCTGCTCTCATCACTAAACATGGTGTTTCTCCACTGACGTACGCCCACTGCAGCCTCAAGCGCTTGTTTTGCTCAGTCATCTTGATTCCAACCAATGTACGACGGCTTTTTAAACCAGCCGATTTAAGGCGATTACGCACTGTAAGTGAACAAATTCTGACGTTTGTTCTTCGCCTGCATTCCGTATTGATTTTGGAGGAGGATTTGAACCTGTCTCGCAGAGCAATAAGGCGTACGGTCCGGTCATCCCGTGGGGTGGTTTTCTTTTTCCTTCCCCCACCACGCCTCATTTTGACGTCACCAGTCGCTCTACAGAGATTCCAAAGTCTGGATATCACGCTAACAGACTTCTGAAAAGTTGTTGCAACCTGTCGTAATGAGCTTCCACCATTAACCATGCCAATTGTCTCCCATTTCTGTGATACAGTTAAGTACTGTCTCGCGATGGTAACAATGTTTTTAACCGTTGTGTTTGACAGTGCACATACATGTCACGTGTAAATTTAAGTGCATGTAACTTTGGGAGCATGTAGTGCACGTGTACGAAAAACATTATGGTGAGTTTGAGTGAAAACGATAATACACGGCGCTGTAGTAAACAGAAATTTTGAATTGGCCTAAGAAACATACGTTCCCTTAATGTTTTCCATGAGTATATATATAAATGTTATTCAATGTTGTCCTGCTGCATTTCTGAATTTTTTATATTCTGCTTATGAAAATATACTGACGCGTTAGCAATATTCCAGCTATATGACGATGAGCTGTAAATAGTCAAGTCTGGACCAGACAATACAGTAATCAACAACATGAGCATCGATTTACAAAACTGGGAACCGATGACATGTGTCAACCAAGTCAGCGAGCCTGTCCACCCGATCCCGTTAGTCGCCTGTTATGACACGATTGGGTTGGTGAAGACCAGTTATAACCCGGATCGCCACGGTAAGTGCCTGCATAGAATCCATCGCAGACTACCGAGAAGTTCGCTCAGTGTACTACTGATAGTAAATGTATACATGTTTTCATTCATACCTTCCACAGCAAGTTGGATCAGCTTGGATGTAAAGTTCAAGTTCATTGCTGGGTATCCTCCGTTGCATCGTATTCCCTTCATGTGAAGTTCAGGAGTTATCGTTCTTGTGAGACCACTAACGGTGGTAGTTAGACCGTTGCTGTCACGTGACCTTATAGTCACACCCTCAGTGACGACATCCTCGCCAATCATCCATGTTATTGTTGATGGTGGTTTTGTTGGGTTTGTCGCACACTCAAAAGCGACCGTTTCGCCTTCTCTGACACGTTTCACTCGTCGTGTTAAATTGAAAAGTGTGACTCTCTTCAGGGGAACTGACAAATATAGCGGCATGACGAGTTAAATATGCATTTATCTGCATTAAGAGAGAGGAATCTACTCTAGAAACTGTCTACAATAATCCTTTCTATAATATACCACATCTGTAAATATTGAAATAGTCAAATCTCGTCTAACTCCATGATTCTACTGGCAAGAGCAGCCAATACAGCGTCGCAGAAATTAGAATTCCACCATTTCTTGATGGACAGTTTCTCGAGCAGCCGACGCAAGCGACGTAGCTCCAAACGAGGCTCCGTCTATTGAAAGTTTCAAGCGTGTGCGTGTATTCATTCTTTACCAGCTTGGGAGCCGGGTAATACTACTGGTATGGATTTTTTTACAGCAAAGATGATATTGCTGATATGATTTTCGACCCGGATCGTCAATATGGACATATTCTGACACCAGTATTGCATGTGCAAAATGGACCCTACTATTCATAGGTATATTATAATAAATTACGTTAACAGTTCTCACCATTGACATCAAGAGATATACGGTTGCTTCTAAAACCTTGTAATTCACAGGTCCAGTTCGAGTTCTGATACGTGTCAAAGTCAACGTGGGGAACTGTCAAAGTGTGAAGGCCATTTGTCGTACAAGTGTAGTTGTAGAATCCAGATATGCGGCTCTGTTCACTTATCTTGTCATCGTAACACGCCACTAGATGTTCCCGCGTATCGGTTTTCAACTGCCGGATCCAGGTAATGCTTCGCAACCATGAACTGAATAATCCAGCGTTGCAGGAAAAGGTAAACGGATGCCCAGTTACAGCTGAGGAGGCCGATCCCGTCAAGCTAATGGATGGTGATTGACCTTACGAAGAACAGGTTCGTTAGCACTGTGCACAGGAATGAAGGTTGACTTAACAACAGCAATAGGCCTTATTATAGCATTTTGATTTCTGATTTATCTTCTAATTAATAGAAAACCAGCTATCTACATGTATAGTAGTGAGTTTAGTTTTACGCCGCACTCAGTAATATTCCAACTAATGGCGGTGGTCTGTAAAAAATCTGGACCAGACAATCCAGTGATCAACACCATGAGCATCGATCTGCGCAATTGGGAACCAATGACGTGTCAACCAAGTCTGCGATCTGACGTTATGTGTGCTTTTAATTAACAGAGTCGTTCAACTGTCAGAGTGAATACATATACAGACATGTATTAATGGAGACGATATTAAACCAGGAACTGAAATTGTTACAATATAACCAGCACACACATTAACTTAAGTAGATACCTTCACATGTAACCGGAAGTATGAGAAGCGTGAGCAGGAAAGCAGGACTTGACATGACTTCTAGAACGAGGCTGAAAAGCAGGACATTATACGGACAGTTTAAGCCCACCAGAAATCAAGCATTTTAAAGCATACTCTAAGGGCTGAATAATATCAAAATAGGATAAGGATCAGTACATAGCCGTCTGCATCCCGTATACAATGGATATTGTGCCAGCCTCGGCAACTCAGCTATAAGTACACTGTACATTGTGGATGCGCTTCGGATGATCATACCGTACTGGGTAATCTCGATGGAGGGTTCGACTGTATATGTACTGATTCCGCATCGTTTATGTATATGAATCTTGTTACTGAATTTGTCGTACCCTTCACGTTCTACAAGTATGAAGACTCGATTGCTTCATGCCTTTAATCAACATTTTCGAAAGACATCTATTCCGATTTCATTTTAGATGTTCAGTAATTTTGATGTCATTACGGATTTTGAAACTTCAAACAAATAACGAAATATCAAAATCGAAGTTTTTCGAAAAAGAATAATTGTTCAGTTCTTGTAATACGACCCCAGGGTCTTGTAACAGGAAAACGTCGGTATATCATAATGCATCATACAATACTATCATATTAAAACAGTAGAAGATACTTCAAATGGACAAATGTTATTTTGTACGATTAGCTTGACCTGTGTGAATGTGTAACTTAAATTTGCTTCAGGTGACTGCTGAAACCACTGAAATTATTCTGAATGAAACAAAGTATCACAGACGCTGATCTGGCACCTACTCTGGTTTTTCAGACGCGTCTTGCTTGACCATGCATTTTTGCCTCCACGTTGCCCAATGTTCTAAATGTCCTTTAAGATTTCATTTTGTGGAATTTGTCGATACTCTATCACTTCAATATCACCCTTCCAAGCACTGTCAACCCGATATGTATTGCTCACTCGACATATTCGATTGCCCCATGTACTCTAGTTGACGAAACTTAACACTACACGAAATGTCCCATAAAGTCAAATAACGGCTGACTTTCGGACCATTTCGTGAATTCATGTAGTAGAAATTATGGAAATTTAGTAATAGAAATTATGGAAATTTGTAATTGCTTATCTTATATTTTAAAAAAAGTATGTTGAAATGTTATCTATGTATATACTTACTTAACAGTCGTGGTACTTTAAAAGCTCTTTAGACTTTCGAAAAGCTGTCTGAGGATGTAGCGTTGTCTAGTGAGTGTGAATACAACACATAACTCACGATTGAGTCTTCTTGTTGATGTGAATCACGTACATTTCCACAATACGATGTATGTATCACTGTTTCCGTTGTTTATTTTTATCTACAGCCTGCATTACAGAAACGACACAATACATTGTCATGATAGGATTCTGTACGTTTGACGTTCTTGATCATTCGTGACCGACCCACTTGTGTTTTTCCGCGAAAAGCCACTCAGCTCGCGCCCCTCTGGAAGGATTTTATATTGGCGCTGGAACATCAGAACTAGTTTAAACAGGAACGATAACTCTATCTCTGCTTGATTCCACTGTTTCTTAATATCACCGAAGCACCCTTTTATTATATTGCTGTTTTGTTTTTACTTATTCATTTTAAACAATTGAACCTCCTTGATGCGATTGAACAAGGAGAAAAGTATATTTGTTAAAGGCATACTCTAACGTAATTATTACCAGCAGTTTATCTTATATTTCCAATTATGTTTCTAAACAGGATTTGATAATCACAAATGGCAAGCGGTTTACTGAATATGCAGATAAAATACACAAACTCAGAGACATTAAACCCCAAAGCAGATACTCAAAAATGACTTTAAAATATTTCTCAAACTGAACATTAGTGTAACCTTGCTGTCATTCCCAAGTGGAAATTTAAATGAATCCGTGAAAAAATATGTTACCAAAAATATCTAAAATATCCCCATAGATGTGAAATATATGCCCACTGTAAAAGGTGTAATTGATTAGTTGATTAGATAAAGCTGATCAGTTAGATACAGGTATATTATTATTGTTTTGAAACTCGCAGGGATTATTATTGCATTTCCTGAAAAGGTTGGAAACGTACGTACAATCTCCAAAACTAGCCCGCTGGATAGTCAGACATACACTCAACTGGGCCCATAAAAGCCGTTATGTCAACATATGCACGAACGTGTATTTTAATCTGTCACATTTACTACTAAACTCTACACGAGGCAACACAGTTCTGTTAGCTATGATCTCTCTGCTTTTGACATGACGATATTTATTTTTCATGATTTTAAAACCACATAATGCCATAACCGATTTAACTACTAAAGGTTATGTTTATCAAACCATGGCAGTTATTACATGCGTTCTGACTGGTGTGTCGTATTTCCGTCTCTACCACGCATCGAGATGGGGATCGATGAGTCTTCTCTTCTCGGGGGTTACAGAAAAGGGCGAGTGGTGATGAATGTTTCTCGACATGATGTGTAATTTTACGATCTGAACGACTCTCTCGAGGAGGGTCAGTACAAGTAGATGGGCCATATCAGGCCTACATTAGAAAACTTTACTGCTATGCAAAAAACAACAACAAAAAACAAACAAACAAACAAACAAACAAACAAACAAACAAACAAAAAAACGCTAAATAGTCCACATTAATGGTGGAAATAGCATCATAAACATAATACCTCACTGCTGAAACAACAAAATCGGTAACTCGTTGGATCAAGAAAACGGAGAGCCTCCAACTTTGATTTTGGTCATGCGCACACGGAAGAGGAAGTGAGGACGTCTCAACTGCATATTGACATTTTCCAGCTTGGACAAAAGCTCCATTCCCTTTTATAGTATTACACATTCATCATCATGATACTTGTGTGCACACTTGTTTAGTTTACTTTCCGTTCGTATGAAATTATTGACAGCAAATATTTTGACACATTCGATACTTTTTCTACGAGATGCAACTCACGGTTGCTGGTAAATTTGAAAGAAGCGCAGATCGTAATGTTCATGCGCAGCAGAGGTCAAAGATCGCTAACAAAATGATGCGATGTCATGATCTTTCGTTACCGTTTTCACTGTTTCTGTAGCGAGATGATATGTTTATGTTGCTATTTCAAAGATTGACCTTTCTGCGTGTTTCTGCACAGTGGGGAAGCGTTCTTAGATAGACCTGTATTCGGGTAAAAATCAATCCAAACAACAAGTGCACCGAAAGCAATATTTTGCCTTTACACAAAACTAGAAATCACAATACCACTTTGGACTGTTTGTTCATATGGAGTTATATGAATAATGTTTGACTTTCAAGTACCAAATGCGTTTTTTCAAGCACGAACTGAACTGCAGCTTCAGTGGCGAATGAAAATCAAACCTCTGGCCACGGAATAGTGTTAATCCGAAGACGAGAGCTGTGATAAGGGCCAGTCTTGATCCGACCCTCGCCCCGTGGTCGCCAGGTGTGCAGTGACATAAGACGTATACAAGCAAGTGCCAGTTCGAAGTTCGGGCCAGTACAGCGCAACTGTCCAAATTTAAATTTGATTCGTGGCTGATAAAATATTTTGTGGGCTAGTAACTTGCAGGCATAGCCACCCCGACTGGCTAACAATATTTGGAAATTTGGAAATCAGGTCGTACCATATGCTTTTCTACGGGGTATATGCATCCAGTAACGAAAATAGAAGTAACATAGGCAGTCATAGAGGAAGACCCGCATCCAATTACGAGTGAGTGAGTTTAGTTTACGCAGCACTCAGCAATATTTCAGCTATATGGCGGCAATCTGTTAATAATTGGGATCATATCGAAACATAAGTCTCAATAATCTATTCAGACAATGACCTACTTTTCAGCCGGTCCGAATTTTCTCATGTGAAAGTGAAAATAGACACCACAAACAACTCAGATTAAACTGAATTCCAATACCTTGTTTCTTAACAAAATGACATTTACAAATGAATTTTCATTTCAAACATCGTCCTTTTATAGTCGAGGTTCAGGCAGCATACCTTAACTGTGGAATCACAGACTGCCCCTGTTTGATGAGGTCGTACAATGCCTCACAATGCATCTGGCTCATTGGTTATACCTGTTATGTGTTTTTTAGCCCATATGCAGCGTAGTCCTGTACCGCACAATGAGGCTCATGTAATATCAGTTCCGTATAAGACCGCCAAACTTTTCTACAGACAGAGCCTAGTTTTGAAATTTCCACGATTTCCGGGTTTCTCGCTGCACGACGTGTTTGCAAGGATTGGAAGGAGTGTTGCAATATACAAGTGCTTAGATTTATTAAATCATTGTGAGTAATATTTATGCATCCAGTTAAATGACAGTCTAAATATTCTGGACTGGTTATTGCATTAAGGTGCTCAATAGGAAGAAACCCAATAAAGAGGAAACGAGATTGTTCTGTATTCAATGTTTTGACATGTGGGCCAGACAATCCAGTGATCAACAGCGTGAGCATCGATCTGCGGAATTGGGACCCGATGACATGTGTCAACCAAGTCAGCGAGCCTGACCACCCGATCCCGTTAGTGGACTGTTATGGCAAGCATGGGTTGCTGAAGGTCTATTCTATCCCGGACTTTCACGAGTCTCCAGTCACGAATAGAAGTTACGAATAGAGGTAACACAGACAGTCATTATATGTCAGCTTCAAGTACATGGGAAACTAAGGGTTTTGATAGATCTGTATTGGTTCATAGATCCCCTCGATGACCGTGTCTTGTGTCGGTTCATATGACTTGAGACGCTTTCCATCACCTGCAAGAAACAGAGTGGGACGTTTTGTTCAACTACATTTAATGAACATGTTATCTCTGAAGAAGAGTGGAAATGAACCCGCTTGCATAAGCAATTAGATCATTTATCAGGATAAATGTTGCTTAGAGCATTATAGTCTAAAGCACAACTGACGCACGTACGCACGTACGCACGTACGCACGTATATGCACATAGCTGCTGAAACAGTTGAGTTGAAATACGTCTTACTTAAAGTAACAATTATTTTCCTTAAATGACGTATGCAAGTCACACACAACATGTATGTTGAGTAATGTTGTCTGAATATTTCTTTCAGCTGTTGTGCCCATAAATCGTATTATTACTCGCCCGTTGAAGATACTGCAGTGTAACATTTTCACTTCAATATTACACTAGTGTAATAGCGCTTGACGTATGACGTCAAAATGGTTCAAAGTTGTGACGTCACAATGCTAATGTTGATGTCGCGATTTAACTATACCTTGCTTGACTTGAAAGCTGAGAGTCCTCACACTGTAGGCAATTTCGCCGCAGTTTCTGTCAATTTATGTTAGCGAGTAATAAAGAGAATACTAAAGTCTTTAAAGATTTAGTAACAAACTCGTCTGATACCAACTCATTAACTCGTTTAATAAAAATGGTATTACACGGAAGGTCGGTTAGTATCCTCTATCACTTGCATAGATCGCATATCTTATGCAACTTATGCATCTCAAACTGAACCATCAGAAACGTACCCAAATCGGATGTGGTCATACAGTCAGCATCCCTGTAACAAACACAATGTGATGTGAGATGAAATAACGCTAACAATTAGAGAAGTACCAACTATTGACGTCTTTCGGTGTGACGAGGATACGCATCTAACCACAGACTATAAGCCCCCTCCTACCCCCGATCGTACACGTAGAACTTTGTGCGCCTTCAGGACAATTTAACTGCCATTTGGTACAGATATGGCATCTTAAGCTTAAGGATTACTATGATTCAATCACTGACCGCGAAAGGCCTCAAGCAGCACTAAACACTAATCAGTATCTTCAGACTGTGAACATTCAAGTGCTGTCATGACCTTCAAAACTGACCGACCTCAGCACCATTGAGCATTTGTGTTTATGGCCTCAGCTGATGTTAACTGATGTATGATGTAAGATCAGCTAGGTGTAAGCATTGCAAGAGGAATAGGCCAGAATTGTACAAGGTCCAATTAAAAACCTTATTCAGTCCATGTGGAGATCGTGCAGATGGTGGACACACCAGATATTGAAGACAATGCCCAAGAGGGAACAGACTTTTCATAAGCAATACATATTGACAAACATTTGATCTTTTAGAAATGCTGTGAAAATGTTCTGTAACTCAAGACTCAATTCGTCAGTTCGTCAAAATACACATTTCCCTTTTTTTCTGAGAGAGTATGTATGTGTTATGGTGGGAAACATTATCATGACTGATTATACGGAATATTTTCATGTTAATATCATTTGACAGAAAATAGAAAGTACTTACACTGCAGCTACCGCTACCTTCATCGATGCATCTAGAAATACAAAGAAGAAGAACATTACCACGAGACTGATGTGTGCCTACGTGTATCCGAAACACAGCATGCGTCATGGCGAAGCTGTCCTTACCATGGTAGTAGTTTACGGACAGGTTGAAGAATGTTCAGCGCATTTATTCTCCTACTGTTCATCATAACAGTTACATATACATGCAAAATACTTTCTCGTCTCATGTTGGTTCTTTCCATTCATTTTTGGAAATAGTCATGGAATCGTCTTTATTTTGCGGTAAATGCCAAACGTCAGCACCAGTGAATGCTAATATCTGTCGAATCAGATTCATAATCGGAAAATACTATATGGTGCAGTTGGTACGCAACTGAGTCTAGCCCAGACAAAGCAGTGATCACTCTTGCGAGTAAAACTCCCTATTGCTGGCACAATGTCATCAAATATGCACCCTATTGCATTCCTATCTTGCCAGTCATAGAAGATTCCAACTTACCTTTGCGTGCGTTGCGTCGTTTCCATTGAACGGTGTAGACAGCTGTTGATCCTATAGCTACCAACGACACCAGACATAGCGTTATCCCAACTGCTTGTCCAGCCCCGAAACATTGTCCTGAAGCTAGAACCATAGTGAATCATTACCCTCAAGTTAGAACCATTGTCTAAAAATCCACTGAAATTAGAACCATAGTCAAATATTCCACTGAAACTGGAACCATTGCCATACATTCCACTGAAGTCAGAACCATTGTCAGACATTGCCCTGGAGGTAGAACCATTGTCAAACACTGGCTCGTAGTGGGAACCATTGTCTTATATTGCATTGAAGCTAGAACCATTGTCAGTCGATGACAAGAAGCTATGACCATTGACAAACATTATCCTGAGGCTAGAACCATTGTCAAACATTGGCTTGAAGCTTGAACCATTGTCAAACATTGTCCTGAAGCTAGACCCATTGTCACACATTCTACTGAAGCTAGTCGAACCACTGTCAAACATCCACTAAGGTGAGCATCAGTTCAACACATACAAACTCACCATGTACATGTAAACTGCAATATCGATTACTTTGAAATGATGATAAATACAGAATTATGTCTATTTCAACAATACTGTAAACTACATATTTTGTATTTTTTTATCATGTTTATCTCTCAAATATTAGCAGTTAGCAATATATTTCGTGAAGCATATTGAGCAACCCACTAGCCAGAATGAAATAAAAATTAATGCATTTAGAATAAAGAATAAATACACAAATTTTCACGTTAGGAAGAACCTTTCATTCATTCCGAACGCATTGTTAGATGTTGAATAATGGTTTCTAATAGTTTAAATACATTAATAAAGTGTTGCATCACCAGTACGGACAGCCTCCTGATTAGCGGCGCAGTGTACGAACAGCATTTGGGTTTCAGATATCAGCGTCTTATTTCTGTAGACTCCTTCGCATTGAATGCCAAAGAGATGATGGTCACAGGTAATAGTGAATGTGATCCTACTGACGTCCGCAACCAAGCGATCGTCATCACGGGCCAACGACGTGACGTTTCCCTTCAGCGTCTGATTTCCTGATCGCCAGATGACGTTGGACGATGGTTTTGTCGGATTGGTTTTACAGACGAGCGTGAGGATTTCATTTTCGGTCAGGGCCAGGGGACTGCTCGTCGAGTTCTCGATATGAATTTCCATTAAGGGCACTGTTGGTCAAAATAGGAAATGATATGAATGGACACGGTTTCATGTCATATGTAAGCTTTCTCATAGCGGATCATGTCACATTCTTCCTCCACGGAATGTGGATTCTGGGAAACTCCACATAATTTGGATACGGGTGTCCCATGTGTACAGATGTCATTAAACAAATAACATCTAAAGATATTCTGGGTTAGAGAGTGAGTTATGGTTTTACGTCTTTACCACTATTCCGACAGGATCGCGGCGGTTGACACCAGAAAGGGCTGGTCTTCAGTGTGTAGAGCGGATACGTTACCCGTAAGGCTACCCCACTGCCCCATTTTCTATGTTAGAATAGGAATGAGTGAGTGACTTTAGTTTTACGTCGCACTCAGCAATATTCCAGCTATATGGCTGCGGTCTGTAAATAATCGGGTCTGGACCAGACAATCCCAGTGATCAACAACATGAGCATCGATCTGTGCAATTGGTAATCGATGACATGTGTCAACCAGGTCAGCGATCCTGACCACCCGATCTCGTTAGTGTCGCCTCTAACGACAAGCACAATCGCCTTTTACGGCAAGCATGGGTTGCTGAAGGCCTTTTCTACCCCGGGACATTCACGTGTCTGTTAGAATAGGAAAGGTATATAGTATTAATGCTAAAATATAATGTGAAAAGGATGCAATATTAAAGGAAATTTTAAAATATTCAAGTATTTCATGACACTCAGTTCATGTGATAGTAATAACACTAAAACTGTTAATCAAATGGCATGTAGTGATAACAAGTAGGTTGGAGGAAGGCAATGCTCTTTCATTCTGGTTAAAAATAAACTAAAAAATACAAAACATGACCACCCGAGTCAATAAAGTACGGTAATCACATCTTCGATGATCCATCGAATCAGGAAGCATGCATACATATCATATCATACATATTTATATGGTTAAATATAATATCACTTCCTCCTTCGGGTCACAAAGTGTTATGTTTGAATATTGCGGCCTTGGGCTTTCAAACTCGAAGGGAGAATGGGCGTTTTATGTTTGGTCGGTCGATGCGGTAGTAGGAAAGATTACAACCTCATCACCGTGATGAGTGTTAAGTCAACAGAAAGTCTGAAAACATGAATACATTGACTATCAGTACTACAGTGAGCGTGCTTCCTGGTAATCTGAGATGGAATGTATATGCCAGAACTTTCCTAGTGTGTCGATCTGTGTAGATCCGGGTTACATTTGGTCTTCAGCAACCCATGCTTGTCGTAAAAGGTAACTCAGGTGGTCAGGCTCACTGACGATGTTGACACATGTCATCGTATCACAGTTGCGAAGAATTATGCTCATGCTGTTGATCACTGGATTGTCTATCCCATATTCCATTATTTACACACCGCCGTTACATAGCTGGAATATTGCTGGGTGCCGCAACAACAAGCAACATGAAGCGATAACAATCAGCGGATACCCATTTGGTACACAAATGAGGTATGCTGGGGAGCTGTGCTCCTTATTGAGGCGCCTTATAAGAGCCCCTTTTATTGAAATACATAACGTCTTTTTCCATCTCTCAATGACTGCAAGAATATTCCATACTCACCCTCTAAATCAAGTAAGACAGTGTTGCTTCTCTGGCCTTGACATGTCCAGTTGGAACCTTGATATAAGTAATAATCCTTATTTCCAATGGTCAGAACATGTTCACAAGTGAAGTTACCGTAATACTTATCTGGCTTTTCGTATTTTGAAGACACCAAACATGCATAATAAAATGTCTTGTTGGTTGTTTCCACCTCCCATGTTATTCTCCTTTTGAAATAAGATCTCGAATATCCAAAAGCTGTACAGGAGAACGTGAAGTTGTGTCCCGCTACTGCAGACCACGCCGACAGGTACAGATCTTGACCTTGCAGAAAGAATTTGCGATTATCAGTATTAACGCCTAGCGCCCCGTTTCACAGAGCTCTCGTAGCGATATGATTATCATTGATACAGTATAAGAGGTAGGGATGCTGCGAGGGCAGTTACGAGATTATAGGCTTGCATTGTACGAGAGCTTTGTGAAACGGGGCCTGATCAGCTCCAAGAGGACTTTCAGTGCCAGTCACATGAGATGAAATGGAGTTTTTGGTCACATTTAGTATACTGAACACATTCAGTATACCGATACTGCAGAGACAAGTAGTCTTAGTTTTTAGGAGGAAGGGTAATAACAAGCATTGTGTATCTATTAACGTCAATGGGTATGATGTACTCATCGTGGAGCCGTTTGCTGTCCGAGCGGATACTGTATCCTGCACGCAATGGATAAATAACAGATTGAAAAACCCGACCCACAATTTTCCTAATGCCTCTTTTTTCTCCTGCTACGTGTACATGTGTGCTTGATATTTTGAATACAAGTTAGTCATTAACCCATTAGGGTCTTAGCGTTTTATCAGATTTAGTGAGCCAGTTTCCTTTGAAAGGGATGGGGTATCATTTACAGTAAATGATATTTTACCATATTTTCTTTACACTGCAAAATGCGTAACGGAAATGGGACGATGTGCACATATGGGTAAAACGTTATTTTACTGTGTTGGGAAGGTGCATTTTCACACACACACACACACACACACACACACACACACCACATACACACACACACACACACACACACACACATTTTTCTCCTGGAGGTGGCCATGCTTCAAGAACTTAAACTACAAGTAATGTCAATGGTTCAACAACTAAGCAATTTACTCACTTACATACTTACATACTTACTTGCAATGTTTTGTAAACATATGAAGCTTACGTTTGAGATTGTCGCCAAGGTTATCGTCACCTTCGCATATGGCCGAAAGAATAAACTGAGTCATCAGCAATGCCGTAATTGTCAAAGTCAGGAGAGCCATCTGAATATCTATCCTGAAAACAGCATCATCAAAATAGAGGTATTGATGAACTGTATCAAATATGCGTGAGTGAGTGAGTGAGGATGGAGTGAGTTAGTGTGGTAGTTGTATACGTTAGTGCGTGCGTGCGTGCGTGATTGAGTGAGTGAGTGAGTGAGTGAGCGAGTGAGAGAGTGAGTGGGTGGGTATGGGTGTATCGGTCGGTGAGTGAGTGTGAGTGATAGGTGAGTTTGTGAGTGAGGTTAGACAGGTCAGTATTAGCCCTATATGTGGGATGAATGTAAGCAGGGATGTAACAGAGACGCTTACATTCTGGATTATTAATATATGAAAATGATAATACTAGAACACAGCATAACGGTATGCGCGGCCATTAGACAGTACTATAGATTGATTTGTACGTCTATGGGTACATAACCACATACTATTCAAGCAGGTTTTCTACTTTGTTATTAATACGAATTCCCACATAGATTATATTCTCTAAACACATATACATAAAGTTGGTAAGTCATTGCGTACAATGCAGGAAAAATTATTCCAGTTTGGCAAAATACGAAGCATATAGACCGACACTCACTGCGAATTGAAACTCCGCCGTTTTGACTGTGTGTGATGACGCAAGAGCAATGTAGATACAAAGACGCTAAGAGAGGTTAAGGGGAAATAAATTAAATATTCCCATTGGCTAATGGGATAAAAGATGTCATAGAACATGAGGCGGATGTGAAGAATGCATGACTTGTCGGGAGGAGGAAAACACGGTGATCAGCTACAAATTAACACGCATCCTGGGTTTCCTATTGAAAGATAGGAGTGGTAAGAGATGCGGAAAAAACATAAATAGGATGATGCAAGATATTACTTCATGCAACCGCAAGCATTCAACTGGCGCGTATGATTGAATTATCAATAGAGTCATATAAGCAGAAGCGGTGGTAAAATGTGACACATCAATTGCGTACTGCACTGGAAGAGTTTGGTTAAGGCACTTTCATTATCACATCTGTCAAGAATGGCTTGTCAATTTGAAATGAAAGATAAATCCGATATTATCAGGAAGAAAACAGGATTCGAACAGATGAAGATATAAGATCTTGCCACACTACAGAGAAGCAGCACCGTGGCTCTGTTTCAACAACAAAAGCACAGACCATATCACACTATGAAAACGCCAGTTGACGACAACATGTATGCTCATTATAATATCATTCATTTATCTTTATCTTCTCGATGGACATAGTTATCCACGCTGACTGGCATCCATGATTCATGTTTTGTAATTATAGGATATTAAACGAGCTTCCCCTTTCATGTCAAGTTTATGTCCCTCGTGAAATAATTTTTCGCTAAAGCTCGTGACAAACCAAATTTATTTCACGAGGGACTTAAACTTGATATGAAAGGGGAACGAGTTTTGTATCCTATTTATTACCCACGTTCTAAAAAGTGAAAAGATAGTTAAAATAAAGCAATATTTTGCTTTCCTATATAGAACCATGTAACGCGGATAAATACATCATTTTGGTGATTGGAATATCAACCGCTTCACTCCAGGAAAACATACGCTGCGCAGAGGCAATGCATTTCCTATAGGGCGCCAAATCACGAGAAAATAAACAAATTAAGACAGAATCAAGTCGTAATGAAAATTTAATTCTTTTCCGTTGAGGATTGGGTTTTTCTAAAGCAACAATGTAATTCATCAAAGCACTTGTGAAGTGTAAATACTTGACAACGTGACCTAAATCTTGCCGGAACGTCAGTCGGCCATCACTGTCGGGCTTGTCGTCATGTTGAGAAGTGTTCCCTAAGAAGAAGATTCGAGGGAGCGTTTAATTAGGAGCGGCAAACTTAACAGCAAAGATGAATGTGAATAACAGGTAACTGTATGTCTCAAATAGTTGAGCTTAATGTTCTTCATCGGAGGATGTAAATAATTCGGCGACGCTTTGCGCAGGATGCCAGTGACGCCTTCTCATCTCGGCTTGAAATTCCCACTTGTCGAGATTCGATGTTTATGTTGAAGACTGCACCGAAAATTGGGTCTCAAAACACAGCCTACAACCTCGAACGAAGACGATTTCAAGCCTATTGTGTTCAGATTCTGGGAAGTGCTTTTGACCCCTACATAAGAAACCACTGGAGTGAGAGAGTGAGTTTAGTTTTACGTCGCACTCAGCAATATTCCAGCTATATGGCGGCGGTCTGTAAATAATCGAGTCTGGACCAGACAATCCAGTGATCAACAACATGAGCATCGATCTGCGCGATTGGGAACTGGTCAGCGAGCCTAACCACCCGATCCCGTTAGTCGCCTCTTACGAAAAGCTGAGTCGCCTTTTATAGCAAGCATGGGTTGCTGAAGACCTAATCTACCCCGGGACCTTCACGGGTCAGAAACCACTGGAGGCATGACAGTGACAATATGTTTGCGCGGGAGGACGCAAATGGATGTTGATGCTGTGTGTTACTGTGCAGCCCTGACAACATACACGCAGAAGGTATTCAATATCTTGTTAACATTCACAACTCTTCCAACCAATTGTCCGTCAATTTTGACTAAATCAATAACTTTTACTGGCGACGCCATATTTGTTTACACTCATGAGAGGCCTACTAGACGTATTTGTTTACGTATGTTTAAAGATTTTTCTATTTTCGTTTTTATTTCAGAAACTTGAGTTATCATAGCATTGAAAATAATGCTAGTAACCACAATAAATGAAATAAATTTTATCTAATTCCATAGAAGTGTTCTCAGGTGTGAACACGTAAATGAAAATCATGAATGGAATGAGTGATGAAAGTAGTACCAGTAATGTCAAAGTTCACGTATTAGTCAATCAAATCACTCGAAGGTGTTATGACACATATGTGTCATAACACTTTGTTATGAAACACCTTTACGATGTACCACGTGAGTAATAAACATGTTTTGTAAATAGAGAATACTAAACAATATCCTTTGTAATACCATATGAAACGAATGAATGGTTTGTGACAGGTATTAGCATTGTGACGTCATAACTGTAAAACACTGTGACGTCATACGTACGGCGTCATGCGATGTTATTACACAATTAGGAGATAAACATCATGTGTTGGCCAATTTCCGGGTTTTATTGAGTATTGGACATTGTAAACACAAAAGTAAACCAAAGGGGTTTTACTGTCTGCACTCGTTTATATCGAATACGGACACAGCAGTGAAGTGTCATCAGCTGGCCGTTTCAGTTGGTTCTCATGGTAGCATCTGGAGTTGCTCATTTGTGACGTCATTCTAACTTTACGTCACAATATGATTTGAATGACGTCACCACTGTTGATGACACAACAAAACAATTGTTTACGTATCAATACGCGGTGAATAGTCTTTCAGTTTCCGGGAATCTAATACCATTTAATCATGTTTTTCAACCAATCAGATTACAGAACACAGTAACTTTTGGTTTACAATGTGTAATAACTTTGTAAAATTATTAAACCCTGATATTTAAGCTGATGGGACATGGGGCAGTCGAGTCCGTAACGCGATCATATACTCACCACGGTCATATGGTTGGAATATTGCTGTCTGCGGCGTTAAACAACAACCAATCAAACCAAACCGGAATACCGATATTATCATTGGGCCTGTGTAATAATCATTACAAAACTGCCAGCGTGACAGTTAAGGAATAGGACAGCTATCGTGTCGTTCTTCAACCTGTCAGTATGTATTTGTACTCATTGATGTAACTGACCCGTGTAGATCCGGGTTAGAACTGGTCTTCATTAACCCATCCTTATCGTATGATGTGACTAACAGGAGCGATCGGCAAGGCACGCTGACTTGGTTAAAACGCCATCGTATCCCATTGGGGTAAATCGACGTTCATGCTGTTGATCACTGGATTGTCCGGTACAGACTCGATTATTTACTGACCACCGCCATGTAGTTGTAATATTGCCGAGAGCGGCGATACACTACAACCAATGGTGTAAATTTGGAATATATAGTCTGGTTCATAATTATTGAGAATTTTTCTTATTACTTTGAGCTATCCTAACACCTCAACTGATTCACTGATACTTAAAACTAAGTAATGGTATAAGGGAGGTAACTCATCTTGGCCTACTGAGTATAGTACAATTAGAGGTACCTCCCCTGAATTTGTAGCAGACGTCATTTTCCTCAGCACTGTCAACAATGTCTGCTGAAGATAAAAGAAGGTTGATTTTTAAGTTGTGTAATCAAGGAATTGATGATGTAAATACATTGGCAGAGAGAACAAGAACTCCTCTTTCTACTGTGTATAGGATTAGAAGGATTTTAAAGAGGGAAAGGATTTTGGGCACCAGAAAGGAGCAGGGAGACCCAGAAAATTGGACTTCTCAGATCGCGTCCGGCTGGGAATTTTAGCGTCTGAAAAGCAAAGGGCAAGCATCTCCAACATCAAGTATGAAATGATAGAAAGGGGATCAACAGTTGTATCAAAATCTACAGTTAGAAGAAATTTGATTGATCTTGGATGGGAGAAAAAGACTGGAATTCCTTCTCCTCTCATGAAACAAGAACATAAAGACAGGCGTGTTGAGTGGTGTTTGGCACATGAAAACTTTGACTGGGAAAATGTGATTTTTACTGATGAAAGCTCAATATGGGTATATCCCAATAATGTGAAAATATGGACAAAGTCTGCGTCAGCACCGTTGTATCGACGACCTAAATACAGCCCAAAGTTTCATGTATGGGGAGGGATATCCTTATTAGGAACGACCCCGTTGTGTGTGTTTGAGGGAAATCTGACAAGTCAACGCTACACTAACATATTAGATAATTTTCTCCTTCCAAGTGCACATGTGTTTTATGGAAATGACTGGATTTTGCAGCAAGATAATGATCCTAAACACACCGCAAAACATGCCAAGCAGTGGTTTCAGGAGAAAAAATGTGACTGCATTACCATTTCCTGCATATAGTCCTGACTTAAATCCCATTGAGAACATTTGGGGGATGATGAAGGAATGTGTGAATCAAAAGGGGTTGACAAAAATTGAAGACATGAAGAGAGAAGTGGTCCGATACTGGGACAGCATAACTCACGAGACACTAACCTCTCTGATAGGAAGTATGCCTACCCGTCTTAGACTGTGCCGTGAAGCTCAAGGAGACTTGATAAAATATTAAATTGTTACCTACACAACATGAAAAGGTCACTTCACTTTCACAATACATTCAATTTTATCTGAATTGTTCTCGTTTAATAATATGAAATGCTTTAGCTATTCTCAATAATTTTGAACCATACTGTACATGTGAATACACCTCTTGAGAACAGTTCCGTGCGATGTGAAGTCACGTGGCTCTGCACTATCACCACCTGACATGGGTGTACAGCTTCAGTTGTCCGGTACTTTAAATGACTCACATAAACATAGAACACTGGTTGTGCATGGAAGTGGGATTTCCTTGTCAATAAAGTAGGATGGGTGTTGATGTTTGAGTCGCTGAGACCTCACTCAGTACACTGAATACACCGGACATCTAAGTCAACTTGAACTGACAATGACATTTCCACGTTAGCTTGAGTTATCTTTGATAAAATGTAGACAGTCCGAGGCCAAATAACAGTAATATGTACCTAGTGACCTCTGGCGTCACAGCGTGACTCGCTTCCTTGTGACTATGCACATACAAGATGTATCCGCTTTGCGGATGCCCGTACTTGTTATAAAACCTGATAGTTGTTACCAGAATAATTTTTAATTTGTCATCCTCAGCCCCCCTGAACGTGCCTTCGAAAGCACTTATAACTGGTAGTTAAATTTAAGTGTATTGTAAACAGGATAACACTAAATCGTGAAGATCCTGGATAGAATTGATCTTCAGGAACCCAAGACCGTTGTGATATCCTTAAGAAATCGACTAAAAGCAGAGCCCATGTGAATGTTGGGGTTTTTCGACACCGCATTTAGCAGTATTACGTCCGAATATGACACGGTAGATAAATAATCGAGCCTGGACCAGACATTCCAGTGAGTGACACAATGAGATAGATTGGTTTATGGATGATGATACCAGGTGTTCGTGACATGACACCTTATACACTAGACAATCGTAGCACTATACCATTCGTAAGCCTATGACAAAGTACAAAGTTTCGATAGGTATTAACGTCACAAGTGGACTGGCACCGTGGACTGGCAATCTCATTAAGAAACACGGATAACATGAACGGGCACGTTGCCGGAGGATGTTTTTGTGTTCTTCACGACAGTGTGGAACTCTTCAGAGTAAAACACAACCAATGCTATCAAATCATTTGAATACAGTGGCATTTTATTCCAAGTCTAAGATTCAGAGATAAAAAAGATCATATCATTAATATAACTTATTGTGTGTACATGTGTGTACGTGTGTGTGCGTGTGTGTGTGTAGATATATGTTCAAGCCTAAGATCGTAAATATGGCACAACATACTTATGAGCGTGTGCTGCTCGGTGTATGACGAATAATGTAACTATGCCAAGTAACAAACCAAACATATCATACATTCAGTATTGCATTGTACATTGTTCAAAATATATACACAACATATATGCAGATGTGTCAAACACAAGATCGGTATGTCACAGTTGGTTTGCATTCTAAAACTTAATGACACGAGGAATTAGCCAATTTGAAAACTGTGATGATACCAACTTTCCAAGAAAAGGTGACAAGGTGAGCGGACCCTGTCTTAACGGTGACGTCACAAGCACCCGCAAAGGCCATTGGTCAGCATAAAAGGCAAGAGACGTTTTTCTAATTGCTGTGAGTCTGAAGGGAACATGCGTTACACAATACAGATACCTTGTACACTCCAACGTTGATCAAACATCGTTTGAGTAAGAGTCATACGACGCTCCTTGGAATCCTGGTACTAGGAGCATGCTCGGGTAACAGATCTGATAAAAATGCTGACATGAAGAATCATCCTCGGGGACTATTTCATGTGAAATCTCCACTCACATAACGCGAATCTAAATTCCTGATGTCCTGATGTTCATTCCTGATGAACTTTCACCTCCTTTTTAATAGAAATAGTTGAAGTAAATGTTATCTGCTTGTTACAGGACAACACGGCGAAGCAAAAATCATGACGTTCACCACACAGTGTGACAATGTTTGCATGTGACATTTCCAGTGGTGGGCGCGATGAAAGCATAATCTAGCCGCGCGCCACATGATGTTCACTATAGAGAAAGGTTAATCCATTGTTACAATGGAAGTCGATCGTACACGTGAGAGATGAACACTCCTCTGACGCTGGGGTCCATACTGTCGTATCCACGGTTGCTATGAGCCGGCGGCAGCGACTGTTCATCTGCAAAGCAAAACATACCGAGAAACCAAATTCAGTATCACCTTTGCATTCGTCATATTTAAGGGTTGTTGGCTGGTTGGTTGCACCCAGCAATATTCCAGCTATATAATATATAAGTCAGAAGCTTGACGTCTATATATGATATCTATACCGTTTTTCCCACGGGATCCTCTCCTCCAGAAAACCAAGGCAGCTGCAGCAAAAGCTAACAGCAACAAGACAACAACAGCCCCTACTCCTACTCCGATTCCGATTCCAAGTCCTTCGTCAAACCTATCACCTATAACACAAAGACAGTGAAAATGAATATACACAATAATCGTTGAAATCCTAATACATGTCTGTTTTGTTGTTCTAACTATATATAAGTATTTACGAAATAAGAACAAAATGCATAGCTTAAAGAGTGTTAGTGACACATGTGCCTTCTGTCTTATCCGATTATATTTTATGTTACTTTTGAGGCTACATATTGGGAAGCTATTGTTTTGAATCGACAAGGGTAAATGAGGATTCTGACACAAACGACGCTGATGGATTGTTCTTGAGCACAGAATTCACTTATTCTGAAAATTTGAAATTTATCTTTTATATATTGATACTATGTTCATTGTGTGTAATACCGTATAATTATTCAACGCTTACTGAGTCAACCATTACAATATAATAGGTGTGGATCAGAATAACACACACATTACAGCATAATATAATAGTTCAAAAGTAAAATAAAGGCAGCATACTGTATCAAACAGTATAGTATGCATACTGGCTTAATAGGGCGGTTATAGAACTGGTACGGTATATTCATCATCACATGTCATACAATGTCAGTTTTGGTCTTTGAGTACGGTAAACTGGGTCAAACAATATAAACACTATGTTCATAGAGTGTTTATAGAACTGTTACAGTATATTCGATGAAACATTCTTTGCACGTCAAAACACTATGCCAATCTTGGTCATAGAGTACTACATGTATATACTGCGGACAAACAATGCTGTTATGTTTGACTTGTACTATCCTCCTTAGTTATTCTCGAAATGTCCGTAGCCCTAAGAATTCTTATGTTTTATCAATCGTTACGAAAAGGGCTTACGAAGTTCCTTGGGCTACAAACGCTTCGAGAATAGCTAGTCATGATGCCCTAACACCACAAGCACAGAACGTTAGAAGTGTTTCATAATTTTTCCGAACATTTTAACACGTACGCCATAAGCGTTTTCGTCAATATAGCTTATGCGTTTTATACGTACCTTTTTTGGCACAATGGACAAACATTCTCATTCCTGGTGAGGTTATTTGAACGTCCTTGTAAACAGCTCTGCATGAGATCTCTGACAGATGGTCTTTGCAGGAAACACTTAATGTGAGGACACTCGAGGGCACCGCCTGCCCACGGACATCCATGGCTTGGGGCTCTACGTTTTCTGAAATAATCTGGTTGTCTTTCGTCCAGGAGATTTTAGGCTTTCCTCGGATGGGATTGGTTCCACAGACCAGAGTCAGGACATCGAACTCTGTTGCGCGCAGCGTGTTCTTTGTGGCATTCAGAAAAGTCACAGACGTAAGGGAATCTGAAAATGGTGTAATACCAGTGGTAAGTGAGTGAGCATGGTTTAAAGCCAGTTAGAACAATTTATTTGCTCAGGTTCTTGAGAGAGGCCGAAGTTGATCTTCAAGTATGATTATTAAATTGTAATATTTGATATTGTTATGACATCTCTGATAATTTTGTCTTATAAAAGTATATTTGTTAGGTACGACAGAAACCTGAGGGGTTGGAATTATTAGACGCAGAAAACGTTTGTAAAACCGATGTTCTACTAAGAAACCGAAACTTGGGTGAACGCTGGGTTCTGAAACTCCTACGGGACAAAGCAGCATAGCGAAACGCTGTCCCTATCACAAATGGATCACATTTTTTGCAACAATTATTATTCAGCTTTGACGTTATTGAACCTGTGCATCATAAAAGTAGGCAACACATGACAGGACCAGTCTTTACTCACGGCTTAATATTTGATATATCATTAAACACATGTCTTGGTATGGAACAATTTATACAGTTTCATATTTTATCTAAGAAATATGATGGAATAAATATGAGTGTGTGGTTGAGTTTTCACCTATACTCCAGCTGTATGTCAGTGATTGTAAATACTTGAGTCTGGATCAGATAATCTAGTGATCAACAGCTTGAGCATCGATCGACTTGGATTCGATAAATTATGACATCTAATTCTGCGAGACAAGCATGGGTTGCTGAAGATCTATTCTAACCAGATCTTCACAGGTCGAAATAAATATGAAATAAATATAACTGCAAATTACCATGTATTATTGGTTGATCGAAGTATCCATACATTTCAATGTTTCCAAGGCCAGTTACCAACACCGCAAACTGACACAACAAGGATTTGCTTCTTAAGACGGTCATGTCAGACGGAGCTTTGAAGCTGGAGACGGAGACAGTGTGGGACGCTGTTGATGAAGTTGTCCATATTGTGTTGACGTCAATGTCTGATGTGCAGTTGGGACTAGTGATGAGGGTGATATAACGCGTGTAGTTCACCTGTCTGGTTTGAATGTCTGGTACAAGAAACACGCTTCCATATTCATCAGTGGGTGGAACGATGGCGGAAAAGGCTTGAAACCGAACATGGTTTCCTGAAGTTATGTGAACCAAGACAGGCTGAGAACTCTTGACGTAAGTTATTTCAGAATTATTGAAATCTTGATCACTAAACTCTGCTTCATTGAGATTAAATGATGCAGATGAAGTTGGCGTTTCGGTGGTGACGTGTGTGTTATTGTTCATTGCGAGTATTCTAATTCTATATTTATCCATTACGGGAATCGGAGATACTATGAAACTAGTTCCCCAATGACTAACCCCAGGAATCTGATTCTGTACAGCATCTCCATGATTCAGAGGATAATCCAAAGCAGGTGATCCAGAAAATACTGCTACTGGGCTACTACTCTCGACAATTGTCCCTCCCATATCGCAGTTGTGGTATTCAGTTGAGGATGAAGATGACATCTGAAGGACATGCCGCTTTTGCAGGATGCTAGTCAACCTACTACCCTCGCTGTAAGTGCTCCCCTTGAAAGAATACGAGCAATTGGACTTAATATCAACATGTATGGTAACATTGTCCACGGCAGCAACAATCCCCAGTATGGCATTCTGTGGCACCGATGGTATGATGTATTTAGAAGATAGAGATTGGAGAGGGAGCACGGTGTAAGCATCAGCAGTGCCCTCCATTTGTCTTCGAAAGAAAGCCCTCAAAATGACTTCTGTATTGCAGTGTACGTATATCGCTCGTTTCTCGACGTAACCTCCGAAGTTCAGTACCCTTGCTAGAGGAATATCAAACTGTGTTACGTGATTGTTTCCTTGAAGCTTAATATCATGCTCTGTCCCGTCACTGTCTGTCACTGCACACCTCCCTTCCTGTGCGTGGCCGATGAATAGATACCCCATGGTCTTCTGGTTGTTGAACGCAGGAAATAGTGTAACTATAAACTCATTCCCACTGTAAATATTTACACTCTCACCTGCAAAGAAATATAGAATATACAATGTAATTACTTAACCAACACATACCAGTAGTATTTGCTCATTAGTATATGCGTGAAGGATACTTAGTAACATTCCAATCATATATTTATTAATAAGAATACTTAGCAACATTCCATTCATATAATTAAGAATATGTTGTTAAACGCCATTGTTTGATCGGCATTCTAGAAGCTGGTGAGTTAATAATGAAGCATAAGATGTAATGGATAACAGCGTCTTGTTATCTCAGAGCGACGGTAGATTCGTACATCGTTGTCAAGCCATAGAATCGTATGATTCGTTACAGAGTCTTTTGTACGATTCCCACCACTAATGTTTAACAGTTGGAATCTATGTGTCGAAGTACAATTCCGACGAATAGCACTTTGTGGTCCCAATTCGTTATAGCTCTAATTTACCGTATATCGTAAGCGTGGTTTAATCAATTCTTAAAAAGATAAAGGTATGAGGTGATCGCGAAAACATAATAGTTTGCAGCCATACATTTAATAACGTTTTACATTGATGATGTTTACAGCCCTTACAGCCTTCAACACAGTTCGAAAAGAAAAGGAGGCCTCATGTGTAAACTCTGTTAGGGCATACTTATAACACGAAAGAGAGAGACAGAGACATAGTGTTAGAAAGCTCATGCGAGCCTGTATATGTATGATTTCTGTTTCTGGTAGTCTAAATTTTGTTAGCCCACATAGATACTCTACCTTAATTTAACACAATTATACACCTGAGTGCAAGGCTACTAGCCCTATTATACTGTCATTGCTGAGCGTCACACAATGTAACAACAAGAACGGTCACTTAACGTATCCCAGTATGAACCCCTGTACTTCCGGTGATCGGACCGATGTTCAACCCACAAAACCGATGAGGAGGTTTACGCAGGTACACACACGCGTGAGTAAGATACCAGACAGTGTGCGTACAGTGCGTATTAACATAGATGTATAACTTGTGATATGTGTATCAGTATGCTGAAAACGAAAAGTAAACGTTACCTTCAAGAAGGTTGCACAGAACAGCTACTGTTATCAGTATGAAATTGATGCCCGCCATATCCTAAACAAAATACAAAGAATAAAGTAAAGCAAGATATGTACACTGTTATATCCTAGAATGAACAATTTCACAATGTCATTCAGAAAGTGATCAAATGTTATATATGTCCTATTTATATTGGATTACACCTAGCCCGCTCAGCCACCGCGACTTCCACCAGCTAGGCGGCTGACTTTGAGGGCAGGCGATTAGGCCTGACTCTGAGGGTGCGGGTTCGAATCCCGAATGCATGGAGTCCCAGAACGGACATTGTCGCGTTGTCGCATTGTCGCGTTATCGCCCTCTCAAAAGCAAGCAAAATGAAGTGAAAATTAACCAAAGCGCGACAATGCGACAACGCGACATTTCGCCCATTTCGCATTGTCGCGATGTCGCGTGTCGCGATGTCGCGTGTCGCGTGTCGCGTATCGCGAGTAACTTTTTCTCTGTTCCTCCAAAGTGCGACACTCGACATAGCGACACTTTTCAAGGTCAAAATATGTCGCGTTGTCGCATTGTCGCCCTATCTAAGATGTGTAGAGAAAAAACTAAACATTTACTAAAACGCGACACGCGACAATGCGGCATATTGAAATGTCGCTTTGTCGCTTTGTCGCGTTGTCGCGTTGTCGCCTTTTTCGATGCGTAGAAAGTCAATTATAGTACGCATGCGCAGGAAAAGTTAAACTTTATTTCATACTTCAATGGTCTTTTTTGCTACTTCCAATGGTTTTTAAAATGAAGTAGTGCTCGAAATGGCAGTTGGGATGCATTTCTTGAACTTAATGCAAATCTTCATTATTGGTTTGAAAATGATTTCATATATAAATGTATCTAGCCAATGAAGTGTGTTTTAGCAGCAAGACAATTATTTGCGCAACTTTTCATTGTAATCACGGCACACGGTTGCCCTGTCATTCAAGGTGGTGCAATTTGCTGTGTAGCTTTAGTCTTTTAGTCACACCAGATAACTATTATCATAAGTTCAAATCCCAGCACCATACACATTAATCACTTTGGACATTTCGCTCGTATCAAGATGACAGGTTGTGAGAAACTGAAATATTGTTAAAATTCAAGCCACATCGGCAGAAACATCAGGTGATGTCCTCGAATGGGTCACTACTCGTAAACACATATAAGATGATCCACGACCTGACAAATGACCCCAGTTTGCATACTTGGGAACGCCCCAAAGAGCGATCCACATGAAACAAGAGGGAGACAGATTGTCTGATAAATATCGAGAAGTTCATCTTCCCCGTGCGTTTCACGCACGAATTGTTATAGCACACTCGATTTGGGAACAGGTACAATCCCAACTAATTGAATCAACACAATATGCTGAGCAAATATGTTTAGGACCACCGATCCATTTCAGGAAGCAAATGACATTTTCCTGGGTTTTTTTAAACAAAATTGTTGAATATCTAAAGTATTGTCAGTATTGAGACAGGTGTAAAACTGTAGCGAAACTGGTGTTACACAGTAGCGAGACAGGTGTTAATCAGTAGCGGTGTTGATTTCATGTCACAGTTAGCATGTATTGCACGTGCATAATCGTCAAGCTACCTGTAGCAGCCAAGTGTACTCGCCCAATTCGTTGTACCGCCTCTCTTGTCACAAATGCGTTTAGTGTGCAGGATCATCTAATATGTGTCTAGCAGTATGTTCCATAGTGTGGCTCTTGACAGTTTCATGGTACAGTCCTGTCCGACGCTGATGAATTTGTTCGAGATCTGCCTCTTTTCAGCCAGCAGTGGATGGATACCCAGTAGAATAAGATATCACTTAACCATCCTGCATCTCAATGGCAGTTTAGGTCGGCTTTGCACGTGATAATGGATAGACACACGCGACAACGCGACATATTTTGACCTTGAAAAGTGTCGCTATGTCGAGCGTCGCACTTTGGAGGAACAGAGAAAATGTTTTTTCGAAACGCGACACGCGACATCGTGTCGAGTTGTCGCATTGTCGCGCTTTGGTTAATTTTCACCTCATTTTGCTTGTTTTTGAGAGGGCGACAACGCGACAGTGCGACAACGCGACAATGTCCGTTCTCGGACTCCATACGAATGGGAGTCAATCAAAAAGTACTCGAACTTGTACTTTACTAAGAAAGTGTAATCCCAAATAATGCATATATTAGAATGAACAAACAATGATGAGTTTAGGCTAACATGACTGGAACAACATCCCAGTTGTAACAGGGCTGGTCCAAATGACCAAACGTTTACCATTTTACGGAAGTATGGAAACATGTTCAGCTGATGTTCGGCACCTATAATCGGTAACTTTCACAGGACACCTACTTTAAATGCGGTTCACCAAAACACCAGTAACGCCAACTGTGGCCACGGGTTATATGTTCTAGTGTTTGGTGGTGAATATACACGGAATATGTATCTAGTAGAACAGTTGCAAACAATGTATATCTACTGATATGAATAAGACCTTGCTGTCCTTCATGATTATCCTAACTGCATTGCAGTTGTATGTATGTTCTATGCTCTACCACATCTATACCACAACAGTCCTGTAACCAGATGGTATCAAAGTGTTGCTAGGCGACAAATCCATGAACAAGGTATGTGAATCAGCGTACAAAAAATATACAAGAAATTTTAAAAAGTGAAATACACTGGTATATACCTGACAAACCCAGAAACATAATCGCAATCACGTGATCATAGGTTCCTGGCGTCCAGGGGACGTATTAGAGTGTGTTGCGATGCCTTAGATGAGTGGCCTCATCTTAGCGCTAAGATTGCTTCGTGAAATAGGGACTCTACAACAGTGACTGAGTGAGTTTAGTTTTACGCCCCTTTTAGCAACATTTCAGCAATGGTTCGAGTCTTCGGTGTGACGAGCGAACACTTTAACCACTAGGCTGGGTAGCCCCGACTGTACAATAAGCAGATTCGTACGTTGTGATGTAAATAAATGCAAACATTAATTTCACAATTCAAACATGTCATCAACGAAACAAGTAGCAAATGTACTCACTTGTGTTTATCCACTGTTGAGTGTCTCGGTCGGTTTTACCAAGTTGCTGCAACAATGAAGTATATATCCAAGTTGCCGTAAGCGTTGACGTATCTCATTTCACCCTTTGTGGCTTCGGTAAGCATTGTGCAACTATATATAGGTCATGTGAGATATACAAGCACTGATGGGTTAATATATTGTACACAAGACAATGCACACTATGTCTATGTGTCATCCTAGGCAAAGGTCGGAAGAAATTAATCAAGTACAGTGCTTGAACTGTTCGTTTTGGGATTGGACAGTAATTCATATCAATTTCACTCTAGCAACCAAAAAGTCCAGAAGCTCTCCTCATGGTGGCATGATTCTGAAAAACAGTTTGACAAAATTCAGCACGCAATTATCATAAATATATCATAAATATGCAAATAAGGATGAAAAAGTGAAACATTTACTTTTCGAAAATATCACTTTGCGCTGGCTCAAAACCATTTTCGAGGTTGTATTTAAATGAATGTGTGTTCAAAAGTATGATGAATTCAATTCATTTAACTTACTTAGTGTGTCCGAACGTTAAATTAAGTTGTTTGGTAGGATGTGTTGGGCTGGAAAGGGGTTTAAGGTTGCCTTAAGGATCATCACAATGACATAGCCACGCGTATATGTGAGAGAGTGCATGCGTGCGTGCGTGTGCGCGTCTGCTTTATTTGTTTGCTGTTTAATGTCGAACTAAGTACTTACAATGACAGTACTCCGCAAGTAATGGATTCTGAGGAGAAACTGTAGTGATCGATATTGTTACCAAAGATGCACATACATCGATACGAGTCACTCTATCACTCAGACACCTATGAAGATGAGGGTTAGAATCGGTCTTCAGCAGGCCAGAAGACTAATGGAATCAGACTCGCTGGTTTTGTTCTTTTTTTTCAAATTCCTTTTATTGTTCCTATCGAGTTTCGAGTGTGGTATATCTATATCCGAGTATACATTGCTGATACATCAAATACATGTACAGTATTATATTGCACATCAAATTTCAACGGTTAACAATGGTCAATAATGGGAATAGTGAGTGAGTTTAGTTTTACGCCGCATGCAGCAATATTCCAGCTATATCGCGGCGGTCTGTAAAAAATCGAGTCTGGACCAGACAATCCAGTGACCAACAACATGAGCATCGATCTGTGCAGTGGGGAATTGATGACATGTGTCAACAAAGTCAGCGAGCCTGACCAACCAATTCCGTTAGTCTCCTCTTACGCCAATAATGGGAATAGCGGAAAACATATTTTTTGAAAATGTATTTAGAACATTCAACCATGAACATGTCTTTCAAAATCTTTGTTAAAGATTTTGTTCGTGCTGCAAATGTAGGTATGTCTTTTTGTGGATAGTGCTGTATGATAAAATTGTGGGTTAGCACATGAGATTATGTCAGTAGTAATTCCTGTATATTTTGATAAATGCAAATTTAAATTTTAGTTCATTTGTTTTGGGTCCTGACATCCCCAAATTTTAATGCTAATGTTTACATTATTACACATCAAGTGTTGCCGACATACAAACTGCGAGCATTATATAGCCTAAGGAAAGGACAATCTAGGATTCAAATGATGGTTCAGACAGAGATGCCTTTAAAAATGCACAACGGGGGCATGTTGGTAAGCAGGTTTGCATGTGGTATATCGATGAATACATTAATATGTTGTAGAACATCTTTAAGTTAAGTATCACTCTTACATTACTATAATGACATGTTTCACCATACACATGGGTTTTCATAGAAAACTAAATTCTCGAAGGTACAGAAATATCTGATTTAATGTGTTAAGATAGGACTTGATATCACGACAACAACAGTTACTTGTAAACTGTTCATCCGTGTTTAAAGTTCAGTCATTGCCTGTTTGCTATGTAGTATGACCAAAAATTATTGAGAAGTTAAAGATTGTATTTTTTATATTTTTTCACTCATTACACACGTATATTGAATGTGAATAATAGCAGAACATAACTCCAGATTCAAAGACAGGTGAACAGTTCATATTCTGTCAAGTCACCAATGGGCAGCAGTGCAGGTTTCAATGCGGGATACTACTGATGAAAAAATTAGAAAGTCGTGGTCAGTGCTGTCCTACTATCGGGCCACCTCTTCATTCATTTCAGCAATATTTGTTAGACGTTTCTTATGGACACTTTCCTTCATAAGTTCCCAAAATATTTTCTATTGGATTTAGGTCAGGGTTACTGCTTGGCCAATCTAATAATGTCATATTTTGGGTCCGAAACCAGGTCTGTGAATGCTTTTGATTTGATTGATTGATTTAATCATATTTTATTCATTAAGAGAATGATTGGGCACAAGTTATCCAACTTAGAAAAGCCCTCTCTCTATAATGACAAATTCATCTTACAATATACACAAGAGACAGAGGATAAGATATGTACAACAGATGTTAACTAAGAAAGCGTTTTGTTTTGAGAGATATAGATATGTACACATTTGAAAACATTCTGATTTTCAGTAACTGAGAGACCAGCATTGCCATATAAGATGAGATTAATATCAACCAGTGTTCTATTGTTTACAATATTTTTAAAGATTTTAACAAATTTTGTCTCTGAATAGTATATAAAGGACATTCAAGAAGGTGATGCAAAACATTCCCGCATCTGTGGCCACATTGAAATGTTACATCATTTTCACATTCTGAATAAATCATAATTGAGTGTACTCGTCTTATATCCTAATCAAGTATGCAAAACATTTAGCTTCCTTATTCCATATGAATAATATATAGGTGCGCATTTTCCTTTCACTTGGATAGATGATTTAAACAGAGAAACAGAGCTGCAATTTCTAATAGCTAAGGGAATATTATTCCATAGTTTAACTGTTGATGGTCTCCAGGAAAAAAGATTATGATGAGTACCTCAGTCTAGTACATGGTTGAGTAAAGCTATCAGAAGTTCTTAACTAATAACTTGTCTGGTTGCCTACTACAGGTGGGAAGAAACCCTGAATACAGTGTATATATGTTGAGTCCCATCCGGGATTCGAACCTGCACCGTCAGAGTCAGGCACCTAATCGCCAGCAGACAAAGTCAGTCGCCTAGCCAAAAAAGGTACTAGAATTTGTACTTTACTGAGAAAGTGAAATCCCAAATATGACATATGTTGCATTTGACCACTTTCTAAAATGGCATCGTGTAATCATAGCTTTCGACCGTGGGAGCCTATTCGCACTTATCAGAGGGGTACACAAAGTAAGCAGTCTAGACTAATAGGGTCTGACTTTCATTTTGTGGAAGTCGCGGTGGCTGAGCGGGCTAGGGGGCTGACCTTGTGTGCTGGCGATTAGGTGCCTGACTGTGAGGGTGCGGGGTCGAATCCCGGATGGGACTCAACCAAAAAAGGTACTAGAATTTGTACTTTACTGAGAAAGTGAAATCCCAAATATGACGTATGTTCAGACGGAAGTAAATGTCCCTCGAAAATATCTGTGTAACGCTCTCTGTTCATATTCCCATCAAATACACAGATGGGCGTTGCCCCTTACACAGATATGCCACCCCACACGTAAAATGTCGGACTATACTTTGGGCGCTGATACAAAGGTTTTCAGTTTGTTTGGTCCAGAATTTCAGTGTACTAGAAACAGCCACACAGAACTAAAAAAATCACATTGTCCGAGTTAAAATTTCTATGTTGTTAACACCATTTCAACCTTCGCTCCTTTCGTTCAGGTTTCATGATCGGTGATGGAATTCCTCTTTTCTGTCAACCCATAGCATTCTGTTCAGGTCTAATTGTTTCTTTACAGACAGCCACAGTTCCTCTATCAATCATATCCCCTTCGAGTGGTTTTAGAAACAGAAATACCAAGCTGCCTCCTTTCACCGACAGTCACTTTTCTGGGCCTGCATTCGCCTCCCTAGTGCTAATTGTCATATCCATTTGTATTATTTTTCAATACACGGTAAACATTGGACAAGGGGATGCTTGTTCTACTCGAAATCATTTTAACTGATCTCATGTCCTTGCTAACATACTCTAATATCAACTTCCTCTTCTCTAAATCATCCATACTGAGGATTACTGAAAATGTCTACGAGCAAGTAAACAAAGGGGGATAACTCTTCAAAGACTAATCCAAAAGCATTAACGGAGTTGTATGTCTTGAATGAAACCAAGCACGTGATAGCTGTTCAAGACTGTTTATACTTGAAATGCAATTAAACATTTTCCTAATATTCTCAATAATTTCTGTTTATCTTAATGACCGTGATCATTTTCATCTTGTTATCAAATTGTTCAAACAATTATCAATTTTGTCAGATATTGTTATGCTGCATATTTTGAATGTCTATACACTGACATTCCTAGAAAATGGGTTTACACGTTGTGCTGCTTGTTGTGGCTCGAACCCGATCTATCGATGTGGCGAGCTAACACATCAACCACTTGTCTGCTCACTGCCCTAATTACATTGCGTTGTGCAATATGTGAAGTCTGAAGATCAATATAGATAATACCGTAAGTATCTGTGAAGGATATATGGATATATTTTACGAGAGTTTCAACCATTTCATCCAGTAAACCTGTTTATCTCTCAGAGATCGTCATGCATCACAGAAAAGTTGTTTAATAAACTATCATCATTATGAGAATGACTATAGACAGTAGACGCGGAACGGAGCGAGGTACTAGTAGTAATGGGAAAATTGACAGATGCGAAGGGAACGTCTCAAAATCTGTTCTGAATCATCTGTGATTTTGCCATCCGTGGCATCAGAGTCAGTACCGATGGAAATAACAAACCTGGATATACCTATCGCACTTTTGATATACCTATCGATGGATATTGTAAAAAAGTGTTTAAAACTTCTAAAATTATCCTTGTTCATATGTTTGCTTGCAAAGTAATATTTTACCATTTTCTGTTTGCACATAGTAATATCAGGCGCCAAAACCTGGCAATATTCTAGTAGTGTTTGCATCAGTTTCACCTTTTCAGTCATTATGTAGGGTATAGAGAGAGACTAGAATGGATAATATATGATACGTAAGTACACGAAATATGCCGCAATTAAGAGCTGAAGAGAGATCCTCGGATGCCTGTGTATCACGGTTATAACACATATTTAGAATATCATGTTGATATAATGTGTAACTGGGTATCGCGTTTATTGAGGTGTCGGTCGTATAAATATTTTGTTTGTAAATTTACACATGCAGATTCGGATCTTCAGAAAGACATGATGTTTGTCTAAGAGGCGACTAAAGGGATCATCTAACGGGACTTGTTGTCCTATCCCAATTGAGTAGATCGATACTTATGATGTTGATCACTGGATTGTCTGGTTCACAGTTTTCATATCGATAATCATCACAAAATGTTTACTGTCGATTTTATTTCCGAGTTTAGATTGCCGTAATGATTTAAAATGTAAGAATCATCCAGAAAATACTTAAAAACAAATAGCTAATATGGATTGGTAATACAGATTAGGTAGGTTGATATTTGTTCCTCGGAGTGTAAGAAAACAAAAGGGGATATATTTTAAGTTTAAATGAAGAAATTTTGGCTCGGAGGCGAGATGAGAGGACTGCACTGATGGAGGTTGTTGTTCTGAGATTGTCACGGGTGTTACCGGTGTTCATACTTCCTTGGACGGACGTGATTTGGATACGCACTTGAACATATACACATACACACACATATAGAAACGTCGGTAATTTCCCAAAATTGAGACACTGTTCAAATACGATCAGTCTGTTAAGGCAGCAAGGAGATGAAAAACGTGTTTGGTGTCTTCGACTACTACCACTTCTACTCCTCCACCTCCTCCTCCTACTCCTCCTCCTACTCCTACTACTACTACTACCACTTCTTCTCATCCACCTCCTACTCCTACTCCTACTTCTACTAATACTACTACCACTTCTACTCCTCCACCTCCCACTTCTACTCGTCCTCCTACTCCTACTAATACTACTCACACTTCTACTGCTCCACCTCCTCCTCCTACACCTACTCCTACTCCAACTAATACTACTAACACCTCGACTCCTCCACCTCCTACTCCTACTCCTACTCCTACTAATACTACTACCACTTCTACTCCTCCACCTCCTCCTCCTACTCCTACTAATACTACTACCACTTCTACTCCTCCACCTCCTCCTCCTCCTACTAATACTACTACCACTTCCACTCCTCCACCTCCTCCTCCTACTCCTACTAATACTACTACCACTTCTACTCCTCCACCTCCTCCTCCTACTAATACTACTACCACTTCTACTCCTCCACGTCCTCCTCCTACCCCTACTAATACTACTACCACTTCTACTCCTCCACCTCCTCCTCCTACTCCTCCTACTCCTACTAATACTACTACCACTTCTACTCCTCCACCTCTTCCTCCTACTCCTCCTCCTCCTACTAATACTACTAACACTTCTACTCCTCCACCTCCTCCTCCTACACCTACTCCTACTCCTACTAATACTACTACCACTTCTACTTCTCCACCTCCTCCTCCTCCTCCTACTAATACTACTACCACTTCTACTCCTACACCTCCTCCTCCTACACCTCCTCCTCCTACTAATACTACTACCACTTCTACTCCTCCACCTCCTCCTCCTCCTACTAATACTACTACCACTTCTACTCATCCACCTCATCCTCCTACTCCTCCTCCTCCTACTAATACTACTACCACTTCTACTCCTCCACCTCCTCCTCCTACTCCTACTAATACTACTACCACTTCTACTCCTCCACCTCCTCCTCCTCCTACTAATACTACTACCACTTCTACTCCTCCACCTCCTCCTCCTACTCCTACTAATACTACTACCACTTCTACTCCTCCACCTCCTCCTCCTACTAATACTACTACCACTTCTACTCCTCCACGTCCTCCTCCTACCCCTACTAATACTACTACCACTTCTACTCCTCCACCTCTTCCTCCTACTCCTCCTCCTCCTACTAATACTACTAACACTTCTACTCCTCCACCTCCTCCTCCTACACCTACTCCTCCTACTAATACTACTAACACTTCTACTCCTCCACCTCCTCCTCCTCCTCCTACTAATACTACTACCACTTCTACTCCTCCACCTCCTCCTCCTACACCTCCTCCTACTCCTACTAATACTACTAACACTTCTACTCCTCCACCACCTCCTCCTCCTACTCCTACTAATACTACTACCACTTCTACTCCTCCACCTCCTCCTCCTACTAATACTAGTACCACTTCTACTCCTCTTCCTCCTCCTCCTCCTACTCCTACTAATACTACTACCACTTCTACTCCTCCACCTCCTCCTCCTGCTCCTCCTCCTACTAATACTACTACCACTTCTACTCATCCACCTCCTCCTACTACTCCTACTCCTACTAATACTACTACCACTTCTACTCATCCACGTTCTCCTCCTCCTCCTACTAATACTACTACCACTTCTACTCCTCCACCTCCACCTCCTACTCCTACTAACACTACTACCACTTCTACTCCTCCACCTCCTCCTCCTACTCCTACTAATGCTACTAGCACTTCTACTCATCCACCTCCTACTCCTACTCCTACTCCTACTCCTACTAATGCTACTACCACTTCTACGCCTCCACCTCCTCCTCCTACTCCTACTAATGCTACTAGCACTTCTACTCATCCACCTCCACCTCCTCCTCCTACTCCTACTAATGCTACTAACACTTCTACTCATCCACCTCCTACTCCTACTCCTACTCCTACTCCTACTAATGCTACTACCACTTCTACTCCTCCACCTCCTCCTCCTACTCCTACTAATGCTACTAGCACTTCTACTCATCCACCTCCTACTCCTACTCCTACTCCTACTCCTACTAATGCTACTACCACTTCTACTCCTCCACCTCCTCCTCCTACTCCTACTAATGCTACTAACACTTCTACTCATCCACCTCCTCCTCCTCCTCCTCCTCCTACTAATAATACTACCACTTCTACTCCTCCACCTCCTACTCCTACTCCTATTTCTACTCGTACTAATACTACTACCACTTCTACTCATCCAGCTCCTACTCCTACTCCTACTCCTACTAATACTAATACTAATACTACTACCACTTCTACTCCTCCACCTCCTCCTCCTAATGCTCCTCGTGCTCCTACTCCTACTACTACTGCAACTCCTCCTCCTACTTCCTACTACTACTACTGCAACTCCTCCCCCCCCTACTCCTACTACTACTGCAACTCCTCCTACTACTACTATTGCAACTCCTACTACTACTACTACTCTTGCAACTCCTACTACTACTCCTACTACTACTGCAACTCTTCCTCCTCCTCCTCCTACTACTACTGCAACTCCTCCTCCTCCTCCTCCTACCACTACTGCAACTCCTCCTAGTACCCCTACTCCTCCGCCAACTACTACTACTCCTCCTGCTACTACTACAACTCCTACTACTACAACTCCTCCTACTCCTACCACTCCTACTACTCCTACTACAACTCCTCCTCTCCTCCTCCTACTACAAGTCCTCCTCCTCTCCTCCTCCTACTACTACTCCTACTACTACAACTCCTCCTCCTCCTCCTACTACTCATACAGAATGCATGTTGACAGGTCATATCATACTTCTCAGTTTCAAGAAAGATTAAAGTAAAGTCGAAGGAAGTCGTGAAAATCGTACAGTTGGTTCCCGATCTGTATTGGACAAGTCTTACTCTCAGTTGATGATACTGAACATAATTACCCAAACTGATTAAAATTCACGAAATGAACTTTGAACGTTACACAGCGAGCAATAGTTTGCATCCATTTGTGAGTTTCAACAACATGTCAAAACCATGACATTTCATTTGCTTTATTACTCAACACCGAACACTTGTATTTCTGACACACACAATATCAGAGCACTAATAAGTGTTAGTGGTATGTCAAATGTGTGTCCAAAATGTTCCAGTTATAAAGGGTACCATTCTTATTTCCAAGGTTGTTTGAAACCGTCAGAATTTAGCTAATATATTTAGCTGTGCAGCCGTCTATATGTACGTGGGCATCCACCCTAAAATAAAAATCATTTTATGACGTTTTTCATGTGTGAAGAGCATCTTCGTAACATGCGGTAAAATACGGCAGGATTTGTCACATTATGACTCATGAATGAATGGCCGTGATCTACTTCGGTCAATAATCCAGACTTAATTGCGAAACCTAGATATATGTGTTGGTATTTCTCTGATTTCAACTACAACGTAGACTGAAGAGAAGAAAATCTAACATGCATGTGGATTTGTAGCTCTTCTCAGCTGTATTATAGTTTAGTGCCCGAACAGAAATGTTTATATGTAGCTGATTAGCATTTTATCATTCGCACAGCAGTGCTGTTTTGTGTCTATTGGGAGTCGAATGCAGACTTGTTTGTGTTCTTTCTAAATGTTTAGTGCAAAGGACGCAGTGTGGCTCCGCATAAATGCTTCACAGTGGATAGATTCTACCGCCTCACGGGTGATATCGTTACGCTTCACTGAACGCTCAGAGCACAATATTCTACAGCGACTATCGACAGTCTAGGCGACACTATCGCCATTGAAAAAGAGGCTTGACAAGGCAAACAAACGTTTTCCGTCGCGGCTGGCTAGGTGAATAGGTGGAGGGATATGTTTACTTTGAGGTTATTGCGACATCCAAGAGAAGGATTATGATGGTATGCAGGTGACAACATGGCCACGTATGGCATTTTATGGTGGCCTGTTATCTTACTAGCACAAGCCTTCGGGACAACAGGTGAGATAAATTCATGTGTCGTTAATCCAGAATGACCATCGCAGTGACCTTATGAACAGGACGAGTACACTGACAGGGGAAATCGTGTGCTCGGTGCTCTTCCCTTTGACGTGTTCATACCAAAGACATTAAATGATATGACTTGATGTACCCCGCGTTACGCTCGACATTAAGGGGATAACACGGGTCGGCCTGTCCAGGTGTAATGCGTGGATTATCTGTGATGAACAGGGACAGACACTTTGACCTAATGGCATTAGTCTGGAATGGCCAGACACACAAATATACACGCACACATGAACGCATGTATGCGCACATGTATGCAAGTCGTGAATACACAAATATTGAATGTGACGTGTAACTCTAGATCTGTTATACCTCACCAGTCCATGACTCACATGTATTGATCTCTTTAATATGACACGATAATATGCCTCACAGTTTATTGCTTTATGTGGTTTTTGTGGATCTCTTTTGGTCCCGATCCATCATACATTCGTGGCGTAACCACATTCGTAAGCCTATGATAAACTAAAGAGTCACGACAGGTCATAACATTACGAACACTTTGTGGATTGAGTATACAATGTTCCTTCAAAAAGCGGTTAAATGCAAATTGTGTTATATTTGGGATTACGCATTTTAACTGAAGTAAAGATTCGAGTTGTGTCCAATCCCGAATTCGGACCCGCACACTCAGAGTCAGGCAGTTAATCGCCAGCACGGTTAATCGCCAGTACACAAAGTCAGTTGTCTAAGCCAATCACACGCCGGCAGACAGTCGTAATATTTTTTCCACTCATCGTTGCTAATTAAGTCCATCTATCTGGACTTTTCATACCTTTTCTTTCATCGCTTGAAGTTACAATTATCATTTGCAGTGAACCTTCATGTACATACATGCACACGCACACACACACACACACACACACACACACACACACACAAAAAAAAAAAAAAAAACACACACACAAACACACACACATATATATAGACGCTCCAATACATGTACACCTTCGTACACCTGTACATATGCACATATTATTTGTATCACACACTAACACACACACACACACACACACACACACACACACACACACATCACATCACATCACATCACATCACAAATTGAGTGCTTATAATATCTTCAATTTTCAGGAATCGGTGTAGATATTTTCTAAACAGTAAATAGAAAGAGTGAGTGAGTGTGTTTAGTTTTACGCCGCACTCAGAAATATTCCAGCTATATGGCGGCGGTCTATAAATAATCGAGTCTGGACCAGACAATCCAGTGATCAACAAACAACATGAACATCGATCTGCGCAATTGGGAACCGATGACATGTGTCAACCAAGTCAGTGAGCATGACCACCCGATCCCGTTAGTCGCCTCTTACGACAAGCATATTCACCTTTTATGGCAAGCATGGGTTGCTGAGGGCCTGTTCTACCCCGAGACCTTCACGGGTCTATAAATAGAAAAAAGGTTAGGAGGCACAAATCCTGCACGGTGGCAATCTGCAGTAAAGCAAACGAATATGAAATACACTTTGAGGTTTCGTGTAACATATTTCATTTTGAAAAGATAAAAAAACTTGGTATAGTCATTTTTCTATTAAATTTGTGGAGAGATTTTGTCATCATGGTAACAACATTCAAAGGATTATTATGTTTACCCTTAAAACCAAACTATATTCTGCATTAAAGGTGATTCTGCCTTCTGTATCATTTCATTTGCATTTTAATAGCTTTTCTCATGTATCGACAGAATAATAAACATTTACATATTATATTACATATTATATTATTAAGATATTTAACATCGTTACATAAGGTACAAGCTGCTGATAGATCATAACCAATCTTAAATAAATAACTGTTTTTATTCAGGATGTTGTGCAAAACTTTCAACTGAACCACCTTCATTCACTACTTGGAGTCGATAATTTTAGCACGAAAATAATGTTTATCCCCTCTGAATCAGTATAATATATGTTTTCCCTAGGTAACAGCCCCAGTTAGAGTAGGTCGTAATTTTGGTAAAATTGGGCTCATGCAAAATGTCATAAAATCCCTTACATCCAGATTTATTAAGCATTTTGGGGGTGTGGAATAGCAATATTGGTTCTTGAGAAATTTTCACTAACTGATTTGTAAATATATATAAAAAAAACCTTAAAATAGCATGTTTAATAGATCACGAACTCAAATGTATTTTTTACAAATAAAACTTCATCAAACATATATCTATTACCGTAGTCTTTAATACAGGCAGTCAAATATATTATACCCTTTCATGCCACTGTGCAATATATATGGACTTACGTATTTTTATTTTAGAATCTGTTTATGACAACGGTATAAGAATCCATATCAAAACATCACATAATAAAAAAATAGTAACTTTGTTATCCACTAAGGATTACACTTCATTGTATACGGACTTGCCATATTTTTTATGGAATTGTTATACCAAACTGATTCGTTCATAATCACTTCACTAGTAGTTTGTTTAGTGCCAAAACAATTCAGGTAAAAGCTACTTAATAGCAGTCGTGATACTGATAACACCGGCGTTACATTCACTTACATTTACTTTGATCTTCGTGACTTATCTCAGCGTCGTTTTTTTATTATTCTTATCCGAGTTTTACGTTAAAAAACGGAAGAAGAAACAGTGATGCCTTAGTGGGTATAACCATGGTAATAATAGATCGGGTAGCAATTACAACACTTTATCATTTGTTACAACACTTTATCATTTGTTACAACACTTTATCATTTGTTACAACACTTTATCATTTGTTACAACACTTTGATACAACACTTTATCATTTGTTACATCACTTTATCATTTGTTACAACACTTTATCATTTGTTACAACACTTTATCATTTGTTACAACACTTTGTTACAACACTTTATCATTTGTTACATCACTTTATCATTTGTTACAACACTTTATCATTTGTTACAACACTTTGCTACAACACTTTATCATTTGTTACATCACTTTATCATTTGTTGCAACACTTTATCATTTGTTACAACACTTTATCATTTGTTACAACACTTTGTTACAACACTTTATCATTTGTTACATCACTTTATCATTTGTTACAACACTTTGTTACAACACTTTATCATTTGTTACATCACTGTATCATTTGTTACAACACTTTGTTACAACACTTTATCATTTGTTACAACACTGTATCATTTGTTACAACACTTTGTTACAACACTTTATCATTTGTTACAACACTTTATCATTTGTTACAACACTTTGTTACAGCACTTTATCATTTGTTACAACACTTCGTTACAACACTTCATCATTTGTTACACCACTTTATCATTTGTTACAACACTTTATCATTTGTTACAACACTTTGTTGCAGCACTTTATCATTTGTTACATCACTTTATCATTTGTTACAACACTTTGTTACAACACTTCATCATTTGTTACAACACTTCATCATTTGTTACAACACTTTATCATTTGTTACATCACTTTATCATTTGTTACAACACTTTGTTACAACACTTTATCATTTGTTACATCACTTTATCATTTGTTACAACACTTTGTTACAAAACTTTATCATTTGTTACAACACTTTGTTACATCACTTTATCATTTGTTACAGCACTTTGTTACAATACTTTATCTTATGTTACAACACTTTATCATATGTTACAACAGTTTATCATTTGTTTGTTCAAACAGCTTCCTTATACAGTGTGTCTGCAGGTAGTTTCAAACGAGATACAAGTATTCATTTAGGTCACGCTCACGTCGGTTACCTGCCGCTCTGCACTACCTACACCATGTATTTACAGTGCGAGTAGCTGAAAGTGTCACTGAAGAAAACACGTCTTCAACTGCTGTGCAGATATTGCATGAATGCCTTGAGCAATTCAACAAAAGCGACATTGTCGTGAATGAAGCCCTGAATAAACGCATGACGTTAGTCGTATGAACTGCACAGACAGCTGCGTAGAGCCGAAGGCTTGACATTATACACATGGTCTTTTCAACCCGTGTTAGATTTCTATAACTTATAAGTTCAGTATGTAAATCATACTTGATAAAATATTAATCTTAATTATGTAATCTTATTCATAATTAACAGTACAATCTAGTTTACATTTCTATGCACTATTCGTAAAGACTCCTCTCGCTTCAGAATAAGACTGAACAAATTGAAGTGGATTGTTAAAGTTGCTTGTTTTAATTTCATAGAATAGACACTCTGTTCATGTCATCTGCTTTAAATCTTACAAGACCCAATCCATGGTTTAGACCCTTGTTATAAACTCATGTTTGCACATGTATTCTTATGCTCTTACCTCTGATGTACACAAAATTCCCCTAAAGCATTAATTGGGTATCTATTATCATCATCTTTGTGACTGCAATAAGTCACCCTATGTCAAGGATTGGTTTACGATTTGTGTATATATTATGACCAGAAATTATTGAGAATGTTAGGAATATGTAAATTGGATTTCTAGCATAAATCACCTTGACCAGTTATCAGCTGCTTGGTTTCATTCAAGAGAGACAACTCCGTTAATCCTTTTTCATTCTTTGTGAAGAAGATGTGGTCCGAGATGGGACAGAATGGACCACGACTTTCTAACTTCTTTGATCAGTAGTATGCCTCGTCGCATTGAAGCTTGCATTGCTGCCCATGGTGACTTGACAAAATACTAACTCTTCAGGTGTCTGATTCTGTAGTTAGGTTCTGCTAATATTCACATTTAATATGTGACTAATGAGTGAAAAACAAAAACAACTTTACAATCTTTAAATTCTCAATATTTTCTGCTCATATTATAACACCTTATTCTCTTTAGACATATGCATAAGGAAATTAAAACAAAACAGTCAAAATAGACTTTCAATCATCCCTATCAGACTGCCTGAAGTATCCCTTAAATATATAGTTACAGGAATGAAACCATGTATGTTATTTTACGATGTGTCGGTTACTACAAGGAAAGAGATTCGAGAGAGTGAATGTCGATCTACCGTTTGTGTGTGTGTGTGTGTGTGTGTGTGTGCGTGCGTGTGTGTGTGTGTGTGTGTGTGTGTGAGTGAGTGAGTGAGAGAGAGAGAGAGAGAGAGAGAGAGAGAGAGAGAGAGAGAGAGACTGTCATGTCTCACATGTCACGTTACATTTCCAGTGCATGGTGTCAATATCAGTCTTGTGGCTAACGGGACTACACAGACATTTTCTTACAACCAGTCCGCGTATCCCGCCGGAGAAAGGTTAGTACAAGAACACTACTACTATTACTTTTTCTACTACTATTGCTTCCTCTACAACTATTGATACATCCACCATATTTCGTAGTACTATTAGTATTACTACTTCTACTAACTACTATTGCTTCTACTATTACTACTACTACACGCTCCACAGAATCCATGTCAAAAGTACCAATATTTTTGTCATTAAAGGTCGGCTACGTCAACAAGGTGCTAGCTGGCCACTCGTTGATGAAAAATGAGAATACTTCCATACGAGACGTGACTTTCTTCAAGCGAACGTTTTGAGAGATTCAAACTTGCCACATTTCGAGATTTAGGGTTACACTTTGTCGGCAAATGACATCGTGTGTTCATTAACAATTGAATTTCATATGAAAAATGTGAATTTGGAAATATGATATGCAGGACTGTATGATTTTAATGTGTGTCCATTTCATCCATCGGGCGAAGAAGCATTATCCTTATACGGACTGAAGATCCATATACATCCTTTGTGGAGGTGGAGGTTAACACAACGGCCAACGTTACCCAGCAGGTCTGCAAGGATGGCAATATTCGGTTTTATTCTGGGGGTAAGTGTTCCCAGGCATATAGGATAGGGCACAGAACAGTGCTATGACATTTTTCTAATGTAGTACACATCCTACATTATGTATTAATTCAGAAGCTGGTTTGTGCATTATTTCACTTTCGTTCGGGGTCGAAAGGGTCGCTTTGTGGTTAAAGCGAAGACCTGGGTTCGATTCCCCAAATTGGCACCATGTATGAAGCAAATTCCTGGTGTCCCCCACCGTGATACAGTGTTCACGATGGTGTTTCAAAGTAACAGGACATTGGGTTCTGTAAGTTTCATATGTCTGTCTGACCCATAGGACCCACAGAAATAAGTTAAACAAACATTTTAGATTTGACATATCTCATAATTGGCATTGAAATGATTAACATTATATGATAACAAACATAAGGTTTCTAAAAAGCAAACAAGTGTCACTTGCCGCAAATAACGTGAAAATCTGTTGTGAACAGAACAGACAGTCGGTCAGACACTGGGGCTGGCGGGTTGGTGATTTCTATCTGACCACTGGTTAATCCTGCCAGATTTGTCAGAGGGTCAGACGCTATTCGTGAACACTGCCATGATATTGCTTGAATATTGGTAAATGCGGCCTAAAGCTAAATTCATTCACTCGTGTTCTTTTGTACAAGTTAAGTAAACTGAAAGAATGGATATCGAAGTATCTCACATCTTTCTTAACCATGTTATGAATTTTACTGTAAATGATGTACAGTACAGATAAAAACATTTGCTGCAATTGGAACACTTCCACGCTGGTCGGTCAATAACAGGACAAAACGAAATCAAACATGTGCCCGAATGTTTGTTTGAATGTTGTTTAACACCACAAATGCTTGCTTAGCTACAGCTCAATATTCGAGTTTGGAACATTCAATCCAATGATCGATGTTATGAGCAACGACATAGGGATATAATGACAAGCATTCAACGAAGTCACAGATTCTAATCACATTTAGGAATTTATGTTGTCTCAGAGATCAAGACGTGTGGTGGGCTGGACTAATGGTTAAAGCGTTGCTCGTCACGCCGAAGACACGGGTTCGATTCCACACACGGGCACAATGTGTGAACCCATTCCTGGTGTTCCAAACATTGATATTGCTGGAAGTTTGCAAAAAGTGGCCTAAAACTAAACTCACACAGGCAGAGTTCTTGTACGATCGCATTCAAATAGTCATGATCTAATTGTGAAAAAAATGTTAGAATATCGACGATCGATCCTCACTCTTTGGAGATATGCAACATATGAGAAAACTACACTTTACTGTCAGCATGTTGATTACCGGAGAGAACATTTGAACGTGTGACATGTTATAGACTCAATGACGAGTATTTAGAATTGACACTTTTGAATATGTCCCGCTTCAGATAACTCCACGAATCTGCTGTATTTGGGAGCTTTTTGTGGATTGCCAACAAGGAGACGAACGCAGAACTTTGCATCATCACAGAACGCCATGACTATTGTCATCGAAAACGGCACCGCCATCCTCACCGACAACATCTTGACACTGGACTACAACCAGGCTCATAATAGATGTACTTCAGAAACCACATTAAATAACCTCCCTTAATAATGCAATGTTTAAAATTAATGAAATGATAGGAAGTTAAATTATCTGAGCTTCTACTAAATAAATAATGTGAAAAATATGGTACTGGAGAAATTAACGTCTTTATTATCTTAATAAAGATAAAATTAAAAGAAAATGTTTCTGAAATGATACTGTCCTCCCTAAATGCCCAGTTTGAAACTGTAACCACTGCTGAAACGCTGTGGGTTGGACCGTTCTTTAAAGAGTCTGGACCATACGATACGGTGATCAATAGAATGAACATCGATCTACGCAGCTGCGATGATATGTGTCAGTGAAGTCAGGGAGTTTTGACCACCGGATCCTGTTAGTCACTCTTATGACAAGCAAAGGTTGCTGAAGATCAGTTCTAACTCGGCTCTCTATGCTATATGGCTGTTTTGTGACATCTTATGTTGTGTTCACAGATCTGTGGAAAGTAGATACATCCTTTCTTCATGGTATTGTGGAATTTGTTTCAGTTTGTGCCTACCACATTGCATTCTTGGCAATGTTTACACCAGGATATGTTCGAACTCCTGGCTACCCATCTGGAATACAAAAGTGAGTATGTTTATTATACAGTTTGTTTCCTATCAGTGTAAAAGCTTGGGAGGTTGTTTGGTTGGTTGTTTAACGCCGAATAATTCAGTCATGTGGCGGCGGTCTGCAAACAGTCGAGTTCAGATCAAACAATCCAGTGATCAAAACATCGCTTTAGGCAGGTAGGATGCGATGGCATGTGCCAACCAAGTCATGATCAGCGACCCGATCCCGTACAGCATGGACATAGGCGCTCGACTCTGATATATTTATAAGCATGACCTGAATAAATAAGATGTAATTCTACCATGACTCAAGAAAATACTGGATTCTGATTGGTTGTTCGGAACAATCAGACGACATCAATTCTGGATTGACGTTCTTCTGATTTTTGACCGTTTCACCGCGCATTAACAAGTCTTATTGTTAGAACTACTTCCGTTTGACCACAATGATGTCGGATCATAACAACAACAACTCCATAGATTTTGGTGCGGACTCTGGAATTTTCAACACATGCAATTGGAAATTTTTGGATTGAAAATGCGTCTTCACTACACAGTTAGACTACGGCTTACTCTCTGAATATATTAATATAATTTTGATAGTAACATTCACACCCATTTAAACTGGAAAGGAGCCCTAGGTAGAACAGAGATTCGGAATCCCGATTTAGTTGCATGTACACGCATTGTGACAAAGCAGCACTGTAACTCTTTCGTCGCATGCCGGGGTGAAGGCAAGCACGTGAAAACACGATCGAGACTCGCCGATTGTAAAAATCAGTAGTTTTAGATGAGTTACAGGTCGTAGGTCTATCAGGAAAGGGTGTATTCTTCGATTCTGGAGTTTTCTAATTCGGCAGCCAGTCAATTATTTTCCACTTTCACATCATATTTCAAACTTTCTCAAAATGTAAACACTGGCTCGTCCGCAGCCTGGTTCCCTGAGTCTGGTGCGCCTGCGCTACGCTCCGACACTGACCCAGGCAACCACTGCTGCATTGCGGCGTTCACTGCAGCGGGACGCGCCATACATTTACTGTAGAAAAATCCGAGGACGGGGATTAGACGTTTTTCATAGCATTTTCATCGATACTATGGTAAAGTGTACGTCACCAGAACAACGGCCATCTTTATTTATAGTGCTGGGAAACGTTATTTAAGCAGTTTCGAGACACGAAAATCGTCGTTACATAGGCGATATGTAAACAATGACACACCTCCTACTTTCATCACCGACATGTGCTTTGATGTTTCGTGTCAGCTCGCTATTACCACGAAATCGTACACATAAAACATAGATCTGAACGACCACACTGATTGAAAATCGTTAGCGTCTTCATTTGGGGGGAATTTGATGACGTGTAATTCGTTGATTTGGCTCTATTTTCTCCTGTTATGTGTGTTGGAAACAAACTGAAATCCCAGTAATTGTAACTAGAAAATGTTTTTTACGTTACATTATTATAGTAATAATAATTAGATCTAACACTTTTGAAACACATAAATGATTCACTCATCAATGTTTTTGCATTTATTATTTGTATTCATTTGGTATATTATTGGTATTCATTTGGTATATATCATTTCAATATAACACTGGGTCACATCATAGTGGCATTGATCTTCAAAGGTTTAACAGTACACACGGTATGGCAATATCTGGGGGATGCTACTGGAAGGTTGATTACATACTGGAGCATTATATATAACACTGAATATACCCAATTCCCCAACCCATATATAGCTACAGTACTAGTTTTGTATACAATAGGAAAACAGATACATCATGAAATATTCATAACTGTGTGTTTATTAGCTTGTTTTGAAAGAGCCCATTCATAAAAGGAAAGTGTGCTTGTCTAAAAGACACTGATACACAACACTCCAAGATGGGGCTCATCTTGTTAAGTGTTAAGTGAAAAGACATGTTAGGTGAAAAAACAGTCATTGATATTTCATAATGTGTCCATTTCCTATTACATATTACATAAAATTACTGTAGCTATATCTGGGGTTGGAGAGGGGTGGGGAGAGGGATATATTCAATTCTGATACCTCTTGTTATTAAAATCACAATAACCAGTTTAATACAGACAATGCTGGATTTCGTGACACAAGCATGTCAGTGAAGCAATCTATTACAATTCCCTTGGCTTTTTAACATAAATATAGACATGAGTTATATATATCAGAGGTCTGTCTGTCAAAGTTTTCAGATAAAAGATGATGGTTGGTTTGTTGTTTAAGGCTGCACTCGGCTCTAAACTGTTATAATGCAGGACTGTACATATAATAATTATTGTTTAAGATACATACAAAATTCGTATGGTTGAGTAGTGGTCACATACAAGCAATACATACATATGAAACTCATATTCAACAAAATATCTTCCCCTTAATATACAAAATGTACAGTCATTCAGTGTTTGGGACATTTGTGTATCTTCCAAAATCGACTGGAAGTTTAAACCCACTACACCTGAAAAGAACCGTGGGTGGTCTAAAGTGTATAGGGATAGGGAATGTAAGATTCTTTTCCACATTCAACACTGATTTTAAATGCTGTTAATAAAAGGAATCAGACAAACTATTGATAGAACTACATCATTGTTGTTTAAGGTTTTAAAACGATCTTTGTTTCGAAAAGTGAATAATTATCTTCACACCTTGTGCTAATCACATACGTTCAAATTCAAATCTAAACAGAATATTCTTTGAGCAGCTCATCCAGTTACAGTAGTCTGCACCAATAGTTTATAGCCCTGTGGTGTGCACAAGCTTTTTAACTTGGAGAGATGTTGTGCCACATTCTCCTCAGACAATAGCATTGTTTGCAGTTTTGAGAAACCTTTCGCACATTGTTGCTGTACATCTTCAATAATTTTACAGCATGAGGTCCCCTATACTTCTGCACACTTACACGCCATAGGAACAATCATAGCATTAAATATCATATTAATCTTGATGTTATTTTATTTTCAACTTTCTTTTGACATGTGTACAATGCCATAACATCCTTTTTACTGTGTGCACCAAGAGTAGTTAGTGCTTTAGTACAAATAAGTTTAGGTGTTAACATACTACCCAGTATCTATATCAAGAAAACATTTCTAGATACACACCATAAAATTAAGATGAAAAAAAAATCACAATAATGAACTGGTCAACAAGTACTGAGCAAAATACTCAAAATTCAAATGCAAAATCAGTGACAGTACACTGATACTAGCTTCAAGTCACAAAATATACAGTTCTCATGACAGGTTTAAAAGGTAAAAATCACCCTTAATTTGACAGTTCAGAAACACTGGAATGTTTATCTATCTTATTCTTCCCTTATATGTATGCCAATGTATCAACATACTAATCATACCATTATTTTTGTGTACTCAGTTTAGGAATATGAAGTACCAAATTCATTTTTTGAGCTGTAGATGTGTGTGTACTTTTGCAGATTGATAATTTGATTCACTATGTTTATTATAATCTTAAACATTTCTGAATGATACTGGCATATACGTTAACTGTTCCATTTTCTTTTGTAGAGGCTAAATATCAGAATGCCAAACCCTAGCTGTCATTAACCTCATTCATATCAATCGAAGCGCTTTACCTTGTCGAAAAATATATCCGCTAAACCTAGCCTGACGCGATGGATGACACGGGACGTAATGGGCGATATTTTCGCCATCAAATGTGCTAAAATGAAGATGCTAGCTATTTTCAATCAGTGTGGTCGTTCAGATCTATGTTTTATGTGTACGATTTCGTGGTAATAACGAGCTGACACGAAACATCAAAGCACATGTCGGTGATGAAAGTAGGAGGTGTGTCATTGTTTACATATCGCCTATGTAACGACGATTTTCGTGTCTCGAAACTGCTTAAATAACGTTTTCCAACACTGAAAGTAAAGATATGGCCGTTGTTCCGGTGACGTACACTTTACCATAGTATCGATGAAAATGCTATGAAAAACGTCTAATCCCCGTCCTCGGATTTTTCTACAGTAAATATATGGCGCGTCTCCCTGCAGTGAACGCCGCCATGCAGCAGTGGTTGCCTGGGTCAGTGTCGGAGCGTAGCGCAGGCGCATCAGACCCAGGGAACCAGGCTGGCTGGTCCGCCATTTCAAACTGTTGCGTCATTCTGCTTCCTAGAAATTTAGTAGGTCAGACGAATCCAGTATTGTGTGACCAAGGGGGTACAGTATCACGGCAAACAAAACTATAGGCTATTTTCAGTCGTATAGCGTTGGGATTATAAAACAAACTCTTAGGTATTACATTACTGCATTGAATAAACAGTGGTTTGTTTTCTTTGGACAGAATATTTCTTATGTTGAAATGTTTACAAAATACGAACGGCACCAACCACTCCCTTCACATACGAGTTTAACTCGCCTCTCGTGCCAGATTACGCAGTGTCTTCCGCAGAGCGAGGAAGTCCGATTTTAAATGGGTCAATGGTACAATATAGATAAACTTACAGTGTTTGAAAATCAGAGACATGCTGTACTGAAGTGATGGCGACTAAATTTCAGTTGGACCTCCAGTTGAAATTTAATCGCCATGAATTCCGTACAGCATGTCTCTGATTTTCAAACACTCTAAGTTTACCTCCTATATATATCAAAGTCGGGGTGTTGTACGTTCATGATACCTCCTGAACCCTTAACGTTAAAATTCATGGCACTCTAGAAAGTCCCTTTGTATTCCGCAAATCTGGTCTAACCAACAGTGGGCCAGTGTTTATTGATGGGTCAATCTTTATATACCTCATCTGGTTTACTGAAAACGTCCGATAGTTGTACACCTCAGACAGTTGTACACGTAGGCTATGGGAAATGTTTATATCCAGTAAGGTTAATATATTATTCTGATGAAACTAATAATAGCAAATCAATCGTAAATCAACACCTCAAACAAAAATGTGTCAGCTGATTGTAAAAGTTGAGGCGTTTAGCACAGATGAATAACGTCAACATGTTTAGTTTGTAACTGAACAATGGCGACATCCGTATCTCATGGCAACAAATGGGTCTTGTCCATGTAAAACCGGGTTAGAACAGATCTTCAGTAACCAATGATTGCCAGATAAAACTCACACACTCACCTGTCCTTGCAAAATGCTGGACAGCCATGGTCATCTACCATGTAAACAGAGCAGACCTTCAGATAGTTTCCACATAATCTTGCGACTATTTGATTTCAAAACCGTGTTAGGTTTTCGTAAGACATTTTAGATATCAACTACGGTATGCTTAAAGATTTGACATTTATTTTCGAAATTATTTTGTTTTCAGTGTTTCCAGGTGCTCTTGGGTCGTGTCAGGTCCTCCAAGCAAACGTGTTCTCTTGACCTTCAAGTATGCTGACAAATCTGTTATTCCCGATTGCTCACTTACATACATCGCAGTTGAGGCCATTATAGGTTGGTTTTATCGAAACACTGTTTGTGATGTCTGAGGATGTCTGTAATTATAACCCATCTGCCTTATTATAAACTATGAACCCGCCTTGAAATAGATAATTGTGGCAGCGAACAGAGTGAACTGTCCCTTGTGAATGATAGCTGTACAAATGACTAGCGTTTATAGTCTTTTTGCAGTGAAAACGTACCGATGAATTTCACTTTAAACAAAAAAGTAATCCAATTAAAGTGAAATTAAAATTGCGAATTTAATCTAGCCAAATGAAAATTTAAGTCTCAGAATTAACAGTTTCAAATCGTTATTATTAACAGTTTCAAATCGTTATTATTAACAGTTTCAAATCGTTATTATTGCAAGAGAGCAAGCGCAGTAGTTGGAACAGGGAAAACAAATGTACGTGCAGTAGGTGATGAAACTTAACGTAGAGCAACCCCACTTGTTCTCAGTGTTTCATTTAATGAGTATACACCCTTATAACACAAACAAATAAAGCGATTTGAAACTATGATCGTCTGTTAAAGCTGAAAAAAATTCTGAGATGTAACTGTTCAAGTGGCATCGTAAAAGTATAAGGATTCACAATGATAATTTCACTTCGATTTACATCTATACGTTTTCACTGCAAACAGACTATAGCAGATTCCTAGCAACAGTATAACATTTACATTAACACCTTTGTTCTAGATAAAAATATTGCATATTTTAAATACAGAGGGAAACAAAAATATATTTAAAAACCAGTAACATTTTAATGTTTTTGGCATGCACTGTATTGCCCTCTGTGAGAAAATCTGTGACAAAAGTAAGGAACACTGCGATGAAGTGACGGCTCCGTATATGATTCTCTCAGTCTCTTAATGTTGTATCTATCGAATAAATTCATGATTTACCCTGTAACAAAACCTTCAACAGCAGGCGTCAGTCTTAATGTTTACAGTCCTATAACACACTGTGGTGTTCATTCAGGGTATAGAAGGAAGAGTCAAACCTTGTGCTTGAAGGGAGAGAGGACAGTAGCCATCTATGAGCATTCAATCATCTCTATCTCCCCAAGAGGACTTGAGCACATCAATACCGGAATCGAAGTGGAATATGTTGCAGAAGAAGGTAGGGTCAACTCCTGTCCTCAAGCTCGTTGAAGGGGGTCAAGATAACTACCGTTATAAACGCTCTTGTTATCGAGGCGATATGAATGTAACACGCATCCCTATAATCTTAGTTGGGTGTCTCCGGGTAGCCGGGAATTAGCAATGTAAGACGACGCCATTAACTTCCAGAGGTTGCGTCCGTTAGCTGAGCCAGGATCCGCAGATCTTGGGTTTGCCTGAGTATCGTCCATTATTTACATAACCATATTCGTAACCGTTTGGTGGCCTGTATAATACGACTGCAGCTATGCAGTCGTGGAACTATCTGTGGATTGCAATTGTTGAGTCTCCCATAGCAGATACTAGTAATCGATGGTAGAAACGAAAAACTATCGATGCATCGATAGCATGTGTGACTATAGATAGTTAAGTAACCGAGTTTATAAATGCCCAGCGCAAAAAGTTAATGAAGTATTTTTGTATCGTTTTACTGTTTAGGTATAGACTTGCAGCTTCATTGAATTTTGTTTGTATTGTTTATGTGATTTGGGATTCATATTTGGTTTCGATTCTTCACATGGGTAAAATATGTGAAGCTAATATTGCTAACAGCGGCTTAAAGCTAAATTCGGATTTACTCACTAATATAACCAAAGGGCATAAACAGTGTTCCACTTTCCCACTTTCCGACACATTTAGCCTTAAGACATCTTCCTGTGACCGTTGGCGCCGAGCAGGAAAGCCTGTTATTAGTCTATTAGAATAGTCGTTTAATGGACAAACACAGTTGATGTGTATCTAAATATTTTGATGATGGATGGTATATTGTAAGCATTACATTGGAATCTTGCCTACTGACGTTATGATGAATGATTTCACAGGAATAATAATCCATGATTCACACCTTTGACAACTTAGGAAAAAGGCGGAAGAGATATCCCAACCAATTATGTATGTTAAAGTCGCTTTCTATCGCCATTTCAGAAGACCGGTGCTACAATACCCTTCGAATCTCAAACGAATCTGTCGGGGAGATAATGTCTCCAGGATTTCCAACTGGATATAGCGAGTAAGTTCATTCAATTGTATATTTGATAGCAAAATGGAAATTAGTTCAGAGGGGAAAGCCTCAGGATTCTGCGAAGAGAACGTCATTTTGTTTCCACGTCAGGATTAGATCACAAACCCCCGAGTCTGAAAATCCTACAGATGTGGCATAGAAAGACACGCACAGAGAGAGAAAGAGAGAGAGAGAGAAAGAGAGGAAGAGAGATAAAACGCACACACACGCACACACACCAAGTCGACTGGAATGAACAATTCACATTAGACGTTTGACTAGGAGTACATATGCCTGGTTGAATCCGTGATTGTCTTGAGGATAGAGAAGGATTCGAACACAGTAATGACTTTTCATGCCGGATTCATGCCCTTTCATGTTAAATGAGGTGATGGTCGCTTTAACCAATCATCAACAAAATCCGTGGTCATTTAACGTTCAAAGACTGATGTCAATCTCAATTAGATGTCCCTCGTACACAGATTATTCATGAAAAAGACCACCATTTTATTTTGAAGTCATATCCAAAATTTCACATATGTGGGTAATGTGGTTAACGAGATATTAGTCATCACGACAGATTGAGGTATGATATTTCTAACAAAACTGCAGAAAATGAAAAACTATATGTCATTTGGTATCTCTTGGATAAGTGTATGCCGTCAGAGTATATCAAATAAGATATGCTCAGTATAGTATTGAATGACTTTCCGTCATAATGAACAGTCACAAATTTGGATTGCTTAATGTATATTATTTCGATGGACATCTCCATATTAATCTTCTTAAAACATTGTGTCCAGATATTCAGGCTGTTAGTGATTACAACAGAGTGTGAACTAACACTTGTGTGACTATCCAGTGTTTAGTTTGAACCTTCAGCATCATGCATGAATAGCTATATAGGTGAAAACATTACAATAAATTATGTCCTTATGAATAGGTCATCTGAAATGGGATGGGTAGTGTCTCCCAAACAAGCTCTTTCAGGCAACATGAAGTAGGGTGTCCCTTCAACAAGCGATTTTTAATGAGCTTTAATATCTTAGTGTGATTCTAGGAGACTTCTATCAATCTCACAAAAACGCCATTGTTTTTGTATATTTTGTTTCCGGTAGTGTGTGGTGCATTTATTGTAGATGTTGCGTTTTTTTTAGGATACCAAGTTAAAAGATCAAACAAACTGGGGATCGTGAGACTGGATAATAGCAAAACAAAACTGCTTGAGCTTGGCAGATAATAGAGACATAAAACATAGAAATAACCGCATTTGTCTCGTTTTCTATGTGATTCTACATACTTTTTGATCGCCCCTCATGGGAACAATAAGGGTACAAGTGTTCCTTTTCCACGTTCCTTCACAGGGTTGACATTGCACTGTGTTTGAAATTCCCGTAACACATAAAGGTACACTTGTACTTTCACGAATTTCCTTATTTGTTTCTGTGAGTATATCTTTCCAAAGTTGTAATGTCTGCTTACAGGAATGCAGGTGTTTCTATGAGTATATCTTTCCAAAGTTGTAATGTCTGCTTACAGGAATGCAGGTGTTTCTATGAGTATATCTTTGTAATGTCTGCTTACAGGAATGCAGGGGTTTCTATGTGTATATCTTTCCAAAGTTGTAATGTCAGCTTACAGGAATGCATGTGTTTCTATGAGTATATCTTTCCAAAGTTGTAATGTCTGCTTACAGGAATGCAGGGGTTTCTATGTGTATATCTTTCCAAAGGTGTAATGTCAGCTTTCAGGAATGCATGTGTTTCTATGTGTATATCTTTCCAAAGTTGTAATGTCAGCTTTCAGGAATGCATGTGTTTCTATGTGTATATCTTTCCAAAGTTGTAATGTCAGCTTACAGCAATGCAGCTGTTACTTTGAGTATAGCTTTACAAAGTTGTGATATCAGTTTACAGGAATGCAGGTGGTTCATTTTTTCAAACACATCTGAGAAGTTGTACATACAGCTCAAAGTGCTGGAGTCGGACTTAGACGACACGGAGAACTGTTCCAAAGACATTGTAGAGATGTATAACCGTGCGTATATAGATCTTATAACCACTTATATCGTAAGTCTTTCTTATTGAAACACAAATCTGGTTTCAATCGGATTAAATTACATCTGCGTACGAGACAGTGTATACATGTGATGTTCTAGCTGTGGCTACAATTGTCCGTGATTGGAAATATCGTCGGTAGAAAAAATGTTAATAATTGTCGATATAAAACTTCTGCTGTCGATAATATGGCACATTCAATTCTGTGATAGAAAACAGTTTTTTAATTTTCTTACAGAATGTAAACACTTAGAACTTTGCTTATGACTGCTTCTAAATCATTGTCACCACTCTCCAGTGATGTGAATTATTCATTTATTCAGACATATTTGCTCAATTTACATGTCCGATATTTATCGATAACCGATCTATGTTTGATTAACAATCATCGATCTCTATGATCTCTATAGACAGCCAAGTGTCTGCGCCTAATTTCAATAGCACAAGTTTAGAAATATGGTTTATCTTAATAGTCAACGCATAGTCTCGACATCTACATGTAAGTCCGGGGTTAGAAATTCTGTGATTTTCGGATTCTCACCTTTGCGAGTATTCCTAAACGTTGTGTACTCTCACTAAGAGCATATGGTGTGCCAGCTTAATGCATTCCAAATTACTTTAGACATTATCAATATGCAGATAATATTTATTTTTCAGCTGCTAATTACAATATAATTGGATCTTGGTGTGGAAGAACCAAACCTACGTTCCAGTTCTTTCTCACAACATTGATGGTAGTGTACAGGACAGGCACCGAACATTCCCGCAATCACACAGGGTTCAAACTCAGATATGAAATCGTGGAAGGTTTGTTTGTACAAATGGATTAAACAAATCAAAGTAAATTAAGTTGTAATTTAAAAGTTTAAGCAGCACATGAAAAATGCATTGGAGGGCAATATAATGTGTAAATATTTAGAGCTATGTTTTTAACAGATGGTATGTGTGACCAACAGCTGACTGCCTCCGATATCAAACAGATCCTGAAATCTGATAATTATCCCAACCCCTTCCCAAGGTGAGTGGCATTCGTTGTGTCAGGTATTTCCTGTTTCATCACCAGTTCATTTAATTATTAATGCATATTTACTAAGGCAGCTTGTGAAAAACTCAAACGAACGACTGCTGCTTTGAGCTTGTATGATGATGATGATGATGATGATGATGATGATGGTGATGGTGATGGTGATGATGATGATTAAATGTCGACAACAGCCATCATGTCATACGCGCACGGTAGACGTAAACACATCGACAAAGGCGACTAATCGGAAAAAGTATAGTCTGTTTGCAGTGAAAACGTACCGACGAATTTCACTTTAAATAAAAGGGAATTCGAATAAAGTGGAATTACGACTGCGAATCCTCATAATTTTGCCAACTGGAGTATTGCTGAATTTTGCGTTAAACGAAGATCAAGAAATGATGTGAAAATGTACTGTATGTAGTGGCTGATGAAAGTACAATGACTGTACCTACATGGTGGTTGTAAAATTCGCATGTACCTGTGTAATGATTGAATATACATGCACACATTCAAACGGTTAAGTCGTTATGAATTTAAATAGCTGCAGTTCATGTGAAATTGTGTCTACTTCGTCATAATAACTAGAGGGTGTACCCTCATAGAAAATGATGTTAAATATTCAAGACCTTTTTTTTTCAACATAACGGTAAATGGCAGTGTTTGAACAGACGCACATGGTCGTTAATTATGGGAAGATGAAGTTCCGCGGAATCGCATTGACATGATGGCAACTTGCATGCGCATGTTCCTTGTATGTAGATTTAATAAGAATGGTATCAGATCAACAAGCAAACATCCACCAGGACCTGATGGTTCGACCAAAACGGTGGTGAATGACAGTGAACATCCACCCGCTGATCGATGGGCCATCTACTTTAGTGACGTATGTGGGACTTCTGTTGGCAGCTACAAGAAGTGTAAATACGTCATCACCAGCTCCCCTCGGAACGCCGTCTACATCTCCGTGAAAGCCAGTGACGTTGGTGGCAGAATCCACTGTGTGGACAGAGTGATTTCGGTCTATGATGGTAATATGTGATTTAGATCAGCCTCACTTTCAAGCTCGAATTGCTTTGAAATAACAAGACAGGGGACATCATGTTGCATTTATTTCTATTACTGAAAGCTATCATTTTAAACATAGTCTATCTAATAATTTAATAAATTGTGTGAATTTCTTATGACAATTATGTATTTTCCCTGATGAAATATTATGTTTGATTAATACTACATTTATGTCTTAGTGAAAAAAATAGTATTCATTAAAGATGTGCCTCATAAACTGCAACAAATGTTTGCAAATGGGATAGACTAGAATGAAGTCATTTTCGAAATAGTTTTTGCTTCAGGTTACATTTACTGTAATCAAAATATCTTAAAATATAATAATCGTGAATATTTGTAAAGTGTTGTTTTTCACAATACATGTAACAAGTGACACTATGACACGTTTTCATTTTACAAACTAATATGAATTAGAATAATGATATTCAGTGATTCCGCCATCAGTGACGTATCTGTGCCCCTTTCCACGGTTTCCTGATAGGTCATGTCGGTTGTTACAATGCATTAGTAATATCGCCATCCAGCAACCATAAATCTAAAAACAATAACGTGCTCATTCAGGTCTTGAGGAGACTATTCAAAATCGTATTGGAGGTTTCTGCCTCGACAAGACGCCATCATACCAAAGTCTATCAAGCCAGATGCTGATTGTCTTTGAAGTCGACGCCAATATATACAACACGGGCTTTCTGCTGGAATACTGGGAAGGTAAATATAAACAGCGAGGTGGCTGTATTGCATACGAGTTTATACAGAAAACTGCATTCCACAACACACTGTAGACAGTTACAAACTAATAGACAAAATATTGAACGTGACAAAAACAACCCGACAAGACAGCGTACAGGACAACCAACTACTCCAGAAGGCACTGTACATATCGGCACGAGACAGTAGATGACAATACACTGTACATGAACGTAAACTGCTTGGCATATTAGAGGACATTAAATAACTCGAAAAGACATTGCACAATACAAAGCACCGCTCGACGAACCATTATTCATGACAAGAAACTGTTCAACATAACATATTAGAGGACAACGAACTGCACAAGACATTGCAAAAGACAAAACACTGTTCGGCCAGGCGAACGTCTCGAACTTCTCGAATGAAAAACAAATAACTTTCCGAGAAGATAGTGTGTAGGACAACAAACAATCCGGAAAGGTATTGTACAGAGCAACGACCTACACCCGATAGCAAACATTTGACAAACGTTCTTTGCAAGTTACTCTACTGGACAAGAACATGGCACGGCACGGCATGGCATGGCATGGCACGACATGACATGGCATGGCATGGCATGGCAGAGTTACCGATTTCTCTTTTGCAGTTTAAGGATAGTTTAGTTTTCTATTGTTGTATAAAATAAACTGTAGTAACTTGATTTTCCAGTAATGCACAATGACATAAGCCGACGGTACTGCGATATTTTGTGGATCACACCTATGCATCTGTTTACTATTCACAATTAGATGGGAATAACATGTTAAGAGTGCGGTTAATTCACTGCAAGGTTTGAAAAGATAAAAATAGACTTCTTTAAAGATTTAACTCGACTATGTTTAATGCTTATAATGTTCAAGAGTGTTACATTTCAAAATTGCATTTAATCATGAACAATGACAAACTGGCTACAGATGCCTTTTGATTTTATCCATTTTAATGTTAATGGCAACAAAGGGTGTCACCTTTCCGCACCTGAATGACTGCTTGGCATCGACGGTTAATGCACTCAATAAGAACCTTGACGCTCGCCATTGGAGGGGTATTCCATTCCTCGACCAGGGCATATCCGAGTTCTTCTATAGTCCCGAATTCTGCATGACGTCCAGAATGGCAACCTGTAGCACGTTCCACACATGTTCAATAGCGTTTATGACGGGCGGGCGCGTGGGCCATTCCATGCAGAAAGGTGTTTCCTGTTCTAGAAACTGGTCCGATACTCTAGCACAGTGGAGGCGGGCGTTACCGTCTATGAAGGTGACATCTGTGCCAACGGCAACAGTGGAAGGTCTCACGTAAACATTGAGGATTTCATTGTTGTACCGACCGCCTGTCATCGTGTGCAACTCCAGACGGCTTGCAGATCTGTTTCTGCTGCTTGCGTACCGATCGTGTTTGCTATTGTTAGCATCATTAAAACCTTTCCCTTTCTTTCTCAACACCCGTTGCCTCCTGTCAGTAAAATCCAAACGATATGGTGACTCATCAATAAAAAGAAATAGTACCTAGTCGTTACGTGTACAAATACGACTAAGATGACCATGCGCCCCAATCAAGCGTTCCCACCTGTGAAATATAGTCAGTGGGGTACGAACACATGTCCTTCTGGAGTTGAGGCCAGCTGAGTGAAAACGATTCCGCCCGAGATTTTGAGGAGGTCATTTCGGATGTTGGTGGCTGTCCAGTAAGGATGACTTTATGCCTGAAAGGTGATTAAGTGCACTGGACTTTAACGACCGCCCCCATGACGGCGTGCTTCCGTCAAAAGTAAGATTTTAACACCACTTTGGCTGACGTTTTGTATCGTTCCTTGTGTTTTGAGAAGCCTGAGTCAAGCACGTTGATGCATCTCCCAACTGGCATCAGTGGATGTCTTTGACGTCGAAGAAGCATTATATGTGTTAAATGCAATTATAGCAAACGCATCGAAATGTCGAAACCTTCATGAACAATCCACACGTGTGTGAGCTGACAACGAGACGTTTACATCAAAGCAAAAAAGATCACACTGAGGGATCTAGCGCTTTGAGCACTCACTTGGTAGCTGGATCTAGCGCTATTTACTGTAATAGGTTTTCGTCATTAATATTGTTATCTAGTACTAACATGACACTGACAGTGATGTATTCTTGCATTCTAGGTCAGGTTAACGTGGCATTAGAAGCATCCGGATATGATAAATCGTTCGTCTTTCCTCCCGTGAAAGGCAATTACTTGAGGTACGTGTGATATTTAAACCAAATTACCAATTTTACATGGCTTAGTTCGCCAGTAAAGTAAATGTATTGTAGTAGAATTTGTAAACAAATTCGGACAAACAATGAACAAAGTTATTATTTCCTGTATCGATCCAGGATTATCGACAAGGATACATAGTTAACCCCATGGAAAACATGTGGATGGCATTTCAAAATTTGATGAATCAGTGGCCATGTGCATGGTGCCATTCCCTATTTTGACTTGTACCATTCCCACACTCGGATATTCATGGACCGCCATAATAATGTTGAGTGTGGCGTTAAATAGACATACAAATAGACATGCCCAAATTTTAGTCTGATTTGTACAATAAACTTAGTTTTTACCTGTTGTCATGGATGTGGAAAACGTTTTGCCGTTCTTATCTAAATCTATAGCTTTCTTATCGTAGGCAATCCTCGCGTCAGCTTCTTTGCTTGATGTCATGGTTGGTTGGTTGTTTACTGCCGCACTAAACAATATTCCACCTAGATGGCGGTGGTCTGTAAATAAAACAGTCTGGACCAGACAGTCCAGTGATCAACAGCATGAGCATCGAATTACGCAATCGGGCTAGAATGACATGTCAACCAGTCCTTAGTCGTCTTGCTACGTCAAGCGGGATTTAAAGCTAAAGACAGGCATGGGTTACTAAAGACCAGTTCTAACCCGAATACTCACGGGTGCCTAATACCATGAGCAGGAAGAGTGACGCAAAGGCTACTAAATACACCATACTAACCAACACATTCCACACCGTCTGATTCGGTCTAAGAGTGCGGGTTTGGAATTCCGGAATGAGCACGTGTAGGTCATTGCAGTTGTCCAGTTGGTTCCCCTTACCTTGAAATGACGAACTGTTCTTCCAAATATCTGTAAATGCTTTACTATCTACTGCCATTAATTCCATATTAATTTGCTAATTTTTTTCTCTTGGAAAAATAGAAATGACATGATGCAATATTTTCAGTGGCTACAATACTTGGTGGAACATCACATCTTCCAGACCAAGACACATAGTCGTGTGGTTTACTGAGGTAGATGTAAAGTGCCCAGAGGATAGCATTACTCTACATGATGGTGAGAATAGTACCAATGTTTTGAAATCCATTGATGCTAAAGTTATTAAATTTCCATAATTAATCTTGACGTACTCCTAGATATGTCAACAGACACTGAACCGAGAATCTTGATCTTGAATTTACGTATACTTCTGATTGACAGGCAATGTATTTATGTTTCAGGAGGAGTAGGTCAGGGATATCGTTCGTGGACATTCTGTGGAAAGGATGACCGCTCATTTATGACCACCACAGAACAACTGTTCATCAATTTTCAAACACACACAAACCTTGGAAAAGGTTTCAAACTTGCTTATCAGAGTTACTACTACAGATGTACGTATTTCTGTCTTACTGCGATTGTAACCTAAGTACTTATTTAAAAATCATGTAGCATTATTAACTTTATTGATGATACTTTCAGGACTTCTTTCCTCGGTAATCAAATTAGATGTCCCAAAGTTCAAGGTCAATTAAGTCCAGAGTGTTAGTCCATTGGGATATTTCAGTCCATTTTCTGAGACGACAAAAACAGATTCATTTTGAAATAAATAGTCACTAAGCTCACTGAGATGAAGCATTTGCTGTAAATATACTGAATCCATTAGAAACGCATCACCCATTCTGATGATATAAGTTTAACTAACGTGAATCCTGAACCCAAGCTTTTCTGTGAATCAACTAACCATGTCACCTGAAAGCATACAAAGTGAGACCAACATGCATGCAGGTGCCGTCACGTGACACATGAGGATCACATAACCACAAAATGTCATGTAGAGCATGAACAGATGACCCAATCGATCCGAAATTCAAAAAGGGTTGGAAGTTGACAATCACGTGTTTTTTTTTGGTCATTAATTCCATTGCTGAATTTGTAATGATGCCTCGATTATCAGCATGAGTTGGTTTAGTTTCACGCCACACTCAACAATATATTCCAGATATAAGGCGGCGGTCTGTAAATAATAGGATCTGGATCAGACAATCCAGTGATCAAACAGCATGAGCATCGATCTGCGCGCTTGGGAACCGATGACATGTGTCAACCAAGTTAGCGAACCTGACCACCTGATCCCGTTAGTCTCGATTATTTGCTGTTGAAAGAAAACAAGAGAGTGAGTTTGCATATTGCTTGATTATCAACCCGTGCAGTGGCCGGACAGTTCAACTGTCAGAAGGTTGACAAGTGTTAGACTCTCCCCGCGTCTTCAACAAACAGGCAGCACACGTGATTGTCATCGTCATCGCAGCGAGCACAGCTTCAACAATCCATGAGAGAACGGGGAGAATCAGTTCTCAAACTGTTAGACATCGTTTACGTGAGAGAGGGTAACGTGCTCGTCGACCTCATGTTGCTCCAATTCTGACACGTAGACATCGTGGGGCACGTTTCGCTTGGCGTAGAATCATCGCAGGTTGACTTGGTCAATAAATGCAGCGCAACTTCATAACGTATTTCATACTTTTTTGAAACAGTTACTTATCACATCGTCCTCTACAAAATTCTTGGATGCCAAAACTCACCTAAGAAATATCCTAATCTAACAGTGATGCGTTTCTAATGGCTTTCAGTATACATTCATGTCAAGCCGCCTATAGCACCGTTATTCGACATAATGAGGTATTCCTCAGAAAGGCCAGAATCCTTAACATGGATTCGAATCTCACATTTACTCGATTTACTCCTTCTTGTATGATCATTGGTGCTCAAAGATTTCACGTGGTAAATGTTTCAGACAACTAAACTTGCTAAACAGAGTTTCCTCGTCCAAGACCTGTACATTTCATAGTAGCCTTTACCATAGGCATTGAAAGGAAAACACTGACACAACACCTCCTTTCTTGATGTTGGCAACGTTGTTTATACTGAGTTATAGTGCCGTGGTGGTAGATAAGGACGAGTCTATCCTTTTCGCAAACACCTGGTGTCATGACAGCTCAGTGCTTCATTCCAATGAATAACTTCAATGGGTATGTCGCCTTTTGTTGGTGATGGAAATTGTTCAAGACTTTTTAAGACGCAATGGTATCTGACTATCTGAGGTTGTAAGGATACTCCTCGGTCTTGCTTCCTGCTGAGTGAGTGCTTGTCGTTATCGTTCAACGAATCCTCGATTATGATCGTTTCTTTCGTAAATTCAATAAATGCAAGATATCATAAAGACTTGATCTGCAGTATACTACATGGATATTTTATTACTTTCCCAGATTGCGGTGCCAGTGTGTCTGAGCTAACAACCGATGATTCCACTTCTACTATCTACTCGCCTGCCTATTCATACCAGTACTTTGAGTAAGTTTAAAGCAATTTGAATCAATGACAACATGAGGTGAGGTTGCTACAGAAAGACTCAATACCACGTAGAAATGTACGTAATTTGCACGTTGATAAACATTTATATCTGGAGACGTTATCAACAGAAAGTCAATCCTAATTACTTGCTGCTGACGGGCGCCCACGTGTGAGGTCATGGAACAAGGCAACCATATTCGGTTGGTGCATCTACAAAGTCGACATCATCCGACCTCGAGGTTCAGCAATGCGTCCATTTAGAATAAACGTCTTGTAAGGCTCAGTGTAAACAGAAGATAAAGTGTCTGAGACGGGGTGGGGCAGTAAACTACTGTAATGAGAGTCTGAAGTCTGGACAGATCCGGTCGTCCTGCAAGAGTCTACAGGCATCTGGGAGAACGTTACCATGTTACCCCGTGTTGTCAGTATGGGGAAGGAAATGATGTCATATCAACTCAGGACTATCGGAATCCGTCATTCTTTATGGCACTTTGACAGAAGCACGATGCGATATCTTTTGTAGTCATGTTCTAGCGTCTGTGCAAATGCATCAACTTAAAGGTACACGATCACGCTGCGCTTCCAAAAAAGTAACATTGCAGTTCGCTCATTAAAACTTTCAGGCCCCAACGAAGCTTCCATATAATTTATTCCGAGAAAATGTGTATCAAGTTCGAATTAAAAAGTTCGAATGAATTTATGCACTCGTCTCTCGCGCACTCTACCGACCGAACTTTTTTTTCAAGCAAACCCCACAAAAAAGTAACATTGCATTTCGCTCATTAAAACTATCAGGCCCCAACGAAGCTTCCATATAATTTATTCCGAGAAAATGCGTATCAAGTTCGAATTAAAAAGTGCGAATGAATTTATGCACTCGACTCTCGCGCACTCTACCGACCGAACTTTTTTTTCAAGCGAACCCCACAGAGTTCCTTGGAACGATCCCTCTTCACGTCTATCGTTGTGATCTGAGGCCGGTTCGGCAGGCAACAGAAACACCGACAGTTTTACATGCAGGGAGCAATGATATCATATACTTCAAGGTGTCCGTCGAAGGTTCAATTATCGATCTCTTATCGATAAGGGGCAGTAATTCTTTTATTGTATCAATAGGAAGCTAGGGTGGGTGCATATGCCCAAATATATATTTTATAGGCCAAAATATTGTCGAAAAAGCGGTGACATTGTGCCTTTAATGTAACAATAGCGCCTGCCCACACGTTGCACGTGGTATAACACACTTAATGAGGTAGCATACATCTGCCGTACGTCGATGGCTGTCCGTTTCTCCAGAACTCTTTCCCACTGACAATGTTTGTTGTATAATGGACAGAGACCTCATAAACGACAGGGATGGTGGGGTAGCCTAGCGGTTAATGCCTAGCAGTTAATGTTAAAGAAGACATTGGTACAACGTATGAAGACCATTTCTGGTGTCCCCGCCGTGATATTGCTAGAAGCGGCGTAAAACCAAACTCACTCATCCACTCAGGACCATAATCAGTCGGTATCGCCTGCTTACTGGCTGACATTTGGAACTACTTCTTTCATCTGGTATCTACAGTGTAGGTCTTAACTGACATTTGGAACTACTTCTTTCATCTGGTGTCTACTTCTTTCATCTGGTGTCTACAATGTGGGTTTTAATCAATGTGAACGGTGCTCACACCCAAAACTGACATTTTACCACAGCCGTTACACCGTTCTCATTCAAGGCAATCGTGGAGATCCGGATTAGAATATTGGTCTTCAGTACCCCATGCACAGTCTGAGACCCGTGAAGGCCCCGGGGTATAATACGCCTTCGGCAACCCATGCTTGCCATAAAAGGCGACTATGCTTGTCGTAAGAGGCGACTAACGGGATCGGGTGGTCAGGCTTGCTACTTGGTTGACACATGCCATCGGTTCCCAATTGCGCAGATCGACGCTCATGCTGCTGATCACTGGATTGTCTGGCCCGGACTCGATTATTTAGAGACCGCCGACATACAGCTGGAATATTGCTGAGTGCGGCGTAAAACTAAACTTAGTCACTTTAAAGGCACTTCGTGCCTTGTTAACGGGTATGAGTTTTGCCAGTTGATTCGTCACGACAAAACACTGGCGAAGCACCAACTATTTTGATATCATTTTCTACATAGTAACAACGGCACTTTCTTCTTGTGTTTACTCTCTTGTATCCGGTTGCTGATAGTGCAAAATGACATAATTATTTTACAATAACATCATTGTGGTATAGTTTGGGTTTTGCATTCTTCCTGAAAAAAAAAACGTGTCCAGCTAAACAATACACATATATTTGAATAAGCGCCATATTGAAACATTGAAATGGGTTTTGTAAAATGGTAAGGCTTTGAAATTGAGACCAAATACAAAATTAACTTGAAATATGTTTCTACTATGAAGAAACACATTCGCCATCCGGATGTTGTTTTCCTTTTTTCTGTATTTAGGAATGTAAACTGATATTTTATGACGTTTGAAAGGACGGGAAATCTCCAGCCTCTGAACCAATGGCGTCTTTGCATAAGATGGCAGTACCTACATGACCGACTGACCCCACACGCTTTTCTTTGTGGTTGTGATTGCCAGTTCCTCATCTCACCTATTATCTCCTGTGTATTCAAGCCTCACCATCTTTAGATTTGAAAGAGTCTCCGTCAATCCATATCTTATAGTTATCATTGCCCGTTGTTCTATTCATGTTTCAGTCAGATGAACTGCAGGTGGCTTCTTACTTCTTCCGAAGACCGGATCAAGCTCATCATCAATATTGTAAACATCAGCAAATCGGAGAACTGTGTTCAGGACTTTCTTGCTGTATACGACGGTGAGAGCAGGGATCTGTGACTGAGAGAGCGTGTGAGTGGGGAGTGAGGGGGAGTGAGAGGGGGAGTGAGGGCGGGCGAGATGGAGTGAATGAGAGTCAGGCAGGGAGTGAGGATTACATCGCTGAATATGACGGTGAGAGCATGGTATTGAATATATTTTGAACATATTCAATGGACCCTAATTTGGAATGACTTCCCGAAGTGTTCGGGGTGGTTTTGGGTACAGTGCTGAAACGACGAGGCTTATAATTAGGACGAGACTCTTTCTTGAACATATGGATGCCTCAAGTTCTGCACAGTGCATTTTGGTGACAAAATACGGACTCGACCATCCCCAAGATGCGATTGTATTCAATTGTATTCGTTGACTTAAAAAGTATACTACACGCCGACTCATGGATGTTATAGCTGTACTTGACTTAATGTTGGATTGTGCTTCAGGGCCTTCCACTAAATATAATCGATTATCAATCGTCTGTGGGTCAAACATCACCAAGACCGTGAGAAGCACTGGAAAGACGCTGTATATCCAATTCGTCTCTGATGGGTACTCCTCAGCGTATGGTTTCAGTTTGGTCTACTCACCTGGTAGGTATATTGTTGACATATGGTTACTGCTGCTGAGTTCATATACTGAGTCAAAAAAGAAACTTCACAAAATGTAATTTTTTAAAATAATGAATAATTTTTCTCTGATGATACATCTATGTATCCAAAATGGGATCCCTATCTTTCGACTCTAGAAAAACGTAGGCAAAATCCGCTCAAACCCATCTATTCGTCGTGCAAATGACGATAGTGCCAAATCAGGTTTTGCACGTGCAGTCGATAACGTGATCTTCGCATCGAAGTTTTCTTCATTTGCTCGTGTTTACATTGGCCTCAAGAATTGAAAAAACGCTTTTAAACCACTGTAACGGTACTTGAAATGCCACGGTTGTCAAATGTGCGACGTGAACGTGCCGTTGGCATGTTGCAAGCGGGAAGTTCAGTTACTGACGTCACAAGAGCAATGTGACGCAGCCGCCGTACTGTGTATGACTTGCGAGGTTGTCTGCAACAAACTGGCACCATTTCTGATCGACCAAGGTCGGGTCGTCCACGTGTGACGTCACGAGCAGACGACCCTCAAACCGTGTAACGTCATCTGCGCGACAGGTTTCTGCTGGCTACACGAACCATGGCTGAGATGTTTAGAGGTCGACTGTCCTCACAGACCATTCGAAATCGGTTGCGGGCTGCCAGTCTCCATTCTAAACGTCCATATTGTCACTTGACATTCTGTATACCCATGTTTCGGAACGGCGGTGTAGCCTAATGGAACTGATTCTGGCACTGTCATGAAAATATAACAATTTAAACATCTTACCATCTCTTGTTCTTTTATAGTGCCCTGAAGATAGAATGTGAAGTTTCTTTTTTGACTATATGATTTAGTTGCGTTGAAGATCCTCGATAGAATTTATCATCGGTAACCCATCCTTACCGGGTTGCAGACTTGACTGACACATGTCATCGTATCCTAGCTGCATAGAGCGATGATCATGTTGTTTGGTCCAAAGTCGATTATATAGCTGGAAATATTTTTCGCAGATGTTTTGGAAGGTGGACCTCCTAGAAATAGTTTGCATTTGATTTGGCATTTAATCATGGGCAACATAAGATGTCAATAAAACAATTATGAATGCTACCGTCGCAATATGACATAATCCTGGTCATAAAACGGGTCTTCAGCAACCTTTGCTTGTCGTAAGAGGATCGGGTGGTCAGGTTTGTAGACATGTTTAATGGCGCACTCAGCAGTATTCCAGCTATATGGAGCCGGTCTGACCACCCAATCCCTTTAGTCGCCACTTACGACAAGCACGGGTTACCAAAGGCCAATTTTCACAATATTTAAAGGTCAGGTTAGAAGGATGTTTTGGTGGTAAATGTTTACAGAAGCGAGTATTCATCCGCTGCAATATGATGGTGTTATGATTTCAGCTTCAGAAAACATCGACTTAAAAGACCCATCGCCTGACCCCCTGATCATCGGCCTCATCGTTCTTTTCATCATCGTCGGCATCGCTATAATCCTCGGTTTCTGTTACTGGCTAAGGCGAAAAAATCTCAAGTCCAAGAGCACTTCCGCGGAAGAAAACTCTATGACAGTTACTTCATCACATGTTGTTGCGTCAAACCCAACGTATGCGAATGTTACAGCTCCTCCGTCATACACAGAGGCTACAGGTAATGGACTGGACCAAAATAAACACGGCATCTGAGAACGCAACTGCTACGCAGGAAGAATCATCCGATCTGCGTGCCACTTCAAAAAATTAGACCATGCGTTTTCTTCCTGAAACAGTCATGCCATGTATTCGTGGGTCATACAGAATTCTAATACAGCTCAGTATGTGACACGAGTTCTGATTGGGCAGAGCTATCTCCATTCGTAACTACTCGTCTCTTCCCGTGACCTGCAAGAAGACTCGTACCCCTCTTGTACGCCATTATTGCCAAGAATCGTGGCAAACCAATCAAATCGCGCGTAGTAAAACGCATTTCAAAACATGAAAATGGCGGAGCCGTTGAACTTTGAAACTTCGCTAAACTATACCAAGCACAATTTAAACATAAACTTTGAGCTAAAGGATGAAGAACTTTCAACAGTGAAACATATCTGCAAAGAGAATGACCGCATTGCTGTTTTGCCCACGGGATTTAGGATCTTCTTAAAGCCATGTTTGGGAATTCAGAGTTGTCATTTCTTGATCATGGTACTAGAGTGTTTTCATCTCCATGCCCGTTTGCGCTTAGACAGGACCCAGTCGTAAACATGGTCACGAGACGGGTACGAGACGCCATCCGGCTTGCCGGAATGACACGAGTAGTTACGAAGCTATCTCCGACCGTATTATTAGCATATACGGTCGCAATCTGAAAACCGATTCACCAAACGCTGTTTTTCAGGGCATTGCCATTTGCAGAAGCCTTAGGTCAATTTACTCTGCTGTCCCGGTAAAATGGATGGAATTTGCGTTATAAAAGACAAAACAGTTTCATAAATTTAATTGTAAGTTCAAACAACTCACAACGGGAGTTATTGCGGCGCGTGACGTCACGTCAAAGAGAACTGGTAATGGCGCGACGTTAAGGAATCACCGGGCCATTATCATTTGCAGCGGTCCGATTATTTCTGATAGCTTGAGGACGTTTTCTTGATAATTCCATCCATTTTACCTATTACACCATGACTTACTAATCAGATTGTCAGATTTAGTCAGTGTGCACATTAAACGTGTAAAAGTTCCGAAAGGGAACTACTTATCTGGAGACTGTTTAAGTTCAATGAGTGACATGATTAACCTTTGACCTAGAATACCTTTAACCTGGTTTAAATAATTAATTTCTTTCACGAAAAACAGCCTTAAACGAGTTTTGACGAACGGTGAACGGTGTTTGACGAATGGTGAACGTATAGCGGTAGTTACACAGCCGCACATTTAACGCTACACAGTACAGCTATATCTTAGATGTCGTTCCCCAGAATACTACAAGATCATATATAGGATGGCAAAATATTTCCCTTGATGTTTTTCCCCATTATGTTCCTGAGGTCTGCTTTTCATCTAGCTATAAGGAAAGATCTATATTTTCACTGAACCTTCGCCATAACACGAACTGTATGTGTCAGGTAGTACCCAGGTCTACGACTGATCATTCAAGAGTGTCTACGGCCTGGTCACAGAACAATAAGTCTCTCAACATGACGCTTGTTCCCATGTGCTCGCATGAGATTACTCTACTTGAATATTTGTGTCCAAATTACAGCTGCTGAACATATAAGATCAAACACCCACTTCCATACTAACACACATAATTTTATACTTTCTGGCCATTTAACAGAATATCGAAATGTTAATCAAACAATTTTGGCATCTTTTTATGAAACGATTGATCATTAAACAGCTTACACAGTTATTCGTCCCCAACATATTATCCACATCCATTGTACAATGTACATTTTAGAGTACCTAGCGTCAGTTTTGTCTTTCATTGAATGTATCCGTTGAGCAGTATTTCTATCTATTACCTATGTGAAAAGGGGAACACGGGGTGGTATTTTTCCAAAGGGAGGTTTCCACCTATTGGTGAACGTCGACTGGTTGCTTCAGAAAATTATCAGCCAATCACACGCGTAGGTATATAGGGATTCCCCACATCGCGGGTTACCTTACAGAGAAACTGAAGTTTTCATTTAAGCGTTTTATTATCTTGAGACCTATATACCGATCCAGTCGGTATATACCGATCCTTTCGCTTTGACAGACACAGACACGACAGTGTCTCATTATTTATTTCAGGAACTCACAGGGACGTAGATATCATGATATTAAAGAGCCTTACGGGTAAATGTTGCCACAAAGGTTGGACAAGCCCTCAATAGTATCTGAAATATATATAGCTTAGCAACACATCTGACTTACACGAAAACATGGCTTGCTCCGTGCTTGACTTCAACACGATGTTGTAAACTGATTACCTATATTCATGACGTATAGAACTAAAACTGAATTTGTAACATGCAGCCAGGATACCAGCACCGTCTGCTGCTTTCCATAAAGCAAGATACTCAGAAAAGTTGATGTGGTGCTCTCCTCTAACATTTAAGACATATTTAGTGACGTGGGGTAAGCAAAGCAAGCCCTTATGTCTTGGAGAAAGATCGTACACTACCCACTTTGTTTGCCCCATTTGAACATGAATATTTTACTTCGCTTTCACTTTGGAACGTGGGAGTCCGAAGAACTTATAATTAATATGTATATCATAGGAAAAAACCCAGAAGACCTAACCTGCACTCCCACAACTTGATAAATGATGTTGTGTCTTTACCTCATGGCGTTTATACATGTCCATGGAAGAATATCCCAGTGCGTAAGCATTCTCTCAATCAACATGCAATGTAAACGGACACCACATCGGCATATATACTCCCTTGTACTTTCAAAGCATCCCCTGTATTTATATTTGTTCTTTGACGATCAGTGTTAAATACATAAAAATTAAAAATGTAAAGAAAAGTCACCCCAAGCACATTCACACATTCACATCAACTAGAAGCTTTTGACATCAAGTTAGATTCTGCAGGAGAATATATTCAGCCATGTTCTGGAGGGTCAAGTTAAAAGAACTACATATGCATACATGCACGCACGCAAGCACGCGCGCTCGCCCGCACACACACACGCATAGTGCAGCATATGGCAAAAAGGTTTTCATAAGAAGCTCTTTTTCTGTAAAATTCAGTATATCTGGAGTTATTAAAGTGTCTATTTGGTCTGGTAGTAGTATTTAACCTCATTTTGGAAATGTTTATGTTTGGTAGGTACTTTTACATTTTGCGTTATCATATAACAAGCTTTAGTTATAGGTTAAAAAGAATGTATATAATATTTTTTTAAATGAACAAGGTTTTCAGCCGATACCAGTGATCATGATCTCTGACATGTAAAACCAGAAACTTTCTGCTTGGTACCTGCTACAGATTCAAGGGAATCGATGACGTATGGGAACTAGTCCTGTCAATGTTCCATAGATTTACTGTAGTTTGTCAAATTGTAAATAAAACTGACGTAATTTAAATTTTTGTTGTTGTTGTTGTTGTTGCTGTTGTTGTTGTTCAATGTCTAATCACCCTGTTTGAGAGTCTGGAGAAATCCTTGAGTTAACTTTGGATTTATAGAATTGTATAGAAATTGGATTTTGAGAAACCCAAAACACGGATAGGGCAGCTAAAAAGCCTCATGAGGACAAGATGGGATTCGAGTACTGGCACCCACCGGGTCGCAGATATGTACAGACACTATAGCTGCTTTAAAGACTGAACCCCTCAAGACCCCAAATTTGATAAGGACGCACTCTTAAATCAAATGTTTTGAGGGTCCACAGATCATATTCGTGGTAAATATGGGGTTCAAAAACATGTAACAGTAGTACTTCCATGGAACCCACTTCCATTTTTCCGTGTTCAAATTTGAAACTTGCTACGTTCAAAAGACACACCTTTGTGTTCAATGCATTATGTTTCAGTTACAGTATGGGTTACAGCAGTTCAAGGATCATTTCGAAATATGACGGTGCCATCTTCTTGGGGTTAGATTTGATCTTCAACAACTCATGTTTGTCATAAGAGGCGACTCACGGCATATGATTGTCAGGCTCCCAGAATTGCTCGATGCATGTCATCGTATGTTACGTGCGACTATCTTTGCTCATGATACGTGTCACTGGATTGTCAGGTGCCAGGTGACGTTATCTTACTGAACATATATATGCTGCATAACGTATATTTCGAAATGAAGCGTTAATACGCTGTTTGAGTAGCAAAGACATTCATCATTGTTAATACGTTAATAGTTCCATACAAATCCGCCAGTTTCACCTCGTGAATTTCAAATTTTGACGTCTGCTTAATTGTGAAAAGAATAATTATTCCGCTGCTAGTTTTTCGCTTTTAAACCTACCCACTATTGCTTCTAGACTAACGCTTAGTCACTTAATATATATAATTTTGAAAGTAACAAATACGTGTACTCCCATTTATATTCAAAAGGAGCCCCAGTGAAATGAACCTAAGAAAATCTGGACTTGCTTCATTTGGGGCTTGGGAATTGCAGGGTAGGATAAGGCAGTAGGGACAATAATGTTGTTCAAGGACTTTGACACAAAGAACATTGCTTGCTGTCATTTGGTGTCAATACCAACACTGCATGTAGTCCTACCATTTCCGCAGAAATGGACAATGCACAGTATGTCAACTCACCATGACGTCATTATCACGTCATTCGAGAAAAGTACAAACAATGATCTACCATCCCTCGAATACAACTGGCATAATAAATCTGATTGGTCACCCCAAGCATCTAGTTCATGGGAAATGCGCAGACTTACCTGCTTAGCACCTAACGACAACGACCCGTGAAGGCCTCTGGGTAGAATAGGCCTTCAGCAAACATGCTTGTCATAAAAGGCGACTATGTTTGTCGTAAGAGGCAACTAACGGGAAAGGGTGGTCAGGCTCGCTGACTTGGTTGACACATGTCATCGGTTCCCAATTGCGCAGATCGATGCTCATGTTGTTGATCACTGGATTGTCTGGTCCAGACTCGATTATTTACAGACCGCCGCCATATAGCTGGAATATTGCTGAGTGCGGCGTAAAACTAAACTCACTCACTCACTCACCCTAACGACAACATGATAATGTGGCATTTGACTGTAATTCATAACCAATGTTATGGTAATGATCTGTGTTGACCCTCTCGCCTATCTACTGGGTCAGTGGGTACACGAACAACACCTTGGAATCGCGAACACATTGAAAATGATACCGATAACATAAGTCTGATATATAACTTAATTAAACTGATCTTCATGTACATGGATGTCAATTTCTGAAGCTATCATGGGCCCTTGAGCTTCCATTGACCCAGAATTTTCAGTGAACCATAAATATTGTACATAGTCATTTCCAATAGATTAAAGGGGGACAAACATAGGAAAATCGACTCGTGTTGTTTAAATCACCTCTCCATATATGGAAGACGTAAATATGCGTAAAAGTAAATTGTCATCATCATTTCGCATTAATCACGTTCACACATGGCACGAACTTCAACATCTGTCTCCAAAACAGGAAATGGCATTAGACTGTAACATATTCTTTCAAACATGCATCAAGGTCTCGATCTCCGTCTCTGAGATACAGTGTACTGCAAGGAGGGTCTAAGGTTTAGAGGATAGCTGAGTACTATTGTAGGAGCCATAACACCCGTCTTTTTAAAGATCATCACCAGAAGAGACCTCGAATGTCACCACGCTGACGGAAACTCAAGACAATGTTAGTCCTTTTATTCTAGAAAATGAATAGTACACTTCGCTGTTCCATAGAGTTATAACAAGATAGAATGAAAATTCATAAACAAATGAGGGTATGAAAAGTCCATATAATGAGATGGATCGTTTACGAGATCTTATGACCAAAACTTGAATCGTTTTCAAACTGTAGTAGATTACTGGCTTTTAACACCAGTGATGGCAAAGGGGAGAGACAAATCGTAAATATGTTGACGGAAAACGTAACCGAGTATGTCAAATATGAATATGTGACCGTTCGTAATCTATGGCTTGGGGATGATGAATTAGTGGGGTCAGGAGGTCATCAATATTGTACACAGGTGAGTGAGTGAGTTTCCTCTATTAGGCTGCACTCAGCAGAACGGAGAGTCATAAAATTATCGGGCCGAACTGTAGATGCATCCAGGGTATAGTGGAGACTTACAGGATCGTATACACTGAAGATATCGAGGATGAACTAGATACGTTGACGGAACTAGATACGTTGACGACCTAAATTATACACAATGCAATGACACCAGGGACAGAGAGAGGACAGATAAACAAGAAAATAAAAAAGGACGTAAAGCCGTGTCAGATATCAAAAGTCATAGGAAATAGCTGTTTGGTAATCGTGACAAGAACTAAATACATAACAAAGTAATAATAATTCAATTGTAAAAGAAAAAAATGACGATGTTATATACAATGTTGGTTTATACTCATAACATGTGCTGAAATGTGATTAATTCAAGGACGAAAAGCTGCAGAGTCAAACAGCGCACTCTTTAAATACAATGTCAGCTGCATGTACTATAAGCTGAAGGTTTCTTTGTTGAATATAAGCAGTCTCTCTGTCAGTGTACACAGTAATAAACGCATACTACCGATTTCATCTCTACACGGCCTGAATATATACCTCGGGCCACATGCGTTGGTATTAACACCCGTTCACCTTGGGGTGTTGCATGAAATATATGTGACAGGATAATCAGGTCCAAAGTGATATCGATACTGAGGTTAAACGTCCAACAAACAACTGTTACACCTTATGACAACATCCTTGTCGGATGTCACGTAAAACTATGAAAAGAGGAAACGTAAATGTCAAGTGTCTTAAAGTGTAATGTATATAATGATAATGATCAAACCATGCATCATAGTTGGTATCACATGCAAAGTTTCAACCTACTCAACATGGCCCTGATCGGAAATCCAATATCTATGGAACTCTAGAAGGGGCGTTGTCGCATTGCCGTCTATGTTAAGGCTTTTTCATGCATCTTAGATACAAGGCGACACACTGTGACCTTGATTTGTCGCTATGTCGCCATTTGAATGAATAAAATGTACAATTCCGAGCGCGACACTGCCATATAGCGACAAATGGCCAAAATCCCGCATTGTCGCACTTTGGTTACTTGATTGGCACTTTGGTTAATTTTGTTCTTGTTTTGACGAGGGCTACAACTCGACAGTGTCCCTTCTAGGATTCCATACGTAACTGCAGACTATGCGAATGCATGAACGTCGAGGCGCCCAATGTTCACAAGCTTTGTAGGTTTTGAAAAAAGTTGATAAATTCAGAATCTGCATTCTACATGTACCTTCCTGATGGCTATTCAAAGTTGAAGTTTCCCTGGATTCACTACCCAGTATTGACAAGTTGACGACACGTTTGACAAGGCTCTGAATACTTTTCTCGGAAAAGTCACAAAACAATCGGTACCTCGAGGTGGTGAATGTGTGTAATCAAAAGTCTACACACCAGCGTCTGTTTGGGGTGAAAACATGGAGGATCTGGCCACATACAGAGCCAGAATAGGAACTTTCTACCACCCACCCGGTACTCGGCAAGTGAGCCATGTTGACAGATACACGCCATTCTCTCAACGCCGGGAGCGTGATATTGATATCCTGCCTTATCGCTTAATGATATGCGCTCTGCTGCTCACAGTACATTTGTCACTTTCAGCCCTTATTATATGTAACCAAAAGGCTATTCGCAATTTCTCAATTGACCGTTTTGTGCCGAGAGAAACAACATTTCATTGTGTTACGTGTGACGTCACTAACTGTGACCTAGTTCTCTCTATATACCACGCCACACATGATGCCCATGCACGAGCTCTGTGTCTTCTTGGGGATGACACGCTTCCCGTGCGAGTCGTCATTCAGCGCTTGTTATGTTCGAATGATGTTGAGACAAACCCGGGACCCGTCACACTTGAACAGGTTCAAGAAAACTTACTCAGCGCAATTGAGAATATAAAAACAGAATTAGCTACCGCCAAAAATGACCTAAGTTCACAAATCTCCTCTCTTCGGAAAGAAATCAGTGATATTAGTTCAAAGTGTGAACACCCGGAACACTGTATAACTGATATTCGTGTAGACATAGATGTAATCAAACAAAATCATGATATTGTGAACGACGACATCGATGCCCTTGCGGAGAAAGTCCATTCTGTGATCGAAAACATGTCCAAGGTAGATTCCGAACTAGACCGCTTGGAATCTTAGAGCAGGCGTGACAATATTTTAATATACGGTATCCCCGAGACTGACGGCGAAGAGAAGTCTATGGCATGCAAGCAGACAGCGTTGTCCACTCTTAACGAGCACGCTACTTTCAAAACGTGGGGGACGTCTGATGTTATCCGCGCACATGGGCTTGGCGTTAAGCGGGTTAATGCTACCAGACCTCGACCAATGATCGTAAAGTTGCACATGTCTGACGATAAAGTGCGCTCCCTGAAAGCGAGACCAGCTTTCAAAGCAGCGGGTCTTGGTATCTCTAGTGACCTAAAGTCACGTCAACGTCAGCAACTTCAGGCTTTGAAAGGGACAAATATGTTTGGCTACTTCAAGGATGGCCAGCTGGTAACTGTACCTCGTTCAAACAGTAGACTAACAGCGCCTACCAACCAACGAGTTTCTGGAATTCGTACCCAAGAGAGGAAAGGACAAGCGAGGTTGAAATCAAGCCTGCAGTAGGATTCGGGCCGAGGCCCGGTTAGTATCTCACAGGGTACTGCTGGCAATGTCACCGGTATTACGCCCACTGAACACGGTTTATGCAATGGAACTCTATCATTTCTGTGCTGGAACATAAATGGACTTCGAAACAAATCAGGAGATGATGACTTTATAGATTATATTAGGAAATTTAAGATTATTTGCTTTCTTGAAACGTTTGTTGATTCTAATTACGACATGAATTGGCTAGGAAATTACACAGTTTTCTCCAGCTCAGCAGTAAAACTGTCTGACTATGGCAGGCTTTCGGGAGGTGTGTCATCTCACATCAGTCTATTAGCAAGTTCTGTAAGTTGATAACTACTGATGTCGACAATTTTATATGTATTCATATGTCCAAAATTTTATTTGCCATTGATAAACATGTTAATTTGATATGCACATACATACCACCTGAAGGCTTTCCGTATTATAACCATGTTGAAACAAACTGTAGTGTAAATAAACTGGAGGAATTTTTATTAGATAAGCAATCGGAAGTTAGTGACGCACATTTGGTTTTATGTGGTGATCTAAATGCCCGAACTGGTAATTCTAACAACCCGTCAACATCCACAGATGATGATACATTTTCATAGATACTTTCAATTTCATGAAGATGTTGATGTTGATAATCGGATATCTCACGATTCAACTATAAACAAATTTGGCCAGAAACTTTTAGAAATATGTCACGCATTTCAGATGTTTATCGCTAATGGGAGAGTATATGGCGATTTACAAGGGGAATATACATATTGTGCAAATCAAGGTGCTAGTGTCAATGATTATTTTATATGCTCGTCTGATTTCTTCCAGTATATAGCCTTGTTAAATATTGGGGATCGGCACGAGTCTGACCACTTACCGCTTGAATTAACTTGTAAGTTCTCAGGCAATAATCATAGTATAAACGATGATAGCGGGCCCATACATACTAAACGACTGGTCTAGAATGTAAATTTTGTAGGCACTTTCTTATCAAACGTAAAAGAAAACCTAACTTCGTTTGGAGAAACTTTACTTCAAAAACTTGATTCAGATGTAAATGGGGTCATAAATGACTTTGTAGAACTTTTATCAAATTCATCTAATTGTATGCTTAGTGATGTCAAACGCAAACACCGAACAAACATGCTAAACGCAGATTGTAGAAAGGCGCGACGCAACGCTCGTAAGCATCTTCGTAGATTCAGAGTGACTGGAAGCAATCATGATAGAAGGAAATACTGTGAACATACAAATAAATATAAAACTTGCTGCCGAAAATATACACCTGCTATGAGAATGCGCAGACAAGAAAGGTTAGAAAAATCAGTACGTAGCCCATCTGCTTTTTGGAAACATATCCGTTATTTACAAAATAGAAATACGTCGAGAAACAACATAACTAAAACTCAGTGGTTAAACCATTTCAAAAATGTATATTCAAGCGGAGAGATATTTGACTCAACATTCGACGAGGTAATTAATACTGCAGATTCCAAAAATCATTGTTATACAGAAGTAGACCAACTTATACTAGACAGTCCTATTGCTGAAGAGGAAATATTAGAAGCTATCAATCATCTTAAGAATGGGAAAGCTGCAGGACCCGATGATATCATAATAGAAATGATAAAATGTTCTAAATTTGAAATTATGCCGTTCCTTGCGAAATGCTTCAATAAACTGTTTGAAAATGGATTGTTTCCCCGCACTTGGTCAAGCTCTATATTAGTAATTCCACTTCATAAAAAGGGGGACAGAAACGATCCAGATAATTATCGGGGTATATCATTAGTGAGTATCTTGGGGAAAGTGTTTACTTTGATACTGAACAATAGACTGTCATACTGGGCGAATATGCAGGAAAAAATTCCTGAATCACAGTCAGGATTTAGAAAGGGATATTCCACTACGGATCACATTTTTACTTTGTATGCACTGCTCCAAAAAGCATTATCAAAACGAAGGCACAAGTTGTACATAGCATTTGTAGATTTTAAAAAAGCATTCGATTCAGTAAATCGTTCTAAATTATGGCAGTGTCTACGCAAAACAGGTTTACAAGGGAAAATGGTAAGTATTCTGAAATCAATGTATTCAAACATTCGTTCATGTGTACGTTGCAAAGACGGGGTTACGGACTTTTTCGATTGTCCACTTGGCTTAAGACAAGGTTGTTGTTTAAGTCCACTCCTTTTTCATTAATGAATTATATCATGACATCAATTTAGGTGGAAAACATGGAATCCAAATGTACCCAGATCTTGTAGAAGTACTCCTGCTCCTTTTTGCTGACGACGTTATTTTAGTTTCGGATACTGTGGTCGGTTTGCAAACTCAATTAAAAATCTTAGAAAGCTATACTAAAGAATGGAAGTTAACAGTTAATTTAAGCAAAACAGAAATTGTCATATTTAGAAGGGGCGGTCCTGTGGCCACAAACGAATGATGGTTTTATGATGGTGAAATGATTAATATATCCGATCAGTATACTTACCTAGGATTTTTGTTTTCAAATAGAATGAGTTTGTTTAATGCACTCAGAACTTCGCTTTACGTGGAAAAAAGCTTTAATACACGTTTTAGCGGTTTTACATCAAGTTGGGACCATGTCACCCAATGTGTATTTTAAGATATTTAATACTCAGATTCAACCCATTCTGTTATATGGATCTGAAATATGGGGTTTTCGGCAGTTCGATTGTATTGAGAGAGTTCATCTTTTAGCCTGTAAAAGGTACATCAATGTAAGCCTAAAGACACCCAATTGCATGGTATATGGTGAGTGTGGTAGATTTCCTTAATTCACAAATAAGATGTTAAAAATATTGGTTTAAGATTCTAAATACGCACGAACAACGTCTGCCTAAATTAGCTTATAATATGCTCTTAAATCTGGATAGTGTGGGAAAACATACTTGGGTAACTGATATCAGAAATTTATTATTTTCTCACGGTTTCGGTATCATATGGTTGTGCCAGACAGTTGGCGATATGAACGGGTTCATAAATGAATTTCGCGTTAGATTAATAGATATGAATAATCAAGAATGGAAATCCACCTTAGATTCAAGCTCTCAATATGAATATTACAGGATGTTCAAAACGTTACTCCAACCAGAAAAATATTTATCAATAATTACAACGTATAGTTTACGAACAATGTTCGTAAAATACCGTTTAGGTTTATTATCTTTAATGATTAATGAGGGTAGAAAAACCTCTGTCGAGAAAGAAAGTCGATACTGTCCCTTGTGAAACATGGCGTTAGAGAATGAAATCCATTTTACGTTAATATGTCCTTGTTATCATGAATGAAGACAGAAATTCATACCGGACCATTTTCTTGCAAAGCAGCCCGAATATGCTTATATATCTTTGTTACAAAGTAATAACGAAAATGTTCCTGTTCAGTTGTCTTTGTATATATAGCATGCATTAGCAAAAAGACATCTTCTTATAAAACGAATTGTATATCCTTAAATATATATATATATATATATATATATATATATATATATATATATATATATATATATATATATATATATATATATATATATATATATAGTTCAGTTACACACATATACACATGTGTCTGTATGTATGTCTGTCTGTCTGTCTGTATGTCTGTATGTATGTATGTATGTATGTATCCAGACATTCCTGCATTAGTGTAAGTCTCATGTCTATCGGCCGGAGGCCTTTCATACAATAAACATCTTTTGACATGACTTGACTTGACCTGCCCTGTTTCACGGATGGTGTAGAAAATGCCTAACACTGGATGCATCAGTGAAAGACATGTGGATTGTGAAATTCAAAGGAAAGTCAGAAAATGACTTACTTCCCCGGGACAGGAACAAGAAAACTAAGGCTTGGGCTTATTTGACCTTCAGTTACATGCATTAAAAGCAGGTACAATACTATTTGTCACTTAGAAATGAACTCAACGATACAGTGTCAATTTCGCAGAGGACACAAAAAATGTACAATGATTAAGCAACAGAAGTTATCCGACATCTTCGTTAATAACATGGTCCTCAAGAGAGCCTGTGGGCTTTGACAGTGTTTTCATAGACCTGCATGTGTAATTCCTCATAGGCTGTGTCTTTTCTTTCTCTAGCGTTGTCATCCATGCTCTCGTACATGTTTGGGTCGTGCACGTCATCTGCAAAACAATAAATGTTAATCTAAAAATAGGAATAAGAATTACAACATCGTTGTTCATCAGTGTCACGAACCGCTTGCTTTCTTTGCGACAGTGTAATGTCCTAAAAATCATTTAAATAGGGTCATTACGTACCTCGCTGAGGTTTGAGCAAGTACATAACATAGGATGTCAACGAATCAATTACGTATCACTTGAGACCATCACTGAAATATGCAACGACCCAGTGAAAATTCAAACGACATTTTGGAGTACAACTGTTTATGAGGTGTGAGCATGACTACTTACCAGATCGGGAAGGGGCTGCACTACTGTAACAACAGAAGGAAGATTTATTGAAATGTATGGGCATTCATTATATATGTACAGAATAAATCATTTTGGGCTCTAGTGTTTTATCACTACATAGACAAGAGCTGGGCTCCTATTCTCGAAAGGATCCTAGCCCTAAGATATCCTAACTTTGATCCTAGCACTAGGATAGGTGTCCTACCTTATTCTCAAAAAGTATACTAGCGCTAGGATATCCTAACTTTGGACAAATACTAGGATAGGTTCTGACTTGTCCTAAGTCCATCTTAGTGGAAATCAACATGGAATGTTACTTGTTTGTTCACCAATTTTGACGTTGTGAAAACTTAATTACAGCTTAATTACAACAGCACGCAGTTTTTATGAGTTATAGGAAGATTTTTTGAGTTTATGTCATCAATTTATCAGTTGTGAATAAGACGTACTTGTTGCAATACACATATTCTTTAGATCTACAACCGATATGTATTTTTATTGTTACTTATTCTATCCCTTTTTATTCACAACATCGTTCTTTTCTGTCACATTCCTCTGAAATGTCAATGTCAAAGCCAACTTGATAAGGGAAGAAACTTCTGTGTATTTCCTAAGTGAATTTTCACTTTGTGAGATGACGCATAATTAAAGTTCAAGTCATGATAATCATTAAAAAAATCACATGAAACTTTTTTGTACGTCTTAATTCTCTTTTTGGCAGACTTTCAAAATCTGACGACAAATGTTATGTCCTAGTTTAATAAATAAATTTGATGTGATGAAAATATTGAATATGTTAACAATACTTATATCTGATAAAATATATAGTTTAGATCTATTCGAATACAACTTCACTCTATTTTTCTGGATACAAGGAATGAATTTTTAATATTATAAATATAATTAATTACAATTTCTTCTAGATCAAGTAAGTCAACCAAAAGCTGAATTTCACCACTTTCAACCTTTTACTTCGATTTCTAGTCTCACCATTTGTCGTAGATCGTAGCTACCCTAACATATGTGTTTTTCATGCAATGAATTATAGATAATGTTTCGGTGAACTTCATGAAGGTGGTGTTTTTTTTCTATTTGACATACTGACGAGCTCCCTATCATAGCTAGGATCAGTTACTCAACTTAGGACAAAGTTAAGATCGTTTCGAGAATGGGTCTTATCTTAACAGTAGGATATCATAACTCATGTCCTAACTAGTTAGGATCTTTCTTAGCTGGGACACTTTCGAGAATAGGCACCCCGCTGTTTAAGGTCTGTCTATAACGTCATAGTAAATGCGCACGACGTCACAGTGGCTGTTGCATGACGTCACTGATCAATTATCAATCGTTATAGATGCACAGTGGTGGGCACTGAGCACCACAAACAACGATATCAAATAGTATTACTCACTCTGTCGATTCGGGTGGCTCTGTCGTATCTGAAAATGCATTAAAGGTGTCATAAAAAGAGATAACAACATGTTTTTAAAATCTTTCCGCGTATGTTTTCGGCACTGCATAGGTAGGCATATACAGCATGGTAGATGTATGAATTGCTTCGAGCTTAGTCCACTTATTTGATCATTGATGACGTTTAGGACTCACCTTTCATTGTGAGGCGTCTTTTCCACCATAAGACGTACACAGCAGCTGCAACGAGAGGGGGAACCAGGCATATTGCCATGCCAACTCCAACACCAGCACCAAACGTTGTTCCTGAAAGTTCCAAGGAAAATGACATTGCATGGTTTACTGTTTTGCTCTTTTCCAGTCGTCATTATCAATCATGAAGATTATTGATCGCAAAAATGCACAAAATAGTCTACCAACTCTTGAGAATACAGTTTGAATGATTTTAAATCAGCGGGTATCAGCATAACGATGTCAAAACATGGCATGATGTGCTGGATGAGTTAGGCACGCTGTCAACATTACTGGTGTAGTCTGTTTATTGTAAAATAACGTAATAATGTGATTTTGCGTGGATTTGTTGTCATGGTCAGACTTGATGCAGACTTGCGTAATACTATATAATTTGTGAGTGAGTAAACTGTGTCTTACGTTTTGGACAAGACAAGTTTATCTGTCACACGAGATTCTGATACTGGACACAAACCAATGGTGGTGCACAAGGCAACTTCATATACACTGTACTCATGGAGGTTTAGAATACTGGCCTTCATATCTTCTCATGCCTGTCGTAAGAGGCGACTAAGAAGGTTGGGTGGTCAGACTCGCTGACTTGGTTGACTCATTTCATCGGTTCCCAATTGTGCAGATGGATGCTCATACTGTGGACCACTGAATTGTCTTGTCCGGACTCGATTATTTACAGTCTACTGCTATATAACTAGAATATTGCTGAGAGCGTTGTCAGACTAAACTAACACACTTACCAAAACCACGTGTAATTACACATAAACAGGCACTGCAGACAGATGTGAGGTAATCTTCGTTTACGTCAGTTTTTGCGGAGGATTTTGGAGTCCTGTATGGGTCTTGTCCTAGTGGGTGTTTAATAATGTCATTCTACGAAATGCGTTTACAATAGCTGGAAAGGCGTCCTAATCCTGTATAGCACTGAAACAATTTGTCAACTTTACACATGGCACGAACTTCACCATGTACCTCTTGGCTAGAAATGGGCAATATATAGTCTGGTTCATAATTATTGAGAATTTTTCTTCTTACTTTGAGCTATCCTAACACCTCAACTGATTCACTGATACTTAAAACTAAGTAATGGTATAAGGGAGGTAACTCATCTTGGCCTACTGAGTATAGTACAATTAGAGTTACCTCCCCTGAATTTGTAGCAGACGTCATTTTCCTCAGCACTGTCAACAATGTCTGCTGAAGATAAAAGAAGGTTGATTTTTGAGTTGTGTAATCAAGGAATTGATGATGTAAATACATTGGCAGAGAGAACAGGAACTCCTCTTTCTACTGTGTATAGGATTAGGAAGAATTTTAAAGAGGGAAGGGATTTGGGGCACCAGAAAGGAGCAGGGAGACCCAGACTTCTCAGATCGCGTCCGGCTGGAAATTTTAGCGTCTAAAAAGCAAAGGGCAAGCATCTCCAACATCAGGTATGAAATGATAGAAAGGGGATCAACAGTTGTATCAAAATCTACAGTTAGAAGAAATTTGATTGATCTTGGATGGGAGAAAAAGACTGGAATTCCTTCTCCTCTCATGAAACAAGAACATAAAGACAGGTGTGTTGAGTGGTGTTTGGCACATGAAAACTTTGACTGGGAAAATGTGATTTTTACTGATGAAAGTTCAATATGGGTATATCCCAATAATGTGAAAATATGGACAAAGTCTGCGTCAGCACCGTTGTACCGACGACCTAAATACAGCCCAAAGTTTCATGTATGGGGAGGGATATCCTTATTAGGAACGACCCCGCTGTGTGTGTTTGAGGGAAATCTGACAAGTCAACGCTACACTAACATATTAGATAATTTTCTCTTTCCAAGTGCACATGTGTTTTATGGAAATGACTGGATTTTGCAGCCAGATAATGATCCTAAACACACCGCAAAACATGCCAAGCAGTGGTTTCAGGAGAAAAATGTGACTGCATTACCATTTCCTGCATATAGTCCTGACTTAAATCCCATTGAGAACATTTGGGGGATGATGAAGGAATGTGTGAATCAAAAGGGGTTGACAAAAATTGAAGACATGAAGAGAGAAGTGGTCCAATACTGGGACAGCATAACTCACGAGACACTAACCTCTCTGATAGGAAGTATGCCTACCCGTCTTAGACTGTGCCGTGAAGCTCAAGGAGACTTGATAAAATATTAAATTGTTACCTACACAACATGAAAAGGTCAGTTCACTTTCACAATACATTCAATTTTATCTGATTTGTTCTCGTTTAATAATATGAAATGCTTTAGCTATTCTCAATAATTTTGAACCATACTATATATCATTCAAATCATTTTCAATCACCTGAGGTCTCATCCTTCGAGACACAGTGCACAAACAGGGTCTGAGATTGAGATGTTATCCGAGTAGTTTTATAGACGCCAGAACACTGGATCCGGGAGAGATGATCACCACAAGAGACGGTGAATGTCGCCATGCTGACTGCGACAACTGCACCATCTTTACCACGTGATGTTGATGTCACATCCTTTGTAATTGTCTGATTTTCTTTCGTCCAGATAATGGTGGACAGCGGCAGTGTCGGATTGGTCGCGCACACAAGTGTGACGTCATCATTCTCCGTCACAGCCAGGGGGAGGTTTGTTGAGTTGATACTTATTTCCACCAGTGGTACTGTAAACGCGTAAAGACAGGATACGTTCATATCATAGTTTTATGATGAGTTTGGAATAAAAATATTTTGCTTGTTGTATTGATTTGAAAACATAAATTACTTTTTCCCATTTACAAGCTACATATCTTCGTGAAACTGAATCCTTGAACAGCTTATTTCAAAGAGTAAGATATTCCGGCATTTATACACATGTGCAATCACAATACATGTGCAACATTCATAAATATGGTTGTTCGGGGTTTCCAGAAATTTGGCTTCACGAAATCTGGGTAAATGAAAACTATACCACTAATTATAACTGCTTATGGCAGCATCCAGATTGACAAACAACATTTTTGTTGCCATCTAACACATCGGAGTCTGTGGTAAACGGTACGACTTGGTATTTGATTCGAAAAAGCAGAGTTCATCACCAGGAATGCAATGGTCACAGAAACTAGGGCTGGGACGAGTATACATTTTCTACCCAGGTAGCCAAACCTTATTACCCGATCCTACCCTACCTTGATACTCGTTATTGTCAAGATCACAATTCTCATGATGTATGTTGAGTGTTAAATTTGAAGCGTGACAAGTTTGGAGTGAGGACTTGTGAGCGAGGGCAGTGATGCAAGTGTTGAGCTATTATTTGTGTCTGAAGTGTGCAGCATGAAAGACTGTTGTATGTGGCTGGGTAGTAGGCTTGAGGTGAATCAAGTAGCTTGGGGGATATATACGGTTTGATTTGAAAATTGTGACTTGGCAACCAGTTGGAAAGTGTATGTGTGTCAGGTTGACTGTTTTCCCTATATCTTCAGCTGGTGTGAGTATTATGATTTTATGTTATCTGTTAATGAAACCCGTTCAATGAACTGTTTGTATATGTATTGAGGTTTAGCATTCACCTTATAATATGTAACCTTAACTTAGATGAAATATGTGTAATATAATTGTTGAAGTTTGGAATGTGAAAGGATTGTGATTTATAAGGAAAGCATTTGAGAATGTCCCTAAGCTAGTGTACTGGGGTAATAATAATATTCAGACAACAGTTATGGGTAAAGTATAGTGAAAGTCTGGTGTATCAAGTAACTATAAAACAGCCGTGTAAACACATCTTGTATGTGTAAAACCCATATGTTGTGTATATGTAAAGACACCTTATACGTGGCGTGCTTTTTGTATTCAGTGTCCGGAGTAGGTGTTACACCCCGTAAGGCTGTCCCGCTGATCGTGAGGGATCGACCCTGACATGCCGCCTGTGTATAGATGAACTGACTTGGGTGTCTGGGGAGCTAACCCTGACCTAACCCTAACCCTAACCCTAACCCTATCCCTGGGTAACCCTAACCCTAACCCAGTATGTCTGCGCCAGTTAATCATCAGGAATCGCAGTGACATGCAGCCAAAGTGTTTGAAGAATTACATGCAGGAGAAGGACCCCTAATATACCACCGAACTAACGAACTGTCTGAAACCCCCGGCCACATATGGTGAAAACAACATCGATTGTGATTGGAACAGTGATCAATAAAAGTAACTGATTTGCGTTTTCAATGAATTGTTATTGTCTATTCCATCTTCAGTGTAAATAATATAATTATATGATCTAATGTGCATTTCTTTAAGGACATTTGTAGTGTTGATGGGAGTGTTGATATGAATGTATGTGAGTATATTTGAAGAGTGAGGTATGACGGGCGTTAGTGAGTGTGTAGGGAAAGAGTACGAGGGTGTTTGGTGAGGTGAGAATGCAGTAGTGAAGGCAAGCATAAATGGTTTATTGTAAATAAGATAGATTTAGTTAATAAATTACATTAACTTTTAAATCTCGGGTTTGTTTTTTACTCTACTATGTGACAGTTATTATAATTCCTGACGTCAAGAAAGGGCATTTTTTTCAGTTCGAAGGCCTAAATTTCGAGTTTTCAATGTCTTAACCTTGTATTATGTTCCAGAGAGAATGCTTCCAAAGAAGTGACTGTAATTATGTCACGATCTTCAAAGACAATACATTGTCACATTTTAATCATGAATGAATAATATATTACATTGTTCGATCTGTTGGTCACATGACCAATTGAGACGAGTGCCGGGGGTAACTCATTAACCACCAGTCCCAGCAGAAATACACCATACCTTACTGTATATTGTGACCTGCGGTGACGTTAGCACAGGTGAGATGATACACAGCACGTACTAGAACATCACAACTATTTACAGTTTTTTCAGATGACTCATCTCACATTCGAAAATTGTTTCATTGTAAGTGCAAACAGTTTTGACAACTGTGGTTAGAAAAATATTAATAATCCTGAGAAAAAATTCAAAAAACGAAGATGGAAAACTATTTCTGGTTTTACGACATAACTGAAGACAGAAGAAAAACGTGTACATACCATCGACGTGAAGCAGAATCGTGTCTGTTCTGAGGTTCGTTTCTTCGTAGGATCCAACACAATAAATTCTCATCATATGAAAGTCCCTTGTGATTTCCACTGAAAGGCGACCTACAGTAACAGTAAGTCCTCCGTCTTCACGAGTGGATGAAGAGGCGCCAGCTGTAATAACGTCCTCGTCCTTCGTCCACGTTATGTTTGACGGCGGTTTGGTCGGGTTTGTTTCACACACCAACAACATCGGGTCGCCCTCAGTCAGATTTAGAACACGTGTTGTGGGAGTCAACAAGCTGATCGTCTTCAGTGGCACTTTGGAAGAACATAAAATGCTTACATTACTTTTACAACATTTTGAATGCACGTTTACTACTCCATCTTGTAATGGAGCTTACTTCCGTCGAACATTATGTCGGTGAAGTTGCGTACCCAAATGTCCTACTGGATGCCCGTCGGTTCCGGTTTGATTTTCATGATCTCTCGAACTAAATGGACTTCATAAAAATAGTTGTCCCGTGTACTATCTCAGCTGAGACCTTATACCAGTGTAAACGTATAGGCTACACGGTCAGGAGAGAAACTATCACGAGTTCTATTAATCATCTGCAGACTGATGTCATATTTGTTTTGTTGTTGTTGTTTTTGTTTGGTTTTTTTTACTTTTTTGTATTTTTTTTTTTACTTTTGTGGAGTAATAAACCTCCTAAAAGAGGTTATTGCTTGAAAAAGAAAATATTCATAGACTGCATGATGTTCCAGCTATGTCGCGGCAAAGATTCTTAGAATAGAAGTCAATTGGTATTAACGATATTTGCATTTTAGTTTATTCATTTATTGCAGCGGTGAGCCTTCCATTTCATTTCCGTTGTGAAATTCTTTGATGTCAAGAAGATAACATTAAGTCGTTGCTTTCAAAAGCTTTTCAAATTACAGCATTTTCAATTTGGAACCAAATCCTGTCCACTATTTGTCAGATCGCTTAATCACATAATGAGGTTTAAAGTGCATATAATAGACGTGAATAGACTTTCGTTTCCATCTATTCTCACACTTTTGGAGATATTTTCCAGCAATTTTGTAAAATAATTGAGATATCAAGAGGTCACAAAGATCGCTGTGTTGCATCTTTGTTAATCACAGTGAGGATACGCCCTTATACCAGAAACTGTCCATATATAGCGAGAAATTGCTCATACATAGCCAGAAATTGCCCATATATAGAAAGACATAGACCGCGAACAGTCAAGACTTCGATATCATTCGGACATGTCCAAAAATAGCGATAAGAAAAGCATAATGTTTTATAGATAACACCAAATCAAACAGATCATGACATAACGAGACATAGCGAATTGTCGTAGATCTGTGATCCTTTAAGGGCAATGAATGTTACCAAGCTTGCAAAATCAGTTGCTCCTCTTGTTATGCAGTGATCGAGTGAGTGAGTGAAATTAGTTTCACGTCGCTTTTAATCATAACCCGGCAATATTAAGGCGGAAGACACCAGACGTTGACCTCACACACACTGTACCCATTTGGGAACTCAAACACAGGTCTTTGGCGTGTCGAACACACGCTTAATCAACTAGGCTACAACACTGTCTGTGTTATCTAATGCAGAAAAAAATTGTATGCTACTTTTTACGTTCCATTTACATTGTTACAAAATCAGCTCTATATTTAACTCTAACCAGGAAATGACGGAGACTATGTCCGATGGCATGGACAATTTATCTACGTATTAAACCTTTCAAATAGTTTTCTATAGTTCTTTCATACATGCACCAACATAATATCTGGACACGTGACTGGCGTGACACTAACCATTGACATCCAGGACTATTGTGTTGCTCCTATCAAACAAGGGTACGACCATACATGTCCAGTTGGAATTTTGATATGTGCGGTAATCGACGTCAAGAATTGTCATGGTAAATGGGCCGTCTCGTGGACAGGTGAAGTTGTAGATATCCGAAGTGTTGAAGGAATATCTGCATTCTTCATCAACGTATGATCGCACACTGAATGATGACGTTCCGTTCAGTAATTGTGCAGTCCAGTAGACCTGAAAATACATTCGAAAACTGTTCCCGCAGATGAAGGTGAATGGCTGGCCAGCGACTGCGGTAATGGTGGACCCTGTCAGGTTCACATGTCCTGCGAAAGTGTGAGATATTATTAAAATCATCGACAAGTATACATGAGAACTACATGTATGCTTCCATACACAGTATTACACGACAACACAAAATGAATTACACTTCGCATTCGTCCGACTCCAAGATGTGTGTCAGAAGTCACACATTGAAACACCACTATCAGACCATCATTTAACTGAGAAGGAGGATTATATGAAACATCAGGAGTATAAAATAGTTGTTACCTTCACATGCAACAAGAAGGGACACAAGTAGAAGAAGAAATATTCCGGACATATTCTGAAGAAGAAATCGTATACATCAAGTACAGATTTGAGATATACATATATGTATGAATTCTGGTGACATTTGTGAAGGAAAGCCCGCCGTCATGAGATGATTTTGTATGGTGGTAGTGAAATTACCTTCGGGCTTATCACACAAATATAGCAAGGTGCATGTGATGCAAATACTCAATCAAGCTGCAGCATAATGGCTTACTAGTGAACGCCTCACCCACCAAGCGGCCAAGCTTTTGATAATGTTTTCTCATAACTGAACACTGTTACGAGTGTGTATTTCCTGTATATTTTGTTATTAATTCAGTAATAATTATTATTGGGTCACAATGTTTAGTGTTTTGAATAGTAAATATTATGGGTCACATTTCCTTTTAATAGTTGGTCAACACTTTTAGCATTCTGGTTTTCCGGAATTTATCTGTTCCTAGTTTTCAATGTTTACTTCCGGGAGACTTATTCTAGGGCATTCTACAGTGTTGACGGTGTTCGTTTGTGCCCGAACTTTCGGGAAATGCCTAAATATCTATATAAAGAATGGTTGCCGTGTTGAGGGCGACACTCATACCCATTTACGTCACCGCCAACACTTGAAATCCCGTCAACGCCTAAATCTACATTATCTGCTGTCGCACCGATCGCTGTGTTGACATTCTGCCACAGTTGATTCTCTCTCATACCAAGACTTTGGTGAGTTTGCTATATTGTATTTTGTGACCCACTGACTTAGATTTTGTCTCTCGAATTGTACCTGAAATCTGCATTGTTATATGACTAGTGACTTTGTATACCTTGCTCTCGTTGTATAACAATATAGAATTTGAACGTAAACAATTTGTCTTTGTTCTGTTTTGCTGGTTTACAAGGGGATTTTTTAAATTGTTGTCACGGTAAATTCTTAACCGTAACAATACAAACAATTTTGGAACATTTGTTTGCATTAACAATATATTGCACAAGGTTGGTTTTGTCCGTGACATTTAATTATATTTCATAAGCACTGCAAGCTTGTTCCAAGTCATGACTGAATTTGTCTAAAGACGGCAGAAACTTCCTGTTCCTAACATACCTCTCATCCTTTAAAGATGTGAAATTTACAAATGCGTTTTGTGCAATTTAAAAAACCCAAAGACCTATAATTCTTTTCCTTTATTGTTTGTGTGCATTAACAAACAGAACAGGAAAAATTGATAAATGACGTTGACTACGTTATCTCGATGATTGATCGGTTGTAATGAGCCAATCATCAATTATCAGATATTAGCTAACTCCCAACACTACAATTACATGAACATAAGTTTCTTAAGCATATACTTTCTCAATTCGTGTTCTGACATGAAAATAGAAACACTTATAATCCATAAACGTGAACTTCCAGTGCTGGTAAACTCGTCTAGACATTGATTTCCCCTGCAATGTGCACCTGTAACCAGTTAATTCGACCTGCTGATTCGACGCAGTGCTATCACACTTGTACAACATCCTTGTGCTGGTGCTTCCACAAATGATATACTTACATACACCTGAACGTACCCGTGTCAAATAACTGAACATCTTCAGCTGATATTTCTCCATGAACAAGCTCTTTCCCAGTTGATGTTTTGTTGATGCACCTGTAAGTCACCAACTGAAGAACACCCCTAGGGCTCATGCATACATGGTATATTCTCACACAAACAACCACTCAAGCAGCTGATACGTAGAAATATGATATACTTACATACACACTCACTTTCCCACCTCATGAATGCATATACATGCGTATACATATCATGTATGTATCTGCCTCTAAAAGTGATCATGCTCTCACACACCACACATGTATGTCCGTGGCTGATAAACAGGCCATCAAAGGCACGTCCCTTGCTAACAAAACCACATGAGCATGCCCTCCTCAGTGGATATATTCACACACACTTCCTCATCTGTATCAAACTCATAAACAATAAATAGACGAGTAGTACATATGTTGACACTTCACAGAGTATATACTCACATGAACAACCACTTAAACAGATTACATGCAACACATGCGCACATTCATTTCACATGCTTCATGGTTGACTAATCTTGTGTAACAGTTAGCAATTTGCCAGACCCACACAATTATACATTCATACAAACATCTTTACTTACCGACTTAATATTGTCATATCATCTTGTGATTCCCCAGTTGATATGCCCACGTAAATACGCACAATACTACAGGCACCTGAACTCCATCCGATGTTGTGATCACGAGGTAACAACGTTAACTGAAATGAGTTTATATGTCATGTTAACATGCACCCCACAGGCAGCATAGTTGACTATCCTGGAGTGTCAGATAACACCCTTGATCAAAGGGTATATAGTAATTGATATGGTGAGGGTTAACCTCAAACAGTGTATCCTACTCGAACCTTCGAAAACTGCTTGTTAACCTGGAAGACAGGTTTACCTAAGTATACACTCTGGGATTTATACTTCCTTGTGCGATATATGTCCTCGACACTAATCTGTCAGTGAGTCAGCATAAACATGTTTTGCATTTGTGTACTAGTTCATTGCACGACGTTTGGTTGTTTCAAATACAATCTCAAATAGTTCCCATCCCTATAACAACTATACTTAAGATAGACGACAACTGACTCTGTTTTCAGGATAGCTGAAATGGCACTGTTGGGGATTTGACGAAGGCTTTGTTTCTAAATTTAACAGAAGGCAAATCTACCAAACGAAAGCCTAGTTGATAGTAGCCGCACCATAACAAAACCCTGCTGTTGAGCATACATAGCAAAGTATACGGAATCCCTAACGACTGTCACCTTTGATTGTATCTTTTGGAGATTTGGCTACATATACCGTGCTATACTACATTCATCTGAAGTGGATTGGAAAGCACAGTGGCTAATGCATTCGCATTTAGGGTTTCAGGTTTAGTTTCTCAAGTTAGATACCCTGTCATAAAGCCTAGTTCTGGGGTGCCCCGACGTGATGCTGCTACTATATTGCTAAAGGCTGTAATGGCCATTCACTCACTCACTCATCTTCAATGACAAATAGATCATTTGTCCACTTCACTGCCATGGGCTAGTTTTTAATTGGCCATGAATGACATGCACTAAATAATAACTGCAAATTTAGTATTAGAGTTATTGTTATGAACTGTGGAAACAAATGTGCATGGCTAAAACTAAAACAGAGGCAGAACATAAACGACTAGATCGACCAACGTACCTTTGCATAAAGCTGCGTTTTCAGTTGTAATTAAGCGAATTATCCACATCAGTTCTGACAACACAATATCCGATAACACTACCTCAGCAGAAAAGGAACACTATACGGCATAAGCAGACACCCATAATACGTACATGTCTTCACAACTGTAGTCAGGTATACGAATTAGAAAAACATATAACAAAACATGTGTATCAGGTGAGGAAAGTTGTTTTACTTTGGGTCTTGTCTCCATAATCTGTAAAAGACATTTTGTCACAACGACTGAGTGATAAGGAATGTGCTTATTCCTCAGTCCAATCAGTGGCGTATCCTCCTATATTGTAATGTATATTTGTAAGCCGAGTCCCCAGTCTACGCGCAGATGACCTTCAGATACCAGTGACTAGGGCTTATCAAAACATTGTACCCTTTGCAGAGTCTACATGTCAGTCTAAACAGGTCTTTTCGGTGATATACACGGAATCTTTAAGGAAACGTCGCCTTTCAAACCAAATGCTCATATTTGTTGTTCTTACAAGGTGTTTTTGGTTTTGGCACGGTCACCAGTCTTTGGACCAAGTCACCAAGTCTTTGGACTGTATGGGTTTAATCATTTTAGTGTTCAGGGCAATCTATCGATTGCAAGAGTGGTAGAACACTAATAGCATCCAAGACGATTACAACGTCAAGACAGTCAGATTGTGCACAACCATCTGCAGAATCGCTTTCCAGAGCGACGGAAATACCACGCCAGACCACTGGGACACATAGTACACCCATCAGTGCCGAAATATTGCGTCGACGTATGTGCGGAAGAAACCTCTGCCTCACATACCATATTCTATGTCTGTCCTCATTCCCCATCACCGCCGGTGTGCATGCGTGTATGTGAATGTGGTTTATATTTGTAGGCACTGATTAGTACAAACAACAGAAACAAACAACGATATTAGACATTGTTTACTCACTCTGTTAATTCAGGTGTCCTTGGCTGGCTGGAAATGTATTTGAAAGGTATTGTGACAATATGACAACAACGTGGTTTATAATATCTCACGCGAATGTATTGGGTACTGCAGAGGTTTGCAGACAGTCCGTAATTTCTCCATGAACCCTCCCATATGTGTAGCTTCTTATATAGCACTTAGTTATTCTGAATATACTTGATGACAAGGAAGGTGAATGAACAGAACTTTGTATAGCGTTCAATATAAGTACCAAATCCTATTACTTTGTAGGTAATTGGCACGTACAAATTAGTCAATCAAACACTATTAACATAATAGCTTTGAACTGATATTTGATACCGGTAATTGTTCTGACCATAAAAAAAGGATCGGTGGGTTGTCAAGTGGTTAAAGCGTTCGCCCTTCAGCTGGAAGACCCTAGTTCGATTCCCTACATGTGTACAGTGTGTGAAGCTCATTTCAGATGTCCCCCGTCGTGATATTGCTGGATATTCTCATTCCAACGAGTGCCGGATTATACAGCTTCCAGTGTATAATGTATACTCAGTATGTATCGCGTGCTGGATATAGATAAAACGGAAAAGAACCTGAATCGGATGTGTTAGCAACGTTTTGAGATTTGCCGGATGCTGAATAATGGATAATACTGGATAATAGGTGTTTAAATAATTACAATTAGCATTTGTGAGTTAGCATGATCCAAGTAACTGACTGAAATGTAATGTCATGCATTCTAGGATCTCTTAAAAAACGTATCATGATAATCGTCATTGTTTTATGTCGTGGAGACTGGAACTGTACATGTGGGTAGGACATGCTTACCTTTTCTTGAGAACACCTAGTGTCCTTATTGATTTTCACTTATCCATTCTGTGTGCTTTACCACCTCTTTTTCCATTGACACCAAACGGCATTTGTTTCAGAGGATAGTCCCCGCCGCCATATAGCTGGAATGTTGCTGAACTCAACCCGCTCACTCACTCGCTCATTCCTGCGGATCCTACATGTAAGTCCCCATGGTCCCTAGTATGGTGATCTACCTTCGGTTGTTGGCGATCTATAGAGCCTGTTTTTATGGTATTGTGTGAATAGTGATGTTAGTTTTAACTTTCCAAGCTAGTTTTATTTATTATTGTGATACTCTAGTTGTTTTACTGTCCTTCGTTGACAGGTTGTTTACTATATATATAAATTCCTCTTTTCAAGACTGTTCTCGTCACGATATGGCTGCAAGATTGCCGATGTGACGTTAAATATTAACTCACTCACTCACTCGTTTCTTCGTAGGATCCAACACAATAAATTCTCTTCATATGGAACTCTCTTGTGATTTCCACTGAAAGGCGACCTACAGTAACAATAAGTCCTCCGGCTTCACGAGTCGATGAAGAGGCGCCAGTCGTAATAACGTCGTCGTCCTTCATCCACGTTATGTTTGACGGCGGTTTGGTCGGGTTTGTTTCACACACCAACAACATCGGGTCGTCCTCAGTCAGATTTAGAACACGTGTTGTCGAAGTCCGCAAGTTGGTCGTTTTCGGTGGCACTGTGATAGAATATAACATAAAATACCTTTACACGATCCTGAATGAAAGTTTTCGTTCGTCACAATGTAGGTGAATTCACCTACCAAACCTTTAAATGGGCATTGGCCTATCTGTAAGGATTGAGAACACAAACTTTGTGACAGTGTGTATTATAATACGTACAGATGCATGCTAGAGGGTGTCTGTCAATATGGCTCTCATGCCTGAACAAGCTTACAGAAATCACTCTGGATCACATTATCCGTTAACTGGATGACATTATTTGGAAATATCTCTGACGGTACCAGGCACATGACGTTTATGTGTCAGCTTACCACTGACGCCTGGGAATACTGTTGCTGCTCTTATGGAGCGATCCGTTGAAACATGCCCAGTTGAAGTTCTGATGTGTGCGGTAATCGCCGTCAAGAATTGTTATGGTGAATGGGCCGTCTCGTGGACAGGTGAAGTTGTAAATTTCCGACCGCTTGAAATATATTCTACATTCTTCCACACGGTATGATCCCACTACAAATGGGGACGTTTCGTCTGTTAATTACTCAATCCAGCATACGCAAGTATACCGTCCGTCATCATTATTGCAGGTGAAGGCGAAAGGCTGGACAGCAACTGTTGCAGGGGAGGGCTCTGTCAAGCTCACACGTCCTGTGAGAGAAAGTGTGTGTGTGTGATTGAAATCGTCGAGATAAGGCTGAACTACATGTGTCGATTGTTAAATAAATGCATTCATGGCTACCCAAACACAAAACAATACATATCACATCCGTAATCGCCCAGGTCCAGGTCTGTTGTGACTCATGTAACTCCTGTGGAGAATGTAATGAAACATGATAACTATGAAACAGTTACCGTCACACGTAACTGGGCGGGTTGCCAGCAGGAGAAGATATATCCCTGTCATGCTCTGCAGAGGAAATTATATGTAGCAATTATGATGTACGATATCAATATCAACATGTATTCTGGCTAAATGTGTGAAACAAGCCTGTCGTCATGAGGTGATTTGGTATGGTGGTGGTGGAATGGTGTTCAGGGTTATTGCACTCATACATCAAAGTGCACTTTTACAACAACAGCAAAAATCAATCAATAAATAAAAAGATCATTGTTAAAACTTCATTGTAATGGCACACCACACCCATGCTGATCATATGATATTTTGCAATAAAGGACTAATTTAGATTTGGATGGTTGGGTTGGCGTTCAACAGATATGGAAGATATTGGCGTCAGGAATACAAATCACACCATAAGCGAAACTAGCTGTGCATGATAAAGCGCTCTCATCAAACTGAACCAAGCTCCAGGTTGATAATCGCAAGAGAGATTTTAAGATTGCATTGAATTACCGATTTCATACAATTACATCGACATGCGCCTTCTAAGCTTACACACTGTCTCAGTTCGTGTAATGACAACCTAGAAACAGTTCCCATCTATGAATGTGAACTTCTAGAACTTACATACTCACCTACATGTGATATTCCCCGGTAATGTGCACTCGTACCCAGATAGCACGATCTGCTGAATCCAACAAGTACTATCCCTTGTACATGTGCTCCGACAGTTGATGTGCTCGCACACTCAGGTCATAATACGATACATATCTCGATATGGAGATCGCTGTGTGATATGTTCATCGATACTGGGGTCACGATGTGATATATATCTCGATACTGAGGTCTCGATACTTTTCGAGATGCTACATTTCTGACCTTTTGCGCATAACAAGCTTCCATTACTGGATAGCAGGCTCATACCTTTAGTTTGACAATCACCAAACATTTTGGTAGAGATTACTGGAGTAGGGATACTGAGTTATCCGCCAAGTCAACCACTCACGAAGTCTAGTCACTGAGGATGTAGACTTCACCAAGTTTCCCTCTGTGATCCAATTTTAGAAAGTAAAGTGCTTGTGGGCGAAACAAATAGGTGACGTTTTTCCTGTTTATCATTTTCAGAGAAATCAGCTATTGTTCTGTCACTTACAGAGAATCCAATGTGTACTCTTCCAAAAAAGTAGGGGAACTGTACTTTCAATGCACGATTGTCAAAACTGGGAGATATATGCGATTTAATCAATGTTGATACTATAATGATGGATGTTTTGAGAATGCTGTTAACCTTTGACTTGTGTCAGAGAAGGATGAATGACAATACTGACAATACCCAATACTGACTTTGGGGGGTATCTTAGTGGTATCATTTCTGGTGATTTTGTTTGTGTGAACTGTAAATATGATGAAGTGTTAGCCATAACTGTCAAGTATAAAAAAAATCAACCCTTCGTTTTGATTGGTAACTAGCATGATGTAGAGTGTGTGCTTTAAGAAACCGCTATCGGCGCGATATTTCTTTTGTGGTTCAGTATAAATGGCTGAACGGATGACATTAGCTAATTTCATGTTACAGACGCTGCTTTTCAAGATATGAGTGAGTAGCTTCATGTGGATGTTGGTTACGTTGCATCATACGCTTTGAGACTGAAACATTTTTCCAGTACCTCACATACGCTATTAAACAATGGAGTTATTCGCATATCATCATTTATACACACAGCTTCAACACTGAGATGAAATATATTAGAGGAGCTCATACAGGTTGTGGAATGCCGGCATGTCATTCAGGCCTGTTGCAAGACATGTTGGCTGTCAGTCATAGGCTATCGGGTGATTGGCCTGCAAACATGAGAAAATTAATGAAGAGTAACAAGGGACGATAAACAGTTCACACACTCACAAGACCTCTTCCGTTGAAGTGGGTTCCACATCGTCGTTTGTCCAACAGAATGGACCGGAACTGCTTAAATCACCGTCTATGAAGCAGGGCGGACTATCAGGCGTCCGTTGTTGTCCCGAACAGAAAGCAGCACAAGAATTTGACATCATGAGATGGGTCCACCGGTCTGTGGAAAGTTTATTTCATGGTCAAGCCCGTGTTTAGCGCCACAGTATCACTGCATATGTGCGCAGCGGAATATCTTGGAGCAAGTACTGTTTGGCGATGGTTCAGTGATGGTGTGAATGTTCTTCAAAAACGACTGTAACCTTGACCTAGTAACGACCAAATAATGTTTGAAAGGACAACGGTACTTCACAGACATGCGACACAGAGTTGTGTCACAATTCGATGACCATCCCCTGAACACAATGTTGCTGGAAAAGAGCTAAAACAAGGCCAGTCTTCATGGACAATACTGGTCCACATCGTGCATGTGGTGTTAGTGATGTCTTTAAACAAGGCATGATCAAGAGACGGACTCTACTTTCGCACGTCAGGGGGTGCAGATGTCAACACCACAGACCATGTTTGTGATATGACGGGTCGTAGAATTCGCCGGAAAGATATTCCAGTATGCATTTATGGCGTGCTGGAATATCCTCTTCGCCAAAAAAAACGGAATGAAGTACGGCAACGTCAATACGACGTCTGAAGGTCAGTGATGAGGAAGATCAAGGATGTTGTAGGTGGCGGTTATTACACCACATATTGGCATTGTCCTCATCTATTGATACTTGTCTGATTTCTTGAGGGCTGTGTGTCAGATGCTTGAAAATGAACACGCCTATTAAAATAGTCTAACTCACAGTCCCTAAAACATTTTATATTCCCTACTACTCGGTCTCACCGCACTGCTAAAACCCTTAATTTCCAGGTTCAGCAACCTTCCAGCTCAGTGGGGCTGCTTTTCTATAGTACTTGGCTTGTTTGTTACTATCAAAATTATATAATTTCATGGGATTGTTAAAATCTAAAATCACACGACCAAAGTTAAGAGCACAACAAAACAGGTCAAAATGGGGCTGCATGTTTATAGCTGTTAGATGTTGGCACGTGATTGTCACCTGGTGGCTTTGCAGGAGCAGCATGGGTAATTCTTCAAAACGTTTCCATTTCAAGAATGTTTTCCACAGACCAAGGAAGAACAATGGTAAAAAACGAGACAGAAAATATATGACAAAGTATTTTACTTTTCAAAGACTCTGGACATGCATGTAGCCCTCTTAGCATTCCAAGACAAGTTGTATGTAATCTGGCATAAAAAATGGAGAAAATATTGAACAGAAACCTCAGGAGTGAGTGCTACCACATCACAACATAGAAACCTGGGGCCTCAAATACACAGAAATGTAACTTGGAAACATTAATTAATGTCATCATCAATGTGGATGATGTTGCTTTGATTTGCAGTTACATATATTGAATGCTACCCAAGTACATCATTCACAGATTGTTGAACATTTGGTCCTAGTGCTGCATCAGCTGTGGCTTCATTACTGACAGAAGTCTGCAAGTATCAGACATTCTGTGCTGGGGGTGACTGTTATTTCATCTGATATTTTCACAAAATTGTAGATGAGCACTGTCAATATTTCATGACAAGCACTGATAAGTCACAACACACTACTATTTCTTCCTGAACAACTACTCTGCATCTGGCCAGTAATAACAAAATGTATACAAACATAACAACTAAATTTGAGATTGCAGGAAAATAAAATCAGAGAAAACTGCATGTTGTTCCCAGCATTTAAATTTCAGGTGCTCTCCTTTTGATGAAATGACTTCAGCAATTCTAACTGCCCATTATAATTTTGACCTTCTGCTGATTGGTGAATTCATTCCCACTGTTACTTCACCCTCATTACTGGACAAGAGGCCCGATGAGACAGAAAATATAAGATGATGTCACAGACTGTTCCTGATAAGTACCATTTAAAAAAGTAGGGGATATTCCAGTTTGCAAGCACACCACTAGCTAATGCCACTACATATGAGAAAAAGTAATAGATATCCATTCATATGAAATATTTCCAAAGGAATGGATTAAATTGTCACATTTCTCCTTAATTTCCCTTCATCTCCTTCCTCCTTGGCTTCATCATTTGCATTTTATTATTCTTGTAAATCCAATATCCCCTACTTTTTTTCAATGGTATATAAGTTAGCTATAGTCACATTGAGACATAATTCCTGTTGTGTCTCACCTTGTGATAACAGCACATTTTCTACATTTTCTAAAGATAAATACATTGCTTAATACAATTATTATTAATCTATTATCAAGTTGAAATCGCATACCATCAGATCTTCCAAAATATCAACTGAGACGATATTCTCTAATTGACATACACCTGTCCTGCATCTCAGAATACTAATCAACCTAAAGAAAGACAAATATAAAATCCATGCATGCATGGTTCTTAATACCATGAAGTTCACATAAGTCCTGCCACCATGTGGGTAAAAAAAACTGACAGTTAACTTTATGCATAACAAATACATATATTTTGTTGGTGTGATATTTGATACAAATTTTTGTACCTTTGCCAACTGCGAATGACAACAGGCCCACAACTGCATCGAAATATCTTAAAAAGTTGTTATCCATAAAATTTGACAGTTTTTGTCAAGGACATCTCCAAATGGTTAAATGTATTGGAATGTGTGAGTGACTAATTCTCTACTGAACCTAATCTCCTAAGCCTTTGGTTTGTTATCCCTCAAATGTATACCCTGGGCTCTTGAGGCCCTTACGTCCACCACACACAGTGCCCATATATTCACCACACACAATACACTTACAATCACCACACTGATCCACCACACACAATACACTTACAATCACCACACTGATCCACCACACACAATACACTTACAATCACCACACTGATCCACCACACACAATACACTTACAATCACCACACTGATCCACCACACACAATACACTTACAATCACCACACTGATCCACCACACACAATACACTTACAATCACCACACTGATCCACCACACACAATACACTTACAATCACCACACTGATCCACCACACACAATACACTTACAATCACCACACTGATCCACCACACACAATACACTTACAATCACCACACTGATCCACCACACACAATACACTTACAATCACACACACCACACATCCATCATACACATACTACACACTCCACCATACACAATAAACTTTGAACACGCACACACACAGTCACTTTTACAAAGTAAGCTAAGCTAAGTGTGAACATGACACTGAACCATGACAAATAATTTATCTTTTCATGGAATTGTTTTTGTTGCTTTTAAAAAATATCTGAAAAAAAACAAAAAATTTGCTAAACTTATGAATGAATGACTAACCTAAATTGAACACTGAATGGAAGCCCAAAATATAAAGCAAGAACCCAAAATATTTTACGAGTAATTTATATAGAACTAGCAACATTTTTCACAGTAAAATTTTCACCTTTCATGTATATCATTAAACATTAAGTTCTGAGAAACAAATTGACACAGATCCAGAAAAACACCAGACAACGGAATCCAGTTTCATAAAGTTGCATTTACTGTGAAAGCAGACAGATATATCTGACCCTACTCAGACACTAATATTAGTCTAGAGTCTGCAAAAAAGTCCAGTACAAATCCTAAATGAAATTTAATCACGTCCCCATAATAAAGTTATATCTGACATCTGAATGATTTGTTTTAATTTATTATTGAAAATGTAAGACATGCCTTTGATAAATAAACAAGAACATATAGATTTTGCAACTAAAAAACAATAACTGATCTGTTTACCTGCCAAAGCCAAATCTGAAGGTTTCTTGAAGTTTACAAAAAAAAGCTGAGCAAATTTGCACAAATCTAACACGGATATATACTCTTAAAAAAAGTAGGGGAACCTGAACTTTGAAGTCTGTCAGAAAGAAAACCCATTAAGGAACTTTACAATGACATTCAGTTTGTGCATGCAGCATCATTTCATATTATCACCACATGCAAACACAATGCATGGGAAGCATGTGCACAACGTGGGAGCCTCCTACACGTACATGGGGTGTCTTTATGAATCTTGACGCTTTTCAGGCAGGTTGATAACTCACTGAAGACCAATGTTTCCAATAATTTTCTTGCATCTGTGCATTGTCAGGGTTTTCAGGGTCAAATCACACACTACTGATTGAAAATTGTAAACCTAAAATTTTCATGTTCTACACCAGTCACCTAACAAGTACTGAATGAACAGCTTTGATCTGAATGAAATCCATGTGATAATACATTCTCAAAACATCCATTATTGCATCAACACTGATTAAATCGCATATATCTCCCAATTTTGACAATCGTACATTGAAAGTACAGTTCCCCTACTTTTTTTTAAGAGTATATATTGGATTCTCTGTGAGTGACTTAACAGTAGCTGACTTCTCTGAAAATGATAAACATGTAAAAACTCAACTATTTGTCTTGCCCACAACCACTTTATTTTCTAACATTGGATCACAGAGGGAAACTTGGTGAAGTCTACATCCTCAGTGACTAGACTTTGTGAGTGGTTGACTCGGCGGATAACTCATTCTCCCTTCTCTAGTAATCTCTACCAAAATGTTTGGTGATTGTCAAGCTAAGGTATGAGCCTGCTATCCAGTAATGGAAGCTTGTTATGCGCAAAAAGTCGGAAATGTAGCATCTCAAAAAGTATCATGACACCAGCATCGAGATACATATCACATAGCGACCTCCATATCAAGATATATATTGTATTATGACCTGAGTATCACTCTATATATATACCATGACCTCAGTATTGAGATATATATCGTATCATATCGTATCTGTATCATGACATCCCTATAAACAACTATCAACCATATTGTTACAAATGAACACTTCTTGAGTTAAATAAATGAGTATTACACACAGAAAAAAAGGACTTTAAACTGTTAAATAGTGACAATATTATGATAAAAGAATACATGAAAAAGTTGATGTAGTTAATCAATTCAAAGAAGATATATTTTCATCACAATATATACAGATTGTATACAAGACAATAATTATTTTCTTATTTGATCACACTGTTACAATGTTAACTTATCTGTTCTAAGCATGACTAGAAAACATGATATAAGTGTCTGAATTTGATTATACAGGATTTCAGAAAAAATCACCAGAAATTATTATAGAAGATGAAATGAAATGAAATCTTGGGGCATTGTTTCATCTAATGTCTAAATCAGGGCCATCTCAACACATGAGCACCATGGGAGTTGCTAGGGACCCCACACCACAGGGCTCCCATGCTATCAATGTGTGTTGTGACTTGCTGTCAAAAAATACATAGTCACTGCACTAAGTTACTGACCTAACTTTATCACCCATTTACAGTTTTGTCCAAGTGGTTGAGCATACGAAGTCCAAATGCATTTCTTTGCCCAGACTCAAGTAACGCTTCTGAGATGGCCTTTTGATGTTTTGCACAATGCCATTTTTGATATTATATATACAATGAGTTTTGTGAACAATATCATCAGCCAGCTGCATACAGTGTTGCTTCAATTCCAACACTTCTTGCAAATGTAGCAGGATTTCAGAGGTACAAAAGGGAAATGAATCATATCATATGTACATGTAAAAAAATAAATGAGATGGCATAACAAAATAAGCTTTCATGCATGTTTTAAATATAAAAACTATTCTTCTATGGGGAGTTTTTTTTAGCAAATGTGGATATATATTACAGCAATATGTACATTATTATCTTATCAGAGCATTGTCCAGTGATACACTTATTTGGCAACATACATTGCACATCGCTATTCCCAATAAAAGACCCATGAAGGTTTGGGGTAGAATAGGCCTTCAGCAATCCCTGCTTGCCACAAAAGGTGACTCTTGCTTGTCATAAGAGGCAGCTAACGGGATCAGGTGGTCAGGCTCGCGGACTCGGTTGACAAGTCATCAGTTCAGCGAGTGCAGATTGATGCTTATGCTGTTGATCACTGGATTGTCCGGTCCAGACTCAATTATTTACAGACTGCCTCCATATAGCTGGAATATTGCCGAGTGCAGCATTAAACTCACTCACTCACCCCTAACAAAAGTCCTAAATGGAAATAAATGGCAATTTAACTTTCGAGACTCTTTTCGACAATCAGCACCCCTGTGACCTGCATCCCATCCAGCCTCAGAGTCCATGCCTACAGTTTGAAAAACAAACAGCAAAAAATAGATTCCTAGAAAACAGGAAAGATATCATCTCTGACATCCTCCTTAGTCAGAAATAGTCAGAACAATGACAAACAGAATTCTAGTCATCTAAAGCCATGTGTCACAAAGGTCAAATGAAATTCCTGTCACATTGTGCTTCACTTCCTGTTGTGAACTTGTTGGTGTGAGCAGCCTGGAATAACAGTAAAATATAATTATCAAATGTCTGAATAACTGATATGGTTGTCAGTTATCACAGTCAGGGATGAACTACTCACTACATCATTCTAACTAAACCTAACCATGTCAAAAACTGTTACCATGGGAACTATTTTCAGTTTTCATTTCAGTGGAAAACAGTGGTTAGAAGAAGATAAGTTGTATAAATTTTGGTAAAAGAAATACCCTCAGGATCTAAACTACCAACTCTGTTATTTTGTAAAACATGACTTGATATCCTAATTCCTTGATTGACATCATTTACATAAAATGCCACTCTTTCTGCAGATCACTGGATTGTCTGGTTAATACTCAATTATTTACAGACTGCCACCATATACCTGAAATATTGTGTGGCGAAATACATCAACCAGTCATCCAGCTATAAAACTGAGCCCAAGTAACTAGGTAACATGGTAATTTAGTCATGTTGTGTCCTAAAGTATCATGTCATGCAGGACCGTTGATTTCCTGGAATAGTAAACGAAGTATATTCAGATGATGTAAGGATTTCAAACATTACCCTGCTTTAATCTGGTAGGACTACAAAATAATGGATACCTTCTGCCATCTTTGAAAGTACATGTTTACTTTGAGGTAAAGTGTGACGTTTAGGTTTAGGCTAAGGTTTAGTGTTAGGGTTAACATTGCGTGACACTAAATAATATGGCTGGTAGGTATCCAGTATTCTGTAGGTTTGACATTAATCTAAATAACAAAGAGCTTTTCATTTCCAGAAAAAGATAGGTTGACTACATATAATCATTAGACCAGATCAATTGTATTTCTTGTTTTACAGATCTGCCAGTCACATTTGTTTCAATAATAAGAAACAAGAGTCATCAGAAGATGACATATCCCCCCGGCCCCCACATATTTGAAAGGACAAATCATATGACAGTTACTTATTGTGTTTTTAGACAAAGTCTGAATTGCTTCCATGGAATTCATGAAAAATGTAAATGCTATCTATCTGAAATCAGAGAACGTCACCATTTCAAGATCTGTCTCCTATAGCTGCCAAAATCTTCTGAAAGATATGAAATGGTTTTCGAGTTGTGCTCCCAAAACAAAGTCTGAAATGTTTCCATGGAAACCGAGAAAATAATAAATCACAAAAACCTGTAAATAGCAAAAGGCACCACTTTGGGGTCTGTCACACATATCTACCAAGTTTTGCAGTAAAATATTGAATGGTTTTTGAGTTCTGCTCTGGAAACGAAGCCCACCCCACCATTAGACTAACACCAAAATGTTCCATGGAAAAACATAAAAAAATAAAAATGCCCAAACTCTGTAAATAGCAAAAGGCATAACTATAGGTTGAGATTATCATATCTATCATGTTTGGTCGAAAAATATTGAACGGTTTCTGGGTTATGCTCCGGAAACAAAATGATTACGGACAGATGAGGCGTCGACTATAACCCCCCGCATTACATGCCAGGGGGATAAAAAAAAGCAAAACTGATTTTCTCTGCTAAAAATTATAATCTTAACATTTTAATTAGCCAAAAATGTAAACTGTTTTGAAGATTCATTCCCTATAAATTTCAAATAGTTAACACTTTGAGTCTTTAAAAGGAAAATTAATTTGATTGGTGATTTCTATCTTTTTTTTTTCCTCCTGCCTTTAGGTCTTCTGAGGACAGAAATCCATAAAACAGGAAATAAAATTGGTCTGACTTTAGCATAATTCTTCTTTTCCAGATCTTAGAAACAAAACCAGCTGTTTCTACTCTGTTGTATGCAGTGTGTATATGTGTCACACCATGACACAAGGGTGTACCACCCAAGAATATTTAGTGGTCAATATCTAGAGATCAGAACACAGTCTTGAATCATAGGACCGTCCGGATTTGAGGGCGCACAGCAGATCTCTGCGACATTTGTCATCACATGTGTCAGTGGGATGAGATTTGTAGTACAGACTGAAACGAGAAAAATCATACCAGTGAATATTCTTCATTTTGACCATATCCATATTACTGATATGAAGGAGTTACTAAATCAGTAAGTGAGTGAGTGAGTGAGTGAGTGAGTGAGTGAGTGAGTGTGAGAATACTTTTTTCATTACATTTTTTAATTAGCTTGACCTATAAATATATGAGCTAATGAGATGTAGGTATTTATATTGAATGTGTCTCCAGTTCTACTATCATTATTGCTCGAGTGATGTACACACAGATGCCAGTTATCTCCCCTACCTGTAATAAGTCTGGAACAGTGTGGAGTTGTCTCTCATTCGGTAGATAAGATTACTCCAATCTTTGGGATACAGTGACTCCATGTTGTATGTGCTCTGCAAAATAGTAAACATGATACACTTGTGGAGCTCCTAATATCCAAATCAAAGATGCTCAGTAGCGCTGAGGACAGTAATATGCAAAACACAAACAGTTCTACCCTGTCTGACCCAAGCTGACTGTGAGTGAGTGAGTGAGTTTAGTTTTATGCTGCACTCAGCAATATTCCAGCTATATGGCGGCAGTCTGTAAATAATCAAGTCTGGACCAGACAATCCAGTTATCAACAACAGGAGCATCGATCTCTACAATTGGGAACTGATGACATGTGTCAGCCAAGTAGATGAGTTGGACCACCCGATCCTGCTAGTCGCCTCGTACGATAAACATAGTCACCTTTTACTGCAGCCATGGGGTGCTGAAGGCCTTTTCTATCCCGGATCTTCACAGGTCCAAGTTGACTGTGAGGTGTTAGAAGGTAAACAGTAATATGACCATCTTATCCCATTGGTTACCTATTCACTGCTGGGTGAACAGAGGTAATTATAAAGAAATCACATGTGTCTCTCATGTGCTTCCTTGTGGGGTAAAAGTCGAGCTGTCAACCAGTGTCCCTCTCTAGCGAATGTTGCCTCACTTCAACTGACTGACTTAAACTCACACCTGGCAAAAGCCCGGACCGCCCTATTATAAGTGGCAATACTCCCAGTAGCAGTCAGTAGCTTTGTGGACAAACACATAAGAGAGTTCGTCTCGCAATATCCCAGCTACGGCCGGGACACCACTCACTTTATACAAAGATTGGAGTCACTGTCTATTTCGGTTGACCAGGACGTCCTCCTAGTCACACTAGACGTCATATCTCTCTACACCAACATCCCTAACAAAGAGGGACTGTTAGCTGTCGCTAGAGCAATTCGTAGACACATGTCCAACTGGCAAATCAGTGCTGCCGGCATTCTGGGCCTTCTAAAAACTGTACTTCACAAAAACAATTTCGTTTTTAATGGCCAACACTACCTGCAGGCAAGAGGCACAGCTATGGGCACCAACCTAGTACCATCATATGCCGGTATATTTATGGGGTAAATAGAAACTAAACTCCTCTCACTACACGCTGACCAACCGCTCATCTACATGCGCTTCATTGTACTGCCTACAAGCCTTCATTGAATTCCTTAATGAAGCTCATCCCATTATAAAATTCACAGCTGAATTTTCACCTAATAAGGTAGCTTTTCTAGACACATGGGTTAGTCTAGACAAAGAGAACAACAGGTTATGCTTTTCTTTGTATTGCAAGCCAACTGACACACACTCTTACCTGTTGTAGACGTCATGTCACCCTAGACATGTCAAAACTAAGGGCCCATACAGTCAGTTCCTTAGACTAAAACATATCTGCTCTTCCACTGAGGAGTACGAAAAACACAGCCTCAACCTCATAAATGTCTACCTCAAGCAAGGATACCCCAAAAGATTGATACAACAGAACAAACATAAGGCTGACAGCAAGGACAGGAAGACCCTCCTGGCACCCCCTATAAGACCGTCTAAGACCAAACAAAAAGCCATGGTCTTTCTTTGCGATTTCAACCCTGTGAACATGGAGCTCAACGCCATCATCCAGAAGCGATGGCATCTAGTATCTGGATCAGAAATATACCAAAAAGTGTTAAACTCACTCCACATTGCAGCCTACAGGAGAAACAAAACCCTTAAGGATCTTCTGGTACAAGCCTCACTAGAATACCCAAAACTTTGCCACAGATCAGCAGCTGGGTAGTCTCATTCATCGACGACCTGTGTAATAAACACAACTGCAAAATCTGCATCATAATAAACCGATCAGAGACCTTCCACAGTACCGTGTCTGCTGTCTAATACCGCAAACGACAATATAGATGCTCCAACAAAAATGTGAGTTATCTGTTCACCTGCAAAAGGTGCAAAAAACAATATGTAGGGAAAACAAACGATGCTTCAAAACGAGGCTGAATGAACACTTCACTGACATCAAAAACAACAGAGACAAACCTGTTGCGATTCACTTCAATTCAGAAGAACATGGCAAATCAGATCTCATCTATGAGATCATCGCACAACTCAGACAAGACCCTGAGCTTGTTAGCACCACCCAAAAGAGGAGATCACTCGAACTCGAAGAGGTGGATATATAGACTCCACACGTTCGCCCCACAAGGCCTCAGTGATAAAATAGTTGGCTAAGTAAGGTATGCCCTAAGTAAGGTAGTTAATGGCTAATTCTAGGTGTTGCATGCAATATAGTGTAAAAAGACAAAACTTCAGTTGAGATAAAGCTTCATAACTATTAGAGGTACACTGAGCAAATTTCAAGCAACATGATAATCTGTAAATAATGATCTTGTTCAGATATTGCAGTGACTGACGTCATGAGCATCAATATTCCCAAGTAGGACATGATGACATGCACCAGCCAAGTCAGCTTGCCTGACCATCATATCCTTTTTTAACTTTGTACAACCAGCAGAGGCTGCTGAAGACCGATTCTAACAGAGATCATCAAGGGCCAGACATACATACCATGGAAACATGGTCAAATTCATACTCTGATCCAGGATTGCAAAGGTGGTGTTGCAAAATGTAGTAAGGCCTTAAAATGGCTGAAAGTACTTTGTGTACAAGGCTGATCTAGACAGAGTGCAGGTGGTATGGTATGTATAGCGTACCTTGGCTGTGTACTCCAGCTGCCACTGGGGAGGACTGCTTGCACTGTTGGCCTGGGTCAGGTTCAGGATATAGGTCTCATGATCCAACACACTCTGGAATAAGACGCAACTAAAACATGTAACAATCTTTAAAAACCAAAAATTCAAACATTATGCAAGTGTGTCAAACATTATGCTCTCGTGTCAAACATGATGCTATAGTGTCAAATGTGGGGGCTCAGTGGCCGAGCTGTCTAATGTGCCAGGCTAGTAATCCAGTGAGCTTGGAGGTGCTGGGATTGAGCCCACCAGTGACCAGGTGTAGAAAACCTTTGAGTCAACATTGTGTGCAGCTTCTTTCAGTGTTGTCACAACCCCTAGTGGGCAGTACACAACCCTGTGCACTTAAAAGAACCCACAAATTCATTGGTAGATGACCAGATGGAGGCCACATGAACATGTGCAAACACCTAGTTGTGGGTACAGCAACGTGCAGTAAACTTGGACAAAGTACTGTGACTATGTCTCCCAGTCCACCCAGCTGAGAATGGGTACCTCGTAAGGATGGGAGAGCCACATTAATTCGATGCACCTAGATGGCAGCAAGAGTTGTATACTCCCCAGGGAGTTGAGATTGAAATATGATGTGCCATTGTGATGGACATCCAATGATCATGGAAAAACAAAGCAGTTGAACTGGCAAACTGGATATTGGTGCTGTACAAATGTCTAGGATAATATAATTATGCTCTTGTTTAAAAGATTATGGCCATATGTTAAAGATTATTCACATATGTCAAAGATTATGCACTGGTGTCAAACAATAACATGTTTTCTGTGGGATCATCAAAAGGAACTATTCCCAGTATAACCTTGCTGCCCATACATAGTCATCATGTTTGGACCAGGCAAGTCAGTGACTCTATGAGCATAAGGAATGATTGTCACTGTTACAGGACGACCGACAAATCAGCCAGGTCAGATCCTAATCAACTGATCATCAACTATCAGGTATTTGAAAGGGTCAACACAAGATATGACTAGTAGGGTTTGCAGTAATAAATGTCAAAGATTTATGTGCCAACAAAAAACTATCGTTGTGAGGTATCTCAAGGGGCATGTGGTAAGATGTACATGTAAGCAAACCCACATACCCCATGTAGGGCACATAAAGTATCAATATTTTGACCTATATTATATATATTGAGGCATATGCACTCACTTTAGGTACCTACTGATGCATTAAAAGACTTATTATCTTTACAACTTGCCTGAAATCAATAACTGAAACTTATAGGCGGACAGCTTCCAAATAGAGAACACTCATTTGGTACTTACGTACAGTAATTCTTTATCTCAAATAACATTAAATCACATATGATGTACAGAAATTACAGATGTTTTCCAAATGCAAATCAATGGAAGGGAGATAACTCTAAATCTGGTTTTATTGTAGTCTGCAAAATCTACCAATGGCAACAAACAAATGTTGTACCCACGCTTAAATTACTCATAATTAACATTGAGGTGTTTTGTAAGATAAATACATTGTTCACTGGTCCCACAAGGCCCAAGGGTTGATGTACTTTGATGTTTGTTTACAGAACAAGAACATGAACAAATATCAAGGATACACCAAGGAAAGGTAACTCTTACCCAAGAACATCCAGAGCGGTTGGCATCCAGCTCATAGATCCTGTATCCAAGGTTCAAGTTTGGGTAAGGTGTGATGCTTGGCACAATGTACGCCATGCTTACTGGGCGGCTGAAGTTCACATTGTCATAAAACACTTCAAACTCATCTCGGTGAGTGTGTCCAAAAAACTGGGCGGCTATGGTACTTTCAAATCTGAAATGAAAAAGGCCATGAAATCGACAGTTAATCTATTTATTTCTAACAAACAAAATTTCACAAAAGCCTATTCAAAGTAGAAAGAATGAACACCTCTTCTCTGGAATATGAGACAAAAATGAAAATTAAACACATGATGAAATTCTTCAAAGGCATTTAGAAGTTTGTGTAGTAATACCTAACAAGTATCACAGATAACAAGTTCTGTACTTGTTTCTCACAGTGATTCTGGGCTAGGTCTTGAAGTAGGAGGAAGAGTGAGGAGTGACTATAGTTTTATGCCGCACTCAACAGTATTCCAGCTATATGGCGGTCGTCCGTAAATTATCAAGTCTGGACCACACAATCCAGTGATCAAAAGCATGAACATCGATCTGTGCAACTGGGAACCAATAACATGTGTTAACCAAGTCAGTAATGTTCCAGTCAGAAAGAAAATAAAGAAGTTGTTATCTGGAAGATCTGCCTTGTTTCATCAAGTGATATTTCACTGAAAATGTGTGCTAAGTATTTATACTGTGTACTTCTTATCATGCACTGAGATATCACTTATTGCACTACACTATCTAGATATAACAGTACTGATGCAGTAAAGGTGCTCTGCTTTACTTCTCCTCTGTTGACTGTAAAGTGTAGGTGAATAGCTGAAAAATTATTGAGTGCAGTTTTAAACAACAAAATACTGATGCTGAAATTTTTCCTTATATATCATGTGTTTCTTAAAGTGACAACCTGTGCCTCTTAATGTGAAGCTCATGTGTTTCATTATGTGGTATCATGTGTTTCTTAATGTGATGCTCAAGTGTGTCTTAATGTGATGCTTGAGTGCATCTTAATGTGTTGCTCAAGTGTTTCTGAATGTAATGCCCAAGCACTTCTTTACTTACATCATGTGATGCTCATGCACCTCTGAACATTGTATGTGTCTCTCAATATGATGCCCAGTGTTTTTTGATGTGATATCATGTGCTTCTCGATGATGTTCAAGTACTCAACATATGTGCTTTTCAATGTGATGCTGCATGTGTACTGATAGAAGGCAGTGAATCTAACAACCCTGTCAATGAACTTTGATTATCACCTGTTCACAATGTTATAGTAGTTCCAGCTCCACGCCTTCAGACAATCACTGATCCCAGGGGGCATATGACCCAGAATATGCACCTACAATCACACAATACAATCATACAATAATACAATCATACAACCATAGAGCAGAGTAACAACCATTAATATAATGTTTCCAGAAGGGATCCCCGAAGCTGCGAGTGCTCCATATCTGACATCCACTTTGACTCCTTCTTCCAACCTGGAGCCAAGGCAGAGTGTAACGAACCACTCTGTTGCCGTACCAATGATGAACAACCAGGTAAGTGACATATGGTATGATATACTAATTACTGTTGACAGAGTATGGAACTCTCAAAAATTTCAGTTAGATTTAAACCTTGCCAGCCCTGACAAAACAACTCACCTGCCCACAAAATATTTTTGATATATATATATGTGTCTAAATTTTAACCTGACCGTTGGGCAGATGAATTTGAGAATCTGTCTGTCTGTATTGAAACTGAGTTTGGAACTCCCAAAAATTTCAGCTAGACCACACAGCCATCCCTGACCAAAAATTTACACATATACTTTATATTTAAGAGCAAATTGATAATGATTTATTATCCTGAAATATGGTGAATATCATCATATATATGTTTAAAATTTAGCCCAACCTTTTGGGCAGGTGGATATCAGGATCTGGGAGTCCAGGTCGAAAATAACCCATCGCAGGTGGTGGAGTAGGCAAGTATCTCAAATGCTACATAGATTCTTACAGCAGTACCCATATCACAGTGAGTGAGTGAGTGAGTGAGTGGGTTTAGCTTTACACCACACACAGCAACATTCCAGTAATATGGGGGCAGTGTGTAAATAATCAAGTCTGGACCAAGAAACAGAGTGATCAACAGCATGAGCATAGGTCTGTGTAATTGGGAACCTGACCACTCGATCCCATTAGTCGCCTCTAAGACAAGCATAGTCGCCTTTCATGCCTATTATACCCTGGACCTTCATCGGCATAGGTCATATCACAATATAATCATACAGCAATAAAATCATAATCTGTATTCACATATCACAGCTAGGTACACCAGATTTGGGCTTCACGCATTGTACCCATGTGGGGATTTGAACCTGAGTCTTTTGCATGATGAACAAAAGCATCAACCACAAGGCCACTAAACAGTCCCTTTCCCTGAAGGGCTTGATTCCCAGTACTAACCTTCTCCTTCTTCATCTCAGCATCCTGGAGAACATCCACCAGCCACTGTAACTGGCCGGCCGGGTCAGTCGTGTTAAGCAGCAGCCACCTAGAGGTTGAAGGATCAGGTTTTATGTTAAGACTAGAGCGTGGGGGACCACGGCCTCCTTTCACAAAGCACTAACGTAATCTTTGTGCAGTGATAACGAATGGGAATTAAGGTTCATCTCAGTAATGGTCGCTAGGAAAGCAGTCCCTGATGTCTTCTCACAGCTATGGGAATACTTTCAAACTATTTTAACGATTAAACACTAGGATTCTCTGCATACAAGGGCAAGTATATCTCACATATGACCAACCACAGCATATTCATCGAGCGTATTCATCGAGCAACTGAACATCAATTGTGTTCTGTGTAATAACCCGTGATTAATGTAGATAATTACAAACACACATTAACTATTAATCATTTGGCTGTTATGTTAGTCAATATTTAATCAAACATTCAAAATCATTTATTATTATGTGTGACATATTTCCATCACATTTTTCCAAACTTTGTTCCAAATAAGAAAACAGAAGGTGTAGAATTGACAATTTGACAGGAATTACGAATTGTAAATACATGCGTTATGTCCTCATAGACCGGTTGATCCTTACCCAGGGGATTCAAAAATATGTTGAAAAGCCACTTGCCATGGGGCAAGTGACTTCGAGAAAGTAGCTTGTCCTGACTAATTATCCACTTGCCTTGATTTTCTGACACAATGCATGACGTTAATGTTTACTGGACTATTTATCAAAGAGTGACAATTTCACTCTCTACTAGCTCTACTTTATGATTACTGCAAACTTTAATAGCTTCATTATGACCAGATATGAAATTAAATCAAGGATTATTTGCAGTTTGAAACCATAAGTGGAAATTATCCAGTAGTCCACGGACAAGTAAGATACCATTATCTGACTGCCCAAAATGAAAACTGACTTATCCCGGGTGTTGGGCGATGAGATTTCTCAAACCCCTGCTTACCAGTTCTGGTTATTGCAGTAGTTGGTATTGATGGACACAAGACGTAAGCCTGGGTAAGGAGACACCTGATAAAAGCTGCCTCTGTGAAAAAAAAAATAAACATCAATCTCAGATAGTCGAGCCAGTTCAAAGTTTGTTTTCTTTCTTTGTTGTTTTACGCTGTGCTCAGCAATATTCCAACCATGTGGCACTGGTCTGTAAATAACCAAGTCTGGACAAGACAATCCGGTGATCAACAGCATGATCTATGTAATTAGGATATGATGACATATATCAACACGCCTGACCACCAGATACTGTTAGTCACCTCCTACAACAAGACTGGGTTGCTCAAGATCAATTCTAAACCCGATCTTCATCTTCAGCTCATAGAAACAGTGGGAGTATGTTCTGCATCACTTGAGCCATCACGTTCGCAACATTAGTGAAGAGGTCACAAGAAACAGAATTCACTTATTGTCCATACAAGTGGAATCAACCTAAGGTCTTTGGATGACTTGAGCATCTTGGACACAATCCTCCCTCAAGCCAGCATCCTTGTAAACAGGAGTGGCTATGTCTAATTTGCAGGACTAAACATAGTAATCATCTGAATTTTCCTTAAACATGTTGAAGATAAGCAGTTATGAACATTTATTGATGTGCATTATACACTTCCCAAAATAAGTAAAAGATCATTGAGTGGGTGAATGAGTGAGTAATGTATTACATCACACTTTCCACCTATATTACAGCATGGGACACATTGGGAATCAAACTCAAACCCTGACATAACAATAAAATGCTTTAACCACTTAGCTTCCCTAAAAGATCATTGAGTGGGTGAATGAGTGAGTAATGTATTACATCACACTTTCCAACTATATTACAACATGGGACACATCGGGAATCAAACTCAAACCCTGACATAACAATAAAACGCTTTAACCACTTAGCTTCCCTAAAAGATCATTGAGTGGGTGAATGAGTGAGTAATGTATTACATCACACTTTCCAACTATATTACAACATGGGACACATTGGGAATCAAACTCCGACCCTGACATAACAATAAAACGCTTTAACCACTTAGCTTCCCTAAAAGATCATTGAGTGGGTGAATGAGTGAGTAATGTATTACATCACACTTTCCAACTATATTACAGCATGGGACACACTGGGAATCAAACTCAAACCCTGACATAACAATAAAACGCTTTAACCACTTAGCTTCCCTAAAAGATCATTGAGTGGGTGAATGAGTGAGTAATGTATTACATCACACTTTCCACCTATATTACAACACGGGACACATTGGGAATCAAACTCCGACCCTGACATAACAATAAAACGCTTTAACCACTTAGCTTCCCTAAAAGATCATTGAGTGGGTGAATGAGTGAGTAATGTATTACATCACACTTTCCACCTATATTACAACATGGGACACATTGGGAATCAAACTCCAACCCTGACATAACAATAAAACGCTTTAACCACTTAGCTTCCCTAAAAGATCATTGAGTGGGTGAATGAGTGAGTAATGTATTACATCACACTTTCCACCTATATTACAACATGGGACACACTGGGAATCAAACTCCGACCCTGACATAACAATAAAACGCTTTAACCACTTAGCTTCCCTAAAAGATCATTGAGTGGGTGAATGAGTGAGTAATGTATTACATCACACTTTCCAACTATATTACAGCATGGGACACATTGGGAATCAAACTCAAACCCTGACATAACAATAAAACGCTTTAACCACTTAGCTTCCCTAAAAGATCATTGAGTGGGTGAATGAGTGAGTAATGTATTACATCACACTTTCCAACTATATTACAGCATGGGACACATCGGGAATCAAACTCAGACCCTGACATAACAATAAAACGCTTTAACCACTTAGCTTCCCTAAAAGATCATTGAGTGGGTGAATGAGTGAGTAATGTATTACATCACACTTTCCACCTATATTACAACATGGGACACATTGGGAATCAAACTCCGACCCTGACATAACAATAAAACGCTTTAACCACTTAGCTTCCCTAAAAGATCATTGAGTGGGTGAATGAGTGAGTAATGTATTACATCACACTTTCCACCTATATTACAACATGGGACACATTGGGAATCAAACTCCAACCCTGACATAACAATAAAACGCTTTAACCACTTAGCTTCCCTAAAAGATCATTGAGTGGGTGAATGAGTGAGTAATGTATTACATCACACTTTCCAACTATATTACAGCATGGGACACATTGGGAATCAAAATCAAACCCTGACATAACAATAAAACGCTTTAACCACTTAGCTTCCCTAAAAGATCATTGAGTGGGTGAATGAGTGAGTAATGTATTACATCACACTTTCCACCAATATTACAACATGGGACACACTGGGAATCAAACTCCGACCCTGACATAACAATAAAACGCTTTAACCACTTAGCTTCCCTAAAAGATCATTGAGTGGGTGAATGAGTGAGTAATGTATTACATCACACTTTCCAACTATATTACAGCATGGGACACACTGGGAATCAAACTCCGACCCTGACATAACAATAAAACGCTTTAACCACTCAGCTTCCCTAAAAGATCATTGAGTGGGTGAATGAGTGAGTAATGTATTACATCACACTTTCCAACTATATTACAACATGGGACACACTGGGAATCAAACTCCGACCCTGACATAACAATAAAACGCTTTAACCACTTAGCTTCCCTAAAAGATCATTGAGTGGGTGAATGAGTGAGTAATGTATTACATCACACTTTCCACCTATATTACAACATGGGACACACTGGGAATCAAACTCAAACCCTGACATAACAATAAAACGCTTTAACCACTTAGCTTCCCTAAAAGATCATTGAGTGGGTGAATGAGTGAGTAATGTATTACATCACACTTTCCACCTATATTACAGCATGGGACACATTGGGAATCAAACTCAAACCCTGACATAACAATAAAACGCTTTAACCACTTAGCTTCCCTAAAAGATCATTGAGTGGGTGAATGAGTGAGTAATGTATTACATCACACTTTCCACCTATATTACAACATGGGACACACTGGGAATCAAACTCAAACCCTGACATAACAATAAAACGCTTTAACCACTTAGCTTCCCTAAAAGATCATTGAGTGGGTGAATGAGTGAGTAATGTATTACATCACACTTTCCACCTATATTACAACATGGGACACACTGGGAATCAAACTCCAACCCTGACATAACAATAAAACGCTTTAACCACTTAGCTTCCCTAAAAGATCATTGAGTGGGTGAATGAGTGAGTAATGTATTACATCACACTTTCCAACTATATTACAGCATGGGACACACTGGGAATCAAACTCCGACCCTGACATAACAATAAAACGCTTTAACCACTTAGCTTCCCTAAAAGATCATTGAGTGGGTGAATGAGTGAGTAATGTATTACATCACACTTTCCAACTATATTACAACATGGGACACACTGGGAATCAAACTCCGACCCTGACATAACAATAAAACGCTTTAACCACTTAGCTTCCCTAAAAGATCATTGAGTGGGTGAATGAGTGAGTAATGTATTACATCACACTTTCCACCTATATTACAACATGAGACACACTGGGAATCAAACTCCGACCCTGACATAACAATAAAACGCTTTAACCACTTAGCTTCCCTAAAAGATCATTGAGTGGGTGAATGAGTGAGTAATGTATTACATCACACTTTCCAACTATATTACAGCATGGGACACATTGGGAGTCAAACTCAAACCCTGACATAACAATAAAACGCTTTAACCACTTAGCTTCCCTAAAAGATCATTGAGTGGGTGAATGAGTGAGTAATGTACTACATCACACTTTCCAACTATATTACAGCATGGGACACATCGGGAATCAAACTCCGACCCTGACATAACAATAAAACGCTTTAACCACTTAGCTTCCCTAAAAGATCATTGAGTGGGTGAATGAGTGAGTAATGTATTACATCACACTTTCCACCTATATTACAACATGGGACACATTGGGAATCAAACTCCGACCCTGACATAACAATAAAACGCTTTAACCACTTAGCTTCCCTAAAAGATCATTGAGTGGGTGAATGAGTGAGTAATGTATTACATCACACTTTCCAACTATATTACAACATGGGACACATTGGGAACCAAACTCAAACCCTGACATAACAATAAAACGCTTTAACCACTTAGCTTCCCTAAAAGATCATTGAGTGGGTGAATGAGTGAGTAATGTATTACATCACACTTTCCAACTATATTACAGCATGGGACACATGGGGAATCAAAATCAAACCCTGACATAACAATAAAACGCTTTAACCACTTAGCTTCCCTAAAAGATCACTGAGTGGGTGAATGAGTGAGTAATGTATTACATCACACTTTCCACCTATATTACAACATGGGACACACTGGGAATCAAACTCCGACCCTGACATAACAATAAAACGCTTTAACCACTTAGCTTCCCTAAAAGATCATTGAGTGGGTGAATGAGTGAGTAATGTATTACATCACACTTTCCAACTATATTACAGCATGGGACACACTGGGAATCAAACTCCGACCCTGACATAACAATAAAACGCTTTAACCACTTAGCTTCCCTAAAAGATCATTGAGTGGGTGAATGAGTGAGTAATGTATTACATCACACTTTCCAACTATATTACAACATGGGACACACTGGGAATCAAACTCCGACCCTGACATAACAATAAAACGCTTTAACCACTTAGCTTCCCTAAAAGATCATTGAGTGGGTGAATGAGTGAGTAATGTATTACATCACACTTTCCACCTATATTACAACATGGGACACACTGGGAATCAAACTCAAACCCTGACATAACAATAAAACGCTTTAACCACTTAGCTTCCCTAAAAGATCATTGAGTGGGTGAATGAGTGAGTAATGTATTACATCACACTTTCCACCTATATTACAGCATGGGACACATTGGGAATCAAACTCAAACCCTGACATAACAATAAAACGCTTTAACCACTTAGCTTCCCTAAAAGATCATTGAGTGGGTGAATGAGTGAGTAATGTATTACATCACACTTTCCACCTATATTACAACATGGGACACACTGGGAATCAAACTCCGACCCTGACATAACAATAAAACGCTTTAACCACTTAGCTTCCCTAAAAGATCATTGAGTGGGTGAATGAGTGAGTAATGTATTACATCACACTTTCCACCTATATTACAACATGGGACACACTGGGAATCAAACTCCAACCCTGACATAACAATAAAACGCTTTAACCACTTAGCTTCCCTAAAAGATCATTGAGTGGGTGAATGAGTGAGTAATGTATTACATCACACTTTCCAACTATATTACAACATGGGACACATTGGGAACCAAACTCAAACCCTGACATAACAATAAAACGCTTTAACCACTTAGCTTCCCTAAAAGATCATTGAGTGGGTGAATGAGTGAGTAATGTATTACATCACACTTTCCAACTATATTACAGCATGGGACACATGGGGAATCAAAATCAAACCCTGACATAACAATAAAACGCTTTAACCACTTAGCTTCCCTAAAAGATCATTGAGTGGGTGAATGAGTGAGTAATGTATTACATCACACTTTCCACCTATATTACAACATGGGACACACTGGGAATCAAACTCCGACCCTGACATAACAATAAAACGCTTTAACCACTTAGCTTCCCTAAAAGATCATTGAGTGGGTGAATGAGTGAGTAATGTATTACATCACACTTTCCACCTATATTACAACATGGGACACACTGGGAATCAAACTCAAACCCTGACATAACAATAAAACGCTTTAACCACTTAGCTTCCCTAAAAGATCATTGAGTGGGTGAATGAGTGAGTAATGTATTACATCACACTTTCCAACTATATTACAACATGGGACACACTGGGAATCAAACTCAAACCCTGACATAACAATAAAACGCTTTAACCACTTAGCTTCCCTAAAAGATCATTGAGTGGGTGAATGAGTGAGTAATGTATTACATCACACTTTCCAACTATATTACAACATGGGACACATTGGGAACCAAACTCAAACCCTGACATAACAATAAAACGCTTTAACCACTTAGCTTCCCTAAAAGATCATTGAGTGGGTGAATGAGTGAGTAATGTATTACATCACACTTTCCAACTATATTACAGCATGGGACACATGGGGAATCAAAATCAAACCCTGACATAACAATAAAACGCTTTAACCACTTAGCTTCCCTAAAAGATCATTGAGTGGGTGAATGAGTGAGTAATGTATTACATCACACTTTCCACCTATATTACAACATGGGACACACTGGGAATCAAACTCCGACCCTGACATAACAATAAAACGCTTTAACCACTTAGCTTCCCTAAAAGATCATTGAGTGGGTGAATGAGTGAGTAATGTATTACATCACACTTTCCACCTATATTACAACATGGGACACACTGGGAATCAAACTCAAACCCTGACATAACAATAAAACGCTTTAACCACTTAGCTTCCCTAAAAGATCATTGAGTGGGTGAATGAGTGAGTAATGTATTACATCACACTTTCCAACTATATTACAACATGGGACACACTGGGAATCAAACTCAAACCCTGACATAACAATAAAACGCTTTAACCACTTAGCTTCCCTAAAAGATCATTGAGTGGGTGAATGAGTGAGTAATGTATTACATCACACTTTCCAACTATATTACAGCATGGGACACATTGGGAATCAAAATCAAACCCTGACATAACAATAAAACGCTTTAACCACTTAGCTTCCCTAAAAGATCATTGAGTGGGTGAATGAGTGAGTAATGTATTACATCACACTTTCCACCTATATTACAACACGGGAAACATTGGGAATCAAACTCCGACCCTGACATAACAATAAAACGCTTTAACCACTTAGCTTCCCTAAAAGATCATTGAGTGGGTGAATGAGTGAGTAATGTATTACATCACACTTTCCACCTATATTACAACATGGGACACACTGGGAATCAAACTCCGACCCTGACATAACAATAAAACGCTTTAACCACTTAGCTTCCCTAAAAGATCATTGAGTGGGTGAATGAGTGAGTAATGTATTACATCACACTTTCCAACTATATTACAGCATGGGACACATTGGGAATCAAACTCCGACCCTGACATAACAATAAAACGCTTTAACCACTTAGCTTCCCTAAAAGATCATTGAGTGGGTGAATGAGTGAGTAATGTATTACATCACACTTTCCAACTATATTACAACATGGGACACACTGGGAATCAAACTCCGACCCTGACATAACAATAAAACGCTTTAACCACTTAGCTTCCCTAAAAGATCATTGAGTGGGTGAATGAGTGAGTAATGTATTACATCACACTTTCCACCTATATTACAACATGGGACACACTGGGAATCAAACTCAAACCCTGACATAACAATAAAACGCTTTAACCACTTAGCTTCCCTAAAAGATCATTGAGTGGGTGAATGAGTGAGTAATGTATTACATCACACTTTCCACCTATATTACAGCATGGGACACATTGGGAATCAAACTCAAACCCTGACATAACAATAAAACGCTTTAACCACTTAGCTTCCCTAAAAGATCATTGAGTGGGTGAATGAGTGAGTAATGTATTACATCACACTTTCCACCTATATTACAACATGGGACACACTGGGAATCAAACTCCGACCCTGACATAACAATAAAACGCTTTAACCACTTAGCTTCCCTAAAAGATCATTGAGTGGGTGAATGAGTGAGTAATGTATTACATCACACTTTCCACCTATATTACAACATGGGACACACTGGGAATCAAACTCCAACCCTGACATAACAATAAAACGCTTTAACCACTTAGCTTCCCTAAAAGATCATTGAGTGGGTGAATGAGTGAGTAATGTATTACATCACACTTTCCAACTATATTACAACATGGGACACATTGGGAACCAAACTCAAACCCTGACATAACAATAAAACGCTTTAACCACTTAGCTTCCCTAAAAGATCATTGAGTGGGTGAATGAGTGAGTAATGTATTACATCACACTTTCCAACTATATTACAGCATGGGACACATGGGGAATCAAAATCAAACCCTGACATAACAATAAAACGCTTTAACCACTTAGCTTCCCTAAAAGATCATTGAGTGGGTGAATGAGTGAGTAATGTATTACATCACACTTTCCACCTATATTACAACATGGGACACACTGGGAATCAAACTCCGACCCTGACATAACAATAAAACGCTTTAACCACTTAGCTTCCCTAAAAGATCATTGAGTGGGTGAATGAGTGAGTAATGTATTACATCACACTTTCCACCTATATTACAACATGGGACACACTGGGAATCAAACTCAAACCCTGACATAACAATAAAACGCTTTAACCACTTAGCTTCCCTAAAAGATCATTGAGTGGGTGAATGAGTGAGTAATGTATTACATCACACTTTCCAACTATATTACAACATGGGACACACTGGGAATCAAACTCAAACCCTGACATAACAATAAAACGCTTTAACCACTTAGCTTCCCTAAAAGATCATTGAGTGGGTGAATGAGTGAGTAATGTATTACATCACACTTTCCAACTATATTACAGCATGGGACACATTGGGAATCAAAATCAAACCCTGACATAACAATAAAACGCTTTAACCACTTAGCTTCCCTAAAAGATCATTGAGTGGGTGAATGAGTGAGTAATGTATTACATCACACTTTCCACCTATATTACAACACGGGAAACATTGGGAATCAAACTCCGACCCTGACATAACAATAAAACGCTTTAACCACTTAGCTTCCCTAAAAGATCATTGAGTGGGTGAATGAGTGAGTAATGTATTACATCACACTTTCCACCTATATTACAACATGGGACACACTGGGAATCAAACTCCGACCCTGACATAACAATAAAACGCTTTAACCACTTAGCTTCCCTAAAAGATCATTGAGTGGGTGAATGAGTGAGTAATGTATTACATCACACTTTCCAACTATATTACAGCATGGGACACATTGGGAATCAAACTCAAACCCTGACATAACAATAAAACGCTTTAACCACTTAGCTTCCCTAAAAGATCATTGAGTGGGTGAATGAGTGAGTAATGTATTACATCACACTTTCCAACTATATTACAGCATGGGACACATCGGGAATCAAACTCAGACCCTGACATAACAATAAAACGCTTTAACCACTTAGCTTCCCTAAAAGATCATTGAGTGGGTGAATGAGTGAGTAATGTATTACATCACACTTTCCACCTATATTACAACATGGGACACATTGGGAATCAAACTCCGACCCTGACATAACAATAAAACGCTTTAACCACTTAGCTTCCCTAAAAGATCATTGAGTGGGTGAATGAGTGAGTAATGTATTACATCACACTTTCCAACTATATTACAACATGGGACACATTGGGAACCAAACTCAAACCCTGACATAACAATAAAACGCTTTAACCACTTAGCTTCCCTAAAAGATCATTGAGTGGGTGAATGAGTGAGTAATGTATTACATCACACTTTCCAACTATATTACAGCATGGGACACATGGGGAATCAAAATCAAACCCTGACATAACAATAAAACGCTTTAACCACTTAGCTTCCCTAAAAGATCACTGAGTGGGTGAATGAGTGAGTAATGTATTACATCACACTTTCCACCTATATTACAACATGGGACACACTGGGAATCAAACTCCGACCCTGACATAACAATAAAACGCTTTAACCACTTAGCTTCCCTAAAAGATCATTGAGTGGGTGAATGAGTGAGTAATGTATTACATCACACTTTCCAACTATATTACAGCATGGGACACACTGGGAATCAAACTCCGACCCTGACATAACAATAAAACGCTTTAACCACTTAGCTTCCCTAAAAGATCATTGAGTGGGTGAATGAGTGAGTAATGTATTACATCACACTTTCCAACTATATTACAACATGGGACACACTGGGAATCAAACTCCGACCCTGACATAACAATAAAACGCTTTAACCACTTAGCTTCCCTAAAAGATCATTGAGTGGGTGAATGAGTGAGTAATGTATTACATCACACTTTCCACCTATATTACAACATGGGACACACTGGGAATCAAACTCCAACCCTGACATAACAATAAAACGCTTTAACCACTTAGCTTCCCTAAAAGATCATTGAGTGGGTGAATGAGTGAGTAATGTATTACATCACACTTTCCACCTATATTACAGCATGGGACACATTGGGAATCAAACTCAAACCCTGACATAACAATAAAACGCTTTAACCACTTAGCTTCCCTAAAAGATCATTGAGTGGGTGAATGAGTGAGTAATGTATTACATCACACTTTCCACCTATATTACAACATGGGACACACTGGGAATCAAACTCCGACCCTGACATAACAATAAAACGCTTTAACCACTTAGCTTCCCTAAAAGATCATTGAGTGGGTGAATGAGTGAGTAATGTATTACATCACACTTTCCACCTATATTACAACATGGGACACACTGGGAATCAAACTCCAACCCTGACATAACAATAAAACGCTTTAACCACTTAGCTTCCCTAAAAGATCATTGAGTGGGTGAATGAGTGAGTAATGTATTACATCACACTTTCCAACTATATTACAACATGGGACACATTGGGAACCAAACTCAAACCCTGACATAACAATAAAACGCTTTAACCACTTAGCTTCCCTAAAAGATCATTGAGTGGGTGAATGAGTGAGTAATGTATTACATCACACTTTCCAACTATATTACAGCATGGGACACATGGGGAATCAAAATCAAACCCTGACATAACAATAAAACGCTTTAACCACTTAGCTTCCCTAAAAGATCATTGAGTGGGTGAATGAGTGAGTAATGTATTACATCACACTTTCCACCTATATTACAACATGGGACACACTGGGAATCAAACTCCGACCCTGACATAACAATAAAACGCTTTAACCACTTAGCTTCCCTAAAAGATCATTGAGTGGGTGAATGAGTGAGTAATGTATTACATCACACTTTCCAACTATATTACAGCATGGGACACACTGGGAATCAAACTCCGACCCTGACATAACAATAAAACGCTTTAACCACTTAGCTTCCCTAAAAGATCATTGAGTGGGTGAATGAGTGAGTAATGTATTACATCACACTTTCCACCTATATTACAACATGGGACACACTGGGAATCAAACTCAAACCCTGACATAACAATAAAACGCTTTAACCACTTAGCTTCCCTAAAAGATCATTGAGTGGGTGAATGAGTGAGTAATGTATTACATCACACTTTCCACCTATATTACAGCATGGGACACATTGGGAATCAAACTCAAACCCTGACATAACAATAAAACGCTTTAACCACTTAGCTTCCCTAAAAGATCATTGAGTGGGTGAATGAGTGAGTAATGTATTACATCACACTTTCCACCTATATTACAACATGGGACACACTGGGAATCAAACTCCGACCCTGACATAACAATAAAACGCTTTAACCACTTAGCTTCCCTAAAAGATCATTGAGTGGGTGAATGAGTGAGTAATGTATTACATCACACTTTCCACCTATATTACAACATGGGACACACTGGGAATCAAACTCCAACCCTGACATAACAATAAAACGCTTTAACCACTTAGCTTCCCTAAAAGATCATTGAGTGGGTGAATGAGTGAGTAATGTATTACATCACACTTTCCAACTATATTACAGCATGGGACACACTGGGAATCAAACTCCGACCCTGACATAACAATAAAACGCTTTAACCACTTAGCTTCCCTAAAAGATCATTGAGTGGGTGAATGAGTGAGTAATGTATTACATCACACTTTCCAACTATATTACAACATGGGACACACTGGGAATCAAACTCCGACCCTGACATAACAATAAAACGCTTTAACCACTTAGCTTCCCTAAAAGATCATTGAGTGGGTGAATGAGTGAGTAATGTATTACATCACACTTTCCACCTATATTACAACATGGGACACACTGGGAATCAAACTCCAACCCTGACATAACAATAAAACGCTTTAACCACTTAGCTTCCCTAAAAGATCATTGAGTGGGTGAATGAGTGAGTAATGTATTACATCACACTTTCCAACTATATTACAACATGGGACACACTGGGAATCAAACTCCGACCCTGACATAACAATAAAACGCTTTAACCACTTAGCTTCCCTAAAAGATCATTGAGTGGGTGAATGAGTGAGTAATGTATTACATCACACTTTCCACCTATATTACAACATGGGACACACTGGGAATCAAACTCCAACCCTGACATAACAATAAAACGCTTTAACCACTTAGCTTCCCTAAAAGATCATTGAGTGGGTGAATGAGTGAGTAATGTATTACATCACACTTTCCACCTATATTACAGCATGGGACACATTGGGAATCAAACTCAAACCCTGACATAACAATAAAACGCTTTAACCACTTAGCTTCCCTAAAAGATCATTGAGTGGGTGAATGAGTGAGTAATGTATTACATCACACTTTCCACCTATATTACAACATGGGACACACTGGGAATCAAACTCCGACCCTGACATAACAATAAAACGCTTTAACCACTTAGCTTCCCTAAAAGATCATTGAGTGGGTGAATGAGTGAGTAATGTATTACATCACACTTTCCACCTATATTACAACATGGGACACACTGGGAATCAAACTCCAACCCTGACATAACAATAAAACGCTTTAACCACTTAGCTTCCCTAAAAGATCATTGAGTGGGTGAATGAGTGAGTAATGTATTACATCACACTTTCCAACTATATTACAACATGGGACACATTGGGAATCAAACTCAAACCCTGACATAACAATAAAACGCTTTAACCACTTAGCTTCCCTAAAAGATCATTGAGTGGGTGAATGAGTGAGTAATGTATTACATCACACTTTCCAACTATATTACAGCATGGGACACATGGGGAATCAAAATCAAACCCTGACATAACAATAAAACGCTTTAACCACTTAGCTTCCCTAAAAGATCATTGAGTGGGTGAATGAGTGAGTAATGTATTACATCACACTTTCCACCTATATTACAACATGGGACACACTGGGAATCAAACTCCGACCCTGACATAACAATAAAACGCTTTAACCACTTAGCTTCCCTAAAAGATCATTGAGTGGGTGAATGAGTGAGTAATGTATTACATCACACTTTCCAACTATATTACAGCATGGGACACACTGGGAATCAAACTCCGACCCTGACATAACAATAAAACGCTTTAACCACTTAGCTTCCCTAAAAGATCATTGAGTGGGTGAATGAGTGAGTAATGTATTACATCACACTTTCCAACTATATTACAACATGGGACACACTGGGAATCAAACTCCGACCCTGACATAACAATAAAACGCTTTAACCACTTAGCTTCCCTAAAAGATCATTGAGTGGGTGAATGAGTGAGTAATGTATTACATCACACTTTCCACCTATATTACAACATGGGACACACTGGGAATCAAACTCAAACCCTGACATAACAATAAAACGCTTTAACCACTTAGCTTCCCTAAAAGATCATTGAGTGGGTGAATGAGTGAGTAATGTATTACATCACACTTTCCACCTATATTACAGCATGGGACACATTGGGAATCAAACTCAAACCCTGACATAACAATAAAACGCTTTAACCACTTAGCTTCCCTAAAAGATCATTGAGTGGGTGAATGAGTGAGTAATGTATTACATCACACTTTCCACCTATATTACAACATGGGACACACTGGGAATCAAACTCCGACCCTGACATAACAATAAAACGCTTTAACCACTTAGCTTCCCTAAAAGATCATTGAGTGGGTGAATGAGTGAGTAATGTATTACATCACACTTTCCAACTATATTACAGCATGGGACACACTGGGAATCAAACTCCGACCCTGACATAACAATAAAACGCTTTAACCACTTAGCTTCCCTAAAAGATCATTGAGTGGGTGAATGAGTGAGTAATGTATTACATCACACTTTCCAACTATATTACAACATGGGACACACTGGGAATCAAACTCCGACCCTGACATAACAATAAAACGCTTTAACCACTTAGCTTCCCTAAAAGATCATTGAGTGGGTGAATGAGTGAGTAATGTATTACATCACACTTTCCACCTATATTACAACATGGGACACACTGGGAATCAAACTCAAACCCTGACATAACAATAAAACGCTTTAACCACTTAGCTTCCCTAAAAGATCATTGAGTGGGTGAATGAGTGAGTAATGTATTACATCACACTTTCCACCTATATTACAGCATGGGACACATTGGGAATCAAACTCAAACCCTGACATAACAATAAAACGCTTTAACCACTTAGCTTCCCTAAAAGATCATTGAGTGGGTGAATGAGTGAGTAATGTATTACATCACACTTTCCACCTATATTACAACATGGGACACACTGGGAATCAAACTCCGACCCTGACATAACAATAAAACGCTTTAACCACTTAGCTTCCCTAAAAGATCATTGAGTGGGTGAATGAGTGAGTAATGTATTACATCACACTTTCCACCTATATTACAACATGGGACACACTGGGAATCAAACTCCAACCCTGACATAACAATAAAACGCTTTAACCACTTAGCTTCCCTAAAAGATCATTGAGTGGGTGAATGAGTGAGTAATGTATTACATCACACTTTCCAACTATATTACAGCATGGGACACACTGGGAATCAAACTCCGACCCTGACATAACAATAAAACGCTTTAACCACTTAGCTTCCCTAAAAGATCATTGAGTGGGTGAATGAGTGAGTAATGTATTACATCACACTTTCCAACTATATTACAACATGGGACACACTGGGAATCAAACTCCGACCCTGACATAACAATAAAACGCTTTAACCACTTAGCTTCCCTAAAAGATCATTGAGTGGGTGAATGAGTGAGTAATGTATTACATCACACTTTCCACCTATATTACAACATGGGACACACTGGGAATCAAACTCCAACCCTGACATAACAATAAAACGCTTTAACCACTTAGCTTCCCTAAAAGATCATTGAGTGGGTGAATGAGTGAGTAATGTATTACATCACACTTTCCACCTATATTACAGCATGGGACACATTGGGAATCAAACTCAAACCCTGACATAACAATAAAACGCTTTAACCACTTAGCTTCCCTAAAAGATCATTGAGTGGGTGAATGAGTGAGTAATGTATTACATCACACTTTCCACCTATATTACAACATGGGACACACTGGGAATCAAACTCCGACCCTGACATAACAATAAAACGCTTTAACCACTTAGCTTCCCTAAAAGATCATTGAGTGGGTGAATGAGTGAGTAATGTATTACATCACACTTTCCACCTATATTACAACATGGGACACACTGGGAATCAAACTCCAACCCTGACATAACAATAAAACGCTTTAACCACTTAGCTTCCCTAAAAGATCATTGAGTGGGTGAATGAGTGAGTAATGTATTACATCACACTTTCCAACTATATTACAACATGGGACACATTGGGAACCAAACTCAAACCCTGACATAACAATAAAACGCTTTAACCACTTAGCTTCCCTAAAAGATCATTGAGTGGGTGAATGAGTGAGTAATGTATTACATCACACTTTCCAACTATATTACAGCATGGGACACATGGGGAATCAAAATCAAACCCTGACATAACAATAAAACGCTTTAACCACTTAGCTTCCCTAAAAGATCATTGAGTGGGTGAATGAGTGAGTAATGTATTACATCACACTTTCCACCTATATTACAACATGGGACACACTGGGAATCAAACTCCGACCCTGACATAACAATAAAACGCTTTAACCACTTAGCTTCCCTAAAAGATCATTGAGTGGGTGAATGAGTGAGTAATGTATTACATCACACTTTCCAACTATATTACAGCATGGGACACACTGGGAATCAAACTCCGACCCTGACATAACAATAAAACGCTTTAACCACTTAGCTTCCCTAAAAGATCATTGAGTGGGTGAATGAGTGAGTAATGTATTACATCACACTTTCCAACTATATTACAACATGGGACACACTGGGAATCAAACTCCGACCCTGACATAACAATAAAACGCTTTAACCACTTAGCTTCCCTAAAAGATCATTGAGTGGGTGAATGAGTGAGTAATGTATTACATCACACTTTCCACCTATATTACAACATGGGACACACTGGGAATCAAACTCAAACCCTGACATAACAATAAAACGCTTTAACCACTTAGCTTCCCTAAAAGATCATTGAGTGGGTGAATGAGTGAGTAATGTATTACATCACACTTTCCACCTATATTACAACATGGGACACACTGGGAATCAAACTCCGACCCTGACATAACAATAAAACGCTTTAACCACTTAGCTTCCCTAAAAGATCATTGAGTGGGTGAATGAGTGAGTAATGTATTACATCACACTTTCCAACTATATTACAGCATGGGACACACTGGGAATCAAACTCCGACCCTGACATAACAATAAAACGCTTTAACCACTTAGCTTCCCTAAAAGATCATTGAGTGGGTGAATGAGTGAGTAATGTATTACATCACACTTTCCACCTATATTACAACATGGGACACACTGGGAATCAAACTCCGACCCTGACATAACAATAAAACGCTTTAACCACTTAGCTTCCCTAAAAGATCATTGAGTGGGTGAATGAGTGAGTAATGTATTACATCACACTTTCCACCTATATTACAACATGGGACACACTGGGAATCAAACTCCAACCCTGACATAACAATAAAACGCTTTAACCACTTAGCTTCCCTAAAAGATCATTGAGTGGGTGAATGAGTGAGTAATGTATTACATCACACTTTCCAACTATATTACAGCATGGGAAAAACTGGGAATCAAACTCCGACCCTGACATAGCAATAAAACGCTTTAACCACTTAGCTTCCCTAAAAGATCATTGAGTGGGTGAATGAGTGAGTAATGTATTACATCACACTTTCCAACTATATTACAACATGGGACACACTGGGAATCAAACTCCGACCCTGACATAACAATAAAACGCTTTAACCACTTAGCTTCCCTAAAAGATCATTGAGTGGGTGAATGAGTGAGTAATGTATTACATCACACTTTCCAACTATATTACAACATGGGACACACTGGGAATCAAACTCCGACCCTGACATAACAATAAAACGCTTTAACCACTTAGCTTCCCTAAAAGATCATTGAGTGGGTGAATGAGTGAGTAATGTATTACATCACACTTTCCACCTATATTACAACATGGGACACACTGGGAATCAAACTCAAACCCTGACATAACAATAAAACGCTTTAACCACTTAGCTTCCCTAAAAGATCATTGAGTGGGTGAATGAGTGAGTAATGTATTACATCACACTTTCCACCTATATTACAGCATGGGACACATTGGGAATCAAACTCAAACCCTGACATAACAATAAAACGCTTTAACCACTTAGCTTCCCTAAAAGATCATTGAGTGGGTGAATGAGTGAGTAATGTATTACATCACACTTTCCACCTATATTACAACATGGGACACACTGGGAATCAAACTCCGACCCTGACATAACAATAAAACGCTTTAACCACTTAGCTTCCCTAAAAGATCATTGAGTGGGTGAATGAGTGAGTAATGTATTACATCACACTTTCCACCTATATTACAACATGGGACACACTGGGAATCAAACTCCAACCCTGACATAACAATAAAACGCTTTAACCACTTAGCTTCCCTAAAAGATCATTGAGTGGGTGAATGAGTGAGTAATGTATTACATCACACTTTCCAACTATATTACAGCATGGGACACACTGGGAATCAAACTCCGACCCTGACATAACAATAAAACGCTTTAACCACTTAGCTTCCCTAAAAGATCATTGAGTGGGTGAATGAGTGAGTAATGTATTACATCACACTTTCCAACTATATTACAACATGGGACACACTGGGAATCAAACTCCGACCCTGACATAACAATAAAACGCTTTAACCACTTAGCTTCCCTAAAAGATCATTGAGTGGGTGAATGAGTGAGTAATGTATTACATCACACTTTCCACCTATATTACAACATGGGACACACTGGGAATCAAACTCCAACCCTGACATAACAATAAAACGCTTTAACCACTTAGCTTCCCTAAAAGATCATTGAGTGGGTGAATGAGTGAGTAATGTATTACATCACACTTTCCACCTATATTACAGCATGGGACACATTGGGAATCAAACTCAAACCCTGACATAACAATAAAACGCTTTAACCACTTAGCTTCCCTAAAAGATCATTGAGTGGGTGAATGAGTGAGTAATGTATTACATCACACTTTCCACCTATATTACAACATGGGACACACTGGGAATCAAACTCCGACCCTGACATAACAATAAAACGCTTTAACCACTTAGCTTCCCTAAAAGATCATTGAGTGGGTGAATGAGTGAGTAATGTATTACATCACACTTTCCACCTATATTACAACATGGGACACACTGGGAATCAAACTCCAACCCTGACATAACAATAAAACGCTTTAACCACTTAGCTTCCCTAAAAGATCATTGAGTGGGTGAATGAGTGAGTAATGTATTACATCACACTTTCCAACTATATTACAACATGGGACACATTGGGAACCAAACTCAAACCCTGACATAACAATAAAACGCTTTAACCACTTAGCTTCCCTAAAAGATCATTGAGTGGGTGAATGAGTGAGTAATGTATTACATCACACTTTCCAACTATATTACAGCATGGGACACATGGGGAATCAAAATCAAACCCTGACATAACAATAAAACGCTTTAACCACTTAGCTTCCCTAAAAGATCATTGAGTGGGTGAATGAGTGAGTAATGTATTACATCACACTTTCCACCTATATTACAACATGGGACACACTGGGAATCAAACTCCGACCCTGACATAACAATAAAACGCTTTAACCACTTAGCTTCCCTAAAAGATCATTGAGTGGGTGAATGAGTGAGTAATGTATTACATCACACTTTCCAACTATATTACAGCATGGGACACACTGGGAATCAAACTCCGACCCTGACATAACAATAAAACGCTTTAACCACTTAGCTTCCCTAAAAGATCATTGAGTGGGTGAATGAGTGAGTAATGTATTACATCACACTTTCCAACTATATTACAACATGGGACACACTGGGAATCAAACTCCGACCCTGACATAACAATAAAACGCTTTAACCACTTAGCTTCCCTAAAAGATCATTGAGTGGGTGAATGAGTGAGTAATGTATTACATCACACTTTCCACCTATATTACAACATGGGACACACTGGGAATCAAACTCAAACCCTGACATAACAATAAAACGCTTTAACCACTTAGCTTCCCTAAAAGATCATTGAGTGGGTGAATGAGTGAGTAATGTATTACATCACACTTTCCACCTATATTACAACATGGGACACACTGGGAATCAAACTCCGACCCTGACATAACAATAAAACGCTTTAACCACTTAGCTTCCCTAAAAGATCATTGAGTGGGTGAATGAGTGAGTAATGTATTACATCACACTTTCCAACTATATTACAGCATGGGACACACTGGGAATCAAACTCCGACCCTGACATAACAATAAAACGCTTTAACCACTTAGCTTCCCTAAAAGATCATTGAGTGGGTGAATGAGTGAGTAATGTATTACATCACACTTTCCACCTATATTACAACATGGGACACACTGGGAATCAAACTCCGACCCTGACATAACAATAAAACGCTTTAACCACTTAGCTTCCCTAAAAGATCATTGAGTGGGTGAATGAGTGAGTAATGTATTACATCACACTTTCCACCTATATTACAACATGGGACACACTGGGAATCAAACTCCAACCCTGACATAACAATAAAACGCTTTAACCACTTAGCTTCCCTAAAAGATCATTGAGTGGGTGAATGAGTGAGTAATGTATTACATCACACTTTCCAACTATATTACAGCATGGGAAAAACTGGGAATCAAACTCCGACCCTGACATAGCAATAAAACGCTTTAACCACTTAGCTTCCCTAAAAGATCATTGAGTGGGTGAATGAGTGAGTAATGTATTACATCACACTTTCCAACTATATTACAACATGGGACACACTGGGAATCAAACTCCGACCCTGACATAACAATAAAACGCTTTAACCACTTAGCTTCCCTAAAAGATCATTGAGTGGGTGAATGAGTGAGTAATGTATTACATCACACTTTCCACCTATATTACAACATGGGACACACTGGGAATCAAACTCAAACCCTGACATAACAATAAAACGCTTTAACCACTTAGCTTCCCTAAAAGATCATTGAGTGGGTGAATGAGTGAGTAATGTATTACATCACACTTTCCACCTATATTACAACATGGGACACACTGGGAATCAAACTCCAACCCTGACATAACAATAAAACGCTTTAACCACTTAGCTTCCCTAAAAGATCATTGAGTGGGTGAATGAGTGAGTAATGTATTACATCACACTTTCCACCTATATTACAACAAGGGACACATTGGGAATCAAACTCCGACCCTGACATAACAATAAAACGCTTTAACCACTTAGCTTCCCTAAAAGATCATTGAGTGGGTGAATGAGTGAGTAATGTATTACATCACACTTTCCAACTATATTACAGCATGGGACACATCGGGAATCAAACTCCGACCCTGACATAACAATAAAACGCTTTAACCACTTAGCTTCCCTAAAAGATCATTGAGTGGGTGAATGAGTGAGTAATGTATTACATCACACTTTCCACCTATATTACAACATGGGACACATCGGGAATCAAACTCCGACCCTGACATAACAATAAAACGCTTTAACCACTTAGCTTCCCTAAAAGATCATTGAGTGGGTGAATGAGTGAGTAATGTATTACATCACACTTTCCACCTATATTACAGCATGGGACACATCGGGAATCAAACTCCGACCCTGACATAACAATAAAACGCTTTAACCACTTAGCTTCCCTAAAAGATCATTGAGTGGGTGAATGAGTGAGTAATGTATTACATCACACTTTCCACCTATATTACAACATGGGACACACTGGGAATCAAACTCAAACCCTGACATAACAATAAAACGCTTTAACCACTTAGCTTCCCTAAAAGATCATTGAGTGGGTGAATGAGTGAGTAATGTATTACATCACACTTTCCACCTATATTACAGCATGGGACACATTGGGAATTAAACTCAAACCCTGACATAACAATAAAACGCTTTAACCACTTAGCTTCCCTAAAAGATCATTGAGTGGGTGAATGAGTGAGTAATGTATTACATCACACTTTCCACCTATATTACAACATGGGACACACTGGGAATCAAACTCCGACCCTGACATAACAATAAAACGCTTTAACCACTTAGCTTCCCTAAAAGATCATTGAGTGGGTGAATGAGTGAGTAATGTATTACATCACACTTTCCACCTATATTACAACATGGGACACACTGGGAATCAAACTCCAACCCTGACATAACAATAAAACGCTTTAACCACTTAGCTTCCCTAAAAGATCATTGAGTGGGTGAATGAGTGAGTAATGTATTACATCACACTTTCCACCTATATTACAACATGGGAAAAACTGGGAATCAAACTCCAACCCTGACATAACAATAAAACGCTTTAACCACTTAGCTTCCCTAAAAGATCATTGAGTGGGTGAATGAGTGAGTAATGTATTACATCACACTTTCCAACTATATTACAGCATGGGACACATCGGGAATCAAACTCCGACCCTGACATAACAATAAAACGCTTTAACCACTTAGCTTCCCTAAAAGATCATTGAGTGGGTGAATGAGTGAGTAATGTATTACATCACACTTTCCACCTATATTACAACATGGGACACACTGGGAATCAAACTCCGACCCTGACATAACAATAAAACGCTTTAACCACTTAGCTTCCCTAAAAGATCATTGAGTGGGTGAATGAGTGAGTAATGTATTACATCACACTTTCCACCTATATTACAACATGGGACACACTGGGAATCAAACTCCAACCCTGACATAACAATAAAACGCTTTAACCACTTAGCTTCCCTAAAAGATCATTGAGTGGGTGAATGAGTGAGTAATGTATTACATCACACTTTCCAACTATATTACAGCATGGGAAAAACTGGGAATCAAACTCCGACCCTGACATAGCAATAAAACGCTTTAACCACTTAGCTTCCCTAAAAGATCATTGAGTGGGTGAATGAGTGAGTAATGTATTACATCACACTTTCCAACTATATTACAACATGGGACACACTGGGAATCAAACTCCGACCCTGACATAACAATAAAACGCTTTAACCACTTAGCTTCCCTAAAAGATCATTGAGTGGGTGAATGAGTGAGTAATGTATTACATCACACTTTCCACCTATATTACAACATGGGACACACTGGGAATCAAACTCCAACCCTGACATAACAATAAAACGCTTTAACCACTTAGCTTCCCTAAAAGATCATTGAGTGGGTGAATGAGTGAGTAATGTATTACATCACACTTTCCACCTATATTACAACATGGGAAAAACTGGGAATCAAACTCCAACCCTGACATAACAATAAAACGCTTTAACCACTTAGCTTCCCTAAAAGATCATTGAGTGGGTGAATGAGTGAGTAATGTATTACATCACACTTTCCAACTATATTACAGCATGGGACACATCGGGAATCAAACTCCGACCCTGACATAACAATAAAACGCTTTAACCACTTAGCTTCCCTAAAAGATCATTGAGTGGGTGAATGAGTGAGTAATGTATTACATCACACTTTCCACCTATATTACAACATGGGACACACTGGGAATCAAACTCCGACCCTGACATAACAATAAAACGCTTTAACCACTTAGCTTCCCTAAAAGATCATTGAGTGGGTGAATGAGTGAGTAATGTATTACATCACACTTTCCACCTATATTACAACATGGGACACACTGGGAATCAAACTCCAACCCTGACATAACAATAAAACGCTTTAACCACTTAGCTTCCCTAAAAGATCATTGAGTGGGTGAATGAGTGAGTAATGTATTACATCACACTTTCCAACTATATTACAGCATGGGAAAAACTGGGAATCAAACTCCGACCCTGACATAGCAATAAAACGCTTTAACCACTTAGCTTCCCTAAAAGATCATTGAGTGGGTGAATGAGTGAGTAATGTATTACATCACACTTTCCAACTATATTACAACATGGGACACACTGGGAATCAAACTCCGACCCTGACATAACAATAAAACGCTTTAACCACTTAGCTTCCCTAAAAGATCATTGAGTGGGTGAATGAGTGAGTAATGTATTACATCACACTTTCCACCTATATTACAACATGGGACACACTGGGAATCAAACTCAAACCCTGACATAACAATAAAACGCTTTAACCACTTAGCTTCCCTAAAAGATCATTGAGTGGGTGAATGAGTGAGTAATGTATTACATCACACTTTCCACCTATATTACAACATGGGACACACTGGGAATCAAACTCCAACCCTGACATAACAATAAAACGCTTTAACCACTTAGCTTCCCTAAAAGATCATTGAGTGGGTGAATGAGTGAGTAATGTATTACATCACACTTTCCACCTATATTACAACAAGGGACACATTGGGAATCAAACTCCGACCCTGACATAACAATAAAACGCTTTAACCACTTAGCTTCCCTAAAAGATCATTGAGTGGGTGAATGAGTGAGTAATGTATTACATCACACTTTCCAACTATATTACAGCATGGGACACATCGGGAATCAAACTCCGACCCTGACATAACAATAAAACGCTTTAACCACTTAGCTTCCCTAAAAGATCATTGAGTGGGTGAATGAGTGAGTAATGTATTACATCACACTTTCCACCTATATTACAACATGGGACACATCGGGAATCAAACTCCGACCCTGACATAACAATAAAACGCTTTAACCACTTAGCTTCCCTAAAAGATCATTGAGTGGGTGAATGAGTGAGTAATGTATTACATCACACTTTCCACCTATATTACAGCATGGGACACATCGGGAATCAAACTCCGACCCTGACATAACAATAAAACGCTTTAACCACTTAGCTTCCCTAAAAGATCATTGAGTGGGTGAATGAGTGAGTAATGTATTACATCACACTTTCCACCTATATTACAACAAGGGACACATTGGGAATCAAACTCCGACCCTGACATAACAATAAAACGCTTTAACCACTTAGCTTCCCTAAAAGATCATTGAGTGGGTGAATGAGTGAGTAATGTATTACATCACACTTTCCAACTATATTACAGCATGGGACACATCGGGAATCAAACTCAGACCCTGACATAACAATAAAACGCTTTAACCACTTAGCTTCCCTAAAAGATCATTGAGTGGGTGAATGAGTGAGTAATGTATTACATCACACTTTCCACCTATATTACAACATGGGACACATCGGGAATCAAACTCCGACCCTGACATAACAATAAAACGCTTTAACCACTTAGCTTCCCTAAAAGATCATTGAGTGGGTGAATGAGTGAGTAATGTATTACATCACACTTTCCACCTATATTACAACATGGGACACATCGGGAATCAAACTCCGACCCTGACATAACAATAAAACGCTTTAACCACTTAGCTTCCCTAAAAGATCATTGAGTGGGTGAATGAGTGAGTAATGTATTACATCACACTTTCCACCTATATTACAGCATGGGACACATTGGGAATCAAACTCCGACGCTGACATAACAATAAAACGCTTTAACCACTTAGCTTCCCTAAAAGATCATTGAGTGGGTGAATGAGTGAGTAATGTATTACATCACACTTTCCACCTATATTACAACAAGGGACACATTGGGAATCAAACTCCGACCCTGACATAACAATAAAACGCTTTAACCACTTAGCTTCCCTAAAAGATCATTGAGTGGGTGAATGAGTGAGTAATGTATTACATCACACTTTCCAACTATATTACAGCATGGGACACATCGGGAATCAAACTCAGACCCTGACATAACAATAAAACGCTTTAACCACTTAGCTTCCCTAAAAGATCATTGAGTGGGTGAATGAGTGAGTAATGTATTACATCACACTTTCCACCTATATTACAACATGGGACACATCGGGAATCAAACTCCGACCCTGACATAACAATAAAACGCTTTAACCACTTAGCTTCCCTAAAAGATCATTGAGTGGGTGAATGAGTGAGTAATGTATTACATCACACTTTCCACCTATATTACAACATGGGACACATCGGGAATCAAAATCAAACCCTGACATAACAATAAAACGCTTTAACCACTTAGCTTCCCTAAAAGATCATTGAGTGGGTGAATGAGTGAGTAATGTATTACATCACACTTTCCACCTATATTACAACATGGGACACACTGGGAATCAAACTCCGACCCTGACATAACAATAAAACGCTTTAACCACTTAGCTTCCCTAAAAGATCATTGAGTGGGTGAATGAGTGAGTAATGTATTACATCACACTTTCCAACTATATTACAACATGGGACACACTGAGAATCAAACTCCGACCCTGACATAACAATAAAACGCTTTAACCACTTAGCTTCCCTAAAAGATCATTGAGTGGGTGAATGAGTGAGTAATGTATTACATCACACTTTCCAACTATATTACAGCATGGGACACATTGGGAATCAAACTCAAACCCTGACATAGCAATAAAACGCTTTAACCACTTAGCTTCCCTAAAAGATCATTGAGTGGGTGAATGAGTGAGTAATGTATTACATCACACTTTCCACCTATATTACAACATGGGACACACTGGGAATCAAACTCCGACCCTGACATAACAATAAAACGCTTTAACCACTTAGCTTCCCTAAAAGATCATTGAGTGGGTGAATGAGTGAGTAATGTATTACATCACACTTTCCACCTATATTACAACATGGGACACATTGGGAATCAAACTCCGACCCTGACATAACAATAAAACGCTTTAACCACTTAGCTTCCCTAAAAGATCATTGAGTGGGTGAATGAGTGAGTAATGTATTACATCACACTTTCCACCTATATTACAACATGGGACACACTGGGAATCAAACTCAAACCCTGACATAACAATAAAACGCTTTAACCACTTAGCTTCCCTAAAAGATCATTGAGTGGGTGAATGAGTGAGTAATGTATTACATCACACTTTCCACCTATATTACAACATGGGACACACTGGGAATCAAACTCAAACCCTGACATAACAATAAAACGCTTTAACCACTTAGCTTCCCTAAAAGATCATTGAGTGGGTGAATGAGTGAGTAATGTATTACATCACACTTTCCACCTATATTACAACATGGGACACATCGGGAATCAAACTCCGACCCTGACATAACAATAAAACGCTTTAACCACTTAGCTTCCCTAAAAGATCATTGAGTGGGTGAATGAGTGAGTAATGTATTACATCACACTTTCCACCTATATTACAACATGGGACACACTGGGAATCAAACTCAAACCCTGACATAACAATAAAACGCTTTAACCACTTAGCTTCCCTAAAAGATCATTGAGTGGGTGAATGAGTGAGTAATGTATTACATCACACTTTCCAACTATATTACAGCATGGGACACATTGGGAATCAAACTCCGACGCTGACATAACAATAAAACGCTTTAACCACTTAGCTTCCCTAAAAGATCATTGAGTGGGTGAATGAGTGAGTAATGTATTACATCACACTTTCCACCTATATTACAACAAGGGACACATTGGGAATCAAACTCCGACCCTGACATAACAATAAAACGCTTTAACCACTTAGCTTCCCTAAAAGATCATTGAGTGGGTGAATGAGTGAGTAATGTATTACATCACACTTTCCAACTATATTACAGCATGGGACACATCGGGAATCAAACTCAGACCCTGACATAACAATAAAACGCTTTAACCACTTAGCTTCCCTAAAAGATCATTGAGTGGGTGAATGAGTGAGTAATGTATTACATCACACTTTCCACCTATATTACAACATGGGACACATCGGGAATCAAACTCCGACCCTGACATAACAATAAAACGCTTTAACCACTTAGCTTCCCTAAAAGATCATTGAGTGGGTGAATGAGTGAGTAATGTATTACATCACACTTTCCACCTATATTACAACATGGGACACATCGGGAATCAAACTCCGACCCTGACATAACAATAAAACGCTTTAACCACTTAGCTTCCCTAAAAGATCATTGAGTGGGTGAATGAGTGAGTAATGTATTACATCACACTTTCCACCTATATTACAACATGGGACACACTGGGAATCAAACTCCGACCCTGACATAACAATAAAACGCTTTAACCACTTAGCTTCCCTAAAAGATCATTGAGTGGGTGAATGAGTGAGTAATGTATTACATCACACTTTCCAACTATATTACAACATGGGACACACTGAGAATCAAACTCCGACCCTGACATAACAATAAAACGCTTTAACCACTTAGCTTCCCTAAAAGATCATTGAGTGGGTGAATGAGTGAGTAATGTATTACATCACACTTTCCAACTATATTACAGCATGGGACACATTGGGAATCAAACTCAAACCCTGACATAGCAATAAAACGCTTTAACCACTTAGCTTCCCTAAAAGATCATTGAGTGGGTGAATGAGTGAGTAATGTATTACATCACACTTTCCACCTATATTACAACATGGGACACACTGGGAATCAAACTCCGACCCTGACATAACAATAAAACGCTTTAACCACTTAGCTTCCCTAAAAGATCATTGAGTGGGTGAATGAGTGAGTAATGTATTACATCACACTTTCCACCTATATTACAACATGGGACACATTGGGAATCAAACTCCGACCCTGACATAACAATAAAACGCTTTAACCACTTAGCTTCCCTAAAAGATCATTGAGTGGGTGAATGAGTGAGTAATGTATTACATCACACTTTCCACCTATATTACAACATGGGACACACTGGGAATCAAACTCAAACCCTGACATAACAATAAAACGCTTTAACCACTTAGCTTCCCTAAAAGATCATTGAGTGGGTGAATGAGTGAGTAATGTATTACATCACACTTTCCACCTATATTACAACATGGGACACACTGGGAATCAAACTCAAACCCTGACATAACAATAAAACGCTTTAACCACTTAGCTTCCCTAAAAGATCATTGAGTGGGTGAATGAGTGAGTAATGTATTACATCACACTTTCCACCTATATTACAACATGGGACACATCGGGAATCAAACTCCGACCCTGACATAACAATAAAACGCTTTAACCACTTAGCTTCCCTAAAAGATCATTGAGTGGGTGAATGAGTGAGTAATGTATTACATCACACTTTCCACCTATATTACAACATGGGACACATCGGGAATCAAACTCCGACCCTGACATAACAATAAAACGCTTTAACCACTTAGCTTCCCTAAAAGATCATTGAGTGGGTGAATGAGTGAGTAATGTATTACATCACACTTTCCACCTATATTACAGCATGGGACACATCGGGAATCAAACTCCGACCCTGACATAACAATAAAACGCTTTAACCACTTAGCTTCCCTAAAAGATCATTGAGTGGGTGAATGAGTGAGTAATGTATTACATCACACTTTCCACCTATATTACAACATGGGACACATCGGGAATCAAACTCCGACCCTGACATAACAATAAAACGCTTTAACCACTTAGCTTCCCTAAAAGATCATTGAGTGGGTGAATGAGTGAGTAATGTATTACATCACACTTTCCACCTACATTACAACATGGGACACACTGGGAATCAAACTCAAACCCTGACATAACAATAAAACGCTTTAACCACTTAGCTTCCCTAAAAGATCATTGAGTGGGTGAATGAGTGAGTAATGTATTACATCACACTTTCCACCTATATTACAGCATGGGACACATTGGGAATCAAACTCAAACCCTGACATAACAATAAAACGCTTTAACCACTTAGCTTCCCTAAAAGATCATTGAGTGGGTGAATGAGTGAGTAATGTATTACATCACACTTTCCACCTATATTACAACATGGGACACACTGGGAATCAAACTCCAACCCTGACATAACAATAAAACGCTTCAACCACTTAGCTTCCCTAAAAGATCATTGAGTGGGTGAATGAGTGAGTAATGTATTACATCACACTTTCCAACTATATTACAGCATGGGACACACTGGGAATCAAACTCCGACCCTGACATAACAATAAAACGCTTTAACCACTTAGCTTCCCTAAAAGATCATTGAGTGGGTGAATGAGTGAGTAATGTATTACATCACACTTTCCAACTATATTACAACATGGGACACACTGGGAATCAAACTCAAACCCTGACATAACAATAAAACGCTTTAACCACTTAGCTTCCCTAAAAGATCATTGAGTGGGTGAATGAGTGAGTAATGTATTACATCACACTTTCCACCTATATTACAACATGGGACACATCGGGAATCAAACTCCGACCCTGACATAACAATAAAACGCTTTAACCACTTAGCTTCCCTAAAAGATCATTGAGTGGGTGAATGAGTGAGTAATGTATTACATCACACTTTCCACCTATATTACAACATGGGACACACTGGGAATCAAACTCAAACCCTGACATAACAATAAAACGCTTTAACCACTTAGCTTCCCTAAAAGATCATTGAGTGGGTGAATGAGTGAGTAATGTATTACATCACACTTTCCAACTATATTACAGCATGGGACACATTGGGAATCAAACTCCGACGCTGACATAACAATAAAACGCTTTAACCACTTAGCTTCCCTAAAAGATCATTGAGTGGGTGAATGAGTGAGTAATGTATTACATCACACTTTCCACCTATATTACAACAAGGGACACATTGGGAATCAAACTCCGACCCTGACATAACAATAAAACGCTTTAACCACTTAGCTTCCCTAAAAGATCATTGAGTGGGTGAATGAGTGAGTAATGTATTACATCACACTTTCCAACTATATTACAGCATGGGACACATCGGGAATCAAACTCAGACCCTGACATAACAATAAAACGCTTTAACCACTTAGCTTCCCTAAAAGATCATTGAGTGGGTGAATGAGTGAGTAATGTATTACATCACACTTTCCACCTATATTACAACATGGGACACATCGGGAATCAAACTCCGACCCTGACATAACAATAAAACGCTTTAACCACTTAGCTTCCCTAAAAGATCATTGAGTGGGTGAATGAGTGAGTAATGTATTACATCACACTTTCCACCTATATTACAACATGGGACACATCGGGAATCAAACTCCGACCCTGACATAACAATAAAACGCTTTAACCACTTAGCTTCCCTAAAAGATCATTGAGTGGGTGAATGAGTGAGTAATGTATTACATCACACTTTCCACCTATATTACAACATGGGACACACTGGGAATCAAACTCCGACCCTGACATAACAATAAAACGCTTTAACCACTTAGCTTCCCTAAAAGATCATTGAGTGGGTGAATGAGTGAGTAATGTATTACATCACACTTTCCAACTATATTACAACATGGGACACACTGAGAATCAAACTCCGACCCTGACATAACAATAAAACGCTTTAACCACTTAGCTTCCCTAAAAGATCATTGAGTGGGTGAATGAGTGAGTAATGTATTACATCACACTTTCCAACTATATTACAGCATGGGACACATTGGGAATCAAACTCAAACCCTGACATAGCAATAAAACGCTTTAACCACTTAGCTTCCCTAAAAGATCATTGAGTGGGTGAATGAGTGAGTAATGTATTACATCACACTTTCCACCTATATTACAACATGGGACACACTGGGAATCAAACTCCGACCCTGACATAACAATAAAACGCTTTAACCACTTAGCTTCCCTAAAAGATCATTGAGTGGGTGAATGAGTGAGTAATGTATTACATCACACTTTCCACCTATATTACAACATGGGACACATTGGGAATCAAACTCCGACCCTGACATAACAATAAAACGCTTTAACCACTTAGCTTCCCTAAAAGATCATTGAGTGGGTGAATGAGTGAGTAATGTATTACATCACACTTTCCACCTATATTACAACATGGGACACACTGGGAATCAAACTCAAACCCTGACATAACAATAAAACGCTTTAACCACTTAGCTTCCCTAAAAGATCATTGAGTGGGTGAATGAGTGAGTAATGTATTACATCACACTTTCCACCTATATTACAACATGGGACACACTGGGAATCAAACTCAAACCCTGACATAACAATAAAACGCTTTAACCACTTAGCTTCCCTAAAAGATCATTGAGTGGGTGAATGAGTGAGTAATGTATTACATCACACTTTCCACCTATATTACAACATGGGACACATCGGGAATCAAACTCCGACCCTGACATAACAATAAAACGCTTTAACCACTTAGCTTCCCTAAAAGATCATTGAGTGGGTGAATGAGTGAGTAATGTATTACATCACACTTTCCACCTATATTACAACATGGGACACATCGGGAATCAAACTCCGACCCTGACATAACAATAAAACGCTTTAACCACTTAGCTTCCCTAAAAGATCATTGAGTGGGTGAATGAGTGAGTAATGTATTACATCACACTTTCCACCTATATTACAGCATGGGACACATCGGGAATCAAACTCCGACCCTGACATAACAATAAAACGCTTTAACCACTTAGCTTCCCTAAAAGATCATTGAGTGGGTGAATGAGTGAGTAATGTATTACATCACACTTTCCACCTATATTACAACATGGGACACATCGGGAATCAAACTCCGACCCTGACATAACAATAAAACGCTTTAACCACTTAGCTTCCCTAAAAGATCATTGAGTGGGTGAATGAGTGAGTAATGTATTACATCACACTTTCCACCTATATTACAACATGGGACACACTGGGAATCAAACTCAAACCCTGACATAACAATAAAACGCTTTAACCACTTAGCTTCCCTAAAAGATCATTGAGTGGGTGAATGAGTGAGTAATGTATTACATCACACTTTCCACCTATATTACAGCATGGGACACATTGGGAATCAAACTCAAACCCTGACATAACAATAAAACGCTTTAACCACTTAGCTTCCCTAAAAGATCATTGAGTGGGTGAATGAGTGAGTAATGTATTACATCACACTTTCCACCTATATTACAACATGGGACACACTGGGAATCAAACTCCAACCCTGACATAACAATAAAACGCTTCAACCACTTAGCTTCCCTAAAAGATCATTGAGTGGGTGAATGAGTGAGTAATGTATTACATCACACTTTCCAACTATATTACAGCATGGGACACACTGGGAATCAAACTCCGACCCTGACATAACAATAAAACGCTTTAACCACTTAGCTTCCCTAAAAGATCATTGAGTGGGTGAATGAGTGAGTAATGTATTACATCACACTTTCCAACTATATTACAACATGGGACACACTGGGAATCAAACTCAAACCCTGACATAACAATAAAACGCTTTAACCACTTAGCTTCCCTAAAAGATCATTGAGTGGGTGAATGAGTGAGTAATGTATTACATCACACTTTCCAACTATATTACAGCATGGGACACATTGGGAATCAAACTCCGACCCTGACATAACAATAAAACGCTTTAACCACTTAGCTTCCCTAAAAGATCATTGAGTGGGTGAATGAGTGAGTAATGTATTACATCACACTTTCCACCTATATTACAACAAGGGACACATTGGGAATCAAACTCCGACCCTGACATAACAATAAAACGCTTTAACCACTTAGCTTCCCTAAAAGATCATTGAGTGGGTGAATGAGTGAGTAATGTATTACATCACACTTTCCAACTATATTACAGCATGGGACACATCGGGAATCAAACTCAGACCCTGACATAACAATAAAACGCTTTAACCACTTAGCTTCCCTAAAAGATCATTGAGTGGGTGAATGAGTGAGTAATGTATTACATCACACTTTCCACCTATATTACAACATGGGACACATCGGGAATCAAACTCCGACCCTGACATAACAATAAAACGCTTTAACCACTTAGCTTCCCTAAAAGATCATTGAGTGGGTGAATGAGTGAGTAATGTATTACATCACACTTTCCACCTATATTACAACATGGGACACATCGGGAATCAAACTCCGACCCTGACATAACAATAAAACGCTTTAACCACTTAGCTTCCCTAAAAGATCATTGAGTGGGTGAATGAGTGAGTAATGTATTACATCACACTTTCCACCTATATTACAACATGGGACACACTGGGAATCAAACTCCGACCCTGACATAACAATAAAACGCTTTAACCACTTAGCTTCCCTAAAAGATCATTGAGTGGGTGAATGAGTGAGTAATGTATTACATCACACTTTCCAACTATATTACAACATGGGACACACTGAGAATCAAACTCCGACCCTGACATAACAATAAAACGCTTTAACCACTTAGCTTCCCTAAAAGATCATTGAGTGGGTGAATGAGTGAGTAATGTATTACATCACACTTTCCAACTATATTACAGCATGGGACACATTGGGAATCAAACTCAAACCCTGACATAGCAATAAAACGCTTTAACCACTTAGCTTCCCTAAAAGATCATTGAGTGGGTGAATGAGTGAGTAATGTATTACATCACACTTTCCACCTATATTACAACATGGGACACACTGGGAATCAAACTCCGACCCTGACATAACAATAAAACGCTTTAACCACTTAGCTTCCCTAAAAGATCATTGAGTGGGTGAATGAGTGAGTAATGTATTACATCACACTTTCCACCTATATTACAACATGGGACACATTGGGAATCAAACTCCGACCCTGACATAACAATAAAACGCTTTAACCACTTAGCTTCCCTAAAAGATCATTGAGTGGGTGAATGAGTGAGTAATGTATTACATCACACTTTCCACCTATATTACAACATGGGACACACTGGGAATCAAACTCAAACCCTGACATAACAATAAAACGCTTTAACCACTTAGCTTCCCTAAAAGATCATTGAGTGGGTGAATGAGTGAGTAATGTATTACATCACACTTTCCACCTATATTACAACATGGGACACATCGGGAATCAAACTCCGACCCTGACATAACAATAAAACGCTTTAACCACTTAGCTTCCCTAAAAGATCATTGAGTGGGTGAATGAGTGAGTAATGTATTACATCACACTTTCCAACTATATTACAGCATGGGACACATCGGGAATCAAACTCAAACCCTGACATAGCAATAAAACGCTTTAACCACTTAGCTTCCCTAAAAGATCATTGAGTGGGTGAATGAGTGAGTAATGTATTACATCACACTTTCCACCTATATTACAACATGGGACACACTGGGAATCAAACTCCGACCCTGACATAACAATAAAACGCTTTAACCACTTAGCTTCCCTAAAAGATCATTGAGTGGGTGAATGAGTGAGTAATGTATTACATCACACTTTCCAACTATATTACAGCATGGGACACATTGGGAATCAAACTCAAACCCTGACATAGCAATAAAACGCTTTAACCACTTAGCTTCCCTAAAAGATCATTGAGTGGGTGAATGAGTGAGTAATGTATTACATCACACTTTCCACCTATATTACAACATGGGACACACTGGGAATCAAACTCCGACCCTGACATAACAATAAAACGCTTTAACCACTTAGCTTCCCTAAAAGATCATTGAGTGGGTGAATGAGTGAGTAATGTATTACATCACACTTTCCACCTATATTACAACATGGGACACATTGGGAATCAAACTCCGACCCTGACATAACAATAAAACGCTTTAACCACTTAGCTTCCCTAAAAGATCATTGAGTGGGTGAATGAGTGAGTAATGTATTACATCACACTTTCCACCTATATTACAACATGGGACACACTGGGAATCAAACTCAAACCCTGACATAACAATAAAACGCTTTAACCACTTAGCTTCCCTAAAAGATCATTGAGTGGGTGAATGAGTGAGTAATGTATTACATCACACTTTCCACCTATATTACAACATGGGACACATCGGGAATCAAACTCCGACCCTGACATAACAATAAAACGCTTTAACCACTTAGCTTCCCTAAAAGATCATTGAGTGGGTGAATGAGTGAGTAATGTATTACATCACACTTTCCAACTATATTACAGCATGGGACACATCGGGAATCAAACTCAAACCCTGACATAGCAATAAAACGCTTTAACCACTTAGCTTCCCTAAAAGATCATTGAGTGGGTGAATGAGTGAGTAATGTATTACATCACACTTTCCACCTATATTACAACATGGGACACACTGGGAATCAAACTCCGACCCTGACATAACAATAAAACGCTTTAACCACTTAGCTTCCCTAAAAGATCATTGAGTGGGTGAATGAGTGAGTAATGTATTACATCACACTTTCCACCTATATTACAACATGGGACACATTGGGAATCAAACTCAAACCCTGACATAACAATAAAACGCTTTAACCACTTAGCTTCCCTAAAAGATCATTGAGTGGGTGAATGAGTGAGTAATGTATTACATCACACTTTCCACCTATATTACAACATGGGACACACTGGGAATCAAACTCAAACCCTGACATAACAATAAAACGCTTTAACCACTTAGCTTCCCTAAAAGATCATTGAGTGGGTGAATGAGTGAGTAATGTATTACATCACACTTTCCACCTATATTACAACATGGGACACACTGGGAATCAAACTCAAACCCTGACATAACAATAAAACGCTTTAACCACTTAGCTTCCCTAAAAGATCATTGAGTGGGTGAATGAGTGAGTAATGTATTACATCACACTTTCCACCTATATTACAGCATGGGACACATCGGGAATCAAACTCCGACCCTGACATAACAATAAAACGCTTTAACCACTTAGCTTCCCTAAAAGATCATTGAGTGGGTGAATGAGTGAGTAATGTATTACATCACACTTTCCACCTATATTACAACATGGGACACATCGGGAATCAAACTCCGACCCTGACATAACAATAAAACGCTTTAACCACTTAGCTTCCCTAAAAGATCATTGAGTGGGTGAATGAGTGAGTAATGTATTACATCACACTTTCCACCTATATTACAACATGGGACACACTGGGAATCAAACTCAAACCCTGACATAACAATAAAACGCTTTAACCACTTAGCTTCCCTAAAAGATCATTGAGTGGGTGAATGAGTGAGTAATGTATTACATCACACTTTCCACCTATATTACAGCATGGGACACATTGGGAATCAAACTCAAACCCTGACATAACAATAAAACGCTTTAACCACTTAGCTTCCCTAAAAGATCATTGAGTGGGTGAATGAGTGAGTAATGTATTACATCACACTTTCCACCTATATTACAACATGGGACACACTGGGAATCAAACTCCGACCCTGACATAACAATAAAACGCTTTAACCACTTAGCTTCCCTAAAAGATCATTGAGTGGGTGAATGAGTGAGTAATGTATTACATCACACTTTCCACCTATATTACAACATGGGACACATTGGGAATCAAACTCCGACCCTGACATAACAATAAAACGCTTTAACCACTTAGCTTCCCTAAAAGATCATTGAGTGGGTGAATGAGTGAGTAATGTATTACATCACACTTTCCACCTATATTACAACATGGGACACACTGGGAATCAAACTCAAACCCTGACATAACAATAAAACGCTTTAACCACTTAGCTTCCCTAAAAGATCATTGAGTGGGTGAATGAGTGAGTAATGTATTACACCACACTTTCCACCTATATTACAACATGGGACACACTGGGAATCAAACTCAAACCCTGACATAACAATAAAACGCTTTAACCACTTAGCTTCCCTAAAAGATCATTGAGTGGGTGAATGAGTGAGTAATGTATTACATCACACTTTCCACCTATATTACAGCATGGGACACATCGGGAATCAAACTCCGACCCTGACATAACAATAAAACGCTTTAACCACTTAGCTTCCCTAAAAGATCATTGAGTGGGTGAATGAGTGAGTAATGTATTACATCACACTTTCCACCTATATTACAACATGGGACACATCGGGAATCAAACTCCGACCCTGACATAACAATAAAACGCTTTAACCACTTAGCTTCCCTAAAAGATCATTGAGTGGGTGAATGAGTGAGTAATGTATTACATCACACTTTCCACCTATATTACAACATGGGACACACTGGGAATCAAACTCAAACCCTGACATAACAATAAAACGCTTTAACCACTTAGCTTCCCTAAAAGATCATTGAGTGGGTGAATGAGTGAGTAATGTATTACATCACACTTTCCACCTATATTACAGCATGGGACACATTGGGAATCAAACTCAAACCCTGACATAACAATAAAACGCTTTAACCACTTAGCTTCCCTAAAAGATCATTGAGTGGGTGAATGAGTGAGTAATGTATTACATCACACTTTCCACCTATATTACAACATGGGACACACTGGGAATCAAACTCCGACCCTGACATAACAATAAAACGCTTTAACCACTTAGCTTCCCTAAAAGATCATTGAGTGGGTGAATGAGTGAGTAATGTATTACATCACACTTTCCACCTATATTACAACATGGGACACATTGGGAATCAAACTCCGACCCTGACATAACAATAAAACGCTTTAACCACTTAGCTTCCCTAAAAGATCATTGAGTGGGTGAATGAGTGAGTAATGTATTACATCACACTTTCCACCTATATTACAACATGGGACACACTGGGAATCAAACTCAAACCCTGACATAACAATAAAACGCTTTAACCACTTAGCTTCCCTAAAAGATCATTGAGTGGGTGAATGAGTGAGTAATGTATTACATCACACTTTCCACCTATATTACAACATGGGACACACTGGGAATCAAACTCAAACCCTGACATAACAATAAAACGCTTTAACCACTTAGCTTCCCTAAAAGATCATTGAGTGGGTGAATGAGTGAGTAATGTATTACATCACACTTTCCACCTATATTACAGCATGGGACACATCGGGAATCAAACTCCGACCCTGACATAACAATAAAACGCTTTAACCACTTAGCTTCCCTAAAAGATCATTGAGTGGGTGAATGAGTGAGTAATGTATTACATCACACTTTCCACCTATATTACAACATGGGACACATCGGGAATCAAACTCCGACCCTGACATAACAATAAAACGCTTTAACCACTTAGCTACCCTAAAAGATCATTGAGTGGGTGAATGAGTGAGTAATGTATTACATCACACTTTCCACCTATATTACAACATGGGACACACTGGGAATCAAACTCAAACCCTGACATAACAATAAAACGCTTTAACCACTTAGCTTCCCTAAAAGATCATTGAGTGGGTGAATGAGTGAGTAATGTATTACATCACACTTTCCACCTATATTACAGCATGGGACACATTGGGAATCAAACTCCGACCCTGACATAACAATAAAACGCTTTAACCACTTAGCTTCCCTAAAAGATCATTGAGTGGGTGAATGAGTGAGTAATGTATTACATCACACTTTCCAACTATATTACAACATGGGACACACTGGGAATCAAACTCCGACCCTGACATAACAATAAAACGCTTTAACCACTTAGCTTCCCTAAAAGATCATTGAGTGGGTGAATGAGTGAGTAATGTATTACATCACACTTTCCAACTATATTACAACATGGGACACACCGGGAATCAAACTCCAACCCTGACATAACAATAAAACGCTTTAACCACTTAGCTTCCCTAAAAGATCATTGAGTGGGTGAATGAGTGAGTAATGTATTACATCACACTTTCCACCTATATTACAACATGGGACACACTGGGAATCAAACTCCAACTCTGACATAACAATAAAACGCTTTAACCACTTAGCTTCCCTAAAAGATCATTGAGTGGGTGAATGAGTGAGTAATGTATTACATCACACTTTCCACCTATATTACAACAAGGGACACATTGGGAATCAAACTCCGATCCTGACATAACAATAAAACGCTTTAACCACTTAGCTACCCTAAAAGATCATTGAGTGGGTGAATGAGTGAGTAATGTATTACATCACACTTTCCACCTATATTACAACATGGGACACACTGGGAATCAAACTCCAACCCTGACATAACAATAAAACGCTTTAACCACTTAGCTTCCCTAAAAGATCATTGAGTGGGTGAATGAGTGAGTAATGTATTACATCACACTTTCCACCTATATTACAGCATGGGACACATTGGGAATCAAACTCAAACCCTGACATAACAATAAAACGCTTTAACCACTTAGCTTCCCTAAAAGATCATTGAGTGGGTGAATGAGTGAGTAATGTATTACATCACACTTTCCAACTATATTACAACATGGGACACACTGGGAATCAAACTCCGACCCTGACATAACAATAAAACGCTTTAACCACTTAGCTTCCCTAAAAGATCATTGAGTGGGTGAATGAGTGAGTAATGTATTACATCACACTTTCCACCTATATTACAACATGGGACACACTGGGAATCAAACTCCAACCCTGACATAACAATAAAACGCTTTAACCACTTAGCTTCCCTAAAAGATCATTGAGTGGGTGAACGAGTGAGTAATGTATTACATCACACTTTCCACCTATATTACAACATGGGACACATCGGGAATCAAACTCCGACCCTGACATAACAATAAAACGCTTTAACCACTTAGCTTCCCTAAAAGTTCATTGAGTGGGTGAATGAGTGAGTAATGTATTACATCACACTTTCCACCTATATTACAGCATGGGACACATCGGGAATCAAACTCCGACCCTGACATAACAATAAAACGCTTTAACCACTTAGCTTCCCTAAAAGATCATTGAGTGGGTGAATGAGTGAGTAATGTATTACATCACACCTTCCACCTATATTACAACATGGGACACATCGGGAATCAAACTCCGACCCTGACATAACAATAAAACGCTTTAACCACTTAGCTTCCCTAAAAGATCATTGAGTGGGTGAATGAGTGAGTAATGTATTACATCACACTTTCCACCTATATTACAACATGGGACACATTGGGAATCAAACTCCGACCCTGACATAACAATAAAACGCTTTAACCACTTAGCTTCCCTAAAAGATCATTGAGTGGGTGAATGAGTGAGTAATGTATTACATCACACTTTCCAACTATATTACAACATGGGACACACTGAGAATCAAACTCCGACCCTGACATAACAATAAAACGCTTTAACCACTTAGCTTCCCTAAAAGATCATTGAGTGGGTGAATGAGTGAGTAATGTATTACATCACACTTTCCAACTATATTACAGCATGGGACACATTGGGAATCAAACTCCAACCCTGACATAACAATAAAACGCTTTAACCACTTAGCTTCCCTAAAAGATCATTGAGTGGGTGAATGAGTGAGTAATGTATTACATCACACTTTCCAACTATATTACAACATGGGACACACTGGGAATCAAACTCCGACCCTGACATAACAATAAAACGCTTTAACCACTTAGCTTCCCTAAAAGATCATTGAGTGGGTGAATGAGTGAGTAATGTATTACATCACACTTTCCACCTATATTACAACATGGGACACACTGGGAATCAAACTCCGACCCTGACATAACAATAAAACGCTTTAACCACTTAGCTTCCCTAAAAGATCATTGAGTGGGTGAATGAGAGAGTAATGTATTACATCACACTTTCCACCTATATTACAACATGGGACACACTGGGAATCAAACTCAAACCCTGACATAACAATAAAACGCTTTAACCACTTAGCTTCCCTAAAAGATCATTGAGTGGGTGAATGAGTGAGTAATGTATTACATCACACTTTCCAACTATATTACAACATGGGACACATTGGGAATCAAACTCCGACCCTGACATAACAATAAAACGCTTTAACCACTTAGCTTCCCTAAAAGATCATTGAGTGGGTGAATGAGTGAGTAATGTATTACATCACACTTTCCACCTATATTACAACATGGGACACACTGGGAATCAAACTCCGACCCTGACATAACAATAAAACGCTTTAACCACTTAGCTTCCCTAAAAGATCATTGAGTGGGTGAATGAGTGAGTAATGTATTACATCACACTTTCCACCTATAATACAACATGGGACACATTGGGAATCAAACTCCGACCCTGACAAAACAATAAAACGCTTTAACCACTTAGCTTCCCTAAAAGATCATTGAGTGGGTGAATGAGTGAGTAATGTATTACATCACACTTTCCACCTATACTACAACATGGGACACACTGGGAATCAAACTCAAACCCTGACATAACAATAAAACGCTTTAACCACTTAGCTTCCCTAAAAGATCATTGAGTGGGTGAATGAGTGAGTAATGTATTACATCACACTTTCCAACTATATTACAGCATGGGACACATTGGGAATCAAACTCCGACCCTGACATAACAATAAAACGCTTTAACCACTTAGCTTCCCTAAAAGATCATTGAGTGGGTGAATGAGTGAGTAATGTATTACATCACACTTTCCAACTATATTACAGCATGGGACACACTAGGAATCAAACTCCGACCCTGACATAACAATAAAACGCTTTAACCACTTAGCTTCCCTAAAAGATCATTGAGTGGGTGAATGAGTGAGTAATGTATTACATCACACTTTCCAACTATATTACAACATGGGACACACTGGGAATCAAACTCCGACCCTGACATAACAATAAAACGCTTTAACCACTTAGCTTCCCTAAAAGATCATTGAGTGGGTGAATGAGTGAGTAATGTATTACATCACACTTTCCACCTATATTACAACATGGGACACATCGGGAATCAAACTCCAACCCTGACATAACAATAAAACGCTTTAACCACTTAGCTTCCCTAAAAGATCATTGAGTGGGTGAATGAGTGAGTAATGTATTACATCACACTTTCCACCTATATTACAACATGGGACACACTGGGAATCAAACTCAAACCCTGACATAACAATAAAACGCTTTAACCACTTAGCTTCCCTAAAAGATCATTGAGTGGGTGAATGAGTGAGTAATGTATTACATCACACTTTCCACCTATATTACAGCATGGGACACATTGGGAATCAAACTCAAACCCTGACATAACAATAAAACGCTTTAACCACTTAGCTTCCCTAAAAGATCATTGAGTGGGTGAATGAGTGAGTAATGTATTACATCACACTTTCCACCTATATTACAACATGGGACACACTGGGAATCAAACTCCAACCCTGACATAACAATAAAACGCTTTAACCACTTAGCTTCCCTAAAAGATCATTGAGTGGGTGAATGAGTGAGTAATGTATTACATCACACTTTCCAACTATATTACAGCATGGGACACACTAGGAATCAAACTCCGACCCTGACATAACAATAAAACGCTTTAACCACTTAGCTTCCCTAAAAGATCATTGAGTGGGTGAATGAGTGAGTAATGTATTACATCACACTTTCCAACTATATTACAACATGGGACACACTGGGAATCAAACTCCGACCCTGACATAACAATAAAACGCTTTAACCACTTACCTTCCCTAAAAGATCATTGAGTGGGTGAATGAGTGAGTAATGTATTACATCACACTTTCCACCTATATTACAACATGGGACACACTGGGAATCAAACTCCAACCCTGACATAACAATAAAACGCTTTAACCACTTAGCTTCCCTAAAAGATCATTGAGTGGGTGAATGAGTGAGTAATGTATTACATCACACTTTCCACCTATATTACAACATGGGACACACTGGGAATCAAACTCAAACCCTGACATAACAATAAAACGCTTTAACCACTTAGCTTCCCTAAAAGATCATTGAGTGGGTGAATGAGTGAGTAATGTATTACATCACACTTTCCACCTATATTACAGCATGGGACACATTGGGAATCAAACTCAAACCCTGACATAACAATAAAACGCTTTAACCACTTAGCTTCCCTAAAAGATCATTGAGTGGGTGAATGAGTGAGTAATGTATTACATCACACTTTCCACCTATATTACAACATGGGACACATCGGGAATCAAACTCCGACCCTGACATAACAATAAAACGCTTTAACCACTTAGCTTCCCTAAAAGATCATTGAGTGGGTGAATGAGTGAGTAATGTATTACATCACACTTTCCACCTATATTACAACATGGGACACACTGGGAATCAAACTCCAACCCTGACATAACAATAAAACGCTTTAACCACTTAGCTTCCCTAAAAGATCATTGAGTGGGTGAATGAGTGAGTAATGTATTACATCACACTTTCCAACTATATTACAGCATGGGACACACTAGGAATCAAACTCCGACCCTGACATAACAATAAAACGCTTTAACCACTTAGCTTCCCTAAAAGATCATTGAGTGGGTGAATGAGTGAGTAATGTATTACATCACACTTTCCAACTATATTACAACATGGGACACACTGGGAATCAAACTCCGACCCTGACATAACAATAAAACGCTTTAACCACTTAGCTTCCCTAAAAGATCATTGAGTGGGTGAATGAGTGAGTAATGTATTACATCACACTTTCCACCTATATTACAACATGGGACACACTGGGAATCAAACTCCAACCCTGACATAACAATAAAACGCTTTAACCACTTAGCTTCCCTAAAAGATCATTGAGTGGGTGAATGAGTGAGTAATGTATTACATCACACTTTCCACCTATATTACAACATGGGACACACTGGGAATCAAACTCAAACCCTGACATAACAATAAAACGCTTTAACCACTTAGCTTCCCTAAAAGATCATTGAGTGGGTGAATGAGTGAGTAATGTATTACATCACACTTTCCACCTATATTACAACATGGGACACATTGGGAATCAAACTCCGACCCTGACATAACAATAAAACGCTTTAACCACTTAGCTTCCCTAAAAGATCATTGAGTGGGTGAATGAGTGAGTAATGTATTACATCACACTTTCCACCTATATTACAACATGGGACACACTGGGAATCAAACTCAAACCCTCACATAACAATAAAACGCTTTAACCACTTAGCTTCCCTAAAAGATCATTGAGTGGGTGAATGAGTGAGTAATGTATTACATCACACTTTCCACCTATATTACAGCATGGGACACACTAGGAATCAAACTCCGACCCTGACATAACAATAAAACGCTTTAACCACTTAGCTTCCCTAAAAGATCATTGAGTGGGTGAATGAGTGAGTAATGTATTACATCACACTTTCCAACTATATTACAACATGGGACACACTGGGAATCAAACTCCGACCCTGACATAACAATAAAACGCTTTAACCACTTAGCTTCCCTAAAAGATCATTGAGTGGGTGAATGAGTGAGTAATGTATTACATCACACTTTCCACCTATATTACAACATGGGACACACTGGGAATCAAACTCCAACCCTGACATAACAATAAAACGCTTTAACCACTTAGCTTCCCTAAAAGATCATTGAGTGGGTGAATGAGTGAGTAATGTATTACATCACACTTTCCACCTATATTACAACATGGGACACACTGGGAATCAAACTCCAACCCTGACATAACAATAAAACGCTTTAACCACTTAGCTTCCCTAAAAGATCATTGAGTGGGTGAATGAGTGAGTAATGTATTACATCACACTTTCCACCTATATTACAACATGGGACACATTGGGAATCAAACTCCGACCCTGACATAACAATAAAACGCTTTAACCACTTAGCTTCCCTAAAAGATCATTGAGTGGGTGAATGAGTGAGTAATGTATTACATCACACTTTCCAACTATATTACAGCATGGGACACATTGGGAATCAAACTCCGACCCTGACATAACAATAAAACGCTTTAACCACTTAGCTTCCCTAAAAGATCATTGAGTGGGTGAATGAGTGAGTAATGTATTACATCACACTTTCCACCTATATTACAACATGGGACACATTGGGAATCAAACTCCGACCCTGACATAACAATAAAACGCTTTAACCACTTAGCTTCCCTAAAAGATCATTGAGTGGGTGAATGAGTGAGTAATGTATTACATCACACTTTCCACCTATATTACAACATGGGACACATTGGGAATCAAACTCCAACCCTGACATAACAATAAAACGCTTTAACCACTTAGCTTCCCTAAAAGATCATTGAGTGGGTGAATGAGTGAGTAATGTATTACATCACACTTTCCACCTATATTACAACATGGGACACATTGGGAATCAAACTCCGACCCTGACATAACAATAAAACGCTTTAACCACTTAGCTTCCCTAAAAGATCATTGAGTGGGTGAATGAGTGAGTAATGTATTACATCACACTTTCCACCTATATTACAACATGGGACACATTGGGAATCAAACTCCGACCCTGACATAACAATAAAACGCTTTAACCACTTAGCTTCCCTAAAAGATCATTGAGTGGGTGAATGACTGAGTAATGTATTACATCACACTTTCCACCTATATTACAACATGGGACACACTGGGAATCAAACTCAAACCCTGACATAACAATAAAACGCTTTAACCACTTAGCTTCCCTAAAAGATCATTGAGTGGGTGAATGAGTGAGTAATGTATTACATCACACTTTCCACCTATATTACAACATGGGACACATTGGGAATCAAACTCCGACCCTGACATAACAATAAAACGCTTTAACCACTTAGCTTCCCTAAAAGATCATTGAGTGGGTGAATGAGTGAGTAATGTATTACATCACACTTTCCACCTATATTACAACATGGGACACACTGGGAATCAAACTCCAACCCTGACATAACAATAAAACGCTTTAACCACTTAGCTTCCCTAAAAGATCATTGAGTGGGTGAATGAGTGAGTAATGTATTACATCACACTTTCCACCTATATTACAACATGGGACACATTGGGAATCAAACTCCGACCCTGACATAACAATAAAACGCTTTAACCACTTAGCTTCCCTAAAAGATCATTGAGTGGGTGAATGAGTGAGTAATGTATTACATCACACTTTCCAACTATATTACAGCATGGGACACATTGGGAATCAAACTCAAACCCTGACATAACAATAAAACGCTTTAACCACTTAGCTTCCCTAAAAGATCATTGAGTGGGTGAATGAGTGAGTAATGTATTACATCACACTTTCCACCTATATTACAACATGGGACACACTGGGAATCAAACTCAAACCCTGACATAACAATAAAACGCTTTAACCACTTAGCTTCCCTAAAAGATCATTGAGTGGGTGAATGAGTGAGTAATGTATTACATCACACTTTCCACCTATATTACAACATGGGACACATTGGGAATCAAACTCCGACCCTGACATAACAATAAAACGCTTTAACCACTTAGCTTCCCTAAAAGATCATTGAGTGGGTGAATGAGTGAGTAATGTATTACATCACACTTTCCACCTATATTACAACATGGGACACACTGGGAATCAAACTCCAACCCTGACATAACAATAAAACGCTTTAACCACTTAGCTTCCCTAAAAGATCATTGAGTGGGTGAATGAGTGAGTAATGTATTACATCACACTTTCCACCTATATTACAACATGGGACACATTGGGAATCAAACTCCGACCCTGACATAACAATAAAACGCTTTAACCACTTAGCTTCCCTAAAAGATCATTGAGTGGGTGAATGAGTGAGTAATGTATTACATCACACTTTCCACCTATATTACAACATGGGACACATTGGGAATCAAACTCAAACCCTGACATAACAATAAAACGCTTTAACCACTTAGCTTCCCTAAAAGATCATTGAGTGGGTGAATGAGTGAGTAATGTATTACATCACACTTTCCACCTATATTACAACATGGGACACACTGGGAATCAAACTCAAACCCTGACAAAACAATAAAACGCTTTAACCACTTAGCTACCCTAAAAGATCATTGAGTGGGTGAATGAGTGAGTAATGTATTACATCACACTTTCCACCTATATTACAACATGGGACACATTGGGAATCAAACTCCGACCCTGACATAACAATAAAACGCTTTAACCACTTAGCTTCCCTAAAAGATCATTGAGTGGGTGAATGAGTGAGTAATGTATTACATCACACTTTCCACCTATATTACAACATGGGACACACTGGGAATCAAACTCCAACCCTGACATAACAATAAAACGCTTTAACCACTTAGCTTCCCTAAAAGATCATTGAGTGGGTGAATGAGTGAGTAATGTATTACATCACACTTTCCACCTATATTACAACATGGGACACATTGGGAATCAAACTCCGACCCTGACATAACAATAAAACGCTTTAACCACTTAGCTTCCCTAAAAGATCATTGAGTGGGTGAATGAGTGAGTAATGTATTACATCACACTTTCCAACTATATTACAGCATGGGACACACTGGGAATCAAACTCCGACCCTGACATAACAATAAAACGCTTTAACCACTTAGCTTCCCTAAAAGATCATTGAGTGGGTGAATGAGTGAGTAATGTATTACATCACACTTTCCACCTATATTACAACATGGGACACATTGGGAATCAAACTCCGACCCTGACATAACAATAAAACGCTTTAACCACTTAGCTTCCCTAAAAGATCATTGAGTGGGTGAATGAGTGAGTAATGTATTACATCACACTTTCCACCTATATTACAACATGGGACACACTGGGAATCAAACTCAAACCCTGACATAACAATAAAACGCTTTAACCACTTAGCTTCCCTAAAAGATCATTGAGTGGGTGAATGAGTGAGTAATGTATTACATCACACTTTCCACCTATATTACAACATGGGACACATTAGGAATCAAACTCCGACCCTGACATAACAATAAAACGCTTTAACCACTTAGCTTCCCTAAAAGATCATTGAGTGGGTGAATGAGTGAGTAATGTATTACATCACACTTTCCACCTATATTACAACATGGGACACATTGGGAATCAAACTCCGACCCTGACATAACAATAAAACGCTTTAACCACTTAGCTTCCCTAAAAGATCATTGAGTGGGTGAATGAGTGAGTAATGTATTACATCACACTTTCCACCTATATTACAACATGGGACACACTGGGAATCAAACTCAAACCCTGACATAACAATAAAACGCTTTAACCACTTAGCTTCCCTAAAAGATCATTGAGTGGGTGAATGAGTGAGTAATGTATTACATCACACTTTCCACCTATATTACAACATGGGACACATTAGGAATCAAACTCCGACCCTGACATAACAATAAAACGCTTTAACCACTTAGCTTCCCTAAAAGATCATTGAGTGGGTGAATGAGTGAGTAATGTATTACATCACACTTTCCACCTATATTACAACATGGGACACATTGGGAATCAAACTCCGACCCTGACATAACAATAAAACGCTTTAACCACTTAGCTTCCCTAAAAGATCATTGAGTGGGTGAATGAGTGAGTAATGTATTACATCACACTTTCCACCTATATTACAACATGGGACACACTGGGAATCAAACTCCAACCCTGACATAACAATAAAACGCTTTAACCACTTAGCTTCCCTAAAAGATCATTGAGTGGGTGAATGAGTGAGTAATGTATTACATCACACTTTCCACCTATATTACAACATGGGACACATTGGGAATCAAACTCCGACCCTGACATAACAATAAAACGCTTTAACCACTTAGCTTCCCTAAAAGATCATTGAGTGGGTGAATGAGTGAGTAATGTATTACATCACACTTTCCAACTATATTACAGCATGGGACACATTGGGAATTAAACTCAAACCCTGACATAACAATAAAACGCTTTAACCACTTAGCTTCCCTAAAAGATCATTGAGTGGGTGAATGAGTGAGTAATGTATTACATCACACTTTCCACCTATATTACAACATGGGACACACTGGGAATCAAACTCAAACCCTGACATAACAATAAAACGCTTTAACCACTTAGCTTCCCTAAAAGATCATTGAGTGGGTGAATGAGTGAGTAATGTATTACATCACACTTTCCACCTATATTACAACATGGGACACATTGGGAATCAAACTCCCACCCTGACATAACAATAAAACGCTTTAACCACTTAGCTTCCCTAAAAGATCATTGAGTGGGTGAATGAGTGAGTAATGTATTACATCACACTTTCCACCTATATTACAACATGGGACACACTGGGAATCAAACTCCAACCCTGACATAACAATAAAACGCTTTAACCACTTAGCTTCCCTAAAAGATCATTGAGTGGGTGAATGAGTGAGTAATGTATTACATCACACTTTCCACCTATATTACAACATGGGACACATTGGGAATCAAACTCCGACCCTGACATAACAATAAAACGCTTTAACCACTTAGCTTCCCTAAAAGATCATTGAGTGGGTGAATGAGTGAGTAATGTATTACATCACACTTTCCAACTATATTACAGCATGGGACACATTGGGAATCAAACTCAAACCCTGACATAACAATAAAACGCTTTAACCACTTAGCTTCCCTAAAAGATCATTGAGTGGGTGAATGAGTGAGTAATGTATTACATCACACTTTCCACCTATATTACAACATGGGACACACTGGGAATCAAACTCAAACCCTGACATAACAATAAAACGCTTTAACCACTTAGCTTCCCTAAAAGATCATTGAGTGGGTGAATGAGTGAGTAATGTATTACATCACACTTTCCAACTATATTACAGCATGGGACACATTGGGAATCAAACTCAAACCCTGACATAACAATAAAACGCTTTAACCACTTAGCTTCCCTAAAAGATCATTGAGTGGGTGAATGAGTGAGTAATGTATTACATCACACTTTCCACCTATATTACAACATGGGACACACTGGGAATCAAACTCAAACCCTGACATAACAATAAAACGCTTTAACCACTTAGCTTCCCTAAAAGATCATTGAGTGGGTGAATGAGTGAGTAATGTATTACATCACACTTTCCACCTATATTACAACATGGGACACATTGGGAATCAAACTCCGACCCTGACATAACAATAAAACGCTTTAACCACTTAGCTTCCCTAAAAGATCATTGAGTGGGTGAATGAGTGAGTAATGTATTACATCACACTTTCCACCTATATTACAACATGGGACACACTGGGAATCAAACTCCAACCCTGACATAACAATAAAACGCTTTAACCACTTAGCTTCCCTAAAAGATCATTGAGTGGGTGAATGAGTGAGTAATGTATTACATCACACTTTCCACCTATATTACAACATGGGACACATTGGGAATCAAACTCCGACCCTGACATAACAATAAAACGCTTTAACCACTTAGCTTCCCTAAAAGATCATTGAGTGGGTGAATGAGTGAGTAATGTATTACATCACACTTTCCACCTATATTACAACATGGGACACATTGGGAATCAAACTCAAACCCTGACATAACAATAAAACGCTTTAACCACTTAGCTTCCCTAAAAGATCATTGAGTGGGTGAATGAGTGAGTAATGTATTACATCACACTTTCCACCTATATTACAACATGGGACACACTGGGAATCAAACTCAAACCCTGACATAACAATAAAACGCTTTAACCACTTAGCTACCCTAAAAGATCATTGAGTGGGTGAATGAGTGAGTAATGTATTACATCACACTTTCCACCTATATTACAACATGGGACACATTGGGAATCAAACTCCGACCCTGACATAACAATAAAACGCTTTAACCACTTAGCTTCCCTAAAAGATCATTGAGTGGGTGAATGAGTGAGTAATGTATTACATCACACTTTCCACCTATATTACAACATGGGACACACTGGGAATCAAACTCCAACCCTGACATAACAATAAAACGCTTTAACCACTTAGCTTCCCTAAAAGATCATTGAGTGGGTGAATGAGTGAGTAATGTATTACATCACACTTTCCACCTATATTACAACATGGGACACATTGGGAATCAAACTCCGACCCTGACATAACAATAAAACGCTTTAACCACTTAGCTTCCCTAAAAGATCATTGAGTGGGTGAATGAGTGAGTAATGTATTACATCACACTTTCCAACTATATTACAGCATGGGACACACTGGGAATCAAACTCCGACCCTGACATAACAATAAAACGCTTTAACCACTTAGCTTCCCTAAAAGATCATTGAGTGGGTGAATGAGTGAGTAATGTATTACATCACACTTTCCACCTATATTACAACATGGGACACATTGGGAATCAAACTCCGACCCTGACATAACAATAAAACGCTTTAACCACTTAGCTTCCCTAAAAGATCATTGAGTGGGTGAATGAGTGAGTAATGTATTACATCACACTTTCCACCTATATTACAACATGGGACACACTGGGAATCAAACTCAAACCCTGACATAACAATAAAACGCTTTAACCACTTAGCTTCCCTAAAAGATCATTGAGTGGGTGAATGAGTGAGTAATGTATTACATCACACTTTCCACCTATATTACAACATGGGACACATTAGGAATCAAACTCCGACCCTGACATAACAATAAAACGCTTTAACCACTTAGCTTCCCTAAAAGATCATTGAGTGGGTGAATGAGTGAGTAATGTATTACATCACACTTTCCACCTATATTACAACATGGGACACATTGGGAATCAAACTCCGACCCTGACATAACAATAAAACGCTTTAACCACTTAGCTTCCCTAAAAGATCATTGAGTGGGTGAATGAGTGAGTAATGTATTACATCACACTTTCCACCTATATTACAACATGGGACACACTGGGAATCAAACTCAAACCCTGACATAACAATAAAACGCTTTAACCACTTAGCTTCCCTAAAAGATCATTGAGTGGGTGAATGAGTGAGTAATGTATTACATCACACTTTCCACCTATATTACAACATGGGACACATTGGGAATCAAACTCCGACCCTGACATAACAATAAAACGCTTTAACCACTTAGGTTCCCTAAAAGATCATTGAGTGGGTGAATGAGTGAGTAATGTATTACATCACACTTTCCACCTATATTACAACATGGGACACACTGGGAATCAAACTCCAACCCTGACATAACAATAAAACGCTTTAACCACTTAGCTTCCCTAAAAGATCATTGAGTGGGTGAATGAGTGAGTAATGTATTACATCACACTTTCCACCTATATTACAACATGGGACACATTGGGAATCAAACTCCGACCCTGACATAACAATAAAACGCTTTAACCACTTAGCTTCCCTAAAAGATCATTGAGTGGGTGAATGAGTGAGTAATGTATTACATCACACTTTCCAACTATATTACAGCATGGGACACATTGGGAATTAAACTCAAACCCTGACATAACAATAAAACGCTTTAACCACTTAGCTTCCCTAAAAGATCATTGAGTGGGTGAATGAGTGAGTAATGTATTACATCACACTTTCCACCTATATTACAACATGGGACACACTGGGAATCAAACTCAAACCCTGACATAACAATAAAACGCTTTAACCACTTAGCTTCCCTAAAAGATCATTGAGTGGGTGAATGAGTGAGTAATGTATTACATCACACTTTCCACCTATATTACAACATGGGACACATTGGGAATCAAACTCCCACCCTGACATAACAATAAAACGCTTTAACCACTTAGCTTCCCTAAAAGATCATTGAGTGGGTGAATGAGTGAGTAATGTATTACATCACACTTTCCACCTATATTACAACATGGGACACACTGGGAATCAAACTCCAACCCTGACATAACAATAAAACGCTTTAACCACTTAGCTTCCCTAAAAGATCATTGAGTGGGTGAATGAGTGAGTAATGTATTACATCACACTTTCCACCTATATTACAACATGGGACACATTGGGAATCAAACTCCGACCCTGACATAACAATAAAACGCTTTAACCACTTAGCTTCCCTAAAAGATCATTGAGTGGGTGAATGAGTGAGTAATGTATTACATCACACTTTCCAACTATATTACAGCATGGGACACATTGGGAATCAAACTCAAACCCTGACATAACAATAAAACGCTTTAACCACTTAGCTTCCCTAAAAGATCATTGAGTGGGTGAATGAGTGAGTAATGTATTACATCACACTTTCCACCTATATTACAACATGGGACACACTGGGAATCAAACTCAAACCCTGACATAACAATAAAACGCTTTAACCACTTAGCTTCCCTAAAAGATCATTGAGTGGGTGAATGAGTGAGTAATGTATTACATCACACTTTCCACCTATATTACAACATGGGACACATTGGGAATCAAACTCCGACCCTGACATAACAATAAAACGCTTTAACCACTTAGCTTCCCTAAAAGATCATTGAGTGGGTGAATGAGTGAGTAATGTATTACATCACACTTTCCAACTATATTACAGCATGGGACACATTGGGAATCAAACTCCAACCCTGACATAACAATAAAACGCTTTAACCACTTAGCTTCCCTAAAAGATCATTGAGTGGGTGAATGAGTGAGTAATGTATTACATCACACTTTCCAACTATATTACAACATGGGACACATTGGGAATCAAACTCAAACCCTGACATAACAATAAAACGCTTTAACCACTTAGCTTCCCTAAAAGATCATTGAGTGGGTGAATGAGTGAGTAATGTATTACATCACACTTTCCACCTATATTACAACATGGGACACATTGGGAATCAAACTCCGACCCTGACATAACAATAAAACGCTTTAACCACTTAGCTTCCCTAAAAGATCATTGAGTGGGTGAATGAGTGAGTAATGTATTACATCACACTTTCCACCTATATTACAACATGGGACACACTGGGAATCAAGCTCCAACCCTGACATAACAATAAAACGCTTTAACCACTTAGCTTCCCTAAAAGATCATTGAGTGGGTGAATGAGTGAGTAATGTATTACATCACACTTTCCACCTATATTACAACATGGGACACACTGGGAATCAAACTCCGACCCTGACATAACAATAAAACGCTTTAACCACTTAGCTTCCCTAAAAGATCATTGAGTGGGTGAATGAGTGAGTAGTGTATTACATCACACTTTCCACCTATATTACAACATGGGACACATTGGGAATCAAACTCCGACCCTGACATAACAATAAAACGCTTTAACCACTTAGCTTCCCTAAAAGATCATTGAGTGGGTGAATGAGTGAGTAATGTATTACATCACACTTTCCAACTATATTACAGCATGGGACACATCGGGAATCAAACTCAGACCCTGACATAACAATAAAACGCTTTAACCACTTAGCTTCCCTAAAAGATCATTGAGTGGGTGAATGAGTGAGTAATGTATTACATCACACTTTCCACCTATATTACAACATGGGACACATTGGGAATCAAGCTCCAACCCTGACATAACAATAAAACGCTTTAACCACTTAGCTTCCCTAAAAGATCATTGAGTGGGTGAATGAGTGAGTAATGTATTACATCACACTTTCCACCTATATTACAACATGGGACACATTGGGAATCAAACTCCGACCCTGACATAACAATAAAACGCTTTAACCACTTAGCTTCCCTAAAAGATCATTGAGTGGGTGAATGAGTGAGTAATGTATTACATCACACTTTCCACCTATATTACAACATGGGACACATTGGGAATCAAACTCCGACCCTGACATAACAATAAAACGCTTTAACCACTTAGCTTCCCTAAAAGATCATTGAGTGGGTGAATGAGTGAGTAATGTATTACATCACACTTTCCAACTATATTACAGCATGGGACACATTGGGAATCAAACTCCGACCCTGACATAACAATAAAACGCTTTAACCACTTAGCTTCCCTAAAAGATCATTGAGTGGGTGAATGAGTGAGTAATGTATTACATCACACTTTCCACCTATATTACAACATGGGACACACTGGGAATCAAACTCAAACCCTGACATAACAATAAAACGCTTTAACCACTTGGCTTCCCTAAAAGATCATTGAGTGGGTGAATGAGTGAGTAATGTATTACATCACACTTTCCACCTATATTACAACATGGGACACATTGGGAATCAAACTCCGACCCTGACATAACAATAAAACGCTTTAACCACTTAGCTTCCCTAAAAGATCATTGAGTGGGTGAATGAGTGAGTAATGTATTACATCACACTTTCCACCTATATTACAACATGGGACACACTGGGAATCAAACTCCGACCCTGACATAACAATAAAACGCTTTAACCACTTAGCTTCCCTAAAAGATCATTGAGTGGGTGAATGAGTGAGTAATGTATTACATCACACTTTCCACCTATATTACAACATGGGACACACTGGGAATCAAACTCAAACCCTGACATAACAATAAAACGCTTTAACCACTTAGCTTCCCTAAAAGATCATTGAGTGGGTGAATGAGTGAGTAATGTATTACATCACACTTTCCAACTATATTACAGCATGGGACACATCGGGAATCAAACTCCGACCCTGACATAACAATAAAACGCTTTAACCACTTAGCTTCCCTAAAAGATCATTGAGTGGGTGAATGAGTGAGTAATGTATTACATCACACTTTCCACCTATATTACAACATGGGACACACTGGGAATCAAGCTCCAACCCTGACATAACAATAAAACGCTTTAACCACTTAGCTTCCCTAAAAGATCATTGAGTGGGTGAATGAGTGAGTAATGTATTACATCACACTTTCCACCTATATTACAACATGGGACACACTGGGAATCAAACTCCGACCCTGACATAACAATAAAACGCTTTAACCACTTAGCTTCCCTAAAAGATCATTGAGTGGGTGAATGAGTGAGTAGTGTATTACATCACACTTTCCACCTATATTACAACATGGGACACATTGGGAATCAAACTCCGACCCTGACATAACAATAAAACGCTTTAACCACTTAGCTTCCCTAAAAGATCATTGAGTGGGTGAATGAGTGAGTAATGTATTACATCACACTTTCCAACTATATTACAGCATGGGACACATCGGGAATCAAACTCAGACCCTGACATAACAATAAAACGCTTTAACCACTTAGCTTCCCTAAAAGATCATTGAGTGGGTGAATGAGTGAGTAATGTATTACATCACACTTTCCACCTATATTACAACATGGGACACATTGGGAATCAAGCTCCAACCCTGACATAACAATAAAACGCTTTAACCACTTAGCTTCCCTAAAAGATCATTGAGTGGGTGAATGAGTGAGTAATGTATTACATCACACTTTCCACCTATATTACAACATGGGACACATTGGGAATCAAACTCCGACCCTGACATAACAATAAAACGCTTTAACCACTTAGCTTCCCTAAAAGATCATTGAGTGGGTGAATGAGTGAGTAATGTATTACATCACACTTTCCACCTATATTACAACATGGGACACACTGGGAATCAAACTCCGACCCTGACATAACAATAAAACGCTTTAACCACTTAGCTTCCCTAAAAGATCATTGAGTGGGTGAATGAGTGAGTAGTGTATTACATCACACTTTCCACCTATATTACAACATGGGACACATTGGGAATCAAACTCCGACCCTGACATAACAATAAAACGCTTTAACCACTTAGCTTCCCTAAAAGATCATTGAGTGGGTGAATGAGTGAGTAATGTATTACATCACACTTTCCAACTATATTACAGCATGGGACACATCGGGAATCAAACTCAGACCCTGACATAACAATAAAACGCTTTAACCACTTAGCTTCCCTAAAAGATCATTGAGTGGGTGAATGAGTGAGTAATGTATTACATCACACTTTCCACCTATATTACAACATGGGACACATTGGGAATCAAGCTCCAACCCTGACATAACAATAAAACGCTTTAACCACTTAGCTTCCCTAAAAGATCATTGAGTGGGTGAATGAGTGAGTAATGTATTACATCACACTTTCCACCTATATTACAACATGGGACACATTGGGAATCAAACTCCGACCCTGACATAACAATAAAACGCTTTAACCACTTAGCTTCCCTAAAAGATCATTGAGTGGGTGAATGAGTGAGTAATGTATTACATCACACTTTCCACCTATATTACAACATGGGACACATTGGGAATCAAACTCCGACCCTGACATAACAATAAAACGCTTTAACCACTTAGCTTCCCTAAAAGATCATTGAGTGGGTGAATAAGTGAGTAATGTATTACATCACACTTTCCAACTATATTACAGCATGGGACACATTGGGAATCAAACTCCGACCCTGACATAACAATAAAACGCTTTAACCACTTAGCTTCCCTAAAAGATCATTGAGTGGGTGAATGAGTGAGTAATGTATTACATCACACTTTCCACCTATATTACAACATGGGACACACTGGGAATCAAACTCAAACCCTGACATAACAATAAAACGCTTTAACCACTTGGCTTCCCTAAAAGATCATTGAGTGGGTGAATGAGTGAGTAATGTATTACATCACACTTTCCACCTATATTACAACATGGGACACATTGGGAATCAAACTCCGACCCTGACATAACAATAAAACGCTTTAACCACTTAGCTTCCCTAAAAGATCATTGAGTGGGTGAATGAGTGAGTAATGTATTACATCACACTTTCCACCTATATTACAACATGGGACACACTGGGAATCAAACTCCGACCCTGACATAACAATAAAACGCTTTAACCACTTAGCTTCCCTAAAAGATCATTGAGTGGGTGAATGAGTGAGTAATGTATTACATCACACTTTCCACCTATATTACAACATGGGACACACTGGGAATCAAACTCAAACCCTGACATAACAATAAAACGCTTTAACCACTTAGCTTCCCTAAAAGATCATTGAGTGGGTGAATGAGTGAGTAATGTATTACATCACACTTTCCAACTATATTACAGCATGGGACACATCGGGAATCAAACTCCGACCCTGACATAACAATAAAACGCTTTAACCACTTAGCTTCCCTAAAAGATCATTGAGTGGGTGAATGAGTGAGTAATGTATTACATCACACTTTCCACCTATATTACAACATGGGACACATCGGGAATCAAACTCCGACCCTGACATAACAATAAAACGCTTTAACCACTTAGCTACCCTAAAAGATCATTGAGTGGGTGAATGAGTGAGTAATGTATTACATCACACTTTCCACCTATATTACAACATGGGACACACTGGGAATCAAACTCAAACCCTGACATAACAATAAAACGCTTTAACCACTTAGCTTCCCTAAAAGATCATTGAGTGGGTGAATGAGTGAGTAATGTATTACATCACACTTTCCAACTATATTACAGCATGGGACACATTGGGAATCAAACTCAAACCCTGACATAACAATAAAACGCTTTAACCACTTAGCTTCCCTAAAAGATCATTGAGTGGGTGAATGAGTGAGTAATGTATTACATCACACTTTCCACCTATATTACAACATGGGACACACTGGGAATCAAACTCCGACCCTGACATAACAATAAAACGCTTTAACCACTTAGCTTCCCTAAAAGATCATTGAGTGGGTGAATGAGTGAGTAATGTATTACATCACACTTTCCACCTATATTACAACATGGGACACACTGGGAATCAAACTCAAACCCTGACATAACAATAAAACGCTTTAACCACTTAGCTTCCCTAAAAGATCATTGAGTGGGTGAATGAGTGAGTAATGTATTACATCACACTTTCCAACTATATTACAGCATGGGACACATCGGGAATCAAACTCCGACCCTGACATAACAATAAAACGCTTTAACCACTTAGCTTCCCTAAAAGATCATTGAGTGGGTGAATGAGTGAGTAATGTATTACATCACACTTTCCACCTATATTACAACATGGGACACATCGGGAATCAAACTCCGACCCTGACATAACAATAAAACGCTTTAACCACTTAGCTACCCTAAAAGATCATTGAGTGGGTGAATGAGTGAGTAATGTATTACATCACACTTTCCACCTATATTACAACATGGGACACACTGGGAATCAAACTCAAACCCTGACATAACAATAAAACGCTTTAACCACTTAGCTTCCCTAAAAGATCATTGAGTGGGTGAATGAGTGAGTAATGTATTACATCACACTTTCCACCTATATTACAGCATGGGACACATTGGGAATCAAACTCAAACCCTGACATAACAATAAAACGCTTTAACCACTTAGCTTCCCTAAAAGATCATTGAGTGGGTGAATGAGTGAGTAATGTATTACATCACACTTTCCAACTATATTACAACATGGGACACACTGGGAATCAAACTCCGACCCTGACATAACAATAAAACGCTTTAACCACTTAGCTTCCCTAAAAGATCATTGAGTGGGTGAATGAGTGAGTAATGTATTACATCACACTTTCCACCTATATTACAACATGGGACACACTGGGAATCAAACTCCAACCCTGACATAACAATAAAACGCTTTAACCACTTAGCTTCCCTAAAAGATCATTGAGTGGGTGAATGAGTGAGTAATGTATTACATCACACTGTCCAACTATATTACAGCATGGGACACACTGGGAATCAAACTCCGACCCTGACATAACAATAAAACGCTTTAACCACTTAGCTTCCCTAAAAGATCATTGAGTGGGTGAATGAGTGAGTAATGTATTACATCACACTTTCCAACTATATTACAACATGGGACACACTGGGAATCAAACTCCGACCCTGACATAACAATAAAACGCTTTAACCACTTAGCTTCCCTAAAAGATCATTGAGTGGGTGAATGAGTGAGTAATGTATTACATCACACTTTCCACCTATATTACAACATGGGACACACTGGGAATCAAACTCCAACCCTGACATAACAATAAAACGCTTTAACCACTTAGCTTCCCTAAAAGATCATTGAGTGGGTGAATGAGTGAGTAATGTATTACATCACACTTTCCACCTACATTACAACAAGGGACACATTGGGAATCAAACTCCGACCCTGACATAACAATAAAACGCTTTAACCACTTGGCTTCCCTAAAAGATCATTGAGTGGGTGAATGAGTGAGTAATGTATTACATCACACTTTCCAACTATATTACAGCATGGGACACATCGGGAATCAAACTCAGACCCTGACATAACAATAAAACGCTTTAACCACTTAGCTTCCCTAAAAGATCATTGAGTGGGTGAATGAGTGAGTAATGTACTACATCACACTTTCCACCTATATTACAACATGGGACACATCGGGAATCAAACTCCGACCCTGACATAACAATAAAACGCTTTAACCACTTAGCTTCCCTAAAACATCATTGAGTGGGTGAATGAGTGAGTAATGTATTACATCACACTTTCCAACTATATTACAGCATGGGACACATCGGGACTCAAACTCCGACCCTGACATAACAATAAAACGCTTTAACCACTTAGCTTCCCTAAAAGATCATTGAGTGGGTGAATGAGTGAGTAATGTATTACATCACACTTTCCACCTATATTACAACATGGGACACATCGGGAATCAAACTCCGACCCTGACATAACAATAAAACGCTTTAACCACTTAGCTTCCCTAAAAGATCATTGAGTGGGTGAATGAGTGAGTAATGTATTACATCACACTTTCCACCTACATTACAACAAGGGACACATTGGGAATCAAACTCAAACCCTGACATAACAATAAAACGCTTTAACCACTTAGCTTCCCTAAAAGATCATTGAGTGGGTGAATGAGTGAGTAATGTATTACATCACACTTTCCAACTATATTACAGCATGGGACACATCGGGAATCAAACTCCGACCCTGACATAACAATAAAACGCTTTAACCACTTAGCTTCCCTAAAAGATCATTGAGTGGGTGAATGAGTGAGTAATGTATTACATCACACTTTCCACCTATATTACAACATGGGACACATCGGGAATCAAACTCCGACCCTGACATAACAATAAAACGCTTTAACCACTTAGCTTCCCTAAAAGATCATTGAGTGGGTGAATGAGTGAGTAATGTATTACATCACACTTTCCAACTATATTACAGCATGGGACACATTGGGAATCAAACTCCAACCCTGACATAACAATAAAACGCTTTAACCACTTAGCTTCCCTAAAAGATCATTGAGTGGGTGAATGAGTGAGTAATGTATTACATCACACTTTCCACCTATATTACAACATGGGACACACTGGGAATCAAACTCCGACCCTGACATAACAATAAAACGCTTTAACCACTTAGCTTCCCTAAAAGATCATTGAGTGGGTGAATGAGTGAGTAATGTATTACATCACACTTTCCACCTATATTACAACATGGGACACATTGGGAATCAAACTCCGACCCTGACATAACAATAAAACGCTTTAACCACTTAGCTTCCCTAAAAGATCATTGAGTGGGTGAATGAGTGAGTAATGTATTACATCACACTTTCCACCTATATTACAACAAGGGACACATTGGGAATCAAACTCCGACCCTGACATAACAATAAAACGCTTTAACCACTTAGCTTCCCTAAAAGATCATTGAGTGGGTGAATGAGTGAGTAATGTATTACATCACACTTTCCACCTATATTACAACATGGGACACATCGGGAATCAAACTCCGACCCTGACATAACAATAAAACGCTTTAACCACTTAGCTTCCCTAAAAGATCATTGAGTGGGTGAATGAGTGAGTAATGTATTACATCACACTTTCCAACTATATTACAGCATGGGACACATTGGGAATCAAACTCCAACCCTGACATAACAATAAAACGCTTTAACCACTTAGCTTCCCTAAAAGATCATTGAGTGGGTGAGTGAGTGAGTAATGTATTACATCACACTTTCCACCTATATTACAACATGGGACACACTGGGAATCAAACTCCGACCCTGACATAACAATAAAACGCTTTAACCACTTAGCTTCCCTAAAAGATCATTGAGTGGGTGAATGAGTGAGTAATGTATTACATCACACTTTCCACCTATATTACAACATGGGACACATTGGGAATCAAACTCCGACCCTGACATAACAATAAAACGCTTTAACCACTTAGCTTCCCTAAAAGATCATTGAGTGGGTGAATGAGTGAGTAATGTATTACATCACACTTTCCACCTATATTACAACAAGGGACACATTGGGAATCAAACTCCGACCCTGACATAACAATAAAACGCTTTAACCACTTAGCTTCCCTAAAAGATCATTCAGTGGGTGAATGAGTGAGTAATGTATTACATCACACTTTCCACCTATATTACAACAAGGGACACATTGGGAATCAAACTCCGACCCTGACATAACAATAAAACGCTTTAACCACTTAGCTTCCCTAAAAGATCATTGAGTGGGTGAATGAGTGAGTAATGTATTACATCACACTTTCCACCTATATTACAACATGGGACACATTGGGAATCAAACTCCGACCCTGACATAACAATAAAACGCTTTAACCACTTAGCTTCCCTAAAAGATCATTCAGTGGGTGAATGAGTGAGTAATGTATTACATCACACTTTCCACCTATATTACAACAAGGGACACATTGGGAATCAAACTCCGACCCTGACATAACAATAAAACGCTTTAACCACTTAGCTTCCCTAAAAGATCATTGAGTGGGTGAATGAATGAGTAATGTATTACATCACACTTTCCAACTATATTACAGCATGGGACACATCGGGAATCAAACTCCGACCCTGACATAACAATAAAACGCTTTAACCACTTAGCTTCCCTAAAAGATCATTGAGTGGGTGAATGAGTGAGTAATGTATTACATCACACTTTCCACCTATATTACAACATGGGACACATCGGGAATCAAACTCAGACCCTGACATAACAATAAAACGCTTTAACCACTTAGCTTCCCTAAAAGATCATTGAGTGGGTGAATGAGTGAGTAATGTATTACATCACACTTTCCACCTATATTACAGCATGGGACACATCGGGAATCAAACTCCGACCCTGACATAACAATAAAACGCTTTAACCACTTAGCTTCCCTAAAAGATCATTGAGTGGGTGAATGAGTGAGTAATGTATTACATCACACTTTCCACCTATATTACAACATGGGACACATCGGGAATCAAACTCCGACCCTGACATAACAATAAAACGCTTTAACCACTTAGCTTCCCTAAAAGATCATTGAGTGGGTGAATGAGTGAGTAATGTATTACATCACACTTTCCACCTATATTACAACATGGGACACATTGGGAATCAAACTCCGACCCTGACATAACAATAAAACGCTTTAACCACTTAGCTTCCCTAAAAGATCATTGAGTGGGTGAATGAGTGAGTAATGTATTACATCACACTTTCCAACTATATTACAACATGGGACACACTGAGAATCAAACTCCGACCCTGACATAACAATAAAACGCTTTAACCACTTAGCTTCCCTAAAAGATCATTGAGTGGGTGAATGAGTGAGTAATGTATTACATCACACTTTCCAACTATATTACAGCATGGGACACATTGGGAATCAAACTCCAACCCTGACATAACAATAAAACGCTTTAACCACTTAGCTTCCCAAAAAGATCATTGAGTGGGTGAATGAGTGAGTAATGTATTACATCACACTTTCCACCTATATTACAACATGGGACACACTGGGAATCAAACTCCGACCCTGACATAACAATAAAACGCTTTAACCACTTAGCTTCCCTAAAAGATCATTGAGTGGGTGAATGAGTGAGTAATGTATTACATCACACTTTCCACCTATATTACAACATGGGACACATTGGGAATCAAACTCCGACCCTGACATAACAATAAAACGCTTTAACCACTTAGCTTCCCTAAAAGATCATTGAGTGGGTGAATGAGTGAGTAATGTATTACATCACACTTTCCACCTATATTACAACATGGGACACACTGGGAATCAAACTCAAACCCTGACATAACAATAAAACGCTTTAACCACTTAGCTTCCCTAAAAGATCATTGAGTGGGTGAATGAGTGAGTAATGTATTACATCACACTTTCCAACTATATTACAACATGGGACACATTGGGAATCAAACTCAGACCCTGACATAACAATAAAACGCTTTAACCACTTAGCTTCCCTAAAAGATCATTGAGTGGGTGAATGAGTGAGTAATGTATTACATCACACTTTCCACCTATAATACAACATGGGACACATTGGGAATCAAACTCCGACCCTGACAAAACAATAAAACGCTTTAACCACTTAGCTTCCCTAAAAGATCATTGAGTGGGTGAATGAGTGAGTAATGTATTACATCACACTTTCCAACTATACTACAGCATGGGACACATCGGGAATCAAACTCAGACCCTGACATAACAATAAAACGCTTTAACCACTTAGCTTCCCTAAAAGATCATTGAGTGGGTGAATGAGTGAGTAATGTATTACATCACACTTTCCACCTATATTACAACATGGGACACATTGGGAATCAAACTCCGACCCTGACATAACAATAAAACGCTTTAACCACTTAGCTTCCCTAAAAGATCATTGAGTGGGTGAATGAGTGAGTAATGTATTACATCACACTTTCCAACTATATTACAGCATGGGACACACTGGGAATCAAACTCCGACCCTGACATAACAATAAAACGCTTTAACCACTTAGCTTCCCTAAAAGATCATTGAGTGGGTGAATGAGTGAGTAATGTATTACATCACACTTTCCACCTATATTACAACATGGGACACATTGGGAATCAAACTCCGACCCTGACATAACAATAAAACGCTTTAACCACTTAGCTTCCCTAAAAGATCATTGAGTGGGTGAATGAGTGAGTAATGTATCACATCACACTTTCCACCTATATTACAACATGGGACACACTGGGAATCAAACTCAAACCCTGACATAACAATAAAACGCTTTAACCACTTAGCTTCCCTAAAAGATCATTGAGTGGGTGAATGAGTGAGTAATGTATTACATCACACTTTCCACCTATATTACAACATGGGACAGATTGGGAATCAAACTCCGACCCTGACATAACAATAAAACGCTTTAACCACTTAGCTTCCCTAAAAGATCATTGAGTGGGTGAATGAGTGAGTAATGTATTACATCACACTTTCCACCTATATTACAACATGGGACACATTGGGAATCAAACTCCGACCCTGACATAACAATAAAACGCTTTAACCACTTAGCTTCCCTAAAAGATCATTGAGTGGGTGAATGAGTGAGTAATGTATTACATCACACTTTCCACCTATATTACAACATGGGACACACTGGGAATCAAACTCAAACCCTGACATAACAATAAAACGCTTTAACCACTTAGCTTCCCTAAAAGATCATTGAGTGGGTGAATGAGTGAGTAATGTATTACATCACACTTTCCACCTATATTACAACATGGGACACATTGGGAATCAAACTCCGACCCTGACATAACAATAAAACGCTTTAACCACTTAGCTTCCCTAAAAGATCATTGAGTGGGTGAATGAGTGAGTAATGTATTACATCACACTTTCCACCTATATTACAACATGGGACACACTGGGAATCAAACTCAAACCCTGACATAACAATAAAACGCTTTAACCACTTAGCTTTCCTAAAAGATCATTGAGTGGGTGAATGAGTGAGTAATGTATTACATCACACTTTCCACCTATATTACAACATGGGACACATTGGGAATCAAACTCCGACCCTGACATAACAATAAAACGCTTTAACCACTTAGCTTCCCTAAAAGATCATTGAGTGGGTGAATGAGTGAGTAATGTATTACATCACACTTTCCAACTATATTACAGCATGGGACACATTGGGAATCAAACTCAAACCCTGACATAACAATAAAACGCTTTAACCACTTAGCTTCCCTAAAAGATCATTGAGTGGGTGAATGAGTGAGTAATGTATTACATCACACTTTCCACCTATATTACAACATGGGACACACTGGGAATCAAACTCCAACCCTGACATAACAATAAAACGCTTTAACCACTTAGCTTCCCTAAAAGATCATTGAGTGGGTGAATGAGTGAGTAATGTATTACATCACACTTTCCACCTATATTACAACATGGGACACATTGGGAATCAAACTCCGACCCTGACATAACAATAAAACGCTTTAACCACTTAGCTTCCCTAAAAGATCATTGAGTGGGTGAATGAGTGAGTAATGTATTACATCACACTTTCCACCTATATTACAACATGGGACACACTGGGAATCTAACTCCAACCCTGACATAACAATAAAACGCTTTAACCACTTAGCTTCCCTAAAAGATCATTGAGTGGGTGAATGAGTGAGTAATGTATTACATCACACTTTCCACCTATATTACAACATGGGACACATTGGGAATCAAACTCCGACCCTGACATAACAATAAAACGCTTTAACCACTTAGCTTCCCTAAAAGATCATTGAGTGGGTGAATGAGTGAGTAATGTATTACATCACACTTTCCAACTATATTACAGCATGGGACACATTGGGAATCAAACTCAAACCCTGACATAACAATAAAACGCTTTAACCACTTAGCTTCCCTAAAAGATCATTGAGTGGGTGAATGAGTGAGTAATGTATTACATCACACTTTCCACCTATATTACAACATGGGACACACTGGGAATCAAACTCAAACCCTGACATAACAATAAAACGCTTTAACCACTTAGCTTCCCTAAAAGATCATTGAGTGGGTGAATGAGTGAGTAATGTATTACATCACACTTTCCACCTATATTACAACATGGGACACATTGGGAATCAAACTCAAACCCTGACATAACAATAAAACGCTTTAACCACTTAGCTTCCCTAAAAGATCATTGAGTGGGTGAATGAGTGAGTAATGTATTACATCACACTTTCCACCTATATTACAACATGGGACACACTGGGAATCAAACTCAAACCCTGACATAACAATAAAACGCTTTAACCACTTAGCTTCCCTAAAAGATCATTGAGTGGGTGAATGAGTGAGTAATGTATTACATCACACTTTCCACCTATATTACAACATGGGACACACTGGGAATCAAACTCCGACCCTGACATAACAATAAAACGCTTTAACCACTTAGCTTCCCTAAAAGATCATTGAGTGGGTGAATGAGTGAGTAATGTATTACATCACACTTTCCACCTATATTACAACATGGGACACATTGGGAATCAAACTCCGACCCTGACATAACAATAAAACGCTTTAACCACTTAGCTTCCCTAAAAGATCATTGAGTGGGTGAATGAGTGAGTAATGTATTACATCACACTTTCCACCTATATTACAACATGGGACACACTGGGAATCAAACTCAAACCCTGACATAACAATAAAACGCTTTAACCACTTAGCTTCCCTAAAAGATCATTGAGTGGGTGAATGAGTGAGTAATGTATTACATCACACTTTCCACCTATATTACAACATGGGACACATTGGGAATCAAACTCCGACCCTGACATAACAATAAAACGCTTTAACCACTTAGCTTCCCTAAAAGATCATTGAGTGGGTGAATGAGTGAGTAATGTATTACATCACACTTTCCACCTATATTACAACATGGGACACACTGGGAATCAAACTCCAACCCTGACATAACAATAAAACGCTTTAACCACTTAGCTTCCCTAAAAGATCATTGAGTGGGTGAATGAGTGAGTAATGTATTACATCACACTTTCCACCTATATTACAACATGGGACACATTGGGAATCAAACTCCGACCCTGACATAACAATAAAACGCTTTAACCACTTAGCTTCCCTAAAAGATCATTGAGTGGGTGAATGAGTGAGTAATGTATTACATCACACTTTCCAACTATATTACAGCATGGGACACATTGGGAATGAAACTCAAACCCTGACATAACAATAAAACGCTTTAACCACTTAGCTTCCCTAAAAGATCATTGAGTGGGTGAATGAGTGAGTAATGTATTACATCACACTTTCCACCTATATTACAACATGGGACACACTGGGAATCAAACTCCAACCCTGACATAACAATAAAACGCTTTAACCACTTAGCTTCCCTAAAAGATCATTGAGTGGGTGAATGAGTGAGTAATGTATTACATCACACTTTCCACCTATATTACAACATGGGACACATTGGGAATCAAACTCCGACCCTGACATAACAATAAAACGCTTTAACCACTTAGCTTCCCTAAAAGATCATTGAGTGGGTGAATGAGTGAGTAATGTATTACATCACACTTTCCACCTATATTACAACATGGGACACACTGGGAATCAAACTCCAACCCTGACATAACAATAAAACGCTTTAACCACTTAGCTTCCCTAAAAGATCATTGAGTGGGTGAATGACTGAGTAATGTATTACATCACACTTTCCACCTATATTACAACATGGGACACATTGGGAATCAAACTCCGACCCTGACATAACAATAAAACGCTTTAACCACTTAGCTTCCCTAAAAGATCATTGAGTGGGTGAATGAGTGAGTAATGTATTACATCACACTTTCCAACTATATTACAGCATGGGACACATTGGGAATCAAACTCAAACCCTGACATAACAATAAAACGCTTTAACCACTTAGCTTCCCTAAAAGATCATTGAGTGGGTGAATGAGTGAGTAATGTATTACATCACACTTTCCACCTATATTACAACATGGGACACACTGGGAATCAAACTCCAACCCTGACATAACAATAAAACGCTTTAACCACTTAGCTTCCCTAAAAGATCATTGAGTGGGTGAATGAGTGAGTAATGTATTACATCACACTTTCCACCTATATTACAACATGGGACACATTGGGAATCAAACTCCGACCCTGACATAACAATAAAACGCTTTAACCACTTAGCTTCCCTAAAAGATCATTGAGTGGGTGAATGAGTGAGTAATGTATTACATCACACTTTCCAACTATATTACAGCATGGGACACATTGGGAATCAAACTCAAACCCTGACATAACAATAAAACGCTTTAACCACTTAGCTTCCCTAAAAGATCATTGAGTGGGTGAATGAGTGAGTAATGTATTACATCACACTTTCCAACTATATTACAACATGGGACACATTGGGAATCAAACTCCGACCCTGACATAACAATAAAACGCTTTAACCACTTAGCTTCCCTAAAACATCATTGAGTGGGTGAATGAGTGAGTAATGTATTACATCACACTTTCCACCTATATTACAACATGGGACACATTGGGAATCAAACTCCGACCCTGACATAACAATAAAACGCTTTAACCACTTAGCTTCCCTAAAAGATCATTGAGTGGGTGAATGAGTGAGTAATGTATTACATCACACTTTCCACCTATATTACAACATGGGACACACTGGGAATCAAACTCAAACCCTGACATAACAATAAAACGCTTTAACCACTTAGCTTCCCTAAAAGATCATTGAGTGGGTGAATGAGTGAGTAATGTATTACATCACACTTTCCAACTATATTACAGCATGGGACACATCGGGAATCAAACTCAGACCCTGACATAACAATAAAACGCTTTAACCACTTAGCTTCCCTAAAAGATCATTGAGTGGGTGAATGAGTGAGTAATGTATTACATCACACTTTCCACCTATATTACAACATGGGACACATTGGGAATCAAGCTCCAACCCTGACATAACAATAAAACGCTTTAACCACTTAGCTTCCCTAAAAGATCATTGAGTGGGTGAATGAGTGAGTAATGTATTACATCACACTTTCCACCTATATTACAACATGGGACACATTGGGAATCAAACTCCGACCCTGACATAACAATAAAACGCTTTAACCACTTAGCTTCCCTAAAAGATCATTGAGTGGGTGAATGAGTGAGTAATGTATTACATCACACTTTCCACCTATATTACAACATGGGACACATTGGGAATCAAACTCCGACCCTGACATAACAATAAAACGCTTTAACCACTTAGCTTCCCTAAAAGATCATTGAGTGGGTGAATGAGTGAGTAATGTATTACATCACACTTTCCAACTATATTACAGCATGGGGCACATTGGGAATCAAACTCCGACCCTGACATAACAATAAAACGCTTTAACCACTTAGCTTCCCTAAAAGATCATTGAGTGGGTGAATGAGTGAGTAATGTATTACATCACACTTTCCAACTATATTACAACATGGGACACACTGGGAATCAAACTCCGACCCTGACATAACAATAAAACGCTTTAACCACTTAGCTTCCCTAAAAGATCATTGAGTGGGTGAATGAGTGAGTAATGTATTACATCACACTTTCCACCTATATTACAACATGGGACACACTGGGAATCAAACTCCGACCCTGACATAACAATAAAACGCTTTAACCACTTGGCTTCCCTAAAAGATCATTGAGTGGGTGAATGAGTGAGTAATGTATTACATCACACTTTCCACCTATATTACAACAAGGGACACATTGGGAATCAAACTCCGACCCTGACATAACAATAAAACGCTTTAACCACTTAGCTTCCCTAAAAGATCATTGAGTGGGTGAATGAGTGAGTAATGTATTACATCACACTTTCCACCTATATTACAACATGGGACACATTGGGAATCAAACTCCGACCCTGACATAACAATAAAACGCTTTAACCACTTAGCTTCCCTAAAAGATCATTGAGTGGGTGAATGAGTGAGTAATGTATTACATCACACTTTCCAACTATATTACAGCATGGGACACATTGGGAATCAAACTCCGACCCTGACATAACAATAAAACGCTTTAACCACTTAGCTTCCCTAAAAGATCATTGAGTGGGTGAATGAGTGAGTAATGTATTACATCACACTTTCCAACTATATTACAACATGGGACACACTGGGAATCAAACTCCGACCCTGACATAACAATAAAACGCTTTAACCACTTAGCTTCCCTAAAAGATCATTGAGTGGGTGAATGAGTGAGTAATGTATTACATCACACTTTCCACCTATATTACAACATGGGACACACTGGGAATCAAACTCCGACCCTGACATAACAATAAAACGCTTTAACCACTTGGCTTCCCTAAAAGATCATTGAGTGGGTGAATGAGTGAGTAATGTACTACATCACACTTTCCACCTATATTACAACAAGGGACACATTGGGAATCAAACTCCGACCCTGACATAACAATAAAACGCTTTAACCACTTAGCTTCCCTAAAAGATCATTGAGTGGGTGAATGAGTGAGTAATGTATTACATCACACTTTCCACCTATATTACAACATGGGACACATCGGGAATCAAACTCAGACCCTGACATAACAATAAAACGCTTTAACCACTTAGCTTCCCTAAAAGATCATTGAGTGGGTGAATGAGTGAGTAATGTATTACATCACACTTTCCACCTATATTACAACATGGGACACATCGGGAATCAAACTCCGACCCTGACATAACAATAAAACGCTTTAACCACTTAGCTTCCCTAAAAGATCATTGAGTGGGTGAATGAGTGAGTAATGTATTACATCACACTTTCCACCTATATTACAGCATGGGACACATCGGGAATCAAACTCCGACCCTGACATAACAATAAAACGCTTTAACCACTTAGCTTCCCTAAAAGATCACTGAGTGGGTGAATGAGTGAGTAATGTATTACATCACACTTTCCACCTATATTACAGCATGGGACACATCGGGAATCAAACTCCGACCCTGACATAACAATGAAACGCTTTAACCACTTAGCTTCCCTAAAAGATCATTGACAATTAGAAGGCTCTGTGTTACATACAAATAATCCACAACAAATTAACCAATTCCATGTTTCGTTTCTTTAGTACAAGTGAAAGAGTTCAAATTTTACATTGCACTGGCATTATTTGAGTCATTTAGCGACTGCTAGATAAAGATATAATGGTAATAAAACAAAAATTAAAATTTCAAATAACAATAATTAGTATGACTACTGTGTACCAAATGTTGCACTGACTACAACCGGTTTCTGGGAAACCTTCACAATGATCAATCATTAGTACCCATCATATAATCAGTTATGTTCTTACTGTAAGATGGTTCTCTTGGTGTCTTGTGGCAACCAGTTGAGCCAGCTGTCAGCAATGGCGGTGTACAACCAAGAGATTGAGTTGTTGTTGGTGATGAAGGGGGGAGGAAAACTGGAATGTGAAAAAAATTAAAATTGTCCACACTGAGATCATAAAACAGAATCATATATTTGTTATGGAATAAGAAGGTTGGTTGGTTGAAATCTTTGAATGGCATTTTGGAGTGGAAAGCATAAGAAAAGCCAGATCTATGGATGTCAACTTCTTTATTGTGGATAACAACATGTTTCGGAGAGTATGCTTGCTCCTTCATCAGGTATTGGTTGGTTTGTTGCTTAACACCTCAATTGGTGGCCAATCCCTGGTCAGTCGCTTTTTAACCAACACCAATCAAAACCAAAACCAACCAAAACCAGCACGTATGAGAATGAGTGAGTGTATGGTGTAAGTCTATAGATAATGGAGTCTTGACCAGACAATTCAGTGATCAATAGCATGAGCATCACACAATGGGGAAATAATAATGTGTCAACCAAGTCATGATCAATGGGCCCGACCAGCCAATCCCATTAGTTGGATCTTATGACCTGTACGGGTTATTGATGATCAAATCTAACATTGATTTTCATGGGTTCAATGAGAAGGAAAATGTTAGACACCAAAATAAAATATTTATCAAAACTGTTTCTGAAATAACTCAGATAAGGCTCTGGCAACTTTAGCTTCCATTTTGTGGAACTGTCACTGTAAATAGGAAATAATAATTGGTAACAGCCACTGAATATCCATACATGAAAATTTTATTTTGAAGTTTCACTGACATATCAATCCTCAGAAACTTAGAACTCTGATTCACCATGTGAGAAATAGTACACCAGTACTAAGGCTGGCTGAATTGCTCAATTATTGGAAGTATCATCAATGCTAAACATCATCATGATCATCAATATGAAAGTTGCATCAATAATATCAAATTTCAATGATTGTGATAAAAAAATTAATTTTCTCACACAATATATTTAGGAATTTAGTCATGGTCTACTTATAAATTAAGTTCAGGGTGTTGTTTTGTTATAGTCCATGCAAATAAAATGCAGAAACTCTGTGAGTGTCACCACTCACAAGTGATGTAAAACAAAATTCATTTAAGACATTTGTGGATATTTTTGCTCAAGGTTACAGCTCTGATATTTAATGATAATCATAGTGAACGAATATCAATCTCTATAATCTATATCGACAGAGAACACTAAACAGCACTGATGGTAATATCCCTTCCACCAACCTGTTGACAGGAGCACTCTCGTGGTTCCCCAGAGCAGAGTAAATGGTTTTATTGGGGAAGTACTTCTTGAAGAGCTTAGTGAGTGTGTCAAGGGCAGACAACTGATCAGCTCTGGACTGGTTCCATATGTTGTGAGCTGGGAGGTCGCCTGTCCACATGACATAGTCATACTGGAACACAAACAATCCAACCAAAAAACATGTTTATCTCAGCAGCATGTTTATCTGCAATCACATTAAACATGTAAAATTGATCTTCCCAGAGTACAATCAATACCTCAGTTCTAGTCAAGACCTGATAGATCCTCTGCAGTTAATTCCTTTTGAGTTAAAAAGAAGCCCCGGTGAGAGGGATGGACCTGAACTTGTCATTCTTTATCAAACAATAGATTATTTACTGCAAATAGTATACATTCCATATATGGCAAGGGATAATAAGTCTTTTATATAACAGAACTAAGACAGTTGTAAAGAGGGGAAAAAGGGCCCTTTTGTCTGGCACTGTTGCATCATTATTTGTCAAACAATCATAACCGTCCTATCTTCCTCAAACAATTTGTATGTCAAACATGGAGATATAAGAAAAAGATTATACCTCTGTAGACCTGTTCTGCAGATGCTCAAACAGGTTCTCAAGGGTGGTCAAGGGCGTGTCACAGTTCCTGTAGTCTCCCCATTGCCCTGCGCCAGACTCTCCTGGATCTAGGATATAAAGAGGTAACATATCACCCTACAGTCTCCCCATTGCCCTGCACCAGACTCTCCTGGATCTAGGATATAACGAGGTAAGATATCACCCTACAGTCTTTGTAGTCTCACCACAGCCCTGGGCCTGTCTCTCTCTCTGGTCTGATTGAAATTTTTGAGAGTTCCATACTCTGTCAACAGTAATTAGTATATCATGCCATATGTCACTTACCTGGTTGTCCATCATCAGCACGGCAACAGAGTGGTTCGTTACACTCTGCCTTGGCTCCAGGTTGGTAGAAGGAGTCAAAGTGGATGTCGGAGATATGTAGCACTCGCAGCCTCGGGGATCCCTTCTGATAATATTATGTTAATGGTTGTTATCCAAACAGATAAAATGGTTTGCTTAAAGCTGTGAGCCTAAAACAAATACATGAGATGTAAATGGTGTATATGTATTACAACAGGATTTTTTCTATAACATGACAACTGATTAGTAGGAACGGCTCTTTTCTGAAACCCATTAACAATACTGCCAATTATATTTCGTTGTATTTCAGCACTGGAAACTGCTGAAGTCAAACCTCTGGCTATGTGGAAATAATTTAAATAGGTATTTAAACATAGACTGAAATAGACAATGGTTATCAAAAATTGATAACACTAAGGTGTCAGATTCTTTATTCGATGAATCACACTGAATCGTACACATTACACACTTTGTCTTGCTCTTCTCCTGTCATGGATGACAGAACCTATCTTTCTACTTGTAATATGTGTAGCAAGGTTGGTCAGACTGCAATTCATCATGTGAGACAGGGTAGGTATCAGAAATATATCATCATAATTGTTTGATTAAATTTTCAAATTGTTAAGCATATCATATTTCATGTTAAATACTCATCATCATTAGAGAAGGGTCACATATAATTTAATCTGACCAATCACAAATGATAGAACACTAAACAAGGTATATCATGGATGAAAGTTTATTAACTAAGCACAACAGCTGATGTCAGAAAAAGAAATGCCACAGTGCTGATAACTGGTTGCATTCCTTATGACACACAAGAACCCTAAAAGTCAAAGTGCGCATGAAATGGTCAGCATCAATATTGGGTGTAACCAACATTTGCACACAAAGATGTGTCACAACGAGAATGCATACTACTTATTACTTATTAAACTGCTAATGTCACTATTTGATGTAACCACCATTAGCGCACAAAGATGTGTCACAACGAGAATGCATACTACTTATTACTAATGAAGCTGCTAATGTCAATATTGGGTGTAACCACCATTAGCACACAAAGATGTGTCACAACAAAAATGCACACTCCTTTTTAACATCATAAACAATACTTGGGGTATTGTCTGCCACTCCCTGAGTGGTCATGGAGGTCAGGAAGAATCTGTGGAATAGGGCGGTGTCTGTAAACCCTGCAACCTAACTCGTCCTAAGCACGCTCAACTTAGTTAAGATCAGGGCTACAAAGAGATCAGGTAACTCCATTCTCATGATACCCTGCTGCTGAAGGAAGTCATTCACAATCTGTCCTCTGTGTGGTCTGACAATGTCATCTTGAAACTGGTGAGACCCACAATACGTAGACACAAAAATGGTACCACAAATTGAAATGAATGTCTGCATCATTGAGCTGTGAGATTTCCTTCCACAACAAATAGAGGAGTCCTCCCAGCAGCAGTTATCCCATCCCATACCATCACCGAACCACCACTAAATCGGTCATGGGTTGCTACTATTGTATCACTAAAATGTTCATTTTGACATCAATAAACCCAACTACAGCCATCATGAAATGAAACTTTAAACCTGCTCTCATTGGGCCAAACACCAAATGACCATTGGCCTTGATTTAAAAAAATATGAGCATGCCAGAAAGTCATTTGTGGCTAACGATGACAAGGGGTCATTCCAGTTCTGACAGCTGGTCACGGAGCTCTAAGACCCACAGAGCATAAACACCAACATATAGTGGACACACTAATCCTGGTGTTATTGATGATAAAGTGTGCATGTCGAGGATCTGTTGCAGTTATGGACTGATTACGAAGAACATTTCTGAGGTGCCTGTCTGGATGTTGTGTGGTGACATGAGGTCGACCTGGCCTTGGAGCATGTGCCATACTTCCTGTCACCTGGAATCACTGCCACATTCTACCAATGACATTCTGGACCACATTAAATGTCTGACAAGTTGTCATGAACTTTGTCTAGTATTAAGCATTCCTATTTCTTGGCCTCATTCTTCAACTCTCACAAAACAACTCAGATTGAAAGATTGTGATTAAAGATACAGGATCTAAAGAGTAAAGACCTATATCATTTGAAAACTTTCATAAAACATTTTCTATGTGCATTGACACATCAATGGATGTGCTCACGTGATCTTTATTGAGCAATGTCAACAAGATACCAATTTGCAGGATTATCTTCATTCAAACATAATTCTTTTTATTGTGAACAAACGAACCCTGCAATGCTAATCAATGGCTCGGTGACTACAATACCATTATCAAAATTTATGAAAACTGCTCTTAATAAATCTTCAATATATATTAGTAACCCTTCACTAATGACATTTAGTATACATACATATTGCCAATGTCTGGATGGCAGGCCACAAATTTGAGCATCAATGTACACGATCAGGATACAATGACACATATCAACCAAATCATAATGCCTGATTGCTGGATCAAGTACGCGAACAGGGACAAGTCAATCAAGGATTAAAATTGTTTATTCTGCAATCTAAGATATGTTCTATCAGTTCCTATGGCAACCTTGGGCAGATAATAGTGCTGAATATTGCACTGATTCTCATATTGCGATAACTTTCAACAGTTTAAGAGATATTGCAGTATATATTTATGATATATTGACTGGAAGGTTTCTGCACAGGTGTGTGCATCAATAATTCATAACAACTCTCTGCATGCAACATCATCGCCTGAGCTGCTGTTGCACTATACTTGCAGGCTCACCAGCACCAATGGTGTACAGATAAATAAAATGCTATAGAGCCTTAATGTGGAATATTTAACAGAAAGCTTTGCGAAGATAACAATAAACATAACAGCATAACATCATGGTCAGTGTTGTCTATTTCAACAGAATCCAATTCAGTGCAGTAAGTAATTATATTTACTGTATATCAGTGATTTATTCAGACTCAGCTCTGACCCGTGAAGGTCCGGGGTAGAATTGGCCTTCAGCAACCCATGCTTGCCATAAAAGGCGACTATGCTTGTCGTAAGAAGTAATTGATGGAATCAGGTGGTCAGGCTTGCTGACATGGTTGACACATGTCAACACAGTTACCAGTTGCGCAGATCAATGCTCATGCTGTTGATCACTGGATTGTCTGGTCCTGACTTCATTAGTTACAGACCTCCACCACATAGCTGGAATATTGCTGAGTGTGGCATAAAACTAAACTCACTCACTCAGATTCAACTCTAACAGAAAAATGAAACAAACTTAAAATCCTTAACTTGGATCCTTGACTAAACGGTAATTATACAGACCTGCAAAATATATAAGACTTAGACCTTTAAGATAAATTAATAACATGTCTCATTATGAAACAACCAAGGATATTAAATGGTAACTCGGAGCCAGAGGCTCTACCAAATAAACAATTTATCTGTGAGGTCCCTCTTCATTCCTTCAAAATGTCACATGTGAAACCATTTGAACCCATAAATCTTAAAAGGTTTGATATAATATTTGGCACATGTGGATCAAGTTCTGTTGCTATGGAAATTCAACACTTTAAACACAAGGCTACACCACCGCCCTAATGACTACAGGGATACAAGCGAAGACATTACTAGTCCTTTTTCCTTATGCTCACATACATGTCACATGAATTGTAAACAAGAAATCTCTAATACTTCCTCAACGCTGCTTAAACACTGATTTTTATCCTTATATTATCATGGTTATTGAACTTGTCTGCCAAGAAGTGAAATCTTAAAACCATGCTGTTAAAGTTTCCGTGTAGAACCAGCACGCAACAAGCACTGGCAACATCCTTACCTCACGCATAAACTTAAATCTTTCCATGGTAACCCAAATGTGATGTTATCATTTTATGTAGCATTTATTCACACGATTTTAAGGTTTTCATTCCAGATGCTACAGGTTTCTCTCAGTTCATCTCAAATCTAAAATAGACAAAACTGTTAACACTGCAAGTAAAATCACTGGCGTCAAATTTGTATGTGTATTATCAATATATGAGCGACAAATCGTAAATCAAGTTGTCAATATTATATCTGACTCAACTCTTCCTCCCTTCAGGCCACTGCTACAAAGTTCCAATTACAAAAACTCAAGGAGCCTGTAATCCCATATTCCAAGTACCTTATCTTTTTCAAACAAGTGTGCAGATACTTAAATTCATGAATTTATGTGAATATGTTCGGTATTTGTATCTCTCCGTATGTGTCAGAAGCTCTGTTGATGTAATACAAACCCCTGAAAAGGCAATAAAGCAGTATTCTATTCTGTTCTGTTCTGTTCCTTCATTCCCCTTAACTGAAGCATTAATCATAACATACCAGTCTTGCTCATTAATATGAATCACAAAAATGATTCAAGAAATGTGACATGTAATTGTAATACAACATATTGCTTGCGTTCCGTCATTGTGTTTCACGCTTTCAGCTACATTCCAGTATGGTCAGAAGGGTGATTTGCAATAAACATAAACACAAACTAACCCCTAAATTAGATTTGCCCACATACTACTGATGACACAGCCATTTTGAGAAAGAGTAAGTATGTGAGTTTAGTTTTATGCTGCTTTTAGCAATATTCCGGCAACATCAAAACTGGTGACATCACAAAGGGACTTCACACTTTGAACCCAGGTGGGGAGGAGAACCTCTGTCTTCGGCATGATAAGTTAACAATGTAAACACTAGGTTACTGCCTCTTACAACAGAATTGAAACAGAGAGACTCAGATCAATTCTGCATTTCACAAGGTTCATAAAGTATAAATATTTTCAGATTTGCACATACCAAGTTCAATACTCAATTCAGTATTGAATACTCAATAAGCATGATAAAACCCAGTAAAATCAGATTTATTGACTTCATTTATCACCATTAGCAGCAACATCCAATAAAATTAATTCAGTTTTACCTGTGTGATTTCTATTGGAGAATCGTCTAAGAAGTAAAGACATAATATTACATAAAGCTTACTTACAGGCGGTGGTGAAGGAGGTACTACTGGTGGCTTAGGGGTTTTCGGTAGCGACACATTCCAGGACTCCAATGGATTGTAGGGTGTTCCACATGTTGAACCAAAGAGTGTTCCACAGATTTCATCAGGTTTCAACACCAGCTTATCAATGACTGTCAAAACTTCATTCTGAAATCATGTCATCCAAGTTTATGTTTATGTCACTCTACGCATTAACCTGTCAACAATGGCATTTTGACAATTACAAAATCCACATAATGACTACAGGATCAATATTATCATCATCATAAAATACATTCATCAAAGAATCAAGGATATGTATCAGGACACAATCACAATATAATCAAAGAATGGCTCATAGATTATGATACAGTCATCCCTTGCAATAAGGCCCTTTGCGATACCACATTTTTGGTTGAACTGTGAGGTATTCGTTGGCTCTTATACAAAAAGGTTTCCAAGCAATCGCGCACATTCCCATCACAAAGAAATAAGCCTATCAACAAATGCTGTTGAGCTCGGGTTAACCATGTGAACAAGCAAAATCCAATACAGACCACAAAAAGAAGTGTTCACTGTACATATCTTTGTTTTGTCGATTTTCAGATGCTTAAGAGCCATCTGTGGTTTTCTTAATCACATGAACAGCAGAACATCAGTCTAAGTAAACTTAGCCCCAGGGTCATTCATTGCACTCCCACACTGGGTCTAACAAAACATGGAAGGTCACATCTGGTAATCTTTGACACTTACCAATCAGAGCACAGTTTAATAAATCGCAAAAGTGGACATTTGCACATACCTTTTACCCACGCAAGGATTTGTAACTGAACAATTCCGACGAAATGCTAATTTCCATACCACCGCTTCCGGGTAGTGCACATGGAGCAAGAGTGAAAAAACAGTAGTTGGAAATAGTGTTTTTTGGCAATGTTCAAGGATGTTGGTTGGGAAAATATTGGCTAATGGTAACCATGTCAACAGAAACTAAAAAGCTTATATACTGCAGGTCAAATATCAGTGTCATATGCGGATTTTCGCTTGTTGATAAATCACTGTCAGTGACCAGTGTCCACCAAACCCTAAACAGTAGCCGTTGTCTAATTGGTTAAATCCGTTTAGCCGTCTCACATTTGAATGGGGCAGTCATAGATCGCTCAAAGGTTACCTGAAGCAACCTCCAATTAGGTTTTGTTAGACCCAGTGTAGGAGTGTAACAAATAACACTGGGGCTAAGTTTACTTAGACTGAGCAGAACATTGTACACTTGTACAATCTAACTCACCTCAAACTCTCTTACGATCGCAATACAGATTCTGTCATCCTGCAAACCTAGGTTGATGCATATTTTCACCAATAAATCCACAATTTCTGCCTTAGTGTGTCCCTCACTAAAGAGTACTTGTACAAAGCCAACTGCCAGTTTGCATACTTCACATTCAGTGTTATGTAGCCATGAGCCATGATCAGTTTGCACAGGCGACTTTTGAGTGAAGGTTTCAGTAAACTTTGGAAGAAATTCTCGCAAGAACCTTTCTGGTGCTATGTGTGGATCATGTCTTCTGTATAACAGAGGGCTGGCTTGTGAGTTTGACAGAAGTCGCAACGATATACATAGAAATAGAACAAATTTTCCTATATCTATCATTCTCAACGATCTTTATATGTTTCCTAGTTGAAGCTGATCTGAAAAACAAAACAAAGAAGAGTTACAAGATTTAGCAAGTACCAACTAGACTTCGAATCAGACAATAAATAAAGTACATTAAAAGCAACATCAAAATCAAGTTATTGATTTTTCTGATGAGTAAGTGAGAGTATATATTTTTTTTTGCATTCTCCACAATTTCCAGCAATATATGGCATGGACACTTCGTACCGATGTGGGGAGCTGAACCCAGGACTACAGCGTCACATGCAGACTACATCCACTCGGATACCCCACAACCTTTTTAGTAGTAATACTAATAGTATCAGCAGCAGTAGATGTGGTAGCAGTAGTGATATAAAACAACATGAATTTTGTGGTAAAATATCAGTAATTCAGGCACATTACTCAAATATAACTATATCTTTCAATAAATGAGGCAGCTGTATCCTGAAGCCCTGCAATAAAAATAATGGGTGAATAATGAAGACAATGTGTTCACATTTGTATTTCACCAGGTCATTATATGCTAGTAACCATGGGAACTGCTTAAACTGTATGCACAACAATACTTTCATCATGTTCAAAAGGGTTGTACTGTATGTACGAAACATACAATCAATAACATATGGGCCATAATTACACAATGCCATTCAGAACGTGGTCAAATGTGACATATGTTGCATTTGGGAATACACTTTCTTGGTAAAGCACTAATTCAGTACTTGTTTTGAGTTGAGTCCCATTCGGGATTCGAACACACACCCTCAGAGTCAGGCACCTAATCGCCAGCACACAAAGTTCCAGATGGGACTCAACTCAAAACAAGTACTAGAATTTGTACTTTACCAAGAAAGTGTATTCCAAAATATAACATATGTTACATATGGGCCATAGTTCTTCCACTGTTCAACAAAGGAACATTATAATACAGAATCTTTATGCAATTATTGAGCAAGACCAATTTCATTTCTTGTTTAACAGATTTCCTCAGAAAAGAGCTAAAGGTAGGAGGGGAAAAAATCACCAGCCAAAATTATATTCCTTTTAAATGCGAAAGTATTCTACATCTGGCAATTCATGACGTGTATATGAGACAAAAGTATAATCAAGTCTGGACAAGACAATCCAGTGATCAACAGCATGACATCTACACAGGATGGATACGATGACCCATGTCAACCAAGTCATCAAGTCTGACACCCTGATGCCGTTAGTCACCTCTTAGGATAAACACGAGTTGCTGAAGATAAATTCTAACCTGAATCTTCATGGGTTTGTTTGTGGTCTCTGTAGAAGTGAATGCATACATATTAAGGCTAGGAAAATTTTAAAATTTGCCTATCTGTGTTTACTGATCCTGTACAACCAACCTGACAAGGGCAGCGATTGTATACATGCCGTAGGAGCAAAATGTCTGATTAAAATCTATTTTAACACAGCCCCTGGAATAATCTGTTTTGATCATTTTCACTTTTTATAAAATGCGACCTGGTCATACACATGATAAATACACTAAAGTTTACAGAAGCTTCAAATAGTTGAGTTAGAATACAAGTGTGTATTGACATAAAGAAATGTAAACACAGTTGACGTGTGAACTTATATTATTCCTCTCACAAAACAGTGCATGAAATGATGGGCTAGATTTCTGATGGGCAATCTAAATCTGACGCCCCAATGATCAGGTAAAATTTTTACATAACATATATACTCTGAGTGAATACACTATATCTTAAAATCTATTCTCTGAAAATGACTGTTGTGAATAGACTGGTAAACAGAAAATATGTCTGAAGTTAAAAGAAAACCAAGTTCTATGGACAGTCAATTTCAATATTGCAATGGGTGGGATGTTTCAGTGTAGGTACTAACACTGATAGCGTCGTCTCATGCTTGATAACTGTGTTAGTACCTACACCAAAACATTACATTCATTGCAATAAAGAAGTTGACAACCATAGAACTTGGTTTTCCCTTACCTATTCAACTTCTAAAAAGCCCCTTAAACACAATTTTCATTAAATTATTCATTGTAACAAAAGGTATTTTCTTTGGATTGTTCAGTCTGGTTAAATCTATTTTCTCTAGGTAACATTTTGAAATTACCAGTCCTGATGTCTGCCTGGGTTTTGAGCTTATTTCACAAACAGAATACAATAATATTTCAATGACTTGACGAACCATGGGCCAGTGACATCCTCCGAATGTCCAGGTGCTGGTCAATTATACAAGTGTGAATCATTATCATGATTATGTATCATGATGCGTGTTACTCACAAACACAACAGTGACCTTCACATGATATAAAGTCTAGGTGTAGCTACAGAATATTCGCGTCCTGGTTTAATGTTATTGGCAAACATATTCTATGCGTCAATTTAAACCCAGGCTTGCGTGAAACCTGACCGAGTAGGCGAGTTATTAATATCTTGTGTAACAGGGTGGTTGAATAATAGCTAGCTGATCCTCACAGTATAACCAAACTCATTAGTATATCTAGATTACTATTTTCACATACAAAACAAACTTCATAATGTATTTCAAAACATGGCGTTGTCCCTTTTCACTCACTGACAGCTTTCTTCAAGGTAAACGCTTCCTGCTAATACTTCGTGCTTGCCGCCATATTGTTTTCATCACATGACAGTCACGAGGTTAGTTCCATCACATGTTTGTTGATTGTCCTGAACGTTGAGTTAAATCTCAAGTTGTGAATTGTGGTGCCAGTACTCATTAAGTGGTCTGTCCTGTGCTAGGTAGAGTTCAGTAGCAGAGCAAGAAGTCTGTCGTGTGCTTTGTCTTCCTTTTTAGCTATAAGCAGGGATACTCTACAACAGGGATAGGTCACTCGCTTGCTTTCTTTACCATTTGTTCTAATTAACGTGTGCCTCGTCATGCTCCAACGAACACAGTGACTTGGCTCGTTCCCAGTGCAACTTCACCTGTGTTTAACCAGGGACACTATATAGAGTATATACGTTGTAGATTATCCCTGGTTTAACAGAACTTCAGCCAGTTTATTGTATCAGTCGGAATTTTACAATGAATTAATTATAGTAAGAATTAAGAGCAAGAATTATGTGAATGAATGAACGAAGTAAAGAAAAGAAAGAAGTACACATGTGAATGAATAAAAGAATAAATTATACAACGCGACCTTCCCTCCCAAAACATGTTAAAGAACGCAAACGTACCGCGAGAACACGTGTTAACATTAGCTGTCCTTTTAAAAAATCTACTTTGAAACATTTTTGTTTACATTAATAAATAATTCGGATATCTTATTGCATGTGGGGAATGGAATGGACATTAACAAAATATTAAGTGACACTGTCACACTGCCCTCAAAAATATAATAAAGTGTAAACCTCTCACAAAGCGTTCTAAAACACCTTTCCAGTTTTGTCAAATAATAAGATCAACAAGAAAGAAAGAAATTATGGAACTATAACCCTCAAGCATCAATGGCGAATCAGATCAGATCGGTAATATGTCATATTTTTCACACACCTCATTTTTTTTAGATTGTGGAACTATCACTACTACTTGCAAACACATTTCACCTGATAGTATATGAATTAAAGGTGTATGTGAAAGGTGTTTTTTAGGAAGTAAGTAGGTACACTCAAACAGCGGCGTATAGCATTTCAATGGCGAAATGTCATATTTTTCACACACCTCAATTACACCCTAACAATTTTTTAAGTCATAAAACTGTCACTATTACTTGCAAACACCTTTCAACTAAAGGTATGTTCTCCTTCTAAAATTTAAACGAATGTGTGAAAGAAGTGTTTATCGGCACAATTTAGTTTATCTTCGCGGTGCATCGAGAATAGAAGCCAGTGAGCTATAAGTTGCCGACTTGAAACCTTACTACAAATCTACTGTCCTAATACGGACACTAATACCAATTATTCGGCTTAAACTGAAGAGACAAAATAGTTAACCTATCTTCTACATGTTGGATTTCAGTTGTTACAACACTCAGCGAACTTAATCAGCTGTTGAAAATAAACCGGGCTCAATCTTAAATACTACGCTGCCACCACACTGGCTACACTGATTACGTAACGACCTGAGACATACGTTCAGCGGCTTTTCGAGGAGTTTCTTCTCCCTCTCTATATAGACTCCCTGTATATAATGTAAATTTAGGTATGGTTGTTAGATGCACAGCAATTAAGTCGATTATTTCGTGTAAGTCCGATAGATCTAGGTTGTAAAGCTTTATATATAGATAGTATAGAGGGCTTGCACAACATTCATGGCGATCGTATGCAAAAACAACAACAAACGTGTAAGCAGAGGGTTTTTTAATAATGGTAGTTATGGTTTTAGATCGTTTTTCGCTGATGTTTACTGGACCTAGTACGTGCGAGTGGGTGCACGTGAGTTTCGTTTTATGCCCCTTTTTGCAATATTCCAGCAGAATCACTGCTGGTAAGGCGTACCAGGCACTGACTTCACACATCATGGACATGTGGGGATTCGAACCCAGGTCATCGGAGTACGTGTGTCGAGCGAAAGTTTCAACCACTGTAGCTAGCTAGGCTACCCCACCACCGCAATGGGACTTGTAAGGCTGAAGGAGTTGTTGTCGACACAGGTACTACAGATATATGTACCCCAGATGCGTTTCCGTATCGTGAAATCGGGCACTGTAACCTAATCAGGGGCCAAATTCGTATTCCGCAACGAAAGAACCGAAACCATATGTAGTTGTTCTGTTGACTGCGGGTTGTACTAATTTAGTTATAAGTGGGAACCACGTCGTCTGGAATTACGTTTTGGGAGTTATATCGTTTCAACACCAACAAATATAACTACCATGAACCATTGGAAATAGATACAAGTACATAAATATTAGTGGCGAGCTTCTTCATATTTAGTCAACCCGTTGATGATTTCCCTCTGCCCGGGATTGCTTAAGGTGACTTACTTGAATGATGTATCGATCACATCCCAAATGAGTACATCGCAGTCTAGGATATATGTCATCTGCAGGACTATCGGTTCAGTAAGAGCTGGGTTATTTGCTCGCCACTGTGTCCAACAAAACAAAACTAATGTTCGTTCAGCCAAGGAGAAGCCTTACATTAGAGCAACAGGGAACAAGGAACTTTTTAATCCTACGTTTCTTGGCTCTCAAGTTATGTCACGTTCTTGACCATGTGTTGCAGTACAGGGAAGGTCTGGTCGCATGTGACTGTGCTAAGATTCATAGTCCAGCCAGTCGAGAGTAGATTACAGCACCTGTCACATTTCTGCGTATATCAAGAGCTTAATTGTGAGTTCCTTTGAAAAACAATAATACGCACGTTTACGCTCAAAACTGCGAAGTCTTTCGATTTTCCTACACTTTTGTGTTCAACTCGCCTGACATTATAAAATAAGGACTGTCCTAGAACGTAACTGATTTACATTTCAAAGCATCCATTCACGGATGGGGGCAGTGGGGTGGCCTAGTGGTTAAACCGTTCGCTCGCCGAAAACCCGCGTTCGAATCCCCACATGGATACAATATGTGAAGCCCATTTCTAGTGTCCTCCGCTGTGATAGTACTGGGATAAAGCCAAACGCGACGTATATAGACTCGCTCACTAAGGCACGTGTACATTCTCTTATAATTGGTAATGCAGAAACTGAAAGGGTAGACCTGAGGTTTACAAACATCTGTTATTTAGATTCAAAACTCGTTTTCAAAACACATCGATCATCTTCACTAAAAAGGCCAACAACCACTTCACCGTTTACAATACTTTCGTGCTGACAAAACTGTTATGACCGTTTTTTATCAATCTGGACGCCGCTTTTGATTTTCTTCACTTAATTAAAACAGACTAAGCTCAGCAGCCCTTCGTGTCATCCAGTATTCGTATTATATCTTCCACAAATATTTTGGCATTGTCATCATGCATGTGACAATGATTAACTTAACCTCTATACCCATGTACTAATTATCGTCACCATTCATTTATCATCGATCATTTGTGAATGTAATATTTGTGTACATTTTATGAATGTTGTATATATTCATTTTGAGGCCGTTTTTTAAATTGATACAAAAAGAATTTCCTCCGGGGTAATAAAGTTATACCTTTTCTCATCTTATTCCCTTATGCATGTCGATACCTGTGGTCCAGCTGTCGATGATGCAATCGGAAGTGTCGAGTTCGTATCCCGGATAGCCCAGATCATATTTGCTGAGTTTGTCAGCTCCATGTACTTGTAGCTGGTCTCGTGGGTTTCATGAAAGTGATAAACCTCTGAGGCCTTGCTCACTTCAAGCTGTCATACTTCCTGCACCGTCCTCGACATCTCCAGGCTACACGTTCCGTTAACTCTCCACTAAAGTGGAACGTCTAGCCTGGAGATATCAAAGATGTCCCGGAAGTAGATGGAATGCCTAATGTTAGTGTGTGAGTGAGTTTAGTTTTACGCAACACTCAGAAATATTCAAGATATGGCGGCAGTCTGTAAATGATCGAGTCTGGACCAGACAGTCCAGTGATCAACAGCATGAACATCGATCTACGCAGCTGACATGTGTCAACCAAGTCAGCGAGCCTGACCACCCAATACCGTTAGTCGCCGCTTAGGACAAACATGGGGTACTGAAGATCAGTTCTAACCCGGATCTTCACGGGAAGAATAATGTCAATAGTGACGTTAAACCAAACTCACTCACTCACTCACTCACTCACTCACAAACTAACAGAATCAAGTGTTTAAGTGATTTATTCTTCCACGTCATGACAATGTTGCCAAACGTTGTCATGGTTTCGCCAATAACTACATTTCTCTTATGTATATGAATTATAACTAAGTTCCAGCTATATGAAGGCGGTCTGCAAGTAATCATGTCTGGACCAGACACTCCAGTGATTAACATCATCAGTCAGAATTTACATAATAACACATTATGATAATTCGTAATTTCAAGTAGTCACTTATTGTGACCGCACAATATGTGAAACATGCTCGGTTAGACATTTCGGCGTTATGATTTAATGTGAGATGTGACATATTGTGTGAATCCGACAATTGCTTCAAATAGAAGAAAAAACACGAGCAAAAGAAGACTGTACAGATATATGGAGACATGATGTTGACTCCGAAACTGGAATACTGCAACCGGTTGCTGTAACTTGTTTGCGTTTTCAAACGTCGTTAAGTTAAAACCGGATCTTTGAGACGGGGAGTTGTAATCCAGATCCAGAGTTCGTGGCCCTGACCACGGGAACAGGTAAAACTGATACCGGTGTATTCCCCTTGGTGGCGCTGGTGGATGATAATCTGAAAGCAGAGTGATAATAAGCATATGCACTGGAACATCATCTCACATTCAATGTCACGGCACAATAAGCTCATCTGCATCTGGTTACCTTATCGACAGTCGTTTGTGTGGGGAAAATAGTAGATAATAAATTGTGAAGTTTAGTAAATAGTTTGTGTTCCAGATATATGATACTTACGACGTCACAACACACACTGGTAGTAATCTACAGTCGAAGCTGTCGAAGCTGTCTTACCGGCACTCAAAGTGATTGAAGAAATTATCCGGTTTAAACAATGTGCCGTACTGAAGAACTGGTGATAAAAGTACAAACCATGGATGGGACTGCGATTTTATGCCAGTGTTGACAACTTGTCAGATTGGACAGATGCCGGTTTTGACAGCTTCCACTATATTTATCATGCAGTATGGGGAGGTAGGGAAGTCTAGTGCTGAAACCACCAAGCTACATCAAAGCCACTTGCCAGATTGATAGATGCCGGTTTTGACAGCTTCCATTGTATTTATCATGCAGTATGGGGAGGTAGGGAAGTCTAGTGCTGAAACCACCAAGCTACATCAAAGCCACTTGCCAGATTGATAGATGCCGGTTTTGACAGCTTCCACTGTATTTATCATGCAGTATGGGGAGGTAGGGAAGTCTAGTGCTGAAACCACCAAGCTACATCAAAGCCACTTGCCAGATTGATAGATGCCGGTTTTGACAGCTTCCATTGTATTTATCATGCAGTATGGGGAGGTAGGGAAGTCTAGTGCTGAAACCACCAAGCTACATCAAAGCCACTTGCCAGATTGATAGATGCCGGTTTTGACAGCTTCCACTGTATTTATCATGCAGTATGGGGAGGTAGGGTAGTCTAGTGCTGAAACCACCAAGTTACCTCCAAGCCACTTACCCATGCTGAGTTATATTTCCGTTTTACCCATTATGAAAATGGCAAATTGTTGTAAGATAAACTGTAATAACAGGTGAAAACTCCAATGCAAATTCACATCTTAATTTATAGCTACTGGGAAATTACACTGTTTTACACATCTAAGTACAATACAGTTCGAGAAGAACATGGAGAGGTTTGGTAGCCTAGTAATTAAAGCCTTCGATCGTCACGACCGCGTCCCACTCCCCACTATGAGATATTGTGGGAGGGTAGTTTCTGGTGTCCCTCACCCTGACAGTTTTCCATATTTCACTTGAACGAAAGGCCCACCCACTTTCTCACCACACCCAGGCAAAAACAGAACACATTGACCGTTACTTCACGAGACAGGCACACTCACTGAGCATATTTCTTTTCGGGAAGAGCACGCCTTTCATCTGCAAAATATTTTAAACAAATTATTGATATTTACGTGGTGAATTGTTTTATTTACATTTATTGACTTTTAAGACAAGAATAGCCTTAACGTCACCTTTCTAAGGTCCGATATGAATGACGTATGACTTGGCCAAGACGAGATTTGTACTCACTCCACCAGAAGGTATACTTGTATATGTGGTGTTTGTTATAGGTAAATATATCCCGTCAAAAAATATCCCGTAAATATATCCCGTCAATCTACACTTCCACGCCACTTCTCCTATCTCCTAGTTATTGATGACAGACATATTTTTGGTCACAATAAAATACTGAATAAATATGTTTAAGCCAAGATCATGTGAGAATGTACTGAGCCATGAGCCATTCAAACTGTTTGTTCTGCATGATTTGAATTTGCAGTCGAACAAATGATTGCAAAAGGAACTGAGATTTAAATTCCAGGACCTTGTGTAGGTCGGAGGTGTAAAAGATCGAGTCTGGATGAGATAAACCAGTGAAAGTTCCTGAGCAGTTATGTTAGCTGTCGGGAGGTACGATGACATACGTCAGTCAATTCAGCAATCCTAACCACCAGATGCCGTTAATCACCTCTTACTACGATGAGTCGCTGACCTTACAGTACGGTGAGTGAATGAGTTTTACTGCACACCCATCTGTATGGCGGCAGTCTTTAAATAATCGAGTCTGGAGCAGACAATCCAGTCATCAACGTTATGAGCATCGACCTGCGCGATTAGGAACCGATGCCATGTGTCAACCACGTAACCGACCCTGACCACTCGATCCCGTTATAGTCGCCTCTTACGACAAGCATAGGTTACTGAAGAACAACCCGGGTGTTAACCGGTTTTACGGATAAACGACACATAGATATGACATAAAGATATATAAGAATGCCGACACAAAGGCCTGTCTAAGGCCAGTCAGTCTAAGTAAACTTATCCTCTGTACTTTTCGTTACACTCCACCACTGAGTCTAACAAAACCTTATGGGAGGTCGCGTCAGATAACCTTTGTGATTGACCAATCAGAACACAGCTTACCAAATCGCGAAAGTGCACATTCGCACATCCCTTATGAACATTGTATCTCGAAGAAGTTCGTACCCGAACGATTCCGAATGCTATTTAGCGTACGATCGCTTCCGGGTGATACACACGGCGTACGTACTGCCATGACAACGGTGACTAAACAGTCGCTGAAAATAGTGTTTTGACAATATTCAAGGATGTCAATTTGCGGAAGTATTAGTAATTGGTAACCATGTCAACAGAAACCCCAAAGCATGTATACTGCAGGTCAAATAACTGTGTTATATGCTGATTTTTGTTTGTGGAGAGATCTGTGTCGGTAACCTGAATATTTTGAAAGTCCCTCCAATCCCTAAATAGTAGCCGTTGTCTGATTGGTTAAATCTATTTAACCGTTTCGCATTTGATTGGACCGTCATTGGTAGCTCAAAGGTTACCTGACGCGACCTTCTACTAGGTTTTGTTAGACTCAGTGGTGGAGTGTAACGAAACACACTGAGACGAAGTTCACAATATGCGTATCACTATAGTTAGGAGATACGAAAGAAACTTACGCCAGTCACGATGACAACGTAGTGTAGGATGTGCTCCATGGTGACGTCAGGTGGAGCGCATGGGAAAGGTGCATCGGGGTCAATCATGATCAACAGATAAAGCTGGTTCTAGAAATGAAAACCCCCAAACAAACATGACTGATCTTTTATAAAGTAAATTTTCACATTTGGCAGCTTACAAAGCTTGGTGTTTTTTCACAAAACATTAGATGAAAGTCTTTGTTATTATTGCGTGCGGTGTCTTTGTCTTGTTTTGTTAAAATAAAATATAATTTTTGCAAAAGCAAAAAAACATTTTTACCTGAAATCATGGACGAAACTGTGATTCTGTGGTGCTAAAGATAAGATGGTTAAGATAACAATCCCCGGATTTTCTGGCCCATACTCAATTTTTTTACCGACCGCCCTCGTGTAGGTAGAATAATGTTGATTGTGGTGTAAAACAACAAACAAACGCAACATTCCAGCAGACTATAAACAGATAATGATTGTTTACTGCGTTTGACCAGTAAGATGCGTCATGATATTTTTGCGAACCCAAGACATTCGCAATTATATACTACTCAAAAAGAAACGCATAGCTGAAATTTGTTACCAATTTATACACTAACTGTTCAGTAATACAAGGCAGTCAAGAAGAATATGAACATTAACGGTCCAATAATGCATGAAAATGACAAGTGTTCCAAGGTCAAGGTCGCAGAGCAATCAGCATCTTGTGTGGCCACCATTAGCATCAATGGTTGCTTGGCATCGGCGTCCCATAGACTGGACCAGATTCTGGATGAAGTGCCTGAGAATGAGTTGGTACTCTTCTCTCAAGGCCGCAAACAGAGCAAGTGACGTCTGTGGTTGGGGGTCACGCTGTCGCACACGACGATCCAATTCGTCCCACACGTGTTCAATAGAGTTAAGACCCGGTGATCGTGAGCACCAATGAAGAACCTGAAAGTTGCTCTGGGCAAGGAAATCCCTGGTTTAATCCATTGTCACTACCAAATATGTCCACTTCCTGTACACAATTTGCAGCGCAGCGTTCTTTACGACGTCGATATACACGTGCTGTTCCGTTGGGACGTTGCAGGATGTAACGTGACTTATCACTGAAGATAACAGTTTTCCACCTTTGCAATGGCCATGGGAGATGCTGGTGACACCACTGTCTGCGTTGTTGCCGATGTTGACGTGTAAGGACAGGTCCTCGCAAAGGTCTTGTGGAACGACTACCAGCCTAACGTATGCGGTTCCTCACAGTCTGATCAGAAATTGCTCTGAGTCCTGACACTACCGATGTTGTGGAGGATGCTGTGGTGAACCTGTTCCGCAAAAGTCGAAGCTGCATAAACCTGTGCTGTGCGGGCGTGGTCACACGGGGTCGACCTGACCTGGGGCGATCAGGTGTTGACCCTTTATGCCGGTAGCAATGCCAAAGTCATGCTATGGTTCTCTGTTACACATTCAGTTCCCTTGCAATCGCAGTCTCAGACTCCCCAGCCTCCAAATGACCAATCGCATTGTTGCGCTTAGCCTCAATAAGTCCAGGCATGACTTAATTTAAGATTTGTCAACTGTCGCAACAGCATTAAAAAAAACCCCGACTTTTATTGGAAATGATGTATGGAACGTGCCTGCAAAATGAAACTCATGAATTTCTTCCCGTTCACAATTTATTGCATTTATTGAGGAAAACAGATTTTGGTGCGTTTGGGCGAGTTGTCCTCAATGACAGTGGATTCAAACTCGGAAATTTTTGCAGACAGCGTTCACCATAGATATACGTATACAGATTACACAGACACCATTGATTCAAATTCGAAAAGTTACATGGAAAAATACTACCTAAACGTTTCTTTTTTTCTGTTTTGAGTAGTTTATATCATGCTCGCAAGAAAATTCGTGACTTACAGTAATAGAGTCTCAATCCAAGCCAGCAAGAAAGATTACGGTCGTAATGCTTTGATCTGAGAGAAGAGCCCGTGATGGCTTATCCATTACTAACTAACAGCTATTTTCCCTTAATCATTGTTCATGCAATGATAGTGGAATAGCATTGTACGTAGTTAACGCGATCGCTCGACATGCCGAGCACCCGGGTCCGTTTCCCGACATGTGTTAGGCTCTTTTCTGGCGTCGCCTGATATGATATTGCTAAAGGTGACTGGTCCACTTTAGGCACTTAATGAAACGTCTCTAAATATTGTTCAATGATTATTACACGAATCGACAGTTGACACAGATGGATATGCTTTCATTAAACATTTCTTATATTCAAACCGAGCAAAATAACAAAATGCTATATATAATATTTCGTTACATTTAACAAAAATGTCAATTTTAGTTAATAGAATGATGTTTTAAATGAAATGTGAATGGGCATTAGGATTTAGTCAAGATATTCGGATTCAGTCAAAAGTGAAATTATGGCAAATTAAGATATAAAGACATACATGCATAAGAAGAGTGAATATCAGTGAGTTTGGTTTACGCCACATTTAGCAACATTTCAACAATATCACGACGGGGGACACGGTTTGTGCCAATGTGTGGAATCAAACCCGGCTATTCAGCGTGACGAGTGAACGCTTTAACCACCCCACCACACCGCTTTACACGGACACAATAGTAATACCTCCATCGCCTCCTCGTAGTGTACTTCGGGAACGTCAATGGCGTCGTCGCGAGAAACAACTTCATTACATTGCAGTCTCCGACCTCTGAACCATACGGCCAGTTTCGTTGGGGTGGGGAGATCACACAGCGTAGTGTCTTGGAAACACTGCCCCGGAGGGTGAGGCGACACGGTGACATTCTCCACACAGACTCGAGGTAGGAAGAGCGTCAGTACAGCAACACGGAGAAAATGGCGTCGAAGATACACTAGCAAGTCCACAACAGCAAGTCGTGGTAACATTTGCTGGTGACATGCTATGCGTGAATGACAAGAAAAAGTAAAAAAAAAATAGTGTCGAACACACTTTCGCAGTGTATTCCGTATTCAGTTACCTCCCTTTGATATATTTTCCCCCGATTCAATTAACCTTTGACTTATTCACCGTAATCTGGTTATTTGTCTTCCTCGTTCGAACTAAGGCTTGGTTTACAGGAAGTGTGATCACCGCTCAGGCCTTGTATAAAAACAATGTGTATACGGAAGCTGACCCCCTGGCGCAGAAAGTTTGTGGTGAACTCACGTGGTTTAACTGACCACTGTGCTTTGATGAATAGTCAAACCGTCACGCTTGTCTCAGCTATGGCTGTTGGACACGTGCTTGTGGGTTTCAAGGTCACTTGGTATCGGCCAGTGAGTTATTAGACAGTGCCAGGTTAAACGTGTTATGGTATATAGTAATATTACGATTGGGTAAACCGAATTAACATTACCTTCAGACAACGAACCCGTACGAACGGGAACTCAACCCGCGTGAGAAGCGGAGACTTAACCAAGGTTTACCGGTAATTGTGTTCTTAAGAGTGAGGTGACCAGATATAATGCATTTCACTCATAAAGAGTTTATAATGTTTATAATGAGTAGTGAGGGAGTGTGTGAGTCTAGTTTTAAGCCACTTTGAGCAACATTCCAGCAATAACACTGCGGTGGGCACCAGAAATGGCCCTTACCCATTGTTCCCATGTGACAAGAGGACGCTTAAAACACTAGGCTACCCTGCCATTCCTTTTAAGTGTATAGTAACACCGGCAATATTTCAGCGAATATCGTGATTTTTACTCATAAAAGAATATTAAACAGAACATTCAGCGGAATCATTTTGAGTGAGTGAGTGAGTGGATAAGTTTCTTAAGCACTACCACGCAGAGGAAACGTCACACTTTCTACCCATATGACTTGTGGAATCGAACCCGGCTCTTCGTCGTGACGATCGAACCACAAGGGTGCCCCATCGCTCCTCAATCAGCTAACCCCTTAAACAAATATACTTTTGTTTGTTTCTGTTACACCGCAATGTTCGTCTTAATCACAATGTTTGGATCAGACAAACCATTGATTGATAGTCTGAGAAGCGTCCGCATGGGCTCATGAAGATTAGCTCTAACCCAGGGCCTATATTTTCGAAGCTCTCTTAGCGCTATGATTGTCGTAAGTGACATACATTAGAATTAACATACGGCTATGTTAGCGCTAAGAGAGCTTGGAATATCTAGGGCCAGATCTTCACGGGTCTCTCTGTGTTGCTTTGTATATTGTGAAGGGGGCGGTGGAGTAGCCAAGTGGTTAAGCGTTCGCTCGTCACACTGAAGACCATAGATCGATTCCCACATGGGTACAATGTGTGAAGGCAATTTCTGGTGTCTAACCGCCATGAACTGTCTGGAATATTGCTAAAAGTGGCGTAAAACTAAACTTACTAACTCACATGTATTGCAAAAGCAACAGTGTCCATTGTGGTATTCCACTGGTGTATGCGTATGTATGAATAGATGTTTGGACCGACGAAAATAGAAAAATGTTTTAGTGGCAATTTAATCTGTCACCGCTCAAGATTACGACGCATGGGATCGGACTGGGGTGGAAGGTCACTGACAATTTTACTCTCAAAGATTCATTTCAAGGTAACGGTCAAGAACAACTGAACACATCTCTACCAGACGAACAAGTAGGTCAGTTTTCCCAATCCACAAGGCGTTTGTAAAGTTACCACATGTCGTAATTCTATAGTTTATGTGGATCGGGACGCTGAACAACGTTAACCTTACGTCACATGGGTTGGACGCTGACGTCGGTAGGACAAATCCACATTATTAGCATACAATGTCAAATAACAAATCCTATTATGCTGCCCTTTGTGTTTGTAAGCATATGCTCTTAGTATGATGTGGAGGCTCGGAAGATATGCACGGAAGAAGCCGGGGGTATTAGTCTATAGATTCGCAACCACCTTGAGAGTTTGCAAGCGGAGTTTATCCGCAAGGAATTATCGGCAGGGGATTAGTGATTAACGCACAACGCATGGTACAGCTCAGAAGAGGTACAAGGGCCCAAACAGGTGGGCACTTGTGGTGATATAGCAACATATGCAGCCAGGATTGTAAACAGAAATAGAAACTGTAATGGAAAAGAGAAGATAATTTAATGTTATACAACTGTGCCGTGTAGACCTGGACATGGATTGTCTGTGGATAACTTTTTTTCTTTCAGCAGGTAAGATTCCGTAGATACCCAGAACAATATACTAATGCTATATTATTAAATTCTAGGAATGTTTTCATCACAGATATTACGTATTTCATTGAATTCATTATAAATGTTCTTGTGTAATATCGTTTGTTGTGCCGATCTATTCATACATGTTATTACACCTATAGTGTAATATACGCTGAATGTGTGAAGCCCATTTCTGGTGTCCCCCAACATATCACTCACTCACTCACTCACTCACTCACTCACTCACTCACTCGCCGGGAGATTTCTCTTAAGTGGCGCAATTCGCTGTGCATAGTTTGTTCTTTGGGAAGACCAGAAACCCATGGTCGAGGATTCGAAGCCTGGTTCACCCTAATGTTCTACAGCTCTATGACCGTGCTCCTGGGTGTAAACGTCACTTATGCTCAGCTGACAAGCCGTGGCGGGTAACCTACCTCACAGACTCGTTTGTGTTAATGGCAAACATCTGCGGCATTGGTCTTGTGGCATTGTGATTGGCCACGCAATCAAATATGAACCGTCTCGTGGTTCATAGAAGGAAATCCTATGTACTGAACTGCTCAAAACCACACCAAATCTCCAGAATGTATATTAGTGCAACTGATTTGATTGCGTTTTTTTCTCTTACAAAGAAGTAAACTGATACAAGGAAGAAAGTACACGAAAGTCATTAAAAAATAACACAGAACAATGAAAATATATTGAAAATTGTGTGTTTTTTATGGCTTACAAGTCATAACTCCTGAGCACATACTGCCAACATATCATATTGTTGTCGTCGTATCAAGTTGTAACGTTGCTAGTTCCTCACGTTTCTTGTCCATTGTGATCAATTCTGTCGATATAAATTTACGACGTGTTAATCCGAGTATCTACAAATATCAAAACAAACAATGCACGATCACAAGAACCCCGATTCACTTGGCTTCTAATCATTATGGTTAGGCACTGGGAGTCTCTCTGAAACGTTAATTTCAAACAGTGGACAATCTGGGACTAATAAGCTGTATAAGTAGAGTGCACTATTAAGTGCAGGGGAGGTCCATTATATACTCTTACAAAAATAGGGGAACCTGAACTTTCACGGACAGACATCTTATGAACTCACCACCATTTCTCTCCATTACCACCCCTAAATTGAACGCATGATATGCACGCGCACAACGCAGTAGCCCCATACACGTGCATTCTTGATTTTGATGTTTTTTCAGGAAGGTCGAGAAATCACTTAGAACATTAATTTGGACACTCATCTTGCGCCACACATTTGTGTTTGTTTCTAGTCGTTTGTTTTAAAAATTAAAATCGTATACATGCAAATTACATGCCATACACCGATCATCTGTCAAAAGCGACTACATTCCAAATAACTATGGTTGTAAGGAAGTGCAAATGGTGATGCACTCTCAAAACATTCAATAATATCATACCAACATTGATTGACTCCGATAAATCTCCTAAATATTTATAATATTTAAAAAACCGAACTTCCCCTACTTTTTTGAAGTGTATATGTTTATGTTCACTAGTAGTCAAAATGGGAGTAGCCATAATGGGAACATACCCTCTCGGTTCTCTACGTCTCGGAGTGTCAGTTGCCTGGCAAGTCTCGTTGACGCGTATCATTTTGTCTGATGGTAGTTTGCCCTTTACTGTCGAACGTTTTGGCAATGTGTTATTGCACATCATGCCCGTGATTCAACACAGTATATAATTATTATGATATTCCATGAACTGTAATACTAAAAAGGATATTCGTGTTGTTTTGCGTGAGTGAGTTCAGTCTTACTCAGCAGCTTTTAACAACATTCCAGCAATATCATGGCGGGGGATCCCAGACATGCGCTTCACCTGACACTCATTTGGGGAATCAAATTTGGGTCTTCAAAGTGATGAAAGAACGCTTTAACCACTAGGTTACCTCACCGCCCCTGTTCGTTTTCTTTTGTTTTGGCTTTTTTGACACCATGAACACTGTCCGTCTGCAGTATTTTGTATTATTTCTGCCTCAAACGAATCATCCTCATGTACAGAGTATGCCATGTACCTAACATCAATATTGTGTGTCAGTATTCCAGGTATGCCGCGGAGGCAGTACGTACCTTACAGTGAACAGGACGCCCCGGTATTTCACCTCACCGGGGTACCCAAGCAATTACGGAAGGTAACATCCCACGTTAAGGTTTTACAACAAACCGTATTGCCTTAGCGAACCCCAGAGTTGCGTCCCTTATGTGTCAGGATCCTATGATAGTTGTACCGGACTCCATGTTGGTTACGACATTTGGATAGCCCATATCTGTTCATTACGCATGTGAACATTCTGAACATTCACAACCTGCATGCGAACCGCTTTCCTCTACTTAAATTAAATAATATACATGACATTGTATATTTTTTCTGTGAGTTACGTAAAATACTGACCTTTAAACGTTACACATACGAAAATAAACTCACTTCACTTAGGTTTTATATACTCCACAACAAAAGAAACAAACAGAAAATAGAAACATTGGAAATATCTGAGGGAGTTTTGCTAATATTCAAACGCAATGAATAGCATATATGAATTTGTCATGTTTATATACAGACGGAGTGGAGTCAAAAGATTCATGCGCCATGAAAAGAACAGCATTCAAGGCTCCATATATAAAAGATCGATCAGTACAATGACGGATCTCGCTATAGTAGTGTTTCTGGTATCCTGGAAGACACTTGACCTGACTTTGCGTGTGTTTGTGATAGTTGCCACAGCTGGAGTAAGATATACGTGCGTCATTACATAACTTGACGGCGATTCATGAACGCATAATGTCGGAATCGAACAGTGGACTCTCGTTTCAGTTTTCGATTTCTTGCTTCTATTTTAGATATGAAGACGAGAGCTGGCACTTGACAACAAATGAATCAAATCATGTCATCAAACTTGCGGTCGAGGACGCCGACTTAGAATACTCCAGTACATGCGCATACGACTACGTCATCGTATACGACGGTAGGTTACGTGACAACTATCATGATCTACGAGGGTTGGCTGAAAAGTTCTCAGCCTGAATGGTTTTTCCCCACCAGGTAGAGACAGGTGTTTGCCACCAATGAGGACAATCATTTAGTGAATCATAGACACAAGGACTACAAACGTACTAATAGTTTTACCTCAACTACAGCTCTTTTGGTAAACCTACCCTCTGAAATCATCAGAAATGGACAAAACTGAATACAGGGCAGTCATCAAGTACTTGCAAAAGAAAGGGATGTCCCCAACACTCTAGGGGATGATGCTCCTTCATTTTCCACAGTAAAGAAGTGGGCTGCAGAATTTAAGCGTGGCAGACAAAGCCTTGATGATGACCCACGCTCAGGAAGGCCTTCAACAGCAACCACTCCAGAAAACATCACGCGAGTGCTCGATATGTTGATGGATGATCGACGATTGACTACTCGACATATTGCTAGTGTAGTGGGCATCTCTCATGAGAGGGTTGAGCATATTATCACCAACGAATTAGGAATGACTAAAGTTTCTGCAAGATGGGTGCCAAAGCTCTTGACAGCAGAACAGAAACGTGTCAAGGTTCCAGACGTCCCTTGACAATTTGCGTCGTTTTGAAGCAGATCGCAATGATTTTGTGGCACGATTTGTAACCATGGATGAGACCTGGATACATCACTTTCAACCAGAAACAAAACTACATTCAAAACAGTGGAAGCATCCTGATTCACCAGCTGCGAAGAAAGCCAAGTCTGTTCCTTCAGCTGGAAAGGTGATGGCATCAGTCTTTTGGGATTCCAGGGGTATTCTGCTCATTGAATATCTTGAAAAAGGTCAAACTATCAACGGCAGATACTATGCTGATCTACTGAACCAGTTGCGAGAAGCAATCAAAGCCAAACGACGAGGGATGATCGCTAAAGGTGTCCTCTTCCACCAAGACAATGCGCCTGTTCACAGATCGGTGGTGGCCATGTCAACAATCCGCGATTGTGGCTTTGAACTCATTGACCATCCTCCTTATTCACCTGATTTTGCTCCTTCTGACTTCCACCTGTTCCCCAAAATGAAAATGGAACTCGCCGGTCGCCATTTTGCAAGTAATGATGACGTCATTTCCGCTGTGACTGATTTTTTTAGGGTAGCTGAAGAAGATTTCTTCCTGACCGGGATTCGGGCCTTGCAGCATCGCTGGCAAAAGTGTGTGAACTTGGAAGGGGACTATGTAGAAAAACAAATTACAAACGTGGACTTTGTAACTTTTTTTCACAGTGAGGCTTAGAACTTTTCAGCCAACCCTCGTATATGCATTTACGGGCTAGAAGGGGCCGCATCATACCGTCGTGTCAAGTGATATGTCGTTGGATGACGAACTTAGCAGTATACAATCTGTGTGGTGGCCGTCAGTCGCGAGGTTTGGGTGTCTACTGTGGTGCCTGATGTCAACGATGGAATTCGCTTTTAGCAGATCTTCCTCTGGTAATGGACAGGGTATTGTGGTTCGCTCTAATACATACTTTTATTTTCTCAATTTCTGTCGCAATGTCACATTCAGTTTTCACTTCTCATGAGTAGAGAGTAATGTACAATGCAATCGGGTACCGGTTTCTATATTTCTCCTCAGGCACAAGACAACATATTTTCCCCGTTTTCACCTGTGCAACAACAGCCACCAGCAACCCCACCCCAAATCATTTTACATTCTTTTTGTATATCACAGCGACTCAATGACGATGTTTTCACGATCATCTGACATATATGATCTGTTATATTTACACCAAAACTCAATGTGGTGCTTTATTAAAACTGGCGCGTACGTGCGTACGTGCGTGCGTGTACTAAGGGGAAAAATAGGGGATCACATAAAAACGCTCGTGTTCCTTTATGTTTTCAAAAGCTTCTTCACAGGCTTGTATTTTTCAACTTGTGCTTTCACGTGACGCCTTATTTTTTACCCTTAGTCAAAGGTGCGAAAGGGACAAAAGCATGGCAATGGCATATCAGATCTGCAGAACATTTAAAAAAATGATAAAATTGTAAGGACACTTCTGAAATATATTATGAAGCTTTTCAACTAGTTTTGAAATCACACTGAAGTGAAAATGATTAAGCGAAGATATCATATGCAATTTCATCAAACTGGCACCTGTCCAGAAATGTGTATTTATCGACATCAACCTTCAAGGCCTCTAGCCCGTATAAAAAGTACATATAAAAATAGTTTATAAGTCACAATGTGTAATAATCATTAACATATATTTTGGTTACGTTTCCCATCATAAATTATTTGTACAAATACTTGGTATAAATTTCTTTCTCAACTTGTTACACAAACGACATGAAGTAATAAAGTGCACTTCGTCTTCAACTCGAGTGATCTTCATCAATCCAAAGTCGCACTGAGGGAAGAAAAGTTCTAATCCATGCTACTCCACTCTGTACGTTGTCATGTCAGGTGTTCCTTATTGTCAGGTCCCACATCTGCAAGTTCCGTTCTTCTGAGGTTTTGCGGCACCAGCGAGCCTACGTTGACCAGCAGTTCCGAGCACCTGCACATCCAACTGAAGACTGACGGCAGTCTGAATAGACGAGGATTCAAGATCAGATACTGGAGTATGTTGTCATGATCATTCACAATCAAACTCTCGATATGCAAGGAAAACGCCATTGCATACTCTTGTGTGGGCTTGTATGGGTGGGTGAATGAGCTGTTACCCCGCTTTTAGCAATATTCAAGTACTTTCACGGCAGAGGACACCAGAAATGGGCTTCACACATTGAACCCATGTGGAGAATAGAACCCGGGCCTTCCCGTGTGTCAAGCGAACCCTATGACCAATGGGCCAAATCTTAATCACGATTTTCCTGTATGTTTGCAGTTGTAATCATTTACGTTTGTCATTACTTAAGTGTCGGTTAAAGTCTGTTATCATCGGATTATGTAAGATTTAGGAAATCAGGAATATGCCAACAAAAAAATCAACGATTATATAGACAGCTGAAACACATGGATGTAAATAACTAAGTTTTGTAAATGATCCTACGTAAACTGCAGACCATGCTAAACGAATGCGACTGGAAGTGATGGTAGAAATATTGCATCTACTAGACTGAAGTATGAATGCCGTTTCTTGTGCAAGCAAGTGATAGTAGTTTATCTTTGGAGTACTTATACTATGTAACAAAGAGGCGGAGGGTAACCTAGTACTCACAACGAAGACCCGGGTTTGATTCCCCACATGGTGTGAAGCCCATTTCTCACTCACTCTGTGGCAACCTGCCCAAACCATTGGTGCATATGTGAGTCGAAACACGTAACGAACTACGGTTTAAAACAGATGATTTTTTGCGGTCTCTTGGACTCCGTTATAACAGTATATTATTTTTCACATATTGATCTGTTTTGATTCAGATTTAGCTGTGTTTAGATAACACCTATACGGTTTCATCATGATCATATGAACAGATACTGAAGATGCTAATTTGGTCTCTTTATCAGGCAGTGTGAAAATGGTTTCCCCGGCTACTTTCCGTTCACTTCCACTCCTAATAACGGCCGGAGTCGTCATTGGCGTTGCGTTCGTCTTCGGATTCATACTCTTATGGTACCACTGCTGTTCCAAGAAACACGGGGCTAACAGACAAGTTCGACCCTTGACACGCGTGTCCTGGGACAATACCCCTAGGGGAAGGCTTCCTATGTACTTCTCTCACAACACGCCGGGAAGGTCCTCTGGCAATTCCATATTTTATAGTAACCCGAGAGACGCTCTTCCGGGTTATGGCTCACTCTATCCAACATCTCCACCACCAGCTTACTCGGAGATAGAGGTGCGGGCGAATCCAATAAATTGAAAGTCTAACAACTTCTTTAATCAACGTGTTAAGGACGATGTGGTAAAGCACTTAAATGCAACAGTTGTTAATGATTACACTGGCCTACCATGTTTATTTGCCAAATTGTGTTATAAGAATCTTGTTCAAATAAATATAGTGCTCGCATGTAATCAAAAGTTTATGTTTGAGGTCATCACATCTATGTTTGAGGCCATCATATCTATGTTTGAGGTCATCGTATCTATTCAATGAGTCCTGTGATGAACACTTGCTGGAAGTGTTCCCGTAAACCAATGTTGATTCGAAGAGACAATTTGAGAGGGTGAGTGAGTGACTTGAGTATGGCTGGAGGCCGCTTTTGCCAATATTCCAACACCATGATGGCAGGGAACACAAGAAATTGCTTCAACACAGTGTACCCATGAGGGGAATCGAATCTGGGTCTAGGGCGTGACGGGCGGACGCTTTTTACCTGTACCGCCGTAATTGATTGTGCACCAAAATTGACAGGATTGCTCACCATAGGCTCTGGGTTCAGAAAATAACGTTGCCCAAGCAAAAATCCAAGAAGACCGCCATTTTTCAAGAATGCCGCCACTGGTTATACAAACATTATCTGTTTTTCTTTTGACTATGCTTTTTGGCAGATTTTTTTCACCCAGATGTCTAAATCCACTCTAGTTCACCTTGCAGAACAATGTTTTAATGAAAAAGAGGACAAATAATGCATTATATAGGTGGATGTATCTGAATATGGTAAGATGAAATTAAAATTTTGTTATTTTTTTGTCGTAACTCCTGTCTGTATTAAATGTTTGTGGTGCCTAAAGTTTTAGATGTTAAAGAACGAAAACTGGTAAGTTTACTCAACAAAGATACAAATGGAAGAAAACAGCATTGGCCATTTTTTCAAAATGGCTGCTACTGATCATGCACTTTTGGTTTTCTTTAGATTTTCTTTGCAGACTTGCATCGCAGTGATATTGATACCTAAATGTGTTTTAAGGAGACATCCTTTAAGGCAATTGATGGAAATACTGAAGTAATATAATAATTTTATAATATGAAAATATTGCAGCAAAAGAATACAAGTATAAATAGCATAATGAATGTATGATCAAGATATATCATACAGTATGCATGTGTGTTTGTCTCTTGTCCGTGTTACTGATAACAGATGCAAGTTATATACGTAAGCACACACACACACACACACACACACACATACATATGTCAATTTGTCCGTGTGTGTATGTGTGTGTGCGTGTGTATATATATGGCAATTTTCAGCTATGCGTTTCTCTTTTGAGTGGTATAGAATTAATTATCAAACTTGATGCAAACAAATTAATGGTGTACACAATATGTTTTCCGAAAACGTATTGAAACATTGATATTTCATCTCTAGGTAAAATTAAAAGTAAAATTTTTGAGCTATATTAAAATCAGAAACCAGATCAAATATAGATTCTATAAACTATACGATAAGCACATCATAGCTGCATCTAGCATAGCCTCCTCCAAATGCACCCCACCTACACTTTTTTTCTGAAAAATAAGAAATGTAATAGCAAAGCTATCAGTTCCAGTATTTTACTCTAGTCCTGGACATGTGACTCTTCACCCTTGCGCTGATCTGATCTTTTAGAGAGGCAAATATAAATGAACCAAATGAGCCACGTAAACAATGAAAATATAGATGATTTTGAAGTCTGTACTTCCTTGCAATGATTTCTTTTCGAAAACTATGTCATTGAACACTCACTGCCTTCAAAATCATGTTCTTGTATTCAGTGATCATGATCTGACAATCAAAGTTGTGGAATGAAAAATGGCATCCATCTGAACTTGGTATAATTTAGCATGTGAAACATCTCTCTTTTCTTGGCGTAAGCAAGCTTAAGTATTTGATCAACATGAAAACTCTCAACCATATTCGAAACAAAAAAAGTCTAAATTTGGCTGCCTCATTTAACATCTGTTTATCATGTAATATGACAGCCATCTTGGATTTCCTTCAGCAACACGATGTTTTAACCTATTACATCACCCAATCTGGAGATGTTGAGATTAAAGTGAAACACAAGACTACCATTGATTCTGTTGTGTTTTGATATCCAAATACAAGAAATATTATCAAAACACTGTCGGGTTTGGAAAACTGGCGGCCATTGGAATTTGGAAGCTCTTATATTTGCTACATAGCATAAACAATAGCTTAATTAATACAATGACACACAAATACGTTGAAAATCAAAGAAAGATTCTGTTTTCAGGATCTGAAACGAAGATAGTGTAATATAAACCGCGGCCATCTTGAAAAATGTCGGCAGTCTTAAAATTTTGCAGTTGAGTGTCTTAGGTTATTTTTTCAGTAAGCGTAGCAAAGTTAACATGTATGCAAATTTTGTTGCTTGTATCACAGAGTGAACGAGATTTCCATTATCTGCCCTACAAATAGATTGTAAGAGAACCATATCTCAACATATTTATTTAAGTAAAATTTCTATAGTTTATGTACAATCAATAATGTATTAGATAATTACTGAATCAACTCAATAATTTCTGGGACTCTTTACGTATCACGTGGCCGCCCGATGTGTGTGTATTTCTCCTGGTCATAAATAGAGAGTATTGGACACTTGTGAGAGAGGCCATAAATATGGCCATCATTTCCATTTATTTTCAAAGGTGTTAATTAAATTCTTAATGTTTTTTGTTCGATGTTTTGTTTTATTAGCCTGTGTCAAGGTTTAGAGTTGCCTCACGTTTCATACACCCAACAGGTCTGATCATGGGTAAACGAAAAATTATTTCATTGACTGTATGTTTCACGATTCGGTGATAAAACTGTTTCATACTGGATTTGAACGTGCCACAACCTGTTAAGGTAATTAGTAACATATGGTGACACAATCAACTCTACGTACCACACATCACCAAAGCTTTTTTGTACTCGTTGATTGCATTGAATTACTATCTAACTCAACTGTCCCTGATAGGAAATGTTTGATTACAATGTAGTCCATATGACGTGAGATAAAAAAGAGCTCAACATGTGGCTACAGTCACCAACACGTATGATCCAGATTATAGTAGAGAGCAAATATATGTGCAAATATCGTGCAGGAAAACAGCTGCGTTTTTGGTGTAACGTTTGGTTTAAAAATCGCCAACTTTCACTGAGTGTCACCATTTATGGCAATAATCTTTCCAACGTTTTGAATTATACATCAGTTCATGTGTAAAGAGTACCTTTAAACGCCGTGGAATATTTTGCAAACTTTGGTATAGAACAGCACTAAAGTAAATGGATACATTTACACTAATGAGTCTGAACTTTTGACGGGTAGTACATTTAGTCCATCTGACTATACGTTTTACGAAACCCAATATTTTTTACAAAAATGTTTTCGTTTATTTTTCAAGTGCATTTCGCATATGGATAAACAGGTTAGTTTCAATAAACCTTAGGAACTACAAGTGCCATTTTCAAGCTAGTATCGCCTTCATTAATAACTAACTGTATTAGATATATATCTGATACATGCAATAATGGCCATGTATAACGCACCTTGTGTATGCTCAAAGCTGTGGTGCGCACCCTCCCGTTTGTCCTGAATACTAGTATTTGTTAAATGACCATTAAAACTCGGGTGAAAATGAAGTGTACATGTGTCCCTTCTTCCCCTCGCCACCACCAACAATGTGTGAAGCCCATTTCAGGAGTGCCCCGCCGTGACAATGCCTGAATACAGCGAAAAGCGGCATAAAACTAAACTCGCTTACTCAGTGTTATGAGTCGTCGCTTCGGCAGTTGGACCATTCCGCAGGCCTATATATTCACGGTTTGAGAATTCAGGTGCAATTTTCAAGCTGAATGCATGAAATCCCCAATTCAAGTTCCACTGAAAATGTGTCTGATAGTAATGATTTCGTATGAGGGCATATATCTCACAAAGACGTATTACTGTCGTAATTATACAGTCTATTATTGGATACTCGGATCATCTTGCGGCAGGTGCTTATATTTACGTTAATCTCCAGCCAGTGCAGTGTAGATTATTGATTAACGAACATGGCAGTTATCTACCTTCACATAGACTTTTGCGTGACTGCTGAGAGACGAAATTAACAATAACCATACGAGTTACCTCCCTTATAAAGTACGACACGTTATAACGGGATGTGGATGAGGCGAAGAACCATTTGCAGAAACAGGCCAAAGTCATTACTCCGAAAGTCAAGGTCCAACTAAATCACCAAAGGTTTGTCTGCATCATCGAGCATGCATACCAGGACATTGTGCGCGTGTGTCCTCCTCGCCACAAGGATGTCATTAATCGCTGCCTCAGCAACATGCAGAGTTGACGAAGATCTCTGCGGGAGGTAGGTAGTCATTAACTGCATTACATATAAATATTATTCATGATTCATTCTTTCGCATGTATGGTAATTACGCTAATGTATTTGCGTTAGTGGGTTAGCGAAAAGGCAGCTTTCATCTCTGAACGCTGTGTGTTTTACTCGACAACAATAATTTGTGTTGCGATTGAGTACGGTTTGACGCCGTCTTAGCAGTCCAGTGAGTTGAATGGAGTTAGGATTTATATCACGTCGACATTATTCCAGCCATATAGTGATGAGATCAAGTTTGAATTCATAATATTTAAGCACAAAGTGCAAATGAGTTTAATTTTGAAAACATATGTATTCATTGCATTATCATTTAAAAACAGAAATTGTCATATCTCAAAATTCAAAAGCAGGCAGTTGGTTTTTCATATAACCTAGCTACATTTGATGGTACAGGTCAACGTCCCTTAAGATTAGGTACCTTACAATGAGATGCCCGCTCACGCGGGAAAAAAGTATCTTTCGTTAATGACAGAAGATACAATATGATACATTTTTGTCAGTGATAGCTATTAGCGTGGGGAAGTGAACGAGAATATTTTAGGCCGCTGTTAGCAATATCCCAACAATATCAAGGCGGAGGGAACAAGAATTTGGCTTTACACATTGTACCCATGTGGGTAATCGAACCTGGGGAAGTGCACATAGTGCATTTTCACAAGTTTTCACGAGAATTTTAATTTGTCATTTCATAAACTGTAATGGGAATGGAGAGACCCACGGTCTACCAAAACCACAGTTGATATATTGTGCATACCACAGTTCACATATTAGTCCCTGAACAACATTATTTCCCACTACTGAACCCGCGCTGCAATGCTAAAGCTCTAAATGAAGCAAATCTAGATTTCCTCAGTCCTGACTCTCCGATCTCATTTTATTCCTTTTCTGTCTGGTATAGTCCGTTTGGCTCAAAAGTGGACCGATGAAGTGCAGTCTAGTCTGAATACTGATAAACGTAACATACGCAATGAAACGCTGATCATAATCATCATACCAACTCTGTGGGGGATTTGCAGACTTTCCTTAAAATTACAAAGTTGTTTAACAAGCTATCATAAAAATATTGACACAGTTCACTGTTTATTACGAGATAGGTGACCAGAGAAAGGGACACAAATTAGGACAAAAATTCAGCAAATTCCTCACTGAGTTGGTATAATGTTTTGGTTATGATCAGCGTTTCATTGAGTATGTTATGCTTATTAGTTTTCGGGTTACATAGTAGTTCATCGGTCCGCTTTTGGGCCAAACGGATTATAGATATGCTTATCAGAAACTAAGTGTTACTATAGGTATACAGATCAACTTTTGTGTTTGACACAAGTCTGGTAGATATGCTTGCTGTCTTGAAAAGTGTTACGTGCAAACAGATACAATGTACTTTATCTACGTCTCACCAAATACACATAAAATATATACAAGTCACATGATAACATAATACATATGATGCGCCATCCTAAATGGGATTATGAGAGACTATGAAAGGTAACATAATACATATGAAATGCGCAATACATATATTATACACATTAATAATAGCAAAAACTAGTTATTAAAGCTGAAGAGGTATAGTAACTTTCTAACATCTAAGCTACGGAGGAGAATCAGTGAGTTCGTCACCATCGTGTACAAATCGTTGTCAGGCAAATATTATAGTTCAGTATCATTTCCCTTAACCGTGAAGCATTTGGACCACTATTTTTATCAACTACAGCAAAATGTACCCCTCCCGACCTATCGTTCATCCACACTTGCTGTAGGCTCTTTGTGATAAGCCCGCAAAGTGGGATATTGACCTCTTCCTAGTACCCTTCCAATGTTTAATTAAACAAACACAGGTGCGGTGGACTAGCCTAGTGGGTAAGGCTTTCGCTCGCCAGGCCGGAGACCCGGGTTCGAATCCACTCATCGATAAAATGAGTGGCACCCATTTATGGTGTCCTCGGCCGTGATACTGCTGAAATAATGCTGAAAGCGGCGTGGAACCAAACTAACTCACTCTTTAAGTGAAAACAGTCAATAATTTACGGAGAGTACTTCATTGACATTTTGATACCAGACTATCGGCGTTTTGAATGAAATATTTTCTGTCAGCAGACCAACGCTTTTGAAAAGGGTAATGATCAAGGCGATCGCCGAAAACCAGGGTTCCATCCCCCACATGGGTACAATGTGTGAAGTCATCTCTGGTTTCCCCCGTGATGTTGCTGGAATATTGCTGACATGGTGTAAAACTAAAGGTACCACCACTCAAAATATGTAGGCGAGAGGAGTATACATGAACTTCATATATTTATGAAACTTTCGCTTACAGAAATTCTCTACTGCGTGTCGCATTTGGTGTGGGTGGTCAAGTGTTGTGTGATGAAACATTTCCTCAAGCCCAAACACTCGAGATGCCTGATGTGGACTTCGTAGATGAACAAAGGGTGAACTGATCAGCCAACTCACACATTTTTTATCTGAGAGTCACACATTCGGTTCACAGGGGCTTCTGTTGCTGAAAATAATACGTCCCCGGTATCACATTAGTTATGCATATGAAGGACAGGTGATATAGTCACTGTAGTTCAGTTGATGCTGATAACGCGCAAACTGAGTTACAGACATCCTCGTGCAATTTTAAAAACGCTCTCTACGACTATGACAGCTGAGACAACTGTTGACACATGTTGACGTTATAGGTTGTTCACTGGTCATGAGGGGAACATGGATTGATGTACCCTCGATGTTTGTTTTATGATCCTTGAGCCCGAGGTTTGAAATCTTAAAAAAAATCATAGGGCCTTGCAGTTATAAAGCAGTTCATATGAACTCGCGATTGTGTAACTTGCGCAGGAAAATCACGATATCTTTCTTAAAACCTTGCTCACAGTACTAACTGACCATTTTACATGAAGACGGGCGGGGATGGGGGTGCGTGTGGAATTATTTCGGTCACTTTCCTAAGGTATACAGTATGTTTCTTTAACGGCGCCCTGGTTTATGTAATACAACGATCTGAACCTTGTATATTCAGGGACAGAGGTACCTGTTCGTCATGCTCGACCCGGACGCACCTGGTTGCTCATTTCTCCATGCATTGGCCATTGTGACCTTCCAGGTAAATTTAGTACTTGAGCCAAGTGCTTGAGACGGTCAGTCATTAAGATGACGTGATAGGTGAGAGAAAATACCTGGTACACATCACTGCTAATATCCACACTTTGAAGTTTCGGTTACTTCACTCACTCACTCATTTGGGTGTCAGTGTTATATTTAACGCTGCTCTCAGCAACTTCGGATCATAGGCGACTCTCGACTAGACACTCCAGAGTTTGACATCATGAGTATCTATCTAAGTAACTAGGATACGATGGTGTATTTGAGGCAAGTAAGCGAGCCTGGCCACTCTATCCTTGAAGTCGCTTCCAAAAAGCATGCATAGGTTTACACCTATTCTAACCCGGATATTTACGTGTATCACACAGGTGTCACTAATGTCGTCTGGAAGATAGATGTCGCAATGCCCAAATTTCATTTTTAGGATTGTAAATTTTGAATTCTTGTGATTTCCATCCGGTTCTTCACATCCTTGAAAATAAACCCATAATAGTAATACGCTGTAATAACATGGGAAATAGAGCTTATTTGATTGGCATTCTAGAAATTGAAAGGATTAAGAACGAGGATAAGTTTTATGGACATACAACTTCTTTATTCTGTATAGGAGACTTTTCCACATAGACACCAATCTGTGCTCGACAAAACTGTTTGACAACGCGACTAGAATCTGGAGTATCTAACAATTTTTTTCGAAAGCAATATCCATGTTGTTGACAGTTGTTGTTTAATAACCTTGTGTTCTATTTGCAGAATGGACAAATGCACACAGAAAAGTATCTTGTGAATTACCGAGCGCCTACGCCACCTAACGGTACCCACAGGTACCAGATGTATCTGTACGAGTGGGACAGCAGCGGTGACAATGTTACTTTCGAACCCCGCCCCTTCAGCATCGCTAAACTGGAGACTGACAACAAACTCCACCAAGCGGTAGCTGTGTTCCAGTTTCGCGTCCCCAGTTAAACATCTGTTCAAGTATTTGTTTTACTCGAATAAAGTATTCAGAACGTATGAATTACCACAACTGAAGGATTGGATTCTTGGTCGTTTGACGTCGCAATCAACAATATCACAGCTGTATTGCGGCAGTATGTAAATAATCGAATTTGGACTAGACAATCCAGTGATCAACAACATGAACATCGATCTACGCAACTGGGATACAATGACATGTGTCCACTATGTCAGCGAGCCTGACCACCAGATAACGTTCGTCGCTTCTCACGATAAACATAGGTTGCTGAAGACCAGTTCTAACCATCATTTAATGGTTCATAACAGAAAGTGAGAGCACCCATATCAGCCCCTTGAACTTTACGTGTCGTCTAACTTTATTTTGGTTAGATCGGGAGTGTTGAAGGAAATCTAGGCTAACCAGTGATTGATATTATGAACAACGCCCATACCACCGGTGTGCAAGGAGTGAGTTTAGTTTTATGCAGCACTCAGCAATATTCCAGCTCAATGGCGGCTGTCTGTAAGTAATCGAGTCTGGACCAGATAATCCAGTGATCAAAAGCATGAGCATCGATCTGCGCAACTGGGAACCAATGACATGTGTCAACCAAGTCAGCGCGCCTAACCACCAGATCCCGTTAGTCGCCTCTTACGACAACCATAGTCGCCTTTCTTGGCAAGCATGGGTTGCTGAAGGCCTCTTCTACCCCGGACCTTCACGGGTCCAGTGTACAAGGACACGCATTCAACATTTTATTTAGTCTGATAACAGCCAAATCAGGCAGTTTCACTAGCCATATTATTTTACAAAATCATGTTTCACACAAATAAATGAATGAGTACTTATTGAGAAAAGCGCGGCGGTTTTTCGCTATATGTGGTTTCTAGGGAATTTAGCATCACCAAGGTAAGGGGGTTCACTCTGGATTACTCTTACTTCTCAAATCGTGAGTTACCCCCCGTCCTTTTTAGTCCGGCGCCATCTTCCTCGACAGAAAACATTGTCGACCGCCGCTTCGTGGACAATATATTCACTGTTTGTGATGCAGGTAAATGTATAGAGCATATACACGTGAAACCAAGGAGATTGTAAAGCAAACTGGCGTCTTAGCATTAATTTACACAGCCGAGGGCCGCGATGCAGGATCCTAAATTGACTTTATTCCTGACTGAATCGGTCGTCTTGCCAACCTTTCACCCTGATACCTGGGTGCTGATGTACAAATCAACCATAGCGCTAAGACTAGATTGAGTCTATGTTAAGGTGTGAGAGCTACGGTCACCTTAGTGCTAAAATCGCTTTGTGCAACGGCACTTTTTTTTTGTCTTTTTTGCGTTACAAGCCCGGTGCTTGAAAACAAATATGATCCTTCAACGTCACACCGTCACATGTTTTCGGAAGGCACACATGTTCACTTGTTGACAGTTGTTCCTCAAACTAGGTATAAAGAATGTTTCTAACGCGTCCGAAAACCTACAACATGTGTACATGACATTGTTTCTGACAGCTGTTTTTGTTTCATTGAATATACATATAATTAATGTTTTCTCAACTACATTAAATCCAAAAACAGATAAGGACTTTTAAATATTTCTCATACTGAACATTCGTGCAACTTTGCTGTCAAACCCCTGATAGAATGTTAAATGAATTCCCTGAAAAGAAATGTGAATGATCACCTCGAAAGTCAGACTAAAATATCATGAGAGGTGTGAAATATAAGCCCAGTGTTAAAGATAAAATTTGATTACATGTAGTTACATACAGATAAAATATTAGTGATTTGAAACTCGTAGCTATTTATAATAACATTTCCTAAAACTGTGATTACACAATGCCAATTAGAAAGTGGTCAAATGTAACCTGTTATGTTTGGGATTACAATTTCTTAGTAAAGTACTAATTCTTATATTCAGTCCCATCCAGGATTCAAACCCACGCCGTCACAGTCAGGCACCTATCCAACTAAACCACCTCGACTTCCACGTCAGTACGTTTTAATAAAGTCTAAGTTGAATTTATTAAATTTCCGAAAACTGTTGGAAGCGATCGTACAATCTCCAGAACAAGCCCGCATAATCGTCAGAAATTCACTCATGCGAGCCCTCATATTTGAATCACTCACAATGCATGGCAATATCCTTAGTAAAATCAGCAAGGGCAACAGTTCTGATCTTTGTGCTTTCCATATGACGATATATATAATTTTTTTTTCAAGATTTTTTAATACTTCATGCCACTGCCGATTAAAATACTGGGAGTTACATATTTGTCAAAGCACGCTCCTTCTGATTGGTTTGTTGTACCTTCGCACATAACAAGCATCGATAGGAACACGAGTCTTCTTGGATGTTACTAGGGGCAAGTTGTGACGAATGAGCTGCACCAGTCGCTATTCGGTTAGTCCCGGAATAACACGAGTTGGTCACGCATGCAACTCCGCTATTGGTTAACGTTACATTCCATATATGGCAAGTGTTCTCAATTTGAAAGCTGTTCGCATCAAAGTTTCAATTACCGATTTCAGGCAAGTGGTAAGGGATAATCAGTTGGGGTTTTTTCATCAATAAGAAGTGAGGTCATATGCCCCAGTGTTATGTATATGTACTATAGGCCCAAATAATGTCGAAAATATGTGGCATTAATTGTACCCTTCAAGTCGTGAATATAACATTCAATTCCGCGAAATGTTTGATGTTCGGTGACATTCGTGAAACTATTTCAGTTTGTCGAAGTTTGGAAGTAAACACACGATGAAGTTAAAACACCAATACAGACAAACCAGGCTGTTACACCCAATCAAGTTGAGATTAATCCATCCTCAGGATATCAGCAGTGTCGCTTTAAGTTTGTGAAAAAAGCAAAACGTACGAAAATATTATGTTCAAAGGTGGAGGAAGGTGTCCGTCATTTCTACATTGCACATTAAACATTTTAGTTGGAAGATAACAGATTTTATGAATTTGCTTTGCCTGCAGGCAGTCTACAGTATGTTTAAAGACACAATGAAACGCTTTTTCAACAATATATTGGTCTAAAATATATAATTGGACTCACTTTAGCTTTCTATTGATGCAATAAAAGACGTAGTATCCCTAACCACTTGCCCGAAATCGATAACTGAAAATTCGAGGCGACCAGCTTCCAAACAGATAACACTTGCCACATTATATATGGAATGTAAACAATCGCTCCGTACATGGATAACTGTGATCAGTGTTCACGAACAGTGTCTGACCCTCTGACAAATCTGGCAGATTTGGCAATGGTCAGACAGAAGTCCCCAACCTGCTGGCCCCAGTGTCTGACTGAATATATCAGAATGACTTTGTCTAAACTTGTTATATGTGGCATGTGACACTTGTTAACTGTTTATAAATTAATGTTTATGATGTTTGTCTTTATATAATGTTAATAATTTCAATGCCAATTATGAGAAATGTTAAATCTTAAATGTGTGTTTAATTTTATTCTGTGGGTCCTGTGAATTTTCAATGGGTCAGACAGACATCTGAAACTTACAGGACCCAGTGTCCTGTTACTTTGAAACACCATTCGTCAACACTGTGTGATAGGATATTCGTAAGGAGCTCTCAAAACGTAATAACTTTATGAGGTTCGCTTTAAATAAAGTTCGGTCGGTAGAGGGCGCTCTGGTCGATTTTAATGCAGCGTTGCGGTAAGTCATTCGAACTTTTTAATTTCATATTGTTGTCTTAAAACCTTTTTTTCGGAAGACATTATATGTTAGTTTCGCTGATAGTATTAATGAGAAAAATCCAATATTGATTTTTAGAGAAGTGTGGCGTGATAGTGTGCCTTAAATCTCCATGTGGACACTCCGTGGCCTTGTTTACATTATACATATAATATACATGTGTACAATAGACATTCACTTCACCTGATAGATGGCTTCCCGCATGATCAGGCATGGCACTGATGTATCTGGCTGCCAAATTGACTGCTTTATAATTTGGTTTTATGGCTTTTCTATTTCAACTGATACTGTAATGAAGAAATGCGTGTTTCAAGAAACTGCTTTGTACTGTGTAACTTAAATGTGTGTGCAGGCTTGGTGTCGTCCGCTAAAACAATGACGGTGCAACGTATAACGATACGTTTCACTTGAAACGAAACCCGTTTGAGTATTTAAATTGAACATAAACTAGTAGCACTTTAAACGTGCACTTTGTCGGAACCATTGCATAACCGCACCAGCGAAGACAAACAGAGAGAGGGAGAGAGAGAGTTCATTAAATGCACATGTCCACCGATCATTATACACGTGATACATATCAGAAAGTTTAAGATATGACATGAAGCGCCATAAAAGTGACAGAATGGCTACAGAGGTGAACATGTAGAGATGTGAACGCAAGATAAGCATGATGCAAAATACCTCGTACCTTTTCACAACTAAGAATATATACAGGTGTTTGTAGCAATATTATTTTGAGAAGTAAAACTTGTTTTCAGAAGCATATATGAACGGGAGTGAGTGAGTTTAGTTTTACGCCGCACTCAGCAATATTCCAGCCATATGGCGGCGGTCTGTAAATAATCGGAACAGGCAATCCAGTGGAAAAGACAATCCAGTGACCAACAACATGAGCATCGGTCTGCGCAATTGGGAACCGATGACATGTGTCAACCAAGTCAGCGACCCTGACCACCCGATCCCGTTCGCTTCTTTCGACAAACATACAGTCCAGTCCCTCCTGGGTTCCGCGATTCCGCGGTTGCAGAAAAACTCGCGGAATTTGCCTTTCCATGCAGAAAAACGTCTGGTCCGCGGAAAACACATTTTCATGCAGAATCTGTGCAGAATTCGCCAGTTTTCTGCCGCGGAATGTGCTTATTTTAAAACTGAGTGAAAACTGACTGACAGTCGAAATGGCAAGTAGAGTTCATGTCAAAAGTAGGATCGGTTACACATAAAATGAACTGACATATTTACTGTGGCAACATTTTCAAAATAATCATGATTAAAGACACTTTATTTGTAAAGCATGTTTTAGGCATCTTCCAATTACTATTAGATGAATTTGACACTTCAATTACGTTCTCAATTATTGTTGTTTGCATGAAACCGGAAGTTGTTCGTCTGCATCCAAGTTACGAATGAGAGGAGAGAAACAACTTTCAGCGATTGTTTAATTCTTAAACACAGCAAAAGGTGTGGGTGCTTTGTCATCAAACTTAGTCAAGATGTGATGTGTCCTGTCGACGTAACTTTATACCTGTGTGTGAGAATTAAACTATGAAGGCCTGTGTGATGTTTTTCTTGTTTTTTCTAAATGTTTTAACTGCAGAATTTTTTGCAGAATATTGAAAAAAGGGTGCAGAATTTGCTTAAATTTGCCGTGGAATTCTTAAATATTTGCCGCGGAATCCAGGAGGGACTGAATTAGTCGCTTTTTATCGCAAGCATGGGTTGTTGAAGACCTATTCTACCCCGCGACCTTCACGGGTCGTTCTCTCTCTCTCGAGGCAAAATTTTACTCTGATTCGATCATAGGAATGGCACAGAAGGGACACAGACGTTCGTTGCGTGTATGGTTTGAATGGCACCATCTGCAACAGGCTTTACAATGACCAACTCAGACGTTCGTGTGCCATCATGCATGTATATTTCATATTTTCATTGAATCAAATTTAAAAAGGTCAAGTTTACCGATTATATTGGTATTTTTTCTGAGGGATAGTCGAGACTAAAAACAATGCAAAGACCTGTCCGCGTCATACAAAAAGATGTTACTACAAGGTGATAATAGCCAGTAGTGTGTATGATGGTGTGCCTTGCAGAGTCTATTAATTTCGTTTCGCGCAAATGCAATACAGCCGGTATAAATCCAGGGAGCCGTTGTACAGAGAGAGTGAGTGAGTGAGTTTAGTTTTACGCCGCACTCAGCAATATTACAGCTATATGGCGGCGGTCTGTAAATAATCGAGTCTGGACCAGACAATCCAGTGATCAACAACATGAGCATCGATCTGCGCAATTGGGAACCGATGACATGTGTCAACCAAGTCAACGAGCCTGACCACCCGATCCCGTTAGTCGCCTCTTACGACAAGCTGAGTCGCCTTTTATGCCGTTGTACAGAGAGATCTTAGTGCTAAGGTGATCGTAACTCCCATACACTGACATAGACTTACGACTGACGTAGTGCTAAGGTTGTTTTGTACCACGGCGCCTTGCCACAGGCAGACAAGCATGACTTTGAACATCCCCGCCTAGTTTCAGAAATCTTTCGTAAGCCTAAGATTTCGCAACTTTCCTCGAAGCAAACACTGACTTACGGTAGGCGTCGCGCTACGAGAGCTTTGTGAAACGGGGCCCTGGATACGCCTTAGTTCACCCCACGCAATGCTGTGATCGCTTTCTGAACCGGATACAGAGAAACAGTCAGTGAGTTGATATTGAGCGTCACATCGGCAATATTGATGCCAATCCGTGACACCGAGAAACTGACCCTGATAAACAACATTTGTAGCCTAAAAACAAACTCGTCCAATATTACAAACAAAACACACTGTATCTGAAATACAAATCCTTCGATGTGGCAAAGCATGTCCACGAAAAGGCGTTTATATCACCGTGTTACTATTAATTTTGTAAATCCTGAAAGCATACAAATAAATAATGAACAACAAACCACGTTTATAATTCAAGCAGTTACAACAATCATCACACAATGAACGAAAATTAGTCGCCAGCACTTGCCTTATATTTTAGTCGAAATGCTTATAAGGAACGACAAACATATGCACTGATATTTGAGATGCCTATTGTACTTTGAAAGACCCGCTACGATACTGGGCAGAATAGGTTTCCAGCAAACCATGCTTGTCCCAAGAGGCGACTAACGGGATTGGGTGGTGAGGTAGACTGACTTGGTTGACACATCGGTGCCCAATTACGCAGATCGATGCTCATGCTGATGATCAGTGGATTGTCTGGTCCAGACTCAGTATTTACTGACCGCCGTCATATACCTGGAACATTGCTTATTGCGGCGTAAAACTGAACTCACTCTCTGTTGTACCCTAGAAATTGCCCCAGGTGAAACATACACTGTCATCAAACTTTGCAACGCGTTGCGCACAACTAACACGTGTGTCACGTGGCGGTGTTACCTCATAACACCGTCCACACCTGGCGAAGACACTGGCAGTTTGATCAATTTATGAGAGGGAACTATTGAGGCAAGCTAGCAGTTTGGTAAATATAAACAATGCTTTAATGTTCTGGTCAGTGAATCTTTTCTTCGGACTCCGCATGCAAAACCAAAGTCTGCCAACCTGACCTTCCCGCGACCACTTACTACTTACAAACGAGCTTTAGACCTATTAGTTCAGTAGATATTGCCTGAAATCCAGGCATTTAGTATAACAAGCAAATGTTATGACAAAAGGGGCCTAAATGAGCTGCTCGTTGACAATGGAAACCCAACCAAACTTGTAAAATATTTTTTAAAAAATAATTACATTCAGTAAAACAAACCTTTTATATGACAAAATGAACCCAAATGGGGTACTAATACTTCTTGATCACTTTCAACCTTTGGTAAATCCTAAACAAATATGAGAAGTTTCTTAAATAAAATTACATTTAGTAAAATAAACAAATTTTACAATTAAAGAAACCTAAATGGGGTACTTGTTGATCATTGATAACCCCACCAAAATCAACCTTGGGGAAATTGCCTATTGCAGTATTATATACTGTGTAAGGCCATCGGATTGACTTTTTAGGGTGACAAACAAGAGGACAGTTAACAGTGTTAGTTACACGTGGGTATTGTGCCAAATAAGGTTCATGAATCATATGACTGGCTATTGGGGTGAGGTGTTCTTTATTCAGAATCTTAGTACATCATACTAGCCCTGAAGCACACATAACTTTCTTAGAAAGATTTACACATTACATACAGTTGTGCATAGGTATCGAAAGTATTTTATCACAATTGATTCTGTAGTCTGATAATTACACATGTAAATCATACAACATTATAAGCTGTCATGGGATATAACTTCAAAATACATGTCATATATTGTATACATGGAATAAAGCCTAAACACAAGGCCATGTTGTGCTGGTAAATAAGAAGTTACAAACAATTCCTTATGGTGACAATACATTCACCATCACTGATGATCTCCATTCACACAATACAAACAACACTGAATGCATATACACAGGGAAAGCTAAGTACAATGGTTGCGCATGCGCTCATAAAGAAAATTCATCAACATGGCAATACTTTCACCAATTTTCTGCTCTCCACTCACACAGCACACAGAAAACCATTGCACATACATACATTCAGTTAAATGAGGAAAATAGAACAGTACTTACAATGCTAATTGGTTTTACCCGAGTTATAATACAACATGAACATTGGCTTTAATGTAATTTACCAACCTTATCTAGCTTACATCACCAAATATAACAAATTGCCAAATAACATTTAAAATGCACATGAATTAATGAAGTTAACAAATACAAATACACTTGAACATAATTTAGTGTTGAGGTATATGACTGACCAGTTTGATGTTATTTCTCTGCTAGTAGACTGCTAGTATGTTCCCTTCTTGCTGAACTGTTCTAAAACTGTTATTACAGGACACTCAGACTGGTACATGGGACTTATGGGAATTTTAAATTAGCCAGTTGGGAGCGATGAATTATGGGAATTTTAAATTAGCCAATTGGGAGCGATGAATTAGGGTCAGTTGATAAACAATAATCCTGAATGAGACCATACTCTTGCTCCAGCATTGTTCTGAATCATAAACGTAATAGAAACGTTTCAGACAAATGAATGAGTGAGTGAGTTTAGTTCTACGCCGCTTTTAGCAATGTTCCAGCAATATCACGGTGGGGGACACCAGAAAATGGGCTTCACACATTGTACCCATGTCTTCAAACCCGGGTCTTTGGGGTGACGAGCGAACACTTTAACAACTAGGCTACCCAATCGCCCCTCAGATGAATGAAATACATCTAAAATGCTTGATGAACATAATCAAATATCAGTATGATTGAAACATGCATAAACACCAATAACTTTAGAACACTACCACCAACTTTCAATATTTTTGGTGACCATTTTATGCTTTAAATGATTTTTTTATTCTTATTTTACCTGTAACAACATTTTATACAAGATAATTAAAACAGTTCTCAGTAAACAAACCAAACTGACGTATGAAGAAAATGAAAAATGTCATTGCTACAGCAGCACCACATTAACATTTTCTATGACAAGGGCAAGATCCCATTCTAAATTCAGAAAATGGCTAATAATCCTTAAAATGGCCCATTGTCAAGGTTCACTTTCCAAATCCATATCAATTTATCATTGAGTAGTATCTTTGACACAGCAACATACCTGGACATTAACCGATAGCTTAAAATTACTGGCAAACAAGGATAAGTTGGACCAGAGAGAATGTTTTTAAGAGAAGTAGGCAGTGCATGGCAATATATCTTACCTCACACATAAATGTCGCTTTCTGATTGGCTGAGCACTCTTGATCAGTGAACAACATATAATGTAAACCCATTTGGCTTGTGAAAGGGAGAGCAGATGTAGGCTAGTGCATGTGCAGTGCATGACGATGAAATTGTTCATAAGACTCTCACATGGTCGCTGCAGCAAGTACACTTGATTGAGGACAACCTGGGGCCCTTTCACTCACAATGGCGAGTTAGCAACACTCTAATATAGGTCAACTGTCAGGTCAGTGCTCAACTTATCCTTGTTTGCCACTACATACACTATACACGATGTACATTTTAATACATCAGACATTAGCAAGAACATTTAATCTTGTGCTTTACAATGGTGCAACACGACTTTCACTTTCCACAGTTACCACTCTTTGCCTCACCATCAGAAACAGTAAATTGATAAGGGAATGCAGTAACCAGTATGTTGGTATGGGGAAGCAGTTGGCAGTATGTTGGTATGGGGAAACAGTGGGCAGTATGTTGGTATGGGGAAGCAGTTGGCATTATGTTGGTATCGGAGGCAGTTGTTAGTACGTTGGTATGGAGAAGCTGTGGGCAGTATGTTGGTATGGGGAAGCAGTGGGGAGTATGTTGGTATGGGGAAGCAATGGGCAGTATGTTGGTATGTGGAAGCAGTTGGCAGTATGTTGGTATGGGGAAACAGTGGGCAGTATGTTGGTATGGGGAAGCAGTTGGCATTATGTTGGTATCGGAGGCAGTTGTTGGTACGTTGGTATGGGGAAGCAGTGGGCAGTATGTTGGTATGGGGAAGCAGTGGGCAGTATGTTGGTATGGGGAAGCAATGGGCAGTATGTTGGTATGGAGAAGCAGTGGGCAGTATGTTGGTATGGGGAAGCAATGGGCAGTATGTTGGTATGGGGAAGCAGTTGGCAGTATGTTGGTATCGAAGGTAGTTGTTAGTGGGCAGTATGTTGGTATGGGGAAGCAGAAACCAGTATGTTGGTATTGGGAAGCAGTTGGCAGTGTGTTGGTATGGGGAAGCAGTGGGCAGTGTGTTGGTATGGGGAAGCAGTGGGCAGTATGTTGGTATGCGGAAGCAGTGGTCAGTATGTTGGTATGGGGAAGCAGTGGGCAGTATGTTGGTATGGGGAAGGAGTGGGCATTATGTTGGTATGGGGAAGCAATGGGCAGTATGTTGGTATGCAGAAGCAGTAACCAGTATGTTGGTATGGGGAAGCAGTAACCAGTATGTTGGTATTGGGAAGCAGTTGGCAGTATGTTGGTATGGGGAAGCAATGGGCAGTATGTTGGTATGCGGAAACAGTGGGCAGTATGTTGGTATGGGGAAGCAGTGGGCAATATGTTGGTATGGGGAAGCAGAAACCAGTATGTTGGTATTGGGAAGCAGTTGGCAGTATGTTGGTATGGGGAAGCAGTAAGTTGGTATGGGGAAGCAGTTGGCAGTATGTTGGTATGGGGAAGCAGTTGGCAGTATGTTGGTATGGGGAAGCAGTGGGCAGTATGTTGACGAGAGTAAGTTTGTTGGTAAGGGGGTTCAATAACCAGTATACATAAGTTGAAGCAGTAAACTGTATGGTATTTATGGGAATCAAACAGTATGCAGTTAAGTGGAAGCAGTAAGCAATATGACGGTGGGTGGAAACGCAGGAAACACTCAAAGTCTTTCCGCAATATTGGTGTAAATGAGGTAAATTCCTATAGATGCAGGGTCACTTACATATATCCACTCAATATAGACGAAACCATGTCTTTTTGTTGGGGGTACACTTTTCTGACATGACATAAATGTCATGATTCTTTTTTAACGGTGTTTCAAGTTAAGGATGATTGCAACAAGAGTGTTTAAGTACATGTGACTTTTTGTATTGATGTGTTTTGGAAATGGAAAACTTTGTTGTTGAACAATTTGACAAAGGGATGTCAGTTTTCACCCGCTTACTGCATTCTGTACAATTTTCTATTACTTTTTTGAAGTATGAAAACGTGGAAATTTACTGTCTGGACAATATTTAGCAGGTAAAACACATCTGCTTTTCATTGATACTGTAATGAAATAATAATTCATGCCAAAATTCATTATTAATTATAACCAGTACAAGTACATTAGCATTCAGATATCAGGAAATATATAAATATTGAATATTAGTTTCATCATGTATCAGTAATAGCTTAGAGAAAGATTCCAGTCAAAAGTAATAAACCTCATCTTGCAGGCATAATATTGACTACACACTTTCACAGATGTTCTAGTTAAATCCTAGCCTGAGATATTCAGAAGACCACTGTAGGACAATTCATTCAATATGACAAAGATTATGTCTGGACAGTTTAATAAACTGCTTTGATGATGTAAACATGTCATCACCTCATTAGAATGACATTAAGTAAACACCAATGAAGGGTTGTTAAGCCCTGAGGAAGTGCACCTATAGTAATCAAAGCATCCTATTGTAATACCATAAGCATCCAAGCATACAGTTAAAGTGCCAACAAGATTAATGCCACCTGGAATAGGATTAAAAGACTAAATATTCCCTGTCTGGTCATTGAAGTTGTTCTTGTAGGACACATCCCATTTTGTTTATTCTGTAATTCATTGGCTAGTGTAGGTTACACTCATTTTTGTATCAGGAAATCAATCAAAATCTTTGTATTGTTTCAACTATAGTTAAATAGTCATGAACTCATGAACTTTTGTTCATCAGTAGGGTTTACAGTTCCAGCACAAGTCAGATCCAACCCTCAGCCTAGAGGATTGTACTGACTCTCTGTGGCCACCCATCATATTCCATTCTTGTAAATTAAATTGTAATTAGCCTTTTGTGACTTTGGACTCCTTGCTGAGTTAATTCCCCCAAGCAGACCAGCACGTCAGTTGGATAGGGGTTTCACTGGAACCCTAACTTGGACCCAAGACGCTTTTAAATTATAATAATACGTTGTGAATTAATTCTATTCTTTTTAACAAACAGAAAAACATACGAGAATAACATATGCCTATCCAACTCTGCATTCATCAATATGGCCACGGCAGCCATGTATTGTGTAGTGAACGAAAATATTCATTGAAAATTTATATTTGAAATACGTGTTTGACTATCACTGACAACATACTTCACTTGAGCTTTGACTGGATTTGTCCCATAGGCCATCCTTAACATCTAATCCATCACTGAAAGACAATAAAAACCTGTTTGAAAAGTATTAAATAAACTTGGAGACCGTAATTTCAATATCTATCTAACCTGTTAACAATTACATTGATCAAAAATGACTATTAAATGTTACTTCTCAATGCCTTATGCTTTTAACAACTGCCAAAAGTTATTTCCCTACGGCAGCATCACAGGAACCTATAATTCATTTTAAGACACAACTTTGTTATACTAAATGTCCAGGTCAGCTTAATTTCATGTCGATTTCTTCTGGACTTATGTAGGTCGATCGAGCTATAATAGCACATCCGTGGTACGGGCCCTTTAAGAACAACGTGCCGTGGTAATGGCATTGATCCATTCAACTGGAACCGACTTACCAATATTTGAAGCTACTCGCACCACCACCCCTCGCATGGAACTCTGAGCAGGAGAGTGGATTGCATGACTTCCGGTTTGGAAATAGTACTCGTTACACGTATATTTCCGGTTTCCACTAACGTTAAACGAATAAACAAGAAACATCCAGTGTGGGACACATTTATCCGTCGCGCTTATTCAGAAGCTGAATTCTGACACATTCAATACATGTTCATCAGTAATTACTTAATGAAGTGTGTATTCCTTCATATTCCTTCAATAAGTACTATCCGTACTCAATTTGTTGATCACTACTTTCTTGGGATTCCATCGTCAGTGGGTACAATGCAAGAATTGACCCGTATGTAAGTGCATTACTCACGTGGTGATAACCAATCCAGGTTATCATTGCATGTTCGTGTGACTAATGACATATCCTTCCGAAGAGATGCAATGAACATACCACAAAATACATAAACAGTTTCACAAAACACATACAAATTCGAAAAAACAAGGATACACGTACAACTCGTATTGATAAATACACATCAGATTCAGAATTCGGAAAATGTGTGCCACGCTGGGCTTGCATGGGTTTTTGTTTATTATTACCCATGCGGGCGGGGAGATCCCGTGTAACACCTTTTCGATACAGTACCTGACCGTAAGTATTCGTGATTATGACGTTCACGATGTCAAGCCACGGGCAGAGGAGGGAAACTCAAAACAGCGTAATTCGATAACGTTTGTAAGTTTTAGCTTAATATTTAGTCAGTTGATCCTTCTTTTGCACACATCCTGTACACGGTCAGGTGAAGTCCGAGTTATGTCTCCAACATAATCCAGCCAGAGATCTTCTTTCACACGCATAATTTCTACGTTACGTTCGCAGGTGTGTTGATGCGACGTGCAATGGGCTGCACCTACCTCTTAAAATATCTTAAGATATTTTTCAGTTATATTGAGATCGGGGGACTCAAGGGACTATTGTTCTGTGTCAATACTTCCATTTTCTTCTTTGTGTTTTTCACAATTCTGGCCCCATGTACGGGAGTATTCTCGTCAATGAATAAATTGGGTTTGTTTGCATAATGAATATAATTGGCCAAAGATTGATTTCAATGATGTCTATATTCTTTGCAACATTGACGTTTCCATTTACTGGACAGTTCCAGTAACAGTTCCAATTATTCCCCTAGGAGGTGACACACCCCCATGTCATGAAAGACACTTTACATTGCGGGGGCCGACACACTAAATGCGACCAGTTTACATCATCGCTCTTGCACCACACGTATACACACGCTTGACACCCCCAATAACAACCTGACTTTCGTCACAAAAATATATTTACTCCAATTGAAATTCCTGCGTTCCCGACACCACAATCTGCGTTTAGATATGTGCAAATGTGTAAAGTATTGGCTACGTGTGATAACACTGGCCCCAAACAGATACTCATACCGGTGTTATGATACGCTTTTATCGACGTCAGACCGGAGACGGAGCAATTGGTCAAACAACATACGAAATCTTCTATTTAGATACGGATTCGGGCATGTATGGCTTAGTCAAGAAGTTGGTAATCACGACCTACTTACGAACATTTTCAAACAACAGTTATTGGATACCTCGACTCAAATGTGGCACGAACGCATTGACAGTGAGTTAAAGTGTGAGCATCATTTATCTGTAGTAACAACACCTATCCAAAGACGGATCTTAACTAAATTTCGAAGTGGCCGTATGAACATTTTAGTGAGGAAACTAAGAAGAGGACAGAACACTGTAAATGATCTCGATATATTGTGTAGGACCTGTTTGTCCCTTAATGAGAGCCATATATTGTACAACTGCATCATAATTACAGATGTGAGAAAGAACTCTCCTCAAAGAAAAACGATGGGCATTACATATCTATTTATGCACTCTTCAATTCTCGAAAAGCCAAAACCATTCATAATTTAGCTAAGCATCCTTTCAGTGTGTTTAAACAACGAGGAAAACTGTAAACTCTAATTTACTGTTAAACTGATTATGGACGTTTCATGAATATGTTCAGTGGGTCGCATGGCCTTTAATACAAATAAACATCTATCTATTTTCGTTAAATATAGTTGTAATATTTCCCAATGTGGTACGACTATTGTGCTTGTCATACTTGATCAATGACGTTCGATCAGTGAATAGTCTTCTTCAGCTTGTTTTCGCTGAACCAGTGGCTTGATATTTTGTTGACACACGCTTTATGGTTGACCAAGATCTATCATACAGCTGAGCAATTTCTGTAATTTTTCTGTCATCTTTGTATAATTTTACAATTCGTCCACCTCAGTTGTCATTTCACGTGATTTACGACCCATTGGTGCAACCGATTGCCAGAGCGGAAGTAAGCAGGTAGACGACAATGTGTAGGCTTGTCACGTGACAGGCACATGACAGGGAAGCCATTTTTAGAAAATTGAACACCGAATGTATCTCGCGGTGCGATTCAAATGGGCACACTCGTTTTAGCAAAAACAAAATCATTTCCAAAATCACGAATACTTATGGCCTAGCACTGTGTTTGCACAATGTGCAATTCGGTGATTCTAGGTGTTGATTGGTCAACTAAGAAGAAAAGAGATATGATATGATATAAATAAACTGGTTGAATGAACTACTTTTTCATGATCCAAGTTCATTGACAAATTGATAATTAGAACGTGCTGTACTCACACACTCTGAAAACTGAATACTCTTTTACAGTAGTGTTTTCAAATAAATAAGCTTGTTTATTTGAATGATTGAATTGATTAATAAACAGTAACTGTTGCTCTTCAGTTAATGAGAAGCAACATCAGTCCAAAATGTTGTCAAACCCTTGGGACGCCACCACCCTGCCTACTCATCCTCTGCCCCAGACTGCCACCAGACACGCCACCGTCTTTGTCGCATGCCGTAAATCTTTGCTACGTGTACATACATTATTCTCAGCTGCAGTTTACTTTGAACATTAGTTCAGCTCGCGCATATTTCTCGTAATCAGTTGTACCTCGTTGGTTATGCTCTAATTCGTCTAACGTTAGTGGAAAGCAAAAAAAAAAACAAACACGTGTAACGAGCACTATTACCAAACCGGAAGTTATGCAGTCCACATGCACTCTGGCGCAGGGATAACTTAGCATAAGGTCACTGCCACACACTAATTTGCACATCACGTGACCGGACTTTTCTCTTGTTTGTGAACAAATGCGCACATTTGTAAACTGGCATAACGCAAGCGATTCGGCGAAGTTTTCATACTGTTTTACATTGTTACGTAAATATTCTTCTACAAATGCGTCAATACGGTTTATGACAATACATACTTTTATTTCAAACCGGCTGCATCGTTTGTTCTCCATAAGGCTTTGATGACAGCGGGTGGAGCCGTACAACCCATGTAAACAAAGGATCGCTGCGCAAATCGAAATAGTGTTACACGTTTTAGGATAATTTCTCAGTGACACTGAACCATTTTAACAACGATAATTAATTAGATGTGTAGACTCATAAAAATTAAAACAGTCATGAAACGTACACATTACTGTGCAAGATGTGCCGAATTGTCACATCTTTCTGGCCTGTATAGAATGCCCGGGCAGAGGTACTATGCTGGCTCGCCGCATGGAACTCTGGGAAGGAGAGTGTATGCAGTCGTCAAGTTCAGCCGTTCGCGGGTGGGACTCCAAGTTTCGGTGTATATTTTCAGTTTTCAGGTGTAGTATTTTGTCTCCCAGGTGTAATTTTCTTTAGGATTCTGTAGGTTAGCAGCTCATATATAAGAAAACAAAAACCGCCAGGGATTGTGGTGCAAGTAGCTTCAAATATTGGTAAGTCGATTCTAGTCGAATGGAGCAATGCCATGATCGCGGTGCTGAAAGTTGTTCTTAAAGGGCCCGTTCCATGTATGTGCTATTACATATAGCTTGATCGACCTATTGGCCTAAAGTTCGTTTCAACTATTTTAGCAAGATCTAACTATAATAGCTCTTTTCTGGGTCTCCTCGGCTTGGTAATTTACCACTGATAAGAAATTTTCGGCAACAGATAAAGCCCTCGTGAACACTGGCCATGACTAAGATGTACGCGACAGGACTGATTGTCGTCAGCCTGCTGATGGCCAGTTCGGACGCCCTCATCGCGAGCTGTAACATTGACAACACCCTCTGCACGAACCCAACACCTCCCAAGTTGGATATCTCCTACTCCGGACACCAGATCACCTGTAACACTGTTCAGCAAATTGGAGACGTTACCCAGGTGCCACGTATCAATTTCCAACAAGGGAGGGAAGTAAGTATTGAAATATTGAACTGCGGTGAAAATGCGCCGCAGGTATTTGTAAATGAATAATGTGATAGTTTTGCTTTTTAGTGCTCTTATCTGTTGATTTCAATATGGCTCCTAGATTAAAAGGCTGGGTGTCTGGTTGGATGTGAACCTCTGACCCAGATACTCGCCTCTTGGGACAAGCATACACACACTAACGGTAAAAGGCAATTATAACGGGATCGGGTGGTCAGGCTCACTGACCTGGTTGACACATGTCATCGTATCACAGTTACGTAGACTGATACTCATGCTGTTGATCACTGGATTGTCTGGTCCAGACTTGATTATTTACACTCCGCCGCCATTAACAGCATTTTAGAAAATGAAGTATCTTCCTCTACTGGAATCCACGGTTCAGTCAGGACATTATCCTAACCAAAAGACATTATAAAAAACAGTCTCCTTCCTTGACCCTGTGAGGGTCAGGCTTGTTAGTGGGGTGACGCCATACGAGAGACGTGTGGCACGAGATGACTGACCGTGGGACCACAGGGCAGGTTAAGGCGAAGGTCGTCAATGGCGAACAGGCAGGACATAATCCTGTTTGCTATGAATAAATGTACCTAAACTCATTATGATAGTAAGGTGTAAGTGTGTCCGAAAGAATGGCGATTAGCACTTACAGGTGCCATCGGCTCAACATGTTTTGGTGCACGTCGTTTGTATGTACAGTGAAATAAACAAGAAAATTGGTGAGTTACCCCTACAAATTCTGAGCTGTGATTTTGGCTTTGAATCGGGAAATCACGAAGGCTCTAGCTTACAAAGTACTGCATCAATTCTTGTGCTGTTTGTCTCATTTTGTAGGTATAAGTCTATTGGTTTGAAATGTGGGCATACTTTAAAAGGGATAGCTACAGCAATCGTTGTTGAATTGTCCGAGAAACGAACTTGATGTGTTGACCGCATTTCATCCCTTCCTTTAATACAATGCTAAGACCCCCTTGGTAACAGTACTGACCTTGAGGGCAGTTTCTAGCACAGGACTACAGACACAGTAGTTTTAAGAGGTGCATTATACCATGGAGCAGAATGGATGTAACCCAAATACTAACCAGTGGTTGATAGCGTGAGCACCGGGTTTTCCGCTCTCTGCCATATTTTGTATCAAATACAGTACTGTGCACTGACCCCAGTGAATAGAAATGTTCGTACTCTATATGCGTCACTCAGTCTGATTCGCGAGCACACCACAAAGCAAGACGTTGGTTGAATACATGTAGTTTTAAACATACGTGAACATTCTCTTGGTGTGGATTAACTGTTAACCGCTCAGTATTATAACAAAACCCAGCGAGCTGTCTCACAGAAGCGAAGAAAATGAAATCTTGTTTGACGTGTTTCATGTCAGGGAGAAAGCTACATCCTAGTGTTCGTCGATCCAGACGCTCCATACCCGTGCGCAAACTCCGACGGTAGCAGCTTCCTCCACTATGCCGCTGTTGTGACCCAGGTAAGCGCAGCTATGGTATTAACCTGGCTGCAGCTAGTAAGGCAATATTGTTTAACGACATAATGTTTGTTTCTATGCATGATTGACCCATTTTAGCGGTCGTGCTGGGCCGTTTGTGTTCTCTCCTTAACTCACTAATCATCTGGGGCTGCAGCGTCAACGTGTCCTTGTGAGCTTGTGTTGTGTAATATTATGTATGCCCGGAAAACCAACCTAACAGTTTCTACTGCTGAGATGGTATTTGCCGTTGACGTTATGATTTAATCAATACTTATTTTGTTTCGCAGGGGAATGGCGAATTGCAGCCATCACAAGTATTAGTTAGTAAGTATTTGTGAAAATCAGATATCGCTATAATAAGCAATTCTAAGTGTCTACATATTCTTGAATAGGTTTCTTCTGAGAGCGTATGTTACTCCCGAAACATTCAAAGTAAATCTAAACTTGCCAGATTTTTTAAACATAATAATTCTGTGATTTTAATTAATAGCTAAATTCGACAGTCGCTCCAATCGCTAGTGCCTTTACTGATGGTATAAATCCAGCTAGGGTCCATGCAGTACTCGACTATGGTGATCTTCTTCAGTTGTTTATATTCAGGCCAAGTTTATATTGGTATCATTCACAAATAGTTTCCTATTTTTAGATATATATTTCAACTAGTTTTAACTCATTTTTTTATAATCTAGTAATTTTACTGCCCTTCGTTGATATTATATGTATTTAGAATTTAGAACTAGTTTTAGTCACGATATGGTTGAATTATTGCCGATGTGACTTTAAATCTTAACTCACTCACTCACTCACTTTGCAAAGTTCGTGATGGTTCCACAAAGTAGAGCACCCTTCTTCTCCACTGTCTGATCTGCGTGTTTACGCACGGTCTGTTGATAATGAGCAAGCCTCACAGAGTCGCCCGAATCCATTTCCTGCATTTACTAATTGTAATCTGTCAGTATTTGACATGTACTACCCACCAAAATTTTAGACTCACTCAAAGCACTCACTAAATGTTGCATGATATATATTACAGTCAATGTCTACAATCAGGCACTGTGTACAATGACTGAAATAACCAGTCAGTGTGTATGTATGTTGCCTGATTAATTAACCCAATTATTGTAGCAGACTTACTGATTGTTGAACAGGGATTGTTGAGAGGACAAGGTTAGCATGGGTTTCGTTCTGTGATCAGTAAGGCTTCTTTTGATAAAGTCATAATATTTACTCAAAGGGTGGTAACCCGTAAAGATCCGGGTTAGAATTGATTTTCAGTAACCCAAGCTTGTCGAAAGAGTCAACTAACGGGATCGGGTGGTGAGCTTCCTGACTTGGTTGGCAGGTGTTATCGTACTCCAAATTTGTAGATCGATGCTTATACTGTTGATCACTGGTTTGCCTGGTCCAGACTCGATTGTTTACAGACTAACGCCAATTAGCTGGAATGTTGCTGACTGCGGTGTAAAACTCACTCACTCATTGGACGGTGAGCCGCAGACGACCCATAGATAGAGCACGAGAAATGGTCTCCACATATGTGAATACATATGCATAATAAAACAAAGAAGAGGACACACATTATAACAACACTGCGACTTGGATATATTTTAGGAGAACGTGCATGAGATCTTCCAGGAGACATTTCTACAAGAGGCGATCTCACACTTTTGAGACCAAACATGATGACAACTAAAGGGTTAACACATAAGCTTCACCTATTACTTTTATCATGAAAACAGGTTTATTTATTATGTTTCTCTTAAACGTTTTATGGCTTCTTTACTACAAGAACAATGTCGCATGTTAATGAAGTAGAGAGATTATTTGCATCCGTGTGAAACCTTGAACCAAGCTGATACTAAAAACCGACTATGCCCATACCCTGAGCTTCACCATCAGCAGCCTCTGTTGACACAAGGTCTGCCCATTGTCCAGACTTGGGTCTGCGTCTGTTTTCATGACCACTCATTCATCTGACCAGAATGTGATCTTTTCGCCGTTCCCGTATTCTTATCTGAAGGAGAATGACAAGGCGAGATGTCGGACGCATGTATAGTTTTCTCTCTGCTTATTATACTGGTGTCTAATGGCAGGCAGTCTTGTTCTGACTCAGGCTCAGTCTGTTTCCAATATGGTATGAGCGATAGATGCGATTCTCGAAAACACCTATAATGATTATGAATATTTGTCACAGGGATAGCCTTTTATGACTAGTGTGAACATAGATGCTCTGATCGATTTTTGATTATGACAGCATTTGACAAGGATAGGTATAAAGCGTTTGAAGAGAGAACGAGTAGGCATTGTTTCAAGACTCTCAGATACTATGGGAATGTTCGAGACATAATGGACGACAGGTTTGTTCAGCGAGTCGGCTTCTCTGGCCATTCATCCCAGGATGGCGTTGTACAAGTAGCCATAGCGTTAAATCTGTGTCAGGAACCGGGGGTTACGGTGCATTACCCCCAAAGATAGTTTTATACCACTGCACGTACTGTACGGTATCCCCAAATATAAAGCTGAACGTACGGTAGTTCTCTATAGCGCAACATTTGGACACAAGAATGTACCCCCCAATTTTGTTCTGTGGTAGTTTCTATCTGTATCCTAGTAAGTACTTCCTTATATGGATGCATACTATTCCTTATTCTGTCCAAACCAAAGATCGAACTACTATCTGTTAAATGGCATAAAAACAACGCACCTTTCCCATGCACGACCGAATTATCCGTCACAGACTGTATGTTTAGTTCAGGCGACTTTGCGACCACCAGCCTCATGAATATTCTCAGGGCACCTATTTAAGATGCTGTTATGTACATTTTGTTCAGTTCTCATCCCAAGAATACCAAGAAACCTCGCATCCTCAATTCTCTGCATTTAAGGAGATCACTATGTACTTGTGTATCAGCAATGCAGTCTTAAGTGTTAAATAACTTGCAAGAATGTTATGTTAATAAATAAAAAGATATCGGAAAGTCACATATGAAGGTGGCACGATAAAAGTATAACAAAAAATTATGAATACTTTATTGTCTGCAGAAAACATTCCGTTTAACATTCGTGTGGACTCTCCATGGCTTCTTATACAGAACGTTTAGCCACGAGACAAAATTATTTTGAGCATTGCCAACGGGATAGGTTATGCATGAAACATTTGTTTATGCCTGACCAAATTCAACGTATCAACGACATATCCATACACATAATGTATGCAATCGTCATTCATTTAATTGGAAATCTGGTTGACGCGTGATCGTGTCCCATTTGCGCACATCGATGCTCATGCTGCCGATCTCTTGATTGTCTGGTCCAGACTCAATTATTTATAGACCGCCGCCATATAGCTGGAATGTTGCTGAGTGCGGCGTAAAACTAAACTCCCCCATTGCAAGTCTGATACTAGTATATGGTATCCCGCGTGAGCAGCCATCTCATGGAAAACTACTTGAGAAACATTGGTCTCTATACCATGCATTGTCGCTTTGTATATGTGTGACAAATTCGTACATCTAATATCAGTGTAAACTGTCCGATGAAACCGGTCATGCCGGAGTTACTAATAGTATTGTATAATGGACAATGTGTAAATGGTCAAAGCATACAGATAAATCAACGCACGCAGTTATATCGAACTAATGAGTGTAGTGTCGCACATAAATGTCGTTTTGTGGCTGTCCGATCGCTGTTGTATTATTTTCATTATGCCTGCTTGAAAGAGATAAACATTTGGTACTTCGTGGTGTAATTTTCTTGTCGAATAACTTTGAATCGCGTATGTTGTAATTGGTGAAATTACCGATGTTTTGTGAATGGAAATCGGGGGAAGGGAGATAACTGTAAATCTGTGTTTCTTGTCTGTAAAAGCGAGAACTACGAACAGATTTGTACCTGTGCTTCAAACAATTTATAAATAACATTGACGTGTTCGGTAAAATAATTAAGTACGTTGTTCACGATGTACCCTCGATGTTTGTTTGTCCCCATCTTTTGGTCCCGTGCACTGGTATATTTAAGTTGAAATTCTAAAACGAACTACAGCTGTTACGGACTGTGCTAGTCTCTTGGCCTACCATTGGCATCGTGAATATTGGGTGAAGTTTTATTTTATACAATTCTCCTCCCGGCAAGACGGCCAACCCTTGCATCCGCAATTCCCTATATTCAAGACTGCCACTGTGTGCTTGTGTATTACGCGTACAATAACTGATATGACAAAGACATCTTGAAATGCTTGTGATTAAAATACAATATTTGTGTTGCACATCTAGATTACCATGGCCCACACCCACCAAGAGGCACACACCGGTACCAGTTCTATGTCTTTCCCTGGGCATCCAATCAAAGGCCGGTGCTCCACAACACGGACCAGTCGAGAAGCCACTTCAAGCTCAACCAGTTCAAGTCGGAAAACAGTTTGAATGAACCTGTTGCGGTGTTTCAGTTCAAAGTGCCGCGCGCATAGTCTCCATTTCAGACATTACCAAGCTGTACTGATCTATTAAAGGACCTCTTAAAAACATATCGATTAAGGTTGTGTGTGTTCGCGAGATTAGTAGAAGTAGGCAAATGTGCAATTCGTTTCATGGTAATCCCCGCCAATATTCCATCAATATAGCTGCGGCCAGTAGATAATGGAGTCTTGACCAGACATCCAGACTTGACAATCGGTACATTCGACCAGAATCACTGACATGCATCGGACAAGTCAGTCAAGCCAACCTGTTGTAGTCAGACCACCCGATCCGGGATGTCGCCTCTTACAAGCTTCGACTCGCTGAAAACCCGAGTCTAAACAGTATCCTCCCATTTGTTACACATGGGATCGGAGTTGCAATTGTTACACACCCCAGTGCACATAAGGACACAGACCACTGCACATACGCACTACGTATTAGTGAAGAATGGGATAGCCCATACTCGATACAGGTATATATTCAAAGACAACACAACACAACTAATTAGCACTACATATCATTTTATTTTAATTTAATTGCATTTGCTTGCAAACTGGTTTAATTTAGCACATAGATTTCAAATAACAAGAGTTTCAACAAAGCTTAATGAAATGTCCGATGGCATCAAGGAAGTTAAGTGGTGTCCTGGTACCCTGGTGAAGCTGGTCCTTCAGTCACGGGGTTCTGTTCTCCAACTCCTTGTACAATCGCTTTCTGGTAGGAGGAGCTGCACAGAAGTCGATCTGAGACAGCTTGGCCCAATCTGAAAAATCTTCTGTAGGTTGTCATATATCTATCAGAAAGCCGTGCGTACACTAGGGCGTAGGTAGAGTTATGGTCTCGAGCATGGACCATATAAACCTGTTCCCATAAAGATCTCAGTAACGAATATGTCGTCTAGTAAAGAACATGTCATGCATATTGGTTTTGTGTATCTTTTCCCCAGGAGGATCGAAATGTTTCAGTTATGACGCACGTTATGAACTTGGACAATCGGTATTACACTTCCAGGCTCTCTCGGAAAGTGTCTGTTTAGTAGGTGATTTCAGTGCTAAGACTGACATATCGCGTGAATATTGTTGTGTAGATGAGCTCATCACGGATGATTTAGACATCGACTTGTCAGATATTGGAAATGATTGTGATCCTGAAACTGTTTTATACATCCCCCACGTGTTCAATGTGTGAAGCCCATTTCTGGTGTCTCCTGTCGTGACATTGCTGGAATATTGCTAAAAGCGACGTAACACCTCACTCACTCAATGTAATTAGATTAGGGAAAAAACAGTTCTTTATAGGCACAATCAATTTCAGCAAACGTTACACAAATCGACATCAGTTGACAGCTGTAACATCGGTTATCGACATGTTAAGCTATAGGATTCAACTGGACGTAGATTATTTAGAACACAGTGTTTCAGTACATTTAGGAAAGCTGCACCTTAATTAATTGCAAAATGGCATTGAATCACCTAACTGTCCTCGCATCACCTGGTTTGCAGCGCCCTCTGGCTGAGATGATTGTTTCAATCGACTGTTATTTATTCGTTTTAAAAACTGAGGTTTCTTTTCATTGTGATGAACAGATTTCTCGGTGGACTGTCTACCAGGAGGTAACAATCACGTGTTGCCCAGTCTCGCCTCAGATGCCTCCAATAGCTATGTACAGTGGCCTCGCATGGGTAGCTCAGAGACCTATTTTCCCCTTTTTCCCCGTCTGCTCGTCACACTGAAGACCGTGTTCGAGTCACCACATGGGTACAATATGTGAAGCCCATTTCTGGTATTCCCCGCCGTGATGTTGCTGAAATATTGCTAAAAGCAACGTAAAACCACACTCACTCACTCACTCACTCACTCTTGATATCTGTCCTTTGACGACTTGGTTGACACGTTATCGTATTCCAGATGATGATCATGCTGTTGATCACTGCATTGTCTAGTCTCATTTCGGTTGTGTACAGACCGAAGTCAGATAGCTGGAATATTGCTGCATGCGGCTTAAAACACCAATCAACCACCTAAATAGCGCCTTACGCGTACTTACGTATTGTAATAGGCTGCATAAATGTCTTGGCACTTGAACTAAGAGCCACGTGTCTAGAGCGGAAGTCTCGACCATAGAACCACGAGAGGCAGCCAATCAGATTATGACTTACATCAGATAAAGTGGCGGAGCAAATTGAGGATAACCAAAGCAATAATCAAGATATGATTTGTAATAACACGGGCCTTAAGTGGATTAAGTCGTTTTGACCAACTTGACTGAAAGCATTAAAAGATTTGGAAAATATCTGTCGACGCCCAGTTGCAAATCCTGCAATCGACCGAACTGTCGTTGGCAGTCGCCATTTTGCTTATGAATCGGACGTCGACTTTACTGGATTGGACTATGGACATTTCCGTTCTAATAATCCAGCCGAGAAATCTTACAGTCAGTTAAGACCCTTTTACACTGGAATAAGTTAGAAAAAATATCATGTTACTTGTTGTTACCTTGTCTGCCGCTCGGTGTTACGGACACAGAACATGGACAAATCCGCTCGGGATCACCGTCTGCGTGGGATATCCATTTTAAAAAGCGGTTTGATGTGTCTGTTTACTGGGTTCACATAAATAAATTACGTCATTCGGCCAGGTACAATCAGGGATCCACGTGCGTGTACGTCGCGGTGGAACTGCGGTAAGCACGAGCGCGAAATTAAGGTCCATATCATCTCATCACCCACTTAGACTCCCTGGCGTTTAGAAACTAACAACGGCCACACGCACAGACCTCAAACTTGTTTATCATAATCTTGTCTCACGTGAAGATCCAGGTTATAATTGATCTTCAGCAACCTATGCTTGTCGTAAAAGGCGGATGACGGGATTTGCTAGTCAGACTCGCTGACTTGGTTGACACATGTTATTGTATCCCAGTTGTGTAGATCGATGCGCATGCTGTTGATCACTGGATTGTCTGATCCATAAACGATTGTATACAGAGTCGTGAGGAAGGGTTGGAGGTTTGATATAGTACTGTACCTTCAAGGTTCAGCGAAGAGAAACTCGAATGACAGTCGGTACGTACGGCCAAATACACATATGTGGCTCGACGCAGAAAAATGCACAATGTCACTCCTCTTAGAAATCAAAATTTCTCCAGCCTGTGATAGTGAACTAGTTTCCATTTAATGCAGTGGGTCTCTTGGAAGCCAGAATGCCTATTTTTATAAAACTATCAGCCGGTCCTACCAGTTTTTGGAGACTGCGTGGGACTCGTTTCGTATCATTGACCTGGAACGAGTTCTTTTACGTCTGAGAAATACCATCTATTCAAAATCGTGAGTAGTTCGTACTGAAAGGGTATTCATCCCGTTTACCCAGTCAAACCCGCGTTTGAAATAGCGAGATACATCTGACGGCATGCCTGCCTTCAGACCAGTAACTCCGTCGAATAAAGCGACAGGGTGTTCGCCTTCGCAGACAGCGCCAGGTTGCTGTGACATGTTTTGCTTGACGGGTGAAGCCTGAAATGAGTTGTCGCGGTAGGGGCGGTATACCGGGGAGGCAAGGAAGACAAGGCGACGATCGAGAAACACACGTTTATTCTCGGCCGACCACCTCGGCATGGCTGGATGTTACAGCTTTGTCTGCAGGAGAATGAAGAGATACTGTTGCTGCTACCGAAGAAGGTAAGTCGTTCGTTGCGATTCATCTGTTCATGGAGTCCAGAGACGCCTCTTTTCCTCGACGCATAAGAAGTGCATTGAAGGAAAGAAGATAGGAAGATGCGTCAGATGACATTCTGTCCCCGATATATAGTCTGGTATATATAGTTATCATCAGTCAATATTTATCATCAGTCAGATACAAAACTAAACACGATTTAGCATACCAAACTGAATGTCATCTTCCTGTCAAATATGGCATATATGGTTGTAATGGCTGTCGTGAAACTGCAGAATTTCTGATACGGCACAATGTGCCGAAAGACGTCATTTTCTGTCCTGTGAACTACGAGTATTGCCATGTACCTGCAATATTTGGCAAAACCGTCTCAGCTAGTCCTCCTCTTCATCCCATCCCCAGTCCACACACGCCCATGCACACACACGCTAACTAATCCTCCCCACCCCCACCACACCCTCTTGCCTCAACGCTTCCTGTTTGCCTGCTTGTCACGCCCATATTGAGTATATGCGGATGTTTCATAAAATAAGATCATATTCTCTCTACAAGATGCTTGTCTCGCTGTGTACAATTGCTCCCGAAAGGTGGTCAGGATAACTGATAACAAGGCCAGATATGAGAGGAGGTAAAACCTGTTTGTAATTAGGGTCCTTGGAGACGGAAGATACCCGCCCTGAAGAGACGGGGTGATCTTACGTAAATTCTCCAGCAGTCTAATTGGAATGTCCGCGACAGCGTTATTTTATAACGTGGTTTTCACAATCACAGTTGGAGCAGCTGCACTGCTTGAACAGCTGTTGATCACCGATCGGTAAAAAAACCCAAAACACCTATTGATAGAGATATATGTATTTGTATGTGCATCCTACTGAATATATTGCATCATAGGCATATATGTGTATATATAGCAACCGTTGCGTGTCATGATAAGTATATTATGACATTGCATTCATTCACCTGTTTTATTGACAATATACAAATATAGAATAGAATACATTTAAAAAAGAGCAGTTTCCTTTTTCCTTTAATAGAATTACTCCCAATTCACACACACAACATTGGAATTGGGTTTCAGCGACCCATCCTTGCCGTGCAAAGAAGCGAACGGGATCGAAAGGACATGGTCGATGCATGTCATCGTAATAACGATTGCGTCGATCGATGCTCATGATGTCAATCCCCCGTTTCCGACTATCAGTTACAGACCTCCGTCACATGGCTGGAATATTGTTGAGTGCGGTGTCTAACAACAGTATAAACAAACATCATTCCTGAAAAGCTGAGAAGGGCATGTTTTTCATTTGCTCTTCTAGGTCGGTGAAGTAGCCAGGTAGTTAAAGCGTTCGCTCGTCACACCGAAGACCCAATTAAAACACTCATTCACTCATCGTTGTTTTAGAAGTCGATTCATAAAGAAATGTTTTAAAAAAGAAAAGTATCCACTGTTGTAATTATTGATATGCTTTCTGTCTGTTGACGGGAGCAGGCTGGACATTCATCCACCTAATATCCACCTGATATTTCAGAGCCTTCCTTCTGTCTTGTTTAAGTGGCATTTTAGAAGTTGAGGTGTGCAAATAGAACAAATTGTTATGGATAACAACTTCTTAATTGCGTGTGTGCGACGTTTCGATACAGATTCTTGTACCGTTGTCAAACGTATCCATAACAGTTTGTCCTTTCCTTCTATGTCTAACATTGAAATTTGAAAACGAATAATGCCACTACGAAGTAAGAACTAGAGTTTAGTTTAACGCCAGTTTGAGCAATGGCCGTGCATGGTAACACCAGAAATGGGCTCCGCACAGTATACCCATATAGGAAATGGAACGTAACGAGCGAACGCTTCAATCACAAGCCCCACCGCCGCCCTGCCGTAGTAATATGAGACCAGCGTCGTATGTTGTGAATGGACACATAAAGCTGAATCACGGCACCTCTGTCTCAATAAAACATTCAGAGCAATGAAGCATGATACTGATACAGGGGTGGTTGATGGGGAGTGGGTACACCTTTTAAAGAAGTTGGGGATGGGGGTATTTGGGTTATCCTCAATACCGACCCCACCCCCCACCCCACCACCACCACCTCATCCCTCTAGCTCCTGTTGTTACAAGCCACTGCTAAGTTCCTCGAGCCGCTAGCTTGGCTATTCCGTTACAAGATTTCTTTCACATAACATATAAGTCTTGTCCAAGGCGTTTAATCTTGTCTCTATCTACCTATTGCCTCCTGCGTTTGGGAACAGACTGTCCACACTTCAGTTGCAAAATCTGTAATTGGCTAGATGCTTCCTCGTGTATAAATAAGGAGACCACCTCCAATATGTTGGGGTGCATCTTACTGGCTTTCTTCTTCAGACGCGTGTGGTACCCGTCCACATGGTTGTTGGTTCTAGGACCGCTATATTTAAAGAAGTTCCACGTGTCCTGTGGATACTGTTCGTTCATCCAAGTGGACTCGAAGTACTTGTGGAACTCCACAACACCGTCAACAGATGAAGCCTGTTTCACAATGTGTAACAACACATGTCTGACCTGGGATAATGGGAACAGCTAAAATCATCCTGAACCATTGCCTGACTGAATCTGCTGTATATTCTGTAGCTAATTTTATATTCTGTAACTTTCTATCGAAGCACTGTGCATAATGAAAATAACACCCCTAATCACAATATCTTTCCCAACACCTCTAAACACACACGATGCACGTGCTTTCATCAAACTAAGTTCAAAGTCCTTCATCACACGGGATGGACTCGGATGGTCGCCTAAAGCTGAAGCCTTGCCAACAGCACGTTGTTGAATCTCGTGTAAGTTTCAGCAGTCTTGTTCGTCAGGAAACCAAACACAAGTGGTACTATCACTCCAAGAAAACATGCGTGAATGGTGACGAACTGGTAGAACAGACCAGGTGATGTCTCGAATTTCTTTAAGTGGAATTTTAGAAGTCGGCATGATGAGGCTGAAGACTTTTTGGATAGACAACTTCTTTCTTGCAATGGGATGCGACGTTTCGGTGTAGATTCTCACACACGTTATGAGGCAACATCTATCTTTAAAGTCTTCATTCCCGACGTCTCATCTGCATGCCAAGTGTTAGAGTTCTGCAGCTCCTCGAGGCCAGTATTAGACGCGAAAACGATGATCTTATCCCCCTCCGACGCCATCCTCTCCAAGAAGGAATCGGTCACCATGTACAGTAGACGTCCACTCCTCCTGTAGGGTGATCTCGGTTCTTGTTGATGGCATCTTGGGGAACCTCTTCCTCCACTCATGGTACAGTACGGACTTCACGTTGATGAACTGTGGCAGATTAGTTGTAGTCTCTTGTAGGGCATCATCAGCTAGACTGGTTAGTCTAAAGACGAACCTTCTCCTCGTAGATGACCTGCATGTGAACTGCTTCCTTTCTCGCCCCCTTCCTCGCTGCCACGTCTCCAGTTTTGGATGAGTGAGTGTGACCGTGACTGCTTGTCCATCAGAAATAAAAAGGGATGCTTTGCACTGAGCATGCTTCAGCATCCTGCATGTCCACTTGAGGCCAGACTTCAGCTGTTTGGACTTGTGGAACACATAATGGTTAAAGACCACGGGTGGACACCTACTGACTACCACCGATTACTACTGCATAGTTAACAAAAACCAACCTTCTCCTCCTCTCCCAACTCACTACCAGCAGTTACCTGCTACGTAGTTAAAACAACTTTCTCCTCTCTCTATGTGCCTGTAGTCAGTCACTCGCTACTTAAAACAACCTCCAGCTGCTTAATGAACCAGTTACAGGGGAGTGAGAACAGCTAACAGAACAGCCAGGCGAGGAGTGAGTGAGTTTGGTTTTACGCCGCTTTTAGCAATATTCCAGCGGGGGACACCAGAAAATGGGCCTCACACATTGTACCCATGCGGGGAATGGAACCCGGGTCTGCGGCGTGACGAGCGAACGCTTTAACCACTAGGCTACCCTACCGCCCCGCCAGGCGAGAAGCAAGAGGTACTAATTAGTGGCTTGTAACAACAGGGGGTAGAGGGGGTAGGGGCTAGGGGAATGATGCCACCCGGACTCCGTTGCAAAATGATGTATGACCCGGTTAGCCTATTTATTGCACCTGATTATAGCCAACGTTGGTGTCTGTGGTATGTTTACCTTAATCTCACCCGGCCCGAATGTCTACATTACTTGGTCAGCCTGTGTACATTGCAATATGATATACAACACGATGAAATCTTTGAGATCTTTTTGTTTTCAAAACGACCCGTTGATATGTTTTCGTTCATGACTGTAACAATTCATCGTGTTCGAAAGGCAATTAAGAATCGCGAATAGGTATTTAGGAACAAATGATTACATTTTACCTGTTGTATGACATGGAGATTTATAGCTCAAGTTGATTTGAACCCGCTAAGGTTATATACTTACCACCTGAGCCCTGAGCCCTGACCCAGTTTATTTAGTGTGCACCTCTATACAACGCTACTTACAAAGGTGTGGCTATAACGGTTACGACGGTTATATATAGAATAAAATATATTGAGTCAACACAGATATTAATCGTCTCTATTAGATACCGACATGGGTTTCTTCCGTAATACGCAAAGTGGAAGTGGAAAATATGCGAATGAAAATCATTCATGACACCAGGGGAAAGCACACTCAGCCCCCTCCGTATCATGATAATCACCAGCTTGTCATCAGCACGTACCCACGTAAAGCCCCATCCGTATCATGATAATCACCAGCTTGTCATCAGCACGTACCCACGTAAAGCCCCATCCGTATCATGATAATCACCAGCTTGTCATCAGCACGTACCCACGTAAAGCCCCATCCGTATCATGATAATCACCAGCTTGTCATCAGCACGTACCCACGTAAAGCCCCATCCGTATCATGATAATCACCAGCATGTCACCAGGACGTACCCACGTAAAGTTCCCAGTTAATAATAATTTAATTTAATTTAATTTAATTTAATTTAATTTAATTTAATTTAATTTAATTTAATTAAAAACTCAAGCCCTTATATTTACAATAAACATGGATTATCTACACTTCCTCAGAAGCTAAGGACCTTTAAAGTTCAAATTTGTCAAATAAATGAAATTAAACCATTTTCATAACTTACGAAACGTTAACATTTCAGGTTTTTAAACATATCACGATATCATGCCCAAATGAAAGCCTAGGCACGATTTCATGGAACAATCCCTGGTACATGATCGATCGTCAAAGTACACGCACACAAACTCGTGCAAGTAAATATCAGTTTAGTACGAACGTGCCACAAACAAAGGACGTGGGCCATAGCTTCTGATAGTAATAAAACTTTGAAGTGGCTTGACATGTTAACGTATACTGCCCGACCTTCATAAACAGTCAGAAGTAAAATGTATTCCCCGCGGTGTTATTTCATTACTGGCAGTTAATGGTTGAAGTAGAATAAAGCGTTTCTCTTTAAACCGCTACCGCAAGAGACTGGATATCCCGCTCCTGTAATTTACATTACGAAAATCGGCGTAACTCCACACCCCACCCCACCCCACATAACACTATTCTCAGTACCCATCGGATTAATAAGTATGGTTTTATGCCGCTTTTAGCGATATCCTAGCAATATTAGGGCTGGGGACATCAGAGAGGACTTCACAAACTGTACCCATTTTGCGAGTCGAACCCTGATCTTCCGCGAGACGAGCGAGCGCTTTAACCATTAGGCTACCCCGCAGCTGCCCATAAAATCAGATGTTCCGAAGCGTCATTGATTAAATAAAATGATAGATCTACGATAATATTCCAGCGGCCGAGCTACCATTATTGAAAAAAGCCCGCAGTCGCTCATGATAGTTGCTAAGAAAAACAGTCAGTCTCTAATTATTGCCAAAAATACTACAAATGCGTTATCAGAACAATTTATAAATGGTAATGCCACTAACGATTTTCTTGACTAAATATGTGAATCATAACTGAAATGCAGATATTTACAATCGCCCTTCAACGAAAACGCATGCGTTACTCCATTCTGTAGTCGGACTGCGGGGTTTGACATGTAACCTGTCGCGCTTACGCGGAAAAACTGGTTTCGCTGCCTGCCAATGACTTGTATGTCCGACACGCCGTTGCGTTCCCTAATAACTAGTATACCGGAAGGTCGATGTATATATCTTCTTTTGAGCGGTGTTTTAAAAGTTAGAACGTTCAATATTGACAACACTTCAAGGATAACAACTTCTTTTATTTCGTCAATGTTTTGCGGATAACAATTTCTTTATGAATAGCAGTTTCTTTTATTTCTTGAGTATTTTATGGACTTACTTTGTCTAGTCTATATTGACACTGGACAAACTATACTGAAAGAATGCTGCATCATGTTTTTTTTTAAAAAAAGTGGTAAAATGCCCGTCCATTAGGTCTGAAAAATGTCTGCTTTTTACATAGAAAACATGCATGTTCAGTACTACACACACATACGCACAAACGCAAGCACGCACAATATCCTATGGTGTCTCTTGAATATACCCCGATATATGAGGGTGTCACCCACTGGATTGTCTTGTCTAGACTTGATTACACAAAAACTACATAGTTGGGATATTGCTGAGTACAGCGTCAACCAACCAACCAACCAACCAATCAACCATGGTACGATCCGCGGCCATTCCCATGGGATTTCAATGGGTCCGCATTGTCTCATTTCACCACATTAAACGACCTTACCCATTCATCTAGGTCTACACGTCCACGTCATAATACCAACCAGTTTATGTTGAGGGTGAGAAGACACTGCGAGCATCACCCTCGCTCGCTTCATTGAACCGCTGTATGCATTCCCTTGCAGCTGCCTGGAATTCTCAATGGACTCGACCATGTGGAACTGAGTGGACCTCTGAACTAACTTATAGGCCGGTATTGACCGAACAAGTCTAAATATCATTAAAGGTCCACATAATAGTCCTGCAATAGTATCTGTATATAAACAGCAAAGTGTATACTCAACTTCAGTGATAGACACCTGTGGTCAGGACTGGCATACAGTAAGGTCCTGCATAACGTTCACTGGTTGACTGGTTTTCTAGCAAACTGTACCCCGACATAGCCTTATAGAGAGGTCCCCAGTTGCTTGTTGCTATCCAGTGAGAGAGGACTGCTCGTAAATCGGATTGGCTTCACCCTTGCATTCATTTAACATACCCTGGTATCTTCAATCACTAGTTCAGTGGGGTAGTCTAGTGGGTATTGCGTTCGCTTGTCACGAAGACCCGGGTTCAGTTCTCCGCATGGGTACATTGTGGGAAGCCCATTTCAGATGTCTCCCTCCGTGATTTTCCTGGAATAATTTTTTTTGCTAAAACAGCGCATTACCGTACGCCAAGTTCTATGCCCTAGCTTGTACTTCACAGCTGATTCTCAAACACCGTTTGTTGAGATATCAGTATTGACATGTTCAAGGGTTTGACAAGAAATGTCGGGCTGATGTTGCTTTCAGCTGCATATGATTTCTTAAACCACTATTTTGTACCTATACTATTTTGGGGTTGGGTATTTCCAACAGTTTCGTATTGCGATGTATTGTGATATGTGTCCGCGTATTGCAGTATGTATTGATGTATATTAGGAAGGTGTAGCAGAAGGTCTACATTAATGGAATTATCGTTTCCTTTCTCTTGGAATAACGCCACTGGCCACTGTCATGTCTCAGAAGTGACTGTACAAGTGAAAATGTTTCCAAACTCAACACGTCGCTCTAGAATTTTGACCTGGAGAAAAAAAACGTCTGCAGCGGCGTCCGCCGTTTTGGTTTGTTTATCAATACAACGGGTGCTAGTACCAACCTATTTTTCTTATTTATATGGTCTAAAAGTCATGCAAATGCAATTATATGACTAATGAATATTCTCAAAACTATCAATGTAATGGAAATACAAGTGTAAGTAGTATTTGTGACTACATCACGAGAATTACCGAACATGGTAACGGAAATTGACGATCGTATCGGGTGAACATTTTCGCGAAAATTGTACCGCAATGTATCGTGCACGGTGAAGTTCGAATTGCAATAAACTGGTTAACCGGTATTATCGCTCGCCACTACCTAAGAATTGAACCTCTTTCTCCATAACGATCAACCAGTTACTGTAATTTGTTACGTACGTACAGGTAACTGAAGGGCGCACAGGATAATTCTTAAACAACAAAGCAATAGTCTTGTGTAACTGATGCTTGGACGCGTCATTTTAAGGAGACTCTCCACAAACATAACAGTGAGCGAGTTAGTGAGTTTAGTTTTACACCACACTCAGCTTATATTCTAGATATAAGGCAGCCATGACTTAACAGAGTAAAGATAAATCGTATAGTACTTAATGTCAGACGTGTTACATATAGAAAATATTAACGACACATTAACGTAATTTTAATAAAGTATTCTCTTCATGCGTCAACATGTTAGTGAGAAACTGCTTCCGAAATTTATTGGTCAAAGTGTTCTTGGATTTATAATAAACTGACGAGCAAAAGAAAGTATACAGGTGTAATTGTTGCTGCAATACCAAATAAACGTTAGTAAAATTATTGAAGAACATTGTTTGTATAGAACGCAACCATCATGTTGCACATGCAAAAATGCAGCCAAATATATTTGTACGTTATTTGCACGAATTTTTGTAAAATTGTAATTATTGTCCTGTGCTCTCGTACAGAGGGTACGAAACATGTTTTTCGTGAAAACTTAACAATCCCTTGATAAACATCTTACGCGAAAATGCCAAGATTGACGTCGGCGCAACGTGTATAAGCCACAGGAATGTCACAAATGGGTGTTTCTAACAGCAATATTGGAAGGACATTTGGTTGTACAAAACCAACCATAATTTGGCTGTTTAATCGTTTCAACATGGCAGGCCAGGCATGCTAACGACCTAGAAGAGAACTTCCCAGAGTCACCACACCCAAGAGGATCGCTCTCTGCGGATTATTCACCGTCGCAACCGAATGTTGACGGTGACGTCATCACCAGCTACATCATTGGATCGTCGCGTATGCCGATTCCCAGTGTCAAGACGGCTGAGTGCTGATTGCATCAGGGGCCTCCCGACTGAAGCGTCTGCAGTTGCGATCACTACACCGCTTTTTATTGCTACGTGTATTGTAGTGTGCTTCAACGTGCATTTCCCATTTCATCAAAAAATTTAAAACTTGTTATTTTTATCTTATTGGAAGAAACCCAACCTGTGTCCTTTCTTTTGCTCGTCAGTTTATGACAAATCCTTGTCACACATGGTTAGGCTACATATCTGGTTTCATACATCCTGATACCCCTATTTAGAGCGTGAAGTCAGTTGTGAAGGTACACCACGCTGTAGGGAAACATGTCCTTGGTACGTTTGAATACCCCTCTCCTGAATTATCTCCAGACAAAAATAGTCTCGGACGTTGTGAACAATGTAGAGGATTATATACCACACGTTAGATATAGAACCGCATCTGTGTGCTGTCGACAAACAAGTGTAATTGTCTGGTAGCAGCTGCTTAACTTTGTTTTGTTGTTTGTTGATTCCCATGCTGAAACGAAACGATAAATCAAGAAATAAACAAACAAACAAACAAACAAAAAAAAAGGATGAGATGTAATTTCCAAAAAATTCTAAAGTTAACTAACTTTAAAAAATTAATACAAGTCACTACAACTGTTTTAAAGTGACAGTAGAAAATGGCATGGGAGTACACACCCATATACGCAGTATACACCAAAACACTGATTATATCATTGAAAACAATGAGGGATATGACCCATGCTTTTCCTATTGCCTAGCCCTAATGCTAAAGCCTTCAGTGAAGCAAGTCTAGAATCTCTGGTCACCCTGGGGTTCCTTTTCAGTTTAAATGGTTTGCTACTATCAAGATCATATGTATTCAGAGAAAGCGTTTGTCTACATCACTGCTTCACGAGCTGATGAATACAGATCGATCGCCTTGCGTAGAAGACCCTCGTGTCCTCTGTACAACGCTCGCCTTACTGTTTGTATTTAGATTTAAGAAGTCAAGGCTAATGAAGCTGAAGATGCGCCTTTAAAGGGCCGTCAAGCTCAGTGATGCACCATATAATATATTCAATCATAACACAAAAGCACAGCACGCTTGTGTATAGATTTAAGTCATGGGTTTGTGACTAATCAAGCTGAAAATATCACTATCAGGTAGAACAGTAACACGAGCCTTTATGGACGCCTTGGTTGTACGATGTCACTTCAGTTCTGATGTACACATTCTTGTGTTGTAAAACTCAACACTGAGTTATATCGTTAACTCGTAACGTGACTTAACCTAATTTCACCACTTGTTCAACACGCGTCAGCCACAACATGTCATTGTTTGGGTGGGAGGGAAGACGTCAGATTCGGGGACAGTGGATCAGCTTATCTGGGGTTGGTTGGGAGAAGAGGGTTTGCTAGAATAATGCCGGTGTGTGTGGCTTGGAGCTTTCCCCTATTATTCATATGAAGGGTAAATGAAGGCATTTTCTCGGTCTCCTTGTTTATTCGGCCAAGTATGTGTTTTTCAAGCCAGCCAAATTAGTTCATATAACAATTTGGCTCCTAGTGGTGTGGCATTATGGATAGTCTTCGAAGTGCACTTGGGACAATAGATCATGTTATAACATGTTATATAACATTATTGTCATCACCTGATGATGGAGTAAGAAGAGTGAGTGAATGAGTTTAGTTTTACGCCGCAATCAGCAATATCCAGCTATATGGTATGTAAGTTATCGAGTGTTGACCAGACCATCCGAATCCCCTCCGTCCTATGTTACCATAAGCATGGGTTGGTGAAGATCGATTCTAACCCGGATCTTCTCAGCCAGGAGTAAAACTATACTCGAAATACTGTGTCCGTCAAAATAAAGAGGTTGACATCCATAAAGTCTCGCTTTACATAAGATCGTTGTCTTGAACTCTACAATCAATATTCAACGTAATTATTGAACGCAATATATCGTCAACATGGTGCGTAGACAGCGCTTAAGTATGTTGGTTTAACACATCACATCGGTATCATATTGCTAACGAACACTGATCGATAGTCAGTGAAATATTTCGACATTACTGTGCGTAGGCAGTCTAAGTAAACTTATCCTCAGTACTTTTCGTTACACTCCACCACTGAGTCTAACAAAACCTTATGGGAGGTCGCGTCAGGTAACCTTTGAGACTGACCAATCAGAACACAGCTTACCAAATCGCGAAAGTGCACATTCGCACATCCCTTATGAACATTGTATCTCGAAGAAGTTCGTACCCGAACGATTCCGAATGCTATTTAGCGTACGATCGCTTCCGGTGGTGCACACGGCGTACGTACTGCCATGACAACGGTGAGTAAACAGCCGCTGAAAATAGTGTTTTTGACAATATTCAAGGATGTTATCTTGTGGAAATATTAGCTAATGGTAACCATGTCATCAGAAATACCAGTGGTGTAGTGTAACGAAATACACTGAGACGAAGTTTACTTAGACTGTGTGCGTAGGCTGTATGAATATTCGAGTGTAATATTTTGTATTAACATAGTTAATGCAAACGCGGAATATTTGATAGGTATTAGGTGAACAGGTACACAGCATACCTTAACAACAACGCATGTATCTCTGTCCTTTGTTGCAGGTTGTTCCTCCTTCTCCTGGTAGGGTTCGCGGTTATTGGCTTCACTGTATGGAGTTTTGGGGAGGACAACAGGACTCTTCATTCGGGTGAGAATGCCTATGGATGTTTCACAGGCTTTTTAAAGTAATGTTTATTTTAGCCTCTGTCTAAGTTATTAGGAGCTGATTATTTTGGATTATGGGATCGGGGACCGGCATTAAAACAGAAAACAACGAACTAATATTTTCCTGAAAATGCTTGAAATGCGATATTTGCAGGCACGTTTTAGACATACCAATGACTCGGTTTGGAAAGTAATGTTGTAGGTCTCCACTACTTATTTTATTTGCAAAGAAATCGTGTGTTTGGAAAAAAAGTGTCAGAGAGACGTCAAACAAAACCACAGCTGTGGTATAACTAAAATAAAGTACATGTTACAATGTATTTTCAGTAACCCATGCTTGTCGTAAGAGGCGACTAACGGGATCGGGTGGACAGTCTCGCTGACTTGATTGTCACATGCCATCAGCTCCAAAATTGGGCAGATCGATGATCATGATGTTGAGCTCTGGATCGTCTGGTCCAGTCTCGATTATTTACAGACCGCCGCCATTTAGCTGGAATATGGCTGAATGCGACCTAAAACTAAACTAAAATCCAGAACTTTTAATGAAACTCGCTCACTTACTCACACACAATGCCGTCTAGCTTAAGGACAACACAGACACTGCGACGTCAAAGACCATTCATTCTTACTTTCTATTAATGTTTCAGTTCTGTTGTCATTAAAACAGCATGGCGACAGCATGAAAACAAACGCTCAGCTAAAATACAGTTTCCTGGACTGGAATAAAGGTAGGCGTGGATATTTTTCTTTGAAAGTCGTTATGTATAGGTTAATCACCACGACAAGATAGAAACTTCAAATAAACGTTCCCTGAGCAGAGTTTGTTTTAAAAAAAATATCGTCGTGAGGGTGATTGAACGGCTTACACCACGAGGGGACAGTTATTTAATACGCATGTAATGTATTAGGCATGATGAAGATTATCAAACTAAGTTCAATTTCATTGTTTTTAAAATCGAAACAATTGCCCTTTGTCAGTCAATCAGTGCCCTAGGTCAGTTTATCAGCTATGTTAATAAAACACTTCCAAGAACAATGGACGTAGCTTTCCCTAGTGGTTTAATCGTAGTTTAAAAAGATTTAAACACAGATTAATTCAAGTGTGCGAGTAAATATGGTTTTAAGCTGCTCTTAGCAATATTCCCACAATATCACGGTGAGGACACTTGCAATGGGCATCACTCATTATGCCCATGTGGGAAATAGAACGGGGTATTTGGCGTGTCAGATTCATCCAGATGGGAAATGGGCCACACCCCACCCCTGAAAGTCAAGATATAACTGTGCATGCGTGTTGACGCATCCTACACAGACTGTCGTCAGAGTTCACGAGATCTCGTGGTAGTCAGTTACGGTAATATCATGAGTTTTCGGAACAGCTTTCAAAAGATGTTTTGTCTGTACGACCACTGATGACATCTGGCGACATCTAATTTTGTCTAAATGGTTAAACACGAATTATGGATAAAGTCACCTCTCCTGTCTTTCAGATCCATCAGAGAAATCGCTTCACTTTGGAAGTAGAAAAAACACACATCCCGATGACCAAATCAATGTCCAAGGCCAACATAACGAAGCACTTCAACCTGACCTGCCTCAAATAAACCAGTTTGAACATCAGATGCAGAAGTTTAATGCTGGTCAGCCAGGAGTGCCTGCCCAAGACAAGCCCAATTTGGCACCTCACCCTGCTCTGCCAAATGAGCAAAAATCGTACCATCGTCAACCGCACGAAGGTCCAGACCAAAAGGAGTTTATTGTGGCGCCTTCGCCCGCCCTGCCACAGGGGCAGAATAATAATCCTGGTCAACCTAATGCAGCTCCTAACATGGGTCAGCTGTACATGGCAGCTAATCCCGCCCTGCCTCAGGGGCAGGATAATAATCCAGGACAACCTAATGCAGCCCCTGACATGGCCCAGCTGAACATGGCAGCTAATCCCGTCCTGCCACAGGGGCAGAATAATAATCCTGGTCAACCTAATGCAGCTCCTAACATGGGTCAGCTGAACATGGCAGCTAATCCCGTCCTGCCTCAGGGGCAGGATAATAATCCAGGACAACCTAATGCAGCCCCTGACATGGCCCAGCTGAACATGGCAGCTAATCCTGTCCTGCCACAGGGGCAGCATAATAATCCTGGTCAACCTAATGCAGCTCCTAACATGGGTCAGCTGAACATGGCAGCTAATCTCGCCCTGCCACAGGGGCAGAATAATAATCCTGGTCAACCTAATGCAGCTCCTAACATGGGTCAGCTGAACATTGCAGCTAATCCCGCCCTGCCACAGGGGCAGAATGGTAATCCTGGTCAACCTAATGCAGCTCCTAACATGGGTCAGCTGAACATGGAATCTCGACTCATCCTACCACAGGGGCAGAATATTAATCCTGGTCAACCTAATGGAGCTCCTAACATGGGTCAGTTGAACATGGAATCTCGACTCATCCTACCACAGGGGCAGAATATTAATCCTGGTCAACCTAATGCAGCTCCTATAATGAGTCAGCTCAACAAGGAACCTCAGCTCGCCCTTCCCCAAATGCACCAAGTTGAAGTACAGGGACAGAATTTGAATAACGGTATTGGACATGTAAACGAGGCGAACCAACCAGCTGTGCCACAAGTGAACCAAGAGTTACCGCGGATGGACGACTCCCATCCTGGTATGCGTCAAGGAGGACCTGAGGCCGCGCAGTCTCAGATGAACCTTGGTGTGGCGCCTGATGAGGTACCAGTAATACTTTCGTGGCATCATATCGGAGGGCCCCACGATATGACAATTACATGTGGATCTCGCAAGTGTCTTATGGTGAAAGACCACGAAGAGTGGAAAAAACACGATTACATGGTAATTCCAATTCAAGTTCAGTAGAACTGTACCCTATTTTGTGATTTATTACAATACAGATATACCATGGAATGAGAAGTGCCGATATGCATGCATAAGCAGAAGATAATAGCGGAGTTTGAAGATCAAGACTAAATATAAATGTGTAGCCATACCAATAAGGTTGACAATATCAGAGCATCACTAATCTTTAACATATATTAAAATGGGATATACTTCATAGGGGCATACGTTCAAAATATTAAAATTGCCACGTACAGACTTTTAAAAGTTAACATTCGATTTTTCATGGAAATGAAATTCGTTCAATTTAAACCGTTTGCTATGGTTGGAAAGTGGCAAAGAAAGTGTTGCATTTCTAGAGGATGTATTATGAAGTTTCATTTTCCAGGCCATTACCTTTTATGGGACTGATTTTGGCGCCGGTGGTTTTCCCATACCACGAAAGCAGGGGCATCTATGGTCTGTCATTCACGAAGAATCTCCCAAGAATAATGATTGGTTGTTTTGCGCTAAATCCGCCATGTCCATATTTAATCTGACGGCAACCTTCAAGCGACAGTCTCACTACTCTTTCCCGACTATGTGGCTCCGTGTGAGTATGCAAGACCACCAGACTGTGTCGGGATATATTGTTGAAACCAGTGCAATAGTAGTTGTTGTTGCCTGATAGTCTAGCTGCCATAACTATCCTCTCCAAATACAAATCCGAAATATAGATATAGGTGATCGTAACAAGCAATTCCATACATTGATCATGTGTGACCGATGACATACCAGGTTAATTCAACGAACCCACAACAGTTTTGGAGGGTGTCATCGGGTATATTTGGTCGAGCTTGCGTTCAGGGCGACGTCATACAATTGCATACCAGTGAAGCTCCGGGTTAGAATTGGTCTTCAGCAACCCATGTTTGTCGTAAGGGGCGACTAATGGGATCGGGTGGTCAGGCTCTCTCACTGGCTTGACACATGTCATCGCATCCCAATTGTGTCGATCGATGCGCATGCTCCTGGTCACTGGATTGTCTGCTCACACTCGATTACTTACAGACTTCCGCCAAAGAGCTGGAGCATTGCCGCCCGATAGTGTAGCTGTCATCAACGTTGCTTCCAAACAAGGCGTGATGATGGTGGTATGGTTCAAGCAAAGCCTATCCGAACAGTCAACTGATCATGTGTGATCGATGGCATACAACGATCTGATAACTATCAGTACAGTCTGGTCGACATTCTGTTACCTACAGACTGACGTCATACAGCTGGAATATTACCGACTGTCACTTTTAGAACAAGCCAACAAACACTCCCGAAACAAAGCCTGAGTGTGCCTCATGTCTTGGCTTTGCACCCTGACCCTTTCCACAGTAGATGAGTTCAATTTTAGGGTGGAAGAAATTGGTGTGAATGTACACCAGACGCTTTTGTCTGATTCATCCAGATATGAAATGGGCGACTGACCTATATCCTACCCGTCGAACTTGTCACGTAAATCCTTATATAGAAGCCACAGTATAATTGTTGTCATTACATTTGTCTACCGGAATAATTTGAGTTGTGTGAGGGAATTAAAAATATATTATGTGCAATACGAAAAACCCATATTTATCCTTTTAATATATAATCTGTAATCGATGAAGTCTTTAATGCTAGAGAAACAAGGAGCAATGACACTGATCATTGCAGTTTGTTCAACACAAATCTGGGACAAATCCCTGTTATATCTAGACCAACGAGTAGTCTTGAATTAAGACAAGAAGCAGTCTGAAGACTTCAGCAAAGAATGAAACAAAATGCTCTCACTAAGGTATTCCTTCATGTTTCACGATATTTAATGATTGTGACTTGCAGGACGAGTGGGAATTGACCGATACTAAGTTCATGGTGTCCATCGCTGAGAAGAACCGGCTGAGACGTGAAGGTTTGGCTCCAGTGGTATTTGTCCACATGGACTGCCACACGGCCTCTGACCGCAGCCATTACATGCGACTACTGCAACAATACATTAAAATAGACTCCTATAGTAAATGCGAGCACAACAAGGATTTTCCTGCCACGTAGGTATTCACCAGCACCGTACCTGCAGATCCAAGGTCTATTCTGCCATGTAGTCTAACGTCCGTTTGGCTATGGTGTTTATAGTCCATTTAATCACAGTGTTCAATGTCACAACGTCATTTTGTTCATTGTCTTCAATGTCAATTTGGCCATGGCGTTTTTAGCATTTTGGTCTCTGTAGTCATGGCAATCAACGTCCATTCAGTCATAACACTATAAACTGGCTTCTGAAGCCATAGCATCCAAAACCCATATGGCACTATAAACTGGCTTCTCTAACCATAACATTCAATGTCAATTGCGTCATAACACTACAAACTGGCTTCTGCAGCCATAGCATTCTGCTCCCATTTAGTCAAGACGTTTGAGATGAGTCGATAATCATCCTTCTTTAATTATATGTTTCAGTAACTTGACTTTCGAAAGACTAAATGGCATGGCTCCTATGATGTCGGATAGATTCTTCAAGTTTATAGCCCAGTACAAGTTTACGTTCGCCTTTGAAAACGCCGTGTGTGACGATTACATTACAGAGAAGTTCTGGAGACCACTACGCCTTGGGATCGTTCCCATCGTTTTTGGATCCTCAAAAATTAAGGTAAGCTTTTTTTCTGAAGACCGTAACGAGAACCGAAATCCCCAAAAGGAGCGTGTGTCAGGAAGCATTGTGCCATAACGTACGACCTCGTGTTCTGAACATGACTGGTCACATATTTGTAGCAAGACGTTGACATATTGCAATGCTTTTTTGGTCGATGATGGTCTGAGTGAGTGTGTGAGACCGTAACGAGAACCGAAATCCCCAAAAGGAGCGTGTGTCAGGAAGCATTGTGCCATAACGTACGACCTCGTGTTCTGAACATGACTGGTCACATATTTGTAGCAAGACGTTGACATATTGCAATGCTTTTTTGGTCGATGATGGTCAGAGTGAGTGTGTGAGTGTGTGAGTGACAGAGTGACTGAGTGACTGAGTGACAGAGTGACAGAGTGACTGAGTTTTATGCAGCAGTATTCCAACAATACGACGGTTGTCTGTGAATAATCGCGTCTGAGGCTGGGTCACAAAAATCAGCGGTCAACAAGCATGAGTACTGATCTGCGCAATTGGGTGATACGTGTCAACCAAGTCAACTAGCCTGACCACCCGATCCCGTTAGTGGCCTCACACTGACGACCAATATTCTAACCCGGACATTAATGGGTCACTTGATGGTCTGGTTAGTGTAAAGGTCGCCGTCACATGGCAGTAGTGATGTGCGGCGTTGGGCTGTCTATACTCAAATACAAAAGTTCAGTCAACGTCAGTCAGCGGTCTGTTTACGTTCAGTCGTGAAGACTCCTCCAGCCTTGCAGAGATTATGTATAAAGTTTGGCATCACTAGTCCTGGCTAAACTGATCGGTAGTCGATATATCGTCGATCACAAATTGTGTTACCGATATTATCGTGCATTATAGCTCAAATGGATAGAATTATCATTAAAACGACCGCACGTTATCAGAAATGAGCGGGCCACTGTAACTTGATAATGCCCGCAAAATGCTTGACGACGGGCCATTATCAAGCCCGTTGTTAGGTGACGTCATAGGTAGCTCAGCTGTTGAAGTTTAAATCACCTACGGCTCGTTTGAACCTGAGTTCATTATTGACCATATTTCTGGCTCACATTCGTCACATGTGCCTGTGCCATTATGCACTTTCCGGCCTGTGCCAACCATAACACTTGAAGTATCGACTTGAAGTCTAACGTTGTTGATCACTGAAAACAATGGCGGCTGGTAGTATTAGCTAAGGTCAAGGTCGAATGTCGTCACTCCCAATAGTGACGTCATCTGTGTTCTATGACGTGTCTATATTTTGTAAAACCCCGTCGTTTTGTTGTTGGCAGTAAATGCTTCTAAACCGATGCCGCTGTTTTTATTCTTACTTTATTAAAAATTCTATCCATTTTAGCTATAATAACGGTAACGGTATTTTTCAGGGCATTATCATTTGCAGAAGCCCGAGGTCTTTTCAGCAGTTAATGAAAGACCTCGGGCTTCTGCAAATGATAATGCCCTGAAAAATACCGTTACCCTTATATTAAATTTTTGTGATAGAAAAAAAACATACTTGTCTCATATACATTTAAGGCTATATTCACGGCTTGTTTATTGTAAATTATAATCACGCTGTTTTGTTGATAATCATACTGCAAAAAATAGTGTCACCGCTCATCAGTGGTGCTTATGTACGTCACCTTCAAGGTTGCTCTATGTAAACTCTTCCATACAGATCAACTGATATTGTTGAGGTGTTTCCTATTATGGCCGTAAATGTCCTTGTATTTTCAAAGTATACTTTCTGAAATTGAGCCATTTATGTTTTGTATCTAGGATATGGCTCCTTCGGACCACTCAATCATCGACATTCGGGACTTTAAGTCAGTTAAAGAAGTAGCAGATCTTATTACCTCCCTTGACACGAATGATGCGGAGTACTTGAAGTACCTGACTTTCAAACAGACAGGAATCACAAATCCAGTTTTGAAAGAGGAGCTGAGGAAACGAGACTGGGGAACGGGCAAACCTTACGGTTCTCATTTTAACGGTTTTAACTGTTTTGTTTGCGACAAACTTCACGAGATGAAAAACCAGGTTCGGAATGGCCAGCCAGTGACTCGATGGTCCGGCAAGTTTGACCATTACGGGTGTCCAGCGCCAAAGGTATTTGATGATCAAGGACGTTATGTGATAGAGAAAAATCCCTGGTTGGAACCATTTTCATACGCTGAGTTTTATGCACATTCTCTTCGTTATCATATTGACAATAATATTAATGCAAATTTAAGTGAAATTCACAAGTATGCTGACAGGCAGATGCAACAGGCCCTAAGGGATGGGATTAGACTTTCGGTGTAAGTGAGTGAGTGAGTGAGTTGGGTTTAACACCGCTTTCAGCAACATTTCAGCAATATCACACCAGGGGACACCTGGAATGGGCTCCACAAATTGTGGTCATGTGAGTAATCGAACCTAGCCTTAGTACCGTACATCCGCTTCTGGTGTCGGTTGATTGATCTTGTGGTTCATGGTCTGCCTTGCCGCATTTATTCGTCAGTTTGATTCCATGGTGTTTCTAGGTGTTGAACGTCATCAGTGAGGTCACAGGTGACGTTGTAATAGTTGCAGTTGTACGAGTAGTGGAAGAGTGAATGAACATCATAAGAACAAACTGAACGGTAAATACTACAGTAACTGTAGTATAACGAACGCAATGGGAAGAAATATGTTTAGTTCGCTTTAGTTTACGTGGTGTATGTGGGTATCGACAATCCATCACCGGTCATCAGTATTCAGCGTCCATTCCGATGACCTGTCAGTACCATATATTTTCGCATGAAGCCATACAGCCGTGATGAATCCATGAGCGAGAGTGCTCTATTTACAGAAGAGGCGAGATTGAGAAGACATACTTTCACGTCAGTTCTGAATGGGTTCGAGGTTTATGTCGCAATTTCCATTGTGTGACAGAATACGCAATGCCGATAAGAACGTTCTCAAATGTAACGTAAGTTATTTCTTATTCCAAATACAAAGCATATCAATGTGACAACATTTAAAAAGAAATAATTGTCAGCAGCAGCAATTTACACTTGTCAGCGGGATACATGATCAAGTTTACCAGTTGCCTGTCTACATTTTTGTGGAAGCCATGGTAGTAGATTGGGACCGATGCGGTGGCAGTTCGATTCCTCCCCCAAGGAGTGTCTGTTCGAATCCCGGGTGGGATTCAACCCCAAAAAGTAACTGTAAGTTCTGTACTTCCTGCCAAAGTGGCATATATGCTGCTTTATTAGTTTGTTGTTTAACGCCGTGCTAACAAACATGACAGCATTTGCGGCTTTTGAGAACAATTTCGCTTGTATTTCACTTGTATTATAGACAGTACTCAACTTTATACAAATTAACAACTGTACTTTTCGGCCACTGAGCTACATTACCTGTGTCTTTCGACGATTGGGACATACATGTATGGACCGTCGTTATACATGTATATCGACATATAAGTATACTGTACAAAATAAGTTAGGGATATTGGTATTGTTATGACTGATATTTTATCAGTAAGTCATTGAATGAGCACATCATTATTCATAATTTCAAAATTTACAAATATCCCTAACTATTTGTGTCCAGTATAGTTTCATCCACTGAGCTAGGCCTTGAAGGTGCCCTTGTTTTTCGTTCGTCATTTGCATTGCATTTAAAAGACGCTTTGACATCGCTGTTGGGTAACTTGAGCTGTTTAACGCTCGAGATGTGTGTGTCTTTATATATTGATGTAAGATTATCCTACTGTCGACCTGCATGCTTGCCATAAAAGGCGACTATGCTTGTCGTAAGAGGCGACTAACAGGATCGGGTGGTTAGGCTCGCTGACTTGGTTGACACATATCATCGGTTTCCAATTGCGCAGATCGATGCTCATGTTGTTGATCACTGGATTATCTGGTCCAGAGTTGATCATTTCAGACCGCCGCCATATAGCTGAAATATTGCTGAGTGCGGCGTAAAACTAAACTCACTCCCTCACTTACTGTTGACCTGTCACCTCAGAAAGGATTGCAGATAATTGCAACTTCAGATAATTGCAACCTAAGATTATTGCAACCTCAGATAATTGCATCCTCAGATAATTGCAACCATACGGGTCAGGTCTATATAAAAGTGCTCTATATATCAAGAAGGTAGCCATTATGTCTTCATGTTTGTGGAACATCGTCTTCATGAAGATTTAGTGTGAGGGAGTTTAGCTTTATGCCGCACTCCATATCCCCGCTGTATGAGGGAGGATTTAGTGTTTTGACAGAGGGTTATCTAGGCTGGAGTTAAGGGTGAGTTAATTTTGTTGGACTAGTTTTATGGCCCCCGTTCCCGAGGATACTGCAGTAAGAGACTGTAGCAATATACTGCGTCAGTAGTAACAGACAGTGAACCAGAACCAATGCCAATAAATTTTGGCACACCAGGAGTTGGTTTACGACGTCACATTGAAAAGTATTTCACTTACAACACATGTCAGATTAATAACATTACAGTGGCAGAGGTGCGGGTCGTCTGATTAAACAACCTCCATGTGCTTGGTGGCGTCAAACCAATTTGATCATAATCTGGATTCGAATCTCAGTGGTATTTTAGTTATGGTTTATGGTGATGAGCGTGTTCTTGCCTGGTGGTTAATCATCACTGCTCACGTGACCTTCATTCTATGACGTCAGCGTGGCTTCGAGGGATCATATGGCCATTAAAGGTGCTATGGGGACGTTGACTTGCACATAAGTTAAACGTATTTATTAATCTGCTATCATTTGCGCCAACGAGTATGAAAGATTTATAATTATTGATATTATTATTCATTGTTATTATTTTTATATAGATACTCAGCTTGCAAACTGAACTGGAGCGTGGTGTCTTATCCTAATGTACAAAAGTACCTCTGATGTCTCAATTAACAAATGATATCAATAAAGTTATTTTCCTATGATCTCATTTGAAGCTTGTTATGTTTGTTGTTTGTTGTTTGTGAGTCGCGTGCTGGAACTGCAGCCGTGGAAGCCATTTAGCTTGTATGCATACTGTCACTCAAGATGAACGACAGTAAACACACCCTGTCTAAAAGTGTGCATAATACTCTTTAAAAAATAATGATAACAGTATTTATATAACGCCAACTTCCGCCACACAAGGGCAATGCTCAAAGCCCTGTCAGTCAGTTCTACGGAAGCGCTGAAGGGACATGAGTATGAGAATTTTTGTTAATATATATTTCGTGCGCACGAGATACTATAGCGTGCGCATGATATAATATAGCGTGCACACGATTTACGAAAACGTGCGCACGATATACCAAAGCGTGCGCACGATATGATAAAGCGTGCGCACGATATAATAAAGCGTGCGCACTATATAACATAGCGTGCGCACAAAATGAAAAGAGACACGTATTTTTAAATGTTAAATCGTGCGCACGAGATACTATAGCGTGCGCACGGTATAGTATAGTGTGCGCACGATTTAACAAAGCGTGCGCACACTATATCATATCGTGCGCACGCTATGTAAATGTTAAATCGTGCGCACGAGATACTATAGCGTGCGCACGGTATAGTATAGTGTGCGCACGATTTAACAAAGCGTGCGCACACTATATCATATCGTGCGCACGCTATGTAAAATCGTGCGCACGCTTTGTTAAATCGTGCGCACACTATACTATACCGTGCGCACGCTATAGTATCTCGTGCGCACGATTTAACATTTAAAAATACGTGTCTCCTTTCATTTTGTGCGCACGCTATGTTATATAGTGCGCACGCTTTATTATATCGTGCGCACGCTTTATCATATCGTGCGCACACTTTGGTATATCGTGCGCACGCTATATTATATCGTGCGCACGTTTTCGTATAACGTGCGCACGCTTTCGTAAATCGTGTGCACGCTATATTATATCATGCGCACGCTATAGTATCTCGTGCGCACGAAATATATATTAACAAAAATTCTCATACTCATGTCCCTTCAGCGCTTCCGTACAGTTCATGTGTGCAAGAAAATGCATGGACTTATGAAACTCTTTTGAAGAGTGGCAGAGCTGGTACTAGTTTTTGATCAATAGACACAGAGTTTCAAAGGGTAGCAGCTGCATGCTAAAAGGACCTGGTACCAAACGATTTGAGTTTATAAGCAGGCATGGACAGTAGAAACTGATCATGTGAGCTGAGAGTTCTGGAGGGATGGCCCAGCTTGATGACGTCTTGAAGATAGCCAGGTCCCATGTTGTGAACTGCCTGATGTTTCGAATTTGATACGTTCAGGAATGTGAAGCGAATGGGGAGATTGGAGATCGGAGAATAAGTGATAATTTTACGTGACAAGATCGTTTACTTCTTGCTATAATACGGGCAGCAGTGTTCTGTAACTTAGACGTATCCAAACAATAAACTGTTATAGTAATCGAGACGGGATAGGACTAAACTTCTCATGAAACACGCGCATCTTGTGTCAACAGATGGCGAATGGATCCAAAGTTTCTGATATGGAAGTAGCAGCATATACACAAGTGTGAAACTTGAGTTTCCAGAGAAAGTTTGCAGTCAATGTCATCATCATTGATAACGTCGTGCAAACCTTTATTAACGTCAACAACGTTCATGCGTTACTGTGGCCAACTCTCTAGATTGTAATCCCAGAGATTACCTGTTGATCATGGAAAGACAAATGCGAGCTCCCAACACTCGGGATGAACTTATTGCAGTTATTTGTGTTTTGGCTATCGAACTTAAAATCAGCTGCCAGGTTACTTTTAGACGTTGGTTTATTACAGTTATGTCGTCAGCATCTTACTGTGACATGAACGTCCAGCGACTCAGGTAATGACCATTTACCGTTTTAAAGAAATTAATCAGCGTGAATGTAGCGCTAACACAGACAGTATTGTAATCAGAACAATTGAAATACTGCAACGCGTACATGTAAGGTAAGTCTATAAGCGCAGCAATTTACCTTGAACAACTGTACATTATGCATGGTAAATATCACGTCGCAAATATAATCTTACCTTGTCAACAGCTACAAAGTGACACAGTAGCTTAACTTATCTTTTCCACTGACATATTAAGTAACTCATTTACGGAACAAGTGGTAATATTCTAATATTGTTGTTATTTTCCTCAACGTCCATTGTGCAGATATGGTCATATATACACGCACGCGTCCACACAGAGCATTTCAATGCGACTGTCGATATTTCTTCGATACTGTCGTAGAAATACACTGAATGAACACAATGGCATGTGGTATTAAGTCTAATCTAATGGAGGCGAAAGAATGTCATAGCGGATGTAGTTAGGGAGTAAAGGAATGATGTGTAGGTGGAGCGGGTTGCTAATTACAAACTCCAGTCGGTGTGTGGTGGAGTTATCCGAAGACGAACAATGTTAAAGAAATCCAAAGCGCCATATTTAATCCAATGCATTGACTAGCCGTTGAATTGCTTAGAGTTAATGAGTTTCTCAATACCTGTTTGGTAGGATTAAATAACTGTATGTAAGCCACAGTAGGTCACAACAGGTAGTTTTTCCTTATTTATGAAAGTATTTGTTACACGAAACATGTATACCACACATACGTTTCTACAAAGACATAACCCTTAAAAATACAACACACAAGACGAGTTCAAGGACACGTCTCTTCACCTCGTGAGATCTCATATTAACAACAAACGACTTCGTGACATCAGCAGTTCCGCCTCGATAAATGCATTGACTCCAAGCGGTGAAGACCTAAATTCACAGTTTGAGGTCACATAGGCAGCCATATTGTGACTAAGAAGGTTGTTTATTCCTAAAACATAGATGATAGTATGATGAATACTCGTCAGCAATGGAACAGTACTGTCATACACAGATTTACACTAAAAGTAGCATGTATCTTGAAAGCAATAATCGACACGCAACCATACAATATAAACATGGGCTATAAATCACTAATATCAACAAGGTAAATAATCTTCCCAGACCATACGGACTTACAATAATTTGGCTACCATTAAGGACCATGGCTGGTTATACACAATCCCTTCAGATGTTAGCGATGTTGGCATAAAGTTAGCCACGAATTAAGGGACCATATATGCTATATTGAAAACATGGCACAATTTCCGTTCAAATAATTATACTTTGAATGGCGTGGTCTCACATGAAACATGGATAATCGCTGAGTAAGTTGAGTTGCTGGATGCTTGGGTGTTGTTTTGACCAATTTGTTTTCAGCAATTGCAGACAGTAAATACTCGGGACTGGATCAGACAAACCATTGACTGATATCATGAACAACCGCAATTGGGGTACAATGACGTGTGAAACAAGATCTTCATTTTAGCTGATTATCGTTTACTTAATAGAAGTCGTCAACGTGTGTATACATGAAATGTCATGAACCCAACACGTGTTTACGATGACATATGCAAAATTAATGTATTACGCAAGCATTGATGATGAATTATGTACAATGAACGTGAATTACCTGTAGGTTGGCCACATAACCTGGGTATGTATTCCCAAACAGGCATAGCAGCAACCAGCAGCCTTCATCAACAACTGCTCAGTGTGAGGCACACAGGCTTTGGAATTAAAAAAATATATATTTCGTAAAGAATATCAGTGTTTACATTTGCCCTGACTCCAGCTGAAAGCTTCAGTTAAAGAGCCATAAGGTTTATAAGTCCTTTTCACACTCTTGCCATAGGGCTGCAACATAAACACACCTGTCTTCATTTGTGAGTAAAATATACACACCTGCCTTGAAATGTGAGTTTAATCAAGGGAAACCGGAAGCACTACTGTGTACCTTATGGCTAACCCATAGTAACAAAGTAGTCACAAATCAATCCCAAGTAACTTGGAACAGACAAAAAACTGGTACAGCTCATTAAAACATCTGAAAATGAGCAAAGAGTTATCGGAAAATGCCGTAAAGACTGCGACTGTTGACCTATTGTATCGTCGTAATGTGGAAATTACAAGAACAAGCGGAACTGGTCGATAGTTTCAATATGGTCGCTCCCAGAGCTGGTCAAGATGACCAGTATGACGTGGACAAATGAGAACTGAGGTATGACCTTTCAACCACACTTTTGACACATGATCTAATGACAGTCTTTCGGCATATATCTGAACTAGTGATATCTTCTAAAGGTTATGCTATTAATATGTATAGGATCTTCCGTTCGTGACGTTTCCGACTCATGAAAATTCAAAATGGACAATAAATGTAAGATATTCCCTAAAGTGCACTTTTCTGACATATCTGCAGATAAATGAGTAAATGAGTTTTGTTTTGCACAATAGTTTTAACAATATTCCAGCCAAATCAGGGCGGGGGACTCCAGGAATTTGCTCCGAACATAGTGCCCATTTGGGAAATCGAACCCAGGATTTTCGCTATCCAACCCACCCAGAATGAAAACGAAATAAAGCGCAAACCAGCTTGATAATTACGACATAATGCAGGATATATACTCCATTATAGTCCAGAATGGGCTTCACACATTGTGCCGATCTTCAGATAAGTGTTCCTTTGAAATATTGCCGAGGCAAATTAGACTGTCGAATACACGATTCACATTCATACCGGGGCTGCTGTCAATCCCGGTCCTACTGCGCCATTTTGTCCAATTATGTGATTGTCCATCACGCCCTGACTGATGGTTTGAGCATAGCTCGGTGGAGGCGCTAAGGCAGCGTTTCCATGTCCGTTGTACGTGGTTCCAACTTCCGAATATGGCGGGGGTGGTTGAAAATGCTGCAGCGTTGTTGATGGGTTTGCTGGAGCACTCGTCGTCCTTAACCTTGACCGTGAATCCCTCACGCGAATGTATATGAACCTTGTATTGGAAGTGCCTCTTTGCCTCTTTGCTCGCACACAGAGCAGGATGCAGCCCGCCAATACTAGTGCGATGATTATGCAGATGCACACAAAAACTAATAAGGAAATGGTCATGGTTGTCAAGGGTTGATCAAACTGAAACACAAACATCATGAACCGAGTATTTAACTTGTACACATGGCCATCTGACGAAGTCATGTTACAAATGATGTTTTCAGATAATGTTTATATGTTAAGTATACGTGTCAGTTTCCATTAGAACTGATACTAAATGATTTTTTCATCCGGCAGTAAACTTAATTTCTGTGACAGACACACGCTACCAAAGGTCTTAAAACGTAATTTGGAAGGTGAAGGTCTCTTGTCACAATTCATGCAATGTATTCAGTGGGCGTTTGAATGTCAGCATATCTATCATCTATTAATATTTAGAAGATGTCATTGGGTTTCGGAAAATAACTATTTGTATAACACTCAACAATATTCCAGCTATTTAGGAGTCTGGCACATACAATCCAGTGGTTGATATCATGAGCATCGATATACTCAGCTGTGATACCATGACATGCATCGGCCATGTCAGCGAGCTTGACCATTCCGATCCGGTTTGTCGCCGGTTGCCGAAGACCGGCTCTTAGCCCGACCTTCAAGAGTCGGTAAGAAAAAGTGGCTCAAAGGTAACATAAAATAGTCACCTATCCTGAATTCATATTCAAGGAGCGTGTCGCTAAGAAGCCCCAACGCCTTATTTGAGCACACCCCATATAACAAAACATAACAGCTACTGTCAGCACGGCCATAGAGAGTATGAGTCGAACAGTTACGGTTAACATAGGAATATACTGAAGGCAATACCTGTATCGAGCCGGGCACTTATGCTCTAATCTTCACTCGACGTTGAATGTGTCTTTCCGACGTTAACAGAAAATTGACCACGTTGTCCGAGATTCAGCGGCCACGTTCAGCATTATAAGAGGTTCAGCGGCCATGTTCAGTAGTACTAGTGTTATATGTCTTACTGCTATTTGTGTGAGTTCCGTCAATGTTATTCAAGCTATTCAAAATGACATGTCCTTCATAGCAGTCTTTTGAAGAGTGTTCTCTTTTCATCTGTGTCAAACGATTACAAGCGGTAACATAAATTTGAGCCCTGTGATATAGACCTGCAGTATTTCGCATGGATCAACTGATATGAATAACCATTGTGACCCCTTCTTCAAGGTATGAGCATTGCAATACACATTGAATGACCGTATCCTGGAGAAAACCTTCAATGATACTGGTTTTAAACGTTTACCACTTTGAAATCTTTGAGCTTACCTTTGAACTGTCAACTCCAGTATGCTACATTAGTTCTTGTTATATCAGTTATTGAATTTTGCCTTTTTTAATTTTCGTCCCCATCCCCACCTCTCCGACAAAACGACAAAAGATGTACACATCAAAAACCAAACGCAAACAAAATAAATCTAAGTATAAAGAACAAACGAAGTATACAGACTATGTATACATATGTGTCCCGAGTACAGTTACATAATCACCAATACATAAATCATACACGTCGATTAGATAGGTTTCATTGGAGATGGTCATCATCTGATAATGAAAATCGTCCTCAGAAATATGATCCTGGCACAATCTATAGTTTCTGGTTAAAACTATGGTTACACAGCGGCAGAATATTTATTTCGACCAATGCCCTTGAATCTTAAAATGCATATATATAAATTTTACATATGTCATATTTGGGATTACACTTTCCTAGTAAAGTACATAGTCTAGCACTTTTTGGTCTAGCACCCTGGCACCTAATCACCAGCACGCAGAGTCAGCCGCCTAACCCGCTCAGCAGCCGCAACTTCCGTAAAAAAAAAGTTAGTCAAAACTGTGGATTTGTGTACCCCTCTGATAAGTGTGAACAGGCAAAGCTCCGACGTCCGACAGCTATGAGTGACGTAATTAACGTCACCTCGGCAATATTGCAGCCATATCATGACAAGACCTGTTAACGCTGAGAAGGACTATATGTATCCTATATAAAAACCTGTCGACGAAGGACAGTGAAACAACTAGAATATCACGATTTGAATTAAAACTAGTCATATACATTTGTTTAGCGATCACTGGATGTCAGTTGCAACGGACCATCCTATTTTCAGTCTCAACTTCCTGGGGACACACAACTCTTGCAGGCTACTAGGCGCACCGAGTTAGTGTGGTTTTCCCATCCTTACGAGGTACCCATTCACAGCTGGATGGAGTGGGACACACAGGTGTTAATGCGGTTTTATTAAAGTTTAAAATTAAAATTCATTTGAAAATATAATATAAACCATTTTCCCATGGAACAAGGAATTGGAATTCAGTGTTACCAGAGTTGTTTGTGGTGTGTATTTTCACTTTGACACGAAAATATCGGATCGGCTGAAAAGTAGGCCAATGTCCAAATACATTAATCAGACTCATGTTACAGTATGTACACAGAGCAGTACATTGTCAGGTATAACGGATGTCACATTCAAGATTTGCGTACTCATGAGATGTGTACGCGCCTTAGAAACCATGGGGCATACAATACAGTACAAAGAAGAGCATTGTGACATCAGTTACTGATGCGTCATACTTCTAATTATCATCCAAATATTCACCGTAAAATGGTTTGAAAGCATCAAAGGTCTTGAATGTTGTAACCTGTATCGAAAAACGTGTTAAAGGAGCATGCTGGATTGCACCTCAAAGTGTGTGAAATATTGCTACCAAAGGCTGGAACTGTTGGTATATTGCTCTGCAAAAGACTTGCCACGCAACCTTGAAAAGAGATATTAGTCACACCAAATATTCAGGCCAAGATCTGAAGATAAAATATACGGAACTGTTTCTCTGGTCATCTACATTTCAAGCGTTCCAATGGGCAAATTAGAGGAAGGGAAATGGCTGTGTAGTTCTAACTGAACGATAGCAAATCATCTCTATCTGAAATGTGAGTTAAAGTATTCTACCCATCAAAAGACTCACTAGTGTAAATGTAGCCACTTACTTCAGTCAACTGTTCTAAAGTTGATTTTGCAATTGTCCATACTGTGTAAAGGTTCTGTTTACATATGAACAGATGTATTGTAAAACAAATTCCTAACTTTGAAAAAATTATTGTCTTGAATTCAGAAAATGATGAAACTCAGAAAAAATGGCTATTTCATAAACAAAAAACTTACCAGACCGCAGCTGCACGACATTTTCAGCACTTTGATGCATGATCGCCATGTCGATGTAACATACATACATACATACATACATACATACATACATACATACATACATACATACATACATACATACATAGTGTTAGCGTTAGTGTGTGTGTGTGTGTGTGTGTGTGTGTGTGTGTGTGTGTGTGTGTGTGTGTGTGTGTGTGTGTGTGTGTGTGTGTGTGTGTGTGTGTGTGTGTGTGTGTGTGTGTGTGTGTGTGTGTGTGTGTGTGTGTGTGTGTGTGTGTGTGTGTGTGTGTGTGCTTTAAGTGAGTTTAAACTTTTGATGGATAGTATACCTGGTCAAAATGCCTTGTGTTGCCTTCGTCATTTTGAGTCCCTGAGTCATATGCATAACGAAACAAATCCGCAATGAGGGGAGCACATTTAGTGTCATGGGGATATCTGGTTATACATGTAAATATTTTACCCCAAATCTCACGGAAAAACTGTACAACCGTTATTACAGCTAACGCCATGCTGAGAAGACATTGGTCAAGATGCACCCAATCATAAAGATTTAGGTCAGAAACCTAAAAGTAAGTCGATACAAGATCAAAGTTGTACCATATTTACTTCGTAGCGAAAGTTACTAATACATGTGAATAAAGATATCATTAAATAAGCTCACTACGCTTGCTCGCCTATTTGCAATCTAACTGCACCAAATGAATATGGGGTGAATAATGCATATACATGTATTAAAGTATTAAAGAATCGAGTCCATCTCAGGATGACATATCTGTGCTCTTGACACATTTTACAGTATGCGTATCGCTTTGACTGTGAAACGAGGCGCTAATCTAAACCACTGTCCTAATCACCTTCTCTTGTTGCAGTGTATAGAATGGTAAACAATTACGTATACCTTCAATGGCGACCAGAATGCGTGTTAAAAAGAATAAACCACATCAAAATTTAAAATTGATTGATTCAAGACTGTGCATAATAATGTCAGCCAAACTATAATATGTAAACTGTCGCAGTTTATCTTTAGTAACGATATTAAATGTTTCTAAATATGTCTCAGTCCTTCAAGAAACCTTGAATATCCTTGTAAGAAAGTTTTGATTTTACCAACTTTTTAAATGTCATGGCCTTTGGTGCCACGTCAGTGAGCGAGTTTAGTTTAACGCCTCACTCAGCAATGTTCCAGCTATATGGCGGCGGTCTGTAAATAATCTCGTCACGATATGGCTGAGATATTACCGATGTGACGTTGAATATTAACTCACTCACTGTAAATAATCGAGTCTGGAACAGACACGTGCCAACCAAGTCAGCGAGCCTGACCACCTGATCCCGTTAGTCGCCTCTTACGACAAGCATAGTCGCCTTTTGTGGCAAGCATGGGTTGCTGAAGGCCTATTCTATCCCGGACCTTCACGGGTCCACAATCTGTATCACTTGTATAAGATATTATGTATTATTTTAAGCAAAAATGCATGAACATGCATTAGCAATGGACTTAGATTTCTTTCCCGAATGATAATATTTTGTAGTACGCATACCTTCTTCAGGTACGATCGGAGACCCGGGTTAGAATTGGTCTTCAATAACCTATGCTTGTCATGTGCGACAACTAACAGGATCGGGAACGAGTCGTTGATGTTGTTGACAGTTGGCATCGGATCCCGACTGGGTAGATCGGTGCTCATGCTGATGTTCACCGAGTAGTCCGGTGTAGATTCGAATATTATTGCTGGAATATTGCTCAGTGTGGCGTTTAACAACAAAGTATTACCCTATTACCCAACATCTGTACATCTGTGAATAGAACAGACGGACACGTACACGCACACGTACACGCACACGCACACGTACACGCACACGCACACACAGAAAAAAAGCAAAAACAAAAACAAAAACGTTTCAGACGTCGAGTGACATTCGTTAGTGAGTTTATACTTCTACATCACATTGGTAATATTACAGACATAGAGATGAAATCACAGGTAAATAATGTCAATATTGCTCTGGATCCAATGATTGTCGCACAAGCAGTCGTGGACGTATCGGTGAATAAGGATTTGTATAAAGTATATTCACGTGTTAATTGTTGATATTCTTACTTACATTGTAGTTCATTTGTTTCAGACTTTTTAAACTTTGACAGTGCAAGGTCAACCAAAAAGAAAGGTTTGACTCTTAGTCCCAGGAGCGGAGAGAATTAAAACACAGTTAAATGCAGCGTTTGACTGGGCCATTGTGTTCCCAGAAAAATTAATAGTTTTAAATTTCTTGCTGTTTTATTAGTTGGCTAATAACTGGTTTTCGCTTTGATGATGGTGAATGCTTGATTTGGAGACCTTGCCTTTGATTATCTGGATCATATTCTGGACTTTAGACGTATGCGTACGCGAATTAATGTTTCATACATAATTTTGTCATTTTGTCATTCACTAGTGTCCTCTCCTAAAAGCACAATATTTTAACAATGTATGTAAATACTTTGACCGTAAACCTTTTGAATGGTATTGCTCCTTTAAATCTGGCGGATATTTTAGTTCGCGGTAGTAACTGTTATCATTTAGTGCCTTCCTTTAAGCATAGCGTTCCCGTAAAGAGCATCTATGAAATATGTATTGAGTACTTTGTCCTTGGTTGATATATCTTCCTTATCGTCTTTAAAAAATGTTCTCAGGTTGAACTTACAAGGTTGAGTAAGTATACGGCATTATTTCAATCATTTATCAATCAGATACAGCGACTTACAGAAATTTCATTCGTCTAGATTACATTGACACTTCTTGTAATATATATATATATATATATATATATATATATATATATATATATATATATATATATATATATATATATATATATATATATAAGCTGAAAAGCATGTGATAGTGCAAAAGACCACTCAGTCACTACAAGTGACCATTTTATTAATATACAATGGTCAGGATATAAATGTAACCATCATCGTTAAGTTCCTCAGTGCCAAAGTGAACTTTCTGATATGGACAATTTGTGATGACGCGGGTCTTGACCGTATCTGTCAAGGAGTTTCAGTATGAATTTTAAAAAAGCATTAATCTGAAGCACGTCATAGATCAAAAGCGAGTTACAACTCATTTCTGGAACATTTGTTACGATAAAACTTCACACAGGAAACACCTCTCTACATGACTGCATTTCCAAGGTACCATTGTTGAGGAGGTGGATATGAGGGCGACACAGTGCGTTGTGTTAACAGGTCTTTCCACATACGTCCGGTACGTTAAGGGGCTGTTATCAGTCCATCTTCCTCCGTTAGGATGTATCTGTAGACCTACCCAGATACCACTCCGGAACATCGCCCCGCTCAGAAAACCAGAAACTCCTGAAAATGTTGCGTTTGAAATTCAAATTGCCGTCAAATATGCTTCTGTATTTATTGTAGGGCCACGACAAGAAGGAAACAACAACAAAAGAGAAAAAAAAAAAAGAAAACAAAAAAAACAAAAAAAAAAAAAAAACCCACACAAATAAACAAAAAACGAAAAATAAACATAGGAAATGTCAGTGGTTCCTGAACATTTTCCTTTTGTCATATTGTCCATTTGTACACATTGCAATGGAGGTCAAGAGCTTAAAACGGCGATTATCATGCCGCACATTTGGTTTTCTTTCAACATCGTTAACCCGTGAGGATCCAGGTCAAAACTGATCTTCAGTAACCCGTGCTTGTCGTAAGAGTTGACTAACGGGATCAGGTGGTCAAGCTCGAAGACTTGGTTGACACATGTCATCGTACCCAGATTGCGTAGATCGATGCCCATGGTGTTGATCACTGGTCAAAACTCGGCTATTTACAGACCGATGGTATATTGCTGAGTGCGCCGTAAAATTATATTCACGCACTCACCCCCAAATCAGGATGGCACACGTTAATATTGTTCCTAAAATACAATATCATGAAAGCGGCGTCGAATTCAACTTTCAAATTTCAACTAGTATGGAATACAGCACATGAAACCCTTACCCTGCCTCCTCAAATACTTATGGACCGCTTTGTATTCCTTTTCTGATTTCATCCCAACCAGATCACCTCCTATGTCTGAGCAACGACTGCGGGCCTCCATCCAAGTAATTCGTGTGTAGCTCTTGACGTAGGTAACGCATATAAACACCTTCGCCATGTACGTAAATCCCACATGTTTCAAACAATGCGCTGTAACAAAAGTTTCACATATTCTCTGTAAGAATCTGTAATAGTCTCGTTATGCTTGTTTAACATAAGCAAGGTTAAAGGCAAGAGGAACAGTATGTATTTCAGTTGGGTTATGAAGAACCAAGTCGTATTGCGTGACATTCGTCTGTTTATTGTAGATGTTCCTTATTCAAACTCACGAATCTACTCGAGAAAGGAAAACATGACAAGCAATTCCCTTTGCATGAACCAAGAGCAGACGCACAGGAAATTATGCCGTGCCGTTCTGATGTCAATCCGTGATCATTGAACTTTCAGGGACGGTCAAGGCAGCTCATGTTCCAGCATATTCTCCATATTCGCATTCATCTGAACCATTTATTAATAAGTTTCCCGCCACATTTTTGGTGGCACATCCAGATGGGGTGCACTTTAATGTTGTAGTGTGATTAATCTTAAAATGATATTAGATATAAGATTCATTTTGCTAATATATGTATAGCGCCAATAACTAGTTCAACTGCTCAAAGACCCTTTACTTCTCTCTCGATCATTAGATGTCAATCTCAAACGGCGTATTATAAGTCTGAACGTCAACTGGACAAGCTAGACACTCTTTCCGTAATACCAGGTGAAAGCATTCTGAGTGTTATGTCCATAACACATAAAGATATTTTGAAACAGGAACAGGCTGTTGCAGGAATGTTTAAGCTAAAAACTAAATGTTGTTTACCCTCAGTGATATTTCTCTGTGGAGGTGAACTATGGACTGACGCACGTTGAGTAGTACACATGGGTGCTTGTGCTATCAAGGACTTCATTTCAGTTGACACTATCAGTTCAACATTCTCATTGGTTGATGATGACGTCTTCAGTTTCCTCACGTGGCTGGTTTTATATTCCTTTCTTGGGAGACGTAGTTTGGAGATAAATTTCTGCCAGCAACAAAATATTTGTAGATTCAAGGACAGGTAAGTTTAACAGAGTTATATATTGCGACATGTTTATGTCTTTTTTTAACTTATTGTTTTGTTTGTTTGTTTTTTATTGGCGTGTATGTGCGTGCGTGCACGAGCGTTTAATGGTGTGGGGTATCAAGGAAGTTGTAGATGTTAATTTTAGCGAGACCTGTGTAACGACGGTTGACTGTATCATGCCCATGAGTGAGTGATTAAAGATTTTAAGACACATCGGCAATGTTTAAGTCACATCGTGGCTAAATCAAATAATATACTTATAGTAACTGAATGGAAATTAAAATCTGTCAAAGAAGGACAGTAAAACAGTTAGATTATCATGGATATATAATTTTAAAACTAGTAGTTAAATATAAAAATTTTAACAATGAATAAAAATAAATATAAAAACAGGCTATAGACAGAAAACCACAGAAGGTAGATCTCCATACTAGTGACCATGGGGATTTACTGTACTTTTGCTTCATCGTGGCCCCTAGCTGGGTTTACAACATCCCTAAACATGATGACAATTTTTGGTAATCTAGTCATTAATGTAATAACATATATACTTCAATTAAAACAGTAGTACGTTTATATTTACCAAATGTGGTAACGTCAAAAATATTTGTACGTTAACGTCAAGTATCAACACATTTTGTGTCTGTACTGGAGAGAAGTAAAGATTCAGTTGTCTGGTTAATGCGAGCATGCATCTGAATGTCACCTTTATGACAGCAATATTCATAGAAAGCGGATTTTCCTTTCAATTTAAATCTCATTAAAACTGAAAGCATTACTCTCAAATCAGCTGTTCAGTTCCCTGTAACGCCTTACTTTTAAAACGGTATTTTTGAGTACTGACATTTAGAAGAGGCATTACGTTACATATAATAATATAAGCAGAACGAAAGGAAATAATTTTAACACAAGTGGTCTTCCTACCTTTGGCCACCTTGATTTCTTGACATGAAAGACGGTCGACTGGTTGGTGTCTGATACAAACTGAACCCCAAGAGAATACATAGTGCACGATGTCGTGGTATACTGCACAGCATCGCAACGTCTGGCTGATATACACATATGAACACAATGCATTGCACTGCGAACGATGGCAGGTTCATGTACTGGCACAAGAAGGCCACCATTGCGTATCATGTTCTTCATTCTCCAGGGACAGCCCTGTCCAGCAGTGGAAAGAAGTACCGGAGATACAGCTAACAATATGAATACGTCCATGTTGCGATCGACGCTACCTAACCTGTTTAGGAAGTATTTGCAATTCTACATACACCAATCAAAAATTTGCAAGGCGGTATCTTGGTTACACTGACGTCAATACATTATACACCCATTCAAAGAACTGACGTCAATGCATTTAACACCTCTGTATAACACGGTGTCTATTTATCTTAACAGCTGAAACAGAATTAATGACTGTCAGTTCTTTAATGTTAATTAATCTGCCATTTGTGGTTATGCCTCATCTTTTCATGCACTGTAATGAGAATATGCAAGCTGGCATTGATGGGTGTTTGATGAACTTGAAAAATATCAATGACACCTTCCAATAGATGAAGTTACCGTCTCTTGATGTTAAAAATAATAGCTGTGGTCCTGATCCTCTCGCTTTCACACATAAACTATGCCTTGTGGAATAAAATCACTTAGTTTCAACAAATAACCAAACAGTTGCTTGAGCCAATGACCTATTTGACTCACAAGAATCAAAGTTACTGTTATCAGGATAGCTAGGAATAAAGGACATGAACCATTGAAGCCAATGCGTTTAGAAAGATATTTTCAAGCAAATTATATTCCGAAATATACGAGCGGTGCGTGGACATACTTACGATCGACACGCTTCAAATACCGGTCACTCGAGTGTAAGAGATTATAAGAGAAGACAATCTGACCTAGCTGACAGGGAGGGTGGGGGGTCCCTAGGACAGGACTGTTCCTGCAGATATTACACTGAAATCGCTTTACACTGTTTCTTCATGGTATACACAGTGAGTGAGTGAGTAAGTACGGTTCAACTGTAGTCACACTGCACAATTATCACGGCTAGAGTCACCAGAAATGGGATGCACACATTAAACCTGTGTGGGGAGTCGAAACCGGGACTTACGCGTTAAGAGCCAACACCCAACCATTAAGTGAACCAAAAGACCCCGATGTATCACGGATCAGAGGTAACTTCTATTCTATACCTGTTGGTATTATCTGGAAACCATTATGAATACAAATGCATGAACTTTTGAAAGCTGTATAACATGTATTTGTTGACTAGAAAAATAGTATGTTATGATCTGACGTATGAGTATCACGTATTAGGTAACATCTTGTCTTAATGTGTTCTTAAACTCATCCTAATCATATGATTATCTTCTATCAATGGTCTTGAAAGAAACTGTAGTATTTATTAACTATGAAGTCTCAAATATCATCCTCAAATTGCGAGTCTGTTGTTATTAATTAAACATCCGAGCATGTGCTTAAAAAATCACAGCTGATCCGCAAAATGGGTGTAGTGGGAAATGTCGTGCAGAGTTGTTTCTCTTCAGCAGTGCCACGGTACTCATTCGTTAACTACTTCAAAAAACAATTTGATTTGTTTTCAAATTGGGCACCCTGTTTGCCTTGGTGGTTACGCCCTTGTGCCGGTGGTGGATGGGAGTCTAGTGGTTGAGGGCACAGGTTCCAGGAACCGTGTTCCTTACCCTTTGACCTTGGCTTCACCTAGATGGGTGGTAGAATGGTCGACTGGGCATGCTGTGTCCCGTACATGTCAATTTGAATTGACAAATAATGTCAGCAATGCTTACCCATGACATATTTCATAATTTCATAACAAATATTGTGTTATGACTCATATTGCTTTGAGTCATATGCCAGAAGGCTGTGACCCATTGGCCAATCTGGCAATCTTTACCCCCGGCCTTTGTATATCTTCAGGGATCTGTCTAGGAAAGAACCAGTCTGACTGTTTGGCAAAAATAGCTACACGTGTCCAGTTTGCTGGAGTATGGTATCCCGGTAACCCTGGTACTTGTAGTTGGCGTTCACTACGACACCGTCCCTGCGGACACTCCATAATGGATGGGGAACAGGGCTGTTGAATATTGTCCTTCATCATTGCTACCGTGCAATCAACTGGTTCTAAATCCCAAAACTAATAGAAGTGCTATTTCCTCGGATGGTGAATCCGTACAAGTTCTGATCACTTGCCACGATGTCTGGTTGTTGTAGAAGGTGTTGGTGGTAATTCCCACAAAATCAACCCTTTTGTTATTTCAAAATCAACTGAAGGCATTTCAGGATTTCATCAACTTAAGAATATCACCCGTCACTGCTCCAGTTTTTTGTTAGTTGAATGTGCAAGGATCGGAGTAAGAAAAGAAATAACTGCTCCCCGACAAACCAAGCAGCGAAGCAAGTCCACCGACAAAGAAAAGACGCTGTCATTCTTGTCCCAGAAGCAGTGATAGAAGGTGAAAACATGCTGTACCAAGTGCATGAAACCAACATGTCCACAACATGGGCGGTTTCTGTGTCATGACTGCGCTAAATAATAACTCAGTGCTGAAAGTAACATTTTTTCGTTTCAGACAGGGGCTCGAGTCAATAGTGAATGCTGACAATACTGCACAATGTTGTATTTCGTCACACTATTATTTGTCATGATAAGTCATACATGATAATCATTCATGGTTTTTTTCTATTCTAATTTAGTTTGCATAATGCAAAGTTAGTAACTGGGTGTTAACACATTCTTTGTGACATTGAGTTAAATACAATGTATGTAGTAAGAAAGTGTTCTTCAACACAAGTATCCTCAGTATGGGGCAGTGGAAGATCTGATTCTTTCTGGTTTGGCTGGTCATGTTGCCCGACACCTAGCCTCATTGAAACTGAGGGTCCCCCAAACCTGAGCTATCTCAGCCAATGTGACATGGCGACCCTTCAAATAGAATCATTCACATATAAGCATTCATTTGTTAGTGAATTCGCTAATACCAATTCCTTCACACTGTACATTGTGCCGATATACGACCTTTATTGATAAGGTGAGAAATAAAGTTATTTTTTGTGTGAATCAGTGTTGAGTTATACACATCGTGTACTAATAAAGAGGCCAAACATCAATTATATGACGTAACTTTGAAAAGCATTATGAAATGGATTGCATGCGCAGACGCAAGTGTATACATACTTACCTTGGTAAAGTATTGGTCATCGTATTTTCCTGGAGTTTCCTCCGGGAAACGACCCCTCACTGCCTCCCGCACAGCAGTCGGATAGACCAAGGTGGTTCCCGGGGGTGCCGGCTTCTCTCCATATTGCACACATAAAAAACACAATTGTTTACAGTGTCTGAATAACGATTTGTAGTATCATGTCTTACAAATCTGTGTATGAAAAGTACTACATTGAAACGACAATGGTGAAACTGAAGTTATTTATGGTTTAACATACTTACCACGAGAGCACAAATCCTTCCGCTTTTTCCCAGTGGGGAACAAAATGTGTTCCAGTCCAACAGGGCAATTGAGACTATGAAAGAAAGAAATAGACATTGATCTGTCAACCATATATTTGCTATAAAGCACGTCTTGAGTTTATATTGCATAGTGAATTTATTACATAGTGAAATTGTTATATTTATCTCTCAGAAGTAAACACTGTTCGCAGTGCATCCTACATGATTCCCGATGTGAAATGCGGCGCCAAATACCCCATGAACTGCAACTTGCGGACCCATAGCGGTTTTGGGTCCAGATGGACCCCAAACAGACTTACTGTAACATTTGGGCTTCCATCGGACAAGGGTTAATGCTGGGGGCCCACAGGGTGAGTCTGCTTTGATAACTGTAATTTTATTGTGACGTTTGACGAGCGGGACATGAAGTGTTGTTATCATGTATGTTATGTAATTGTATTATTGCTATGGACCGGCATTGATAATTATGCATGTTTATGCTTGCCAGTCCAATTCCAAGTACTTGAAAACTAAACTTGCTTAAACCATAGATTAAAATATCCGTACTATTAATTTGTATTAAGGTAATCTTTATATTACGCTATGAGGAATACATATTAATTTAATATTCAATATTGATTTTGCGTTTACTTTTCTATCTTTCTATTTTTTTCACTACAGTCGTTGTGTACAAGTTCGTGGTTGTGGACTCTAAATATTCTAGAAATTATGTCGTCGGGACTGTTGATCTGCAGTTTTTCAAAATGCATTTTCTCGCGATACATTCGTTCATTTATTCCTTTTCACAATGAACGTATAGCCATTTACACAAAGGTGTCTTCCCGTAAGATAAGTAGGAGGAAACGTGATGCCTAATTGTGCATTTCCCATATCTGAAGTTATTGAACTGATGATGAAATTTGTCATTTCCAGCATTCATATCGCATGCAATTTTAATAAGAAATTAAATAACTCATTACTAATAAATGGAGTGAACTAAACGTTCATTTTATTAAAGTCACAGAGTGACTTCGCCAACATCAGTTCACTCACACTTATACGTGTCGCATTTCATTTCCTGCGGGAACACACTTTACTTTTTGTAGAAAACCAATGTCACTTAAAACAACACCTTTGTCACTATACCAATGGATTTTGACCTTGACCCAAAGCAGGAAGACTATATATAGATATAATTTTAAAACATGTTTTGGTCGTCATAATTGGCAGATTGGCAAAAAAAATAAATTTAAACTAAGAGCAGCACAGACGGAAATAATCTCTTTTATAAGGATGCTCTTCCTACCTCTGACCGAATTGCCTTTTTGACATGAAAGACTGAAGACCGTTTGGTGTCTGAAACAGACTGAACCCTAGTAGAGCATATGGTGCACGATGACCTGGTAAACTGCACAGCATCGCAATTTCGGGTAGAGATACACAGATGAACACAATGCATTGCATTGCCAACGACGGTAGGTCTTCATACAAGCGTCAGAAGCATATCATAACTGATCATGTTATTCATACTCCAAGGACAGGTCTTGACAGCAGTGGAGTGGGGCAAAAGGGAATACAAACACGTCCATGTTTGAACCAACGTTACTTAATCTCTTTGAATTCTTGGAAACTATTTGCGATTCTGAAGACAAAAACCCACAAATTTCCAAAGCCATATCTTGGTACCAATTGTTACACTAACGTTAAAATGTTATACGTCTGTGCAAAGAACTGATATCAATATTTTAAATATATGTTTAAAGCACGGTGCCATTTTAAGATAAATGAAACAGCATTTTGATCACAGTTCGTAAAGGTTAACTAATCTATTATTTTTGGTTATTGTACGTCTTGTTATACACTTTAATATGCAAGCTGGTATCAATGATTCTATAAGTGACATTTAACGTCATCTCGGCAATATTGCAGCCATAGCAGAGAAGTTTGTACTGATATGTAAACAAACAATTCATTTGATGTCAAATGTTTTAAACAGTCTCGAAAAAAGAACAAAATTTCAATGGTGTGGTTTATGAAGGCGTCACTTGCCTAAAACAGTTGATGAAATAACATCATCCAGAGTGTTAGAAAACTATGCTTCAAGGCCGATAACTGCGTCTACGCTCTGGCTGTACAGGGGTACAGCTGCCCTCTATAATTTTTTTACAGGTTACTTTTTTATGCATAAACGTATTGATATAACACTCTTTTAATATTGATAGTGCTCCCTTAATTGAGAAATGTTAACTTCGGCCCTGTTGTAGCTAGTCAAAGTGGTCTGTCAGATAACTCTAAATCACTTTTGATACATTCAGAAGCTTACAATTAACTCTCCTCTTCACTTTTTTTCATATCAAATGTTACATCATGTCAGAATTGGAGTCATCTACAAGTCAAATCTGTTCGGGCAACAATCCCCTGCCATACGAAAAGACATGTCTCTGTGCAGAATACATCAGTTCATCTGCATTGATATAGATCTCTCTGCTGGCATGCTGACAGTTTGCATTTACTCGACGTCCGTTCAACCAACCAACTGTGAACAGGATATCTAGACATCAAAAAAAGGATCAGCTGACCGCCACAAATGCTCCAACCAGGGCCAACTGGAATCTTCATGATTGGTTGTATCAACACATGCACTTGGTAGTTAACTCGCTCAATAAGACGTTTTAGACTGTTGGATGTTGGTGGGTTTTTTTTGCATCAATAGATTATTTGGTACATACATAGCATTAGAAACGTGTCCACAAGATGTAACGACTGTCTCGTGAACATAAAAATCAGGACCCATTTAATGTGTGCATCCCTGGGCTTTACAGACTTTGGGGGAATCAATATAGAAAAGGAGATATTCAGTTTCGGGTTCAACCGATGTAAAGGTGACCAAAAGTTTGTCTTGGAAGAGTTTAGCTGACTACATATGATATTAATCCTTTTGCTCTGTTCAGCATGCAAGAAGCTGTGAATTATATCCTTTGGGACAACAACTCCACTTGCAATGTTCATAAGATACAGACATGACACGTCATAAATTTGGAAGACCGAATGGATTTTTCATTAATCCTGATTAACACATTGACATTTCTCGTGTTCCTTTTACAATGGCTCATTCAGGTGGAACATCAAGAGAAAACAGCAAATGCGGTTTGTAAGAGGAACTTTAAACGGGAGTGTTTGGTCCTTCATTGCCCACCAGCAGAAGAGAGAATGCTGGCTTTTCATTTAGTTAATGGAATGGCAAAATTGCAAGTGTGCAGAAAGGGAACTGCTTCAAAATTTGGAGGCCTGGTTGATATGCATTAAAATAAATTCGAAATCGAACTTACTGCATTAGAGTTGATGCTGTTTGGGACAGGTATGCCAGGCAAGAGTCGGCCAAGGGAGGGGAGCGAATCAAAGATGATCGATAACGGCACAAGAAGTCAAGAATGTTAGTAAAAGAACACACTACTACCAAGACAATGGGACAAATCAGTGGTCCTCTCAACAAGTCTAGTCCTGTCGCACATACGAACGAACGATGGAGTTTTGTTGGTCCGGCCATGCTACCTGTTGGTAGGCCCGAGGCACACCAAGGTACATTTGTAGTTCTTTGGACGTCCTGACCTGTCTTAACAATAACTGTAAAAAGAGACTGAACTGGATAGAACGTGTAATGATTACATAAAGGACGATGCTCGTTTCATTATAAACAGTTGTCAGTATGTCTACCTCATCTGTGACCAATCCCCACACAGTTGGTATTACGTATAGACTGAGAAGAAATGCGCCTTCACCCCATGTGAACAACGTTTTCAAGCAGTTCAAACCCGTCCTTAGTCAGTTTATATACATTCTGAATTAGACCTACCACGTTCTCGTTCTTAATATGCACTACCCAGTTCTAACTTTTTCGCAACTCATCTAGCTCGTATTCAGACACCACTTCCCGTTCGCACTACATTCTCACTCTGTGCAGTGGTAAGAGAAGACATCTCCTGGTTTGATTTCTGTAAGTACCCAGCCCATTCTTATTTCCGTTATCAGTTTCAAGATGGAAACATCGACATCACTATGCCTCCACAGAAAAATGAGGCTGGCCCAAGAAAGACATCTTATTTAATGAAGGGGTGGTGCATTCAAGATTTTTATCAAACATGGGTGGGGTGATTCTAAAGGTATTGTAGAAGGACCCATGATCATCAAGGCGGAGATCCTCTGTCAGTTGGTGAAATGTTCCACAGCTGTTGGCCTCTGAGGTTAAAGCCAGTTTCTCACCCAACAAGTTCTTGTTCGTTTCCTCCTTTCTTGCTCTACCAACCCATTTGTACTCTTGTTCTGCTTCCAATACAATTGCAGGAAATAAGCATTCAGCATGCATATTTGTTCATGTTTCACAGGCAGAATTGTTTATCCCAAATGGAGAACACGTTAAAAGCGCATGTCTGTATACCCTACCGTGTCATATCGTACTTGATGAGAATCCATTGCGCTCTTTCATAACCGAGTAGAAATGTAAGAACAATTCATTTGGTTTTGAGAATATTTGCACGGAATACCAAAGTAACGAAGAACATAATGCGGTCGAGTTTCGTCTGTCTGCGAACGGAGTTGACCTGGTGGAAACTGTGTACAAACGTATTGCAACTGATGTCCAACTATGTTATGTCTGCACACATCCCCATTAAGTTTGAAGTACGGCGATTCCGTTCGTCATATGGCAATCTTGTTTAAGGTGTGTTAGCACTCCGTCCCATTTTAGAACATGTAGAACATTGAAGTCATCTGAAGCTCACCAACTACATTCGCACAATTAGGTGACAATCAGGATTTTGTCGGTCATTATATCTTGTGGACAGTTTGAATATAAAACCGTCCCAAATCAAATCATCTTCATTACGCCTGACAGCGTCTTATTTACACACTTTGGAAGCAGGTCAAAACACTTCAGTGTAATATCAGAGAATGTTTCAAATTATATACGCATACAACGCGGCCATCAAATCCCAAAGTCCGGATTAGTTGAGTGAGTGAGTGAGTGAAGCGTTTTGACAATTAGTGTAGGTTCGATCCCCCAAAATGTTAGTTTTAAAGCCATTCTCAAGGATTCTCACGTGAAGTCCTCTATTATTATGTCCCCATTTTATGCAGTTGATCCAGTCTACCGAATATGCCCTTTCTCTGAAACAAGACGCAAGAAAGGTCATTAAAACATCGGAACTTCACAAGAATATCTTTAAATTTTAAGGGAATAAATCAGAATTTGATACACTTATATGAAACATGTATTAATTTATGTGTTCTATTGTCTGCTACCAGATCTTAATACACGCATAGGCAATGTACGATTATTCAAAACCAGATTTAATCCGTAAATGTACAATATCGCAAAACTGGGAGTATATCATACGTACTCTGTAAATCACCTGGGTGTCAATATTGTGGTTTAAAATGCATACTCCTTTAACGTCAAATTAATCCATATTGAGAGATTTAATTCATTCAAAAGGTATGATCCGATACTTTGTCTTTCTAGGATGCATGTCGCATCACAACTCATTTTTAGAAGTAGTTTGCACAAGGAACAAACCCACCACTGAACACGATGGGCTAAAATACTTCAGTGTCTACTACAGCACCATATATTGACGCTGGCATGCGTACAGTGATGGATGTGGTTTGGGTGTTAGAACCAGTTAGAGCAACAGTTAGAACAGTGAAACAAGAGCACGTGCGGTACGTGATGAGCGTTAACTTCGACCAACCCAACTTCTTCTCGGCGTTTCATTTAATGTGCATACCCCCTTCTAATACAAAGAGAGTGATTTGAAGTTATGATCGTTTGTTAAACAACTTTCATCGTAATTTGAATAAAATTCTGCGAATTTAATGTTCAGTTGGCAAGGTAAATTTTATAAGAATTTGCTATCTTAATGTGACTTTATTCCATTTACTTTTTTGTTTAAAGAGACCACACGTGGAGGTAACGGGGTAGAATAGGCCTTCAGCAACCCATGTTTGCAATAAAAGTCGACTATGCTTCTGGTAAGAGGCGACTAACGGGATCGGGTGGTCAGGCTCGCTGACTTGAATGACACATGTCATCGGTTCCCAATTGCGCAGATCGATGCTCATGTTGTTGATCACTAGATTGTCTGGACCAGATTCGATTATTTACAGACCGTCACCATATAGCTGGAATATTGCTGAGTGTGGCGTAAAACTGAACTCACTCACTCACTTTAAAGAGACATTCATCGGTTTTCACGGCAAACTGACTGTAATCGCAGATTAACACGGGTGAGTCATGAATGCGATGAGCAGTGATAAGCACATCACAATTTACAACATTCCCGCACACGGACGACAGTTCGTTTCAATTAATTTGTATTGAATTATCCATACACCTATGTCACTTTTCTGTTTAACTTGTAATATTAAATTTACAATGCGTCATACCTGTAGTGTATTAGTAGTTGATTATGTTTTCATTATATTGTCTTACATAAATTAATCTGTAATTAATGAAAGAAAATTTTGTTTCGTTTTGTTTCAATAAAGAATATTACCAGGTCTTACTTGGCTCACGCTAAATCAGAAAACATGTCTGTGTGCAAACACTTGTGATTGAGGTGTTTTCAATACCTTTAACCCTTTTTTTCGGGTTCGGCGACTTTGATTAGGTTGCGTAAGGTGGCTGGTTTGCCCTTTGTCGTTTCCAGCTGCACACTTAAAGCGAGAGACCGAAGCGAGCGACTGAGGCCCGCTTGGAGTCTGAGCACCAACTCACAATGATGTGAAATGCTCGTCGTGGGAGGACGACTTCAAGGATTCTACAGAGGGGCGACAGAGGACCAGTCAGGCAGGTGTTTCCAACTCTATCTGGAAGAAAATATGCGTCTTCATGAATGTTTATTTAATATACAATGCACACTCCTTCTCTCATAGTATACAGCCATTTAGGTATATAGATGAGAAAGGTTGATACTGGTTCTTGCATGTAAACGGAGTGGTAGTGTAGCCTAGTTGTTCAAGTGTTAGCACACCATGTTCAGTTCCAGTGTTCGAGTCCCAACTTAAATTCTATGTCTCACACCCATTTCTGAGGCCCTTCGTTGGAATATTGCCACGAGCGGGGTAAAACCACACTTACTCGCTGTTGTTAAACCAATCTATATCTGCGAGAAATGAGATTCCTGATGCTTATGCATGACTCATTTCTTTCAGACGCAGGAACCCTGGCACATTCTGGATTTGGTGTTGTGTCCCTCTAAACCCTTCCACCTGGACTTTAGTACACTGACTTTCCAAAGGACCTATGGGAAGAGCTTTTGTCTCATGGTGGCTCCATAGTACGTCCGCTCTCCGCGTAGCCCCTGCCAACTGTACATGGAGTAGGTTCGGTGCTAGGGCCTGATTGTACAGTCAGGATGGTTGTTACAGCAACCAAGCTAGTTTAGGGTTGGGCGACTGCCAAGAACATATTCCATGGACAGAAGTGGATCAAGGATTCTTGTGGAGCAGGATATGGATGTTTTACTGTTCGTAATATTTGTGACAATGTACAAAGCGTGTCTACTTCTGTAAACCCTCCAGTAGAATAGGTAGCGTTGCATGCGTTGAGGGAACACGGTTCCAGAGTTTTTTTCTCAAAAAGGTTTTTTATCTCTGGTTTTACGTGTCGGGCTTCAGTTACCTTCGATCTTGTTCAAATCTCAAATTTGAACAAGGTCAGTTTAGACACACATTTTGTGGCAACAGTGTTGGTGTTTATGTTCGAGGATTTGGTACTGTTCCATGTTGGGAATGATGTCATTAAAAGGCGTAATCCGCGCAGCTTGTCCAATTGTACTTGTTTGTTTTGTTGTATTGTTTTTGAAAGTTGTGAACTCGAGAAGAACTGGTTTTGTCCATGGAAATCGGATTTGCCCTAGTTTAACGTCGTGTAGGAGTGCTTGTTTTTGCCATACACTGCCATACACTGCTAAACACTGCCAACACAGAAACACATCAAGAAACAAGTCCAACATCAAAACAAAAATATACATCAGTACACGGGCGTATTATAATATCTACAAACCAGAACTTACAATATAAAAGCCTGTCAACATTACCAGATCGCATTGCACAGACTTTTAGTTCAATGTATGTACCAAACAATCCAGTGATGTCTGTAGGTGAGAGAAGACATTAAATGAAAAGTTACCACCCACACCCACCCCGGTGATTGTTGCCCGAACAGCTTTGGCTTGTAGATGTCTCCAATTCTGACATGATGTAACATATGATATGAAAGAAAGTGAAGAGGAGAGTTAATTGTAAACTTCTGGATGTATCAAAAGTGATTAAGAGTTATCTGACAGACCACTTTAAATGGCTACAACAAGAGCTTAGACGCAGTTATCGACCGTGAAGCATAGTTTTCTAATACTTTGGATAATGTTATTTCGTCAAATATTTTAGGAATGTTAAGCTTTTATTAACCATAACATTGAAAGAGTTTTTTTCTATACTATGTTAAACATGTGACACCAAATGAATTGTTTATTTTATGTATCAGTACAAAGTTAGTTCTCTGCTATGTATAAGTAGTAAAACTACAATGGCGGCCATCTTGGCAGCTATTTTGAATTTTGGGTAATGTGAAACACTTCCATATAACATGGTGTCCTTCTAGAACTAAACAGGAAACAAAACAACTGGTTCTAGTTACAAGAATAATGTAAACTTTCAATAAATAAATCACCACCACACATTTCAGCGAATCGGTAAAGCCCTCTGTCTCAATGAATAAGCTGTAAAACATTATATTACCACGACATGACCACACAAGATTACTTGTTTTGTGCCCAAGCCACCATTCTAGAAGAGAAGGGTAAAAAAACATCACAAGTTTCAACATTGGATGTAAATGGACACATTCGGTGTCAATTTTTGTGTAAATGTAACTGCCGAGAAGGCAACACACGACAATTTCAAGATGGCGGCGAAAATGACGGCCATTTTAATTTTTTTCAAAAGCAAAAATATAAGTGATCAGATTGATAGTAGTAAAAGTATCCATGATTAACTTTGAGATGTTGACGGGCATCAAACCAAATGTCGTGAATATGCTCACAGACCCCCACCACATAAAATGGCCGTTGGAAAAAAACTGATACGACAATCTGAGAGTGTTACAGGCCTTTTCTTGAGCCCAAGACATCATACTAACTGAAAATAGTGTCAAACAAAATCAGTACTAGGGAGGCTACGACATCAGATTTTTTCAGCTGCCTCCCCCAGGACTAAAATGACATAGTCGCACGATGACCACTTCAAATCTAGGCTGATAACCCAATTAGGTATAACCTATGTAAGGTTTTATTGCACGTCGCTTTGAATAAATTCAAGAGCCCTTAATTTGGAGTAAATATAGAGCTGTTATCGGTATTCTATATTTAGAATATATTGTCCTGGATCCACTGACAGTGGCACAAACCACTGGGCCCCTGTCCTTAGACCCATCTGTAAATAACGTAAAGGCTTTGTAAGTATTATATTTACTTTTTAACTGATTACATTCTTGTTTATATTGCTGTTCATTCATTTCGATCTTTTTTTAAAAGTAGTTAATGTTAGGTCATGTGGCCTGACCAATTGCCAAGGGAGCAAAGGACGAAAGAGGAGAGGAAGGAGCTATATTTATCCAGGTCAGTTTTCTAGCAGCAGCAATAAATGGCTTACTTCTGAGCCCAAGCGGAACAAGAGAAGACGTTTTGTTATACAAATCCTCATAGAGAGGAAGATTGAAGACACAGTTATATGCAGAGTTAGATTTGTTACAGCATAGTTTTTATATATACTAGAAAGCTAACTTTATACGGCCTTATGTAAGAGATGGGTTTTACACGGCGTTGTGTGAGAGACTGTCAACAGAAGTTCTAAAAGTTCCAAGACGAAGTAAGATTGCATTTACAGGCTCCACCATATACGATAGCCATAATTAAGTTTACATAGCACCATTGATCCATATAAGTAAAGGTGGGTAGCTTGATCCCCTCACCATTTTAAATGAGAAATAACCTTAAAGGTCTAATTAAACAGAGCGCCATGAGGCATTTGGCTTTAAGGGATTTAGTAAAAACACATCAAGTGCGAGTCGAAATTAAGAAACTTGGCCCCCTTTACGACTTTGATGGATGTACCGTTTAAAAATTAACAATCAGACTCTTTATGTGGTTTGTATTAACGGCAGTTAGTTTTGGACTTGAAATTTACAGCCGTTTTCTAAATACCATCTATTTATTTGTTTAAACACAGCTGCAGTGCTGTTCAGTAGTATGCGTATATTTTATCGCTATAAGAAATATTAGAATCATCCATTGAAAGCGATCCGTCAATTGAATCGTATAGAACCTTGGATGAACTGTTGATCTTAATACTACCTGACTGTAAAGGTCAGACAGGGTTGAACCCACTCGGATTTGAAACTGATGTCTAATAAAAACTATGACATAAAATGAGGTAAACGAGCCTTCAAACCAAAATGGTATAAGTCCTTCAAAATGCCATGCTTCCAGGCGGTATTCTACGCTTTCTCGAGATCAAAGAATATCGATACAGCATGTTCTTTATTTACTCTAGCATGTTCTAGGATTCTAAGGATTTCAAGGATTCTGAACGTACCAAATGATCAATGGTACTTCTATTCTTCGGAAAACCACTCTGAATATTTGTAATGAGGTTGTTGGTTTCCAAATACCAAATTAATCTGTTATTTATCATTCGCTTCATGGTTTTACAGACACAGCCTGGTTAAATATATCGGTCTGTAATTGGAAGGATCAGTATGATCATTGCCAGGTTTGGGTGTAGGGACCACAATGGCACTACGCCATGGAGGTGGAAAGTTTCCAGAATTCCATATTTTGTCAAATATATCTAGTGAGTGAGTGAGTGAGTTTAGTTTTACACCACACTCAGCAATATTACAGCTATATGGCGGCGGTCTGTAAATAATCGAGTCTGGACCAGACAATCCAGTCATCAACAACATGAACATCGATCTGTGTAATTGGGAACCGATGACATGTGTCAACCAAGTCAGTAAGTCTGACCACCCGATCCCGTTAGTCGCCTCTTACGACAAGCATAGTCGCCTTTTATGGCAAGCATGGTTTGCTGAAGACCTATTCTACCCCGGGACCTTCACGGGTCGTCAAATATATCTAGAAGTGTGACGGTGCATGGTTCAGGCAAGTGTTCAGTAGCTGTTAATGAATATTGCCATCACTGCTGCAGTATCATGCGCTTGCAGGAGAGCAGTATGTAGCTCATGTAGTGAAAACGCTTCATTATAGTCTTAACCGTTATTTGATCAACTTTCATTTTTGTCTTTTCTTGATGTTTCTGATATCTGTGAAACGCAGGGAGATAATTTGCCGATGAAGAATTTTGCGGTAGAGTTTCGCCACTTTTATTTGCAATTTTACATTTGTCAGTAATTAAAAATCACCATCTTTAAGATGATGAACTGAAGATTTTGAACCTTTGCCTATAATCCTTTGAACTATGTTCCATACATTGGACATTGACATACGTGAATTACATTTGCAGGCAGAGTTCCTCCAAGATTGCCGTTTGTTTTGTTTCAAGGTACGACGTGCATGCTTCTGCTTTGAGTATAACAATTTATTCAAGTTGTAGACAGTTGGATGATGTCGGGAATAATGTTCTGCGGTTTTCCTCGCCTTTCCGGCTTGCCTTTGTACTGAACCATGGTTTCCGTACACGCGGAATTCTAGGGAACTTTGGCATACACTCACCAGCTGTTTCCTTCAAAATATCTGCAAAAATCTGAATGGGGTCATTTATATCACTGAAACATTCAGGTCGAAACTTCGATTTCCATACAGTTTGATATAAAGACCGGTTAGCCTCCATCTTGTAAGTTCCATCTTACAAAAACAATGGAGAATCCAATGTAGTTATTCCTGAACGGAAAGTTGGGAGATGGTCACTTCCACAAAGGTCATAGTGAACAGACCAATTACATACATTCAGGGGGTTCGAAGCTGCAAGAGACAAATCCAGGAAAGAATAAGTGCCAGTGGCAGGATGCAGATACGTGCTTGAATCATCATTATATATACACAGGTCGTGAAACTTGAAGTGAAATCTTCCAGTATTTCCAGTGCACTCTTTTTGTATTAGTGTTAGTACTGCCCCAGAGAGGGTTGTGACCATTTAGGTCACCCGTAATAACACAGGGCTGCGGGGGTTGATGATAAAGTGACTGAGGAAGTCTGCTGAAGTGCCGATGAAGTAGGAACACATAGAAATAAAGTTTTGTATCAATAACTTTAGAGCCTAAAATATCGTTCTCGAAAAACGAAAATTTTCTTCTTAATAATTAAACATCCCAGTATTTGTTCAAACGACATCTTAGCCGAACCATAAAATGAGTATGGGAATATGTCAGGCAGAGTAGCGTCGTGCAACTATGATCGAATTCCACATAGTTCCTTTTCGAATGGCTCCCGTTCTGTGAGCACTGTACTCGAAGCCTGATTTCACAAATTCACTTAAACCACTATTGAAAGTTATGTCCATTGTTCTTGGAGATGTTTAGCTGACCTAGGGCAATTATGTCTTTTGAAAAAATAGAAGTGTACTTATTCTGATAACGGTGTAACGGTGATTAAATTCCAAATCGCTATGGCTATAGCTCTCCATGGTTCGCAGATACTAGTATATCACTAAACTAGTTTGGTCCAGATTGGAGCCATTTTGGAGAATTGATCGATTGTCCATTCTGTGTATATCTGGATTGTCTGGTCCAAACGCGATTGTTTACAGGTCGTCGCCATGTAGCTGGAATATTGCCGACAGAGCACGGTATTACACAACAAACAAACAAACAAACACTCTTGTCTCATCACATGCACGCCATTTTGCCTGATGTTCTCCCCGGGTCAGTGCTTGTAACAGATAGCAGTTTATCTCCAAACAGATGATTTGCTGTGCCATTCCTACTAATAAATTCTTTTCTGTTTTCTTGTTAGATTTGTTTGTCAAACAACAATTCATACCAGCATTGTTCGAGCACAGGTAATCTTTAGCGCAAATGGGCTGCGCATAATAGAGAAAATGACTAGTCCTCTTTACATGCGAGCGAAGAGAGCATAGGTTGCCAACGTACTTTCCTCGCTTCAGTTCGACAAATATTTTTCATGTCAAAATAAAATATCAAATGTATACACCCATTTCTTCACTGGGTTGTACTCTCACATTTCCAACCCCATGTTGAACCATTACTCACGTGAAATATGTTATATTCAACAGTTTAAGTGCAACTCGTGGTAGATCACGAGTGGTTTTATGTAGAATAAATGTTACGAAAATTCTAACAATAGCGACGACAGATAAGACAACTAAACTCCAACAGGTTCACGATAAAATTAGGCAATATGGTATTTATTTTTAATTTCTGCTTATTCATTTTCCGTTACTCCGTTCAACTGGAAGCTGGCAGGGGTAATGGAGGCGAAGAAGGATCTGAATACCAAGTGTGGCGTTTAAAATATTGGATAAAACATATTTCACGTGAGTAAATACTAAACATGGGGTAAGAAATGTGAGAGCACAACCAAGTGAGGAAATGGGAGTGTACCTTTGATGGTGGCGAGGGGCAGAGAACGGACGTGATTCAGACTGTCATTGTGTCTGGACAAACATACTACTTAAACGTCTACCAAAGGCTGCAAAAAGAAATATATTAGATGTGCATTGTTATTTAAATGGTGAAGGAAAGCATTATAGTTTTAATGCTTTTCGTCAAATTCAGCTGAAAGTTGGTTCAGTGCTACACGCATTGCACATGCGCGTGTGTCGCATTGCACACACTTGTGACATAGGACTCAAAGGGGTTGCACACCCGTGTCCCATGCGTGTTAAAGACGTTGCACACGCGTTACGAACGAGTTAAAGGGGAATTAACTTTGAGGCAATAGTGTATGTCCAAACCCTCTTGGGTCCCTGTTTCTTTATTGTTGTCCGTCTCAATCCGCCAGAGGACAATGTGGCAGAATCTGGAATTTCTTCTCAGGTTTATTTAATAGGCAAGCATTTGTTACTTTGACAATTACGCTTTTCAACATGTTACACCTTTCCACATGTTAATCACAAACAAAGAAAAACAAGATCCTTGAGTTATTCAGATGTAATACCTTTTCTCATTTTGTAGGATGTAATCAATTTGGACAGACATACCAGATCAGACAAACTGGAGAGCACTTGCCGGTATCATTTGTATAGTGGAACATTATAGTTCTGCTTTAGCTGTGAGTGAGTGAGTGAGTGAGTGAGTGTAGTTTTACGCCGCACTCAGCAATATCCCAGCTATACGGCGGCGGTCTGTAAATAATCGAGTCTGGACCAGACAATCCAGTCATCAACAATATGAGCATCGATCTGCGCAATTGGGAACCGATGATATGTGTCAACCAAGTCAGCGAGCCTAACCACCCGATCCCGTTAGTCGCCTCTTACGACAAGCACAGTCACCTTTTATGGCAAGCATGGTTTGCTGAAGTCCTATTCTACCCCGGGACTTTCACGGGTAGGCTTTAGCTGTGATAAAATATGAAGACATAGTCTTCCACTCTTAGTCCTGCCCTAAACCCATCATTATATTGCAATAGTTCAGTCATATGGTTTTACAGTTCAGATATGGTTTTACAGACTTAGTTTAAACTTAGTCTAAACTTTGTCAGTGTAAGGTCAGCCTCTCACTATTTGCCAGGGAGGAGAAGAATGAAGATAGATATACTCTCTAGCTCAATGCCAGCAACAGAAAGGACACGTTTGACTCTTAGTCCCAGTAGCGGAGAAGGCTTTTTGTTGTACAGATCCTCATAGGGAGGATTAAAAACGCAGTTAAAGGCAGGGTTTGACTCTCTAAAATATAGTTTTGTGATAAATTGTAAGGATAATTTAATACGGCGCTATGCAAGAGATGGTGTATCTATCTCATCGAAAAGACTACCACATAAGAGAAGTTCTAAAGGACACAAGACAAAGTCTTAAATCATGGTGGTGGACAGATTCTAATAGTATTAGGCTGCATTTGCAGACTCCACCATATATAATCGAGCCGTGATCTAAACTAGTGGGCAAAAGAAAGTGAACACCCTTATTAATGATCGACAAAATCAAGGTAAACAACAGTGTCCATGAGAAATTCATCATAGATGAAGAATATGTGTCATGTAATGGACAGAGGGGTGGGAATAGCACAGTTCAAAGATACAACAAGAATCAGTCATGGCTTGTCTCAGTCATTTGAAGGCTCTGGTGACGCATACACATCCTCAATAACGAGAGTGTGAAAACCTTCAGCAGCAATACTCGCGTAGACTCGCCGTCTCATCGATGTCGTCATCCAATGAATGACGTCGTTCTATTCCATTCGTTCCACTCGTCGTCTGTTCGCTGGGGATCGTGGTCGTCTTCTCACCTGGCGATTCAGGTGACCAGCCCCGCATATGAGTTATGAACCTCAACAGGTGTAAGAACAGGAGTTCGCTTCTCCACGTAAGTGGGAGCCTTTTCTTTTTTGAAACTTCTTTTTCTCTCTGTTTCCATCACCCACAGGGTACTTTCGATTGAGTCAGATAGTACATAACGGGTAGGATTGTCCGTTTGCGAAGTCGTTGATTTCAGACTACCTTTCTTGGATATTTCAGTGAACAACTGTATTAAAATCTGGTGTCCATGACCCAGGAGATGTTGATCTGTCACAAGAAATTGCTGTGGAATATGTTCTACAGACGTTTGAGCAGACGATGGAACTAGGTTATTTATTTATTTATTTATTTATTTATTTATTTATTTTTTATAGGTGAAGCTATTCTTATGTTAAGGTTATTCTTATGTTATGAGATCATCATATACGAGATAAATCAAAGCTTGATACTTTTTCCTTTGCTTACCAGCACTCTAAAACTGCCCGTATCCGATGACATCATATGAAAATAGAGCGCACGTCACACGAAATTCAACTTCTAGTTGTCAGTAGGAGAAGTTTTGTGTGCATGTCTTCAAGATATGGACGTAGGTGAGATACAAGATAAACGTATATATTCTGTCCTACTTTTTCTAGACTGACAGCAAAGGGAGTGAAGAATTTCAGTATTATTAGTGATAATAATTCTGCACCTGACAAAGCAGCGGATGAACAACGCCTATCGCCATCGGGGTACCATGACACGCAGCGAGTCTCACATCGTTGTTCAAGACTTTTGTGTCCACAAAGTATGGATCATCTGGAAGACTATAATGGAAAATTGTGGATGTCCCTATAGCGATAAATGGGTATACTGGTTGGAAAACCTCTGCTCCACCTTTCATCACCTTTCAATTTAATCCATAGTTGACTACACTGTCCATCACTATTTGTACCACCACCGGTGGGTATAAGTCTGATCCCGATGTCTGAGAATTTACTCACAAGCTGTTAACCGGTAGCGACAAGATTGATTATTCAGTTACACCAAACTGTCGCATCGTTCCGGTTGTAATGCATACTTCTCCTCATAATCCTCCACTATGATTCCTAGTATGGTGATCTACCTTCGGTTGTTGGCAATTTCATATCGTATTGTCATGTATGGTTGAAATGTTTCACATTTAATCACTAGTTTTAAATTTCTATCTGTGATAAATCTTCTTGTTTTCCTGTCCTTCGTGGACAGGTTTTTATAACTTGTGCTTCGGCATCCCATGCTTGTCGTAAGAGGCGAGTGACTGGATCGGGTCGTCACGGTCGCTGTCTTGGATGACACATGTAATTATATCCCAATTGATAGATTGATGTTCATGCTGTTGATCATAATCATAAATGTCTGGCCCAGACAATTCGATGATGTCTGACTTGTGCATTTGTAGCTTCAAAATCTGTAGATGGGGGATTCATGGGTTGCTTTGGTGAATCTTGAATAACGAAGTGACTGGGGTTGCTATTTAAGTAAGAAGAAGGTTATTCCATTTTAGAGCTTCTGTGCAAACTCATGTTTATTTGTCTGTTCGGAGGCCACCTCATTCTCTTCCCACAGATGTTACTTGTCATATCTTCCTACGAACCTCTGTTCCAATACGGCTCTTTCATGGTGCGAGTGTTCAAGATTCGTGATTGGTTGCCATCTGGTTTAGTTGTGGAATCAGCGACGTTCTTTCAAAAGTAATCATTCGTAAGGCCTCGGGAATTTCCTTGTGCGTCGGGAAAACTAGAACCTCTTCCCCAACACGAGGCGCAAATGTTTCCTCCAGACAGAGAAGATCCATGAAATGGCTATTCAATGGCGTCTCCATCGCCCTCGTTGACAACAGACAAGCTATCTTCTAAACTTGTGTGTCACATCCACAAGTCGCCAACTTGCGTAGGTTAGTCAAGCTGGACTAAGTCGATGTATCACGCATTCTGATTGGATAGAAAGGAGATACTTCGAGTTGCGATTATTTGCCGCTAGGGGATTTTATGAGAACCAGCAAATATGGCCGTCTTAGAACAGAGGTTCGTAGGAAGATATGACATGTAACCTCTGTGGAAAGAGAATGAGGCCACCTATATTCTGAGGCAAAGTTATTGTGATATCGAGTGTGTTAAACCTGTCTAAGAAACGCAATCATGTAGCTGTTTGATTGCACGAACTATGTCATTCTTGATAGAAATTGCCAGTCACATGAAACAGCCAAACAGTCCGACGCATAATGTGTCCAACTCAAGACTTAACTATAGCCTTCACGCTTGAATAATTTAGACAAGCGAAAATATTGCCAATGTCAAAATAAACGCACTCACACTTTCACTAGACATTCGACCTGGAGAAAATGCTTTGGTGTGGCACTTCAGAGGATGACGACGTTTCTGCAACACAATCACACTACAGACCGCCCCAAATGAGTCCAACCAGTAATGACTTCATGTCAAGACCGATGGATTCGGACAAGGCACCTCCGACAGATTTTAGGCAGCAAGATTTACAGCCCGTACACTTCAGTCTGTTTGGGTCAAAATGCTACCGATGAATATAGATGCCTCCGATATGGAATGGTCGACGTGTAGTGACCTAAATTAGGTCATATTCTTGCATCAAAGCACAGGATGGACGCAGTCTCTCCTGATCATGAGAACCCAACTTGTGTTGCGGCCCATTTGCCGAACAGGTGCTCTGTTTATCGTTATTATACCTTTAAACATTTATCCTTCTATAACGTGTTGTTTGCGTGTCACGGTAACTTTAAATGTATTTTTATTCCATCACTGCAACTGTTTATGAATTCTGACAGACCGAATATCAATAGAACAACTGAACCATATATGGCTTTTTGGCATGTTTCAATTTCAGGGTTACATTTTAGTTATCGTTAGGGTTCATATACCTTATCGTCGTTTAAATGTATATGCAAATTTGAAAACAGAGTATTTTATGGAGTCTCCTGGACCCATTCCTGCTGAAAAGTGTGAAGCCCATTTCTTAGTTTTACCAAGTCTTGCACAGCGTTATATCTCACGTAAAGGTGGACACGTTGTATCTTATATTTATAGATTTGTAACGACTTCAGGAACAAAATGTGGAAACTATTATGTAGTATATATACATGGGGTATTCTTGCTATTGTTTGCTGATGATGTCATTATGCTTTCATGTACAATGAAGGGATTACTAAAACAAACTGCGTTGTTGGAAAGCAATTGCCATCAAGTACAGTTTGATGTAAATAGAAGTTGGGTAAAAGTTGCATTTTCTTTAATTGCTGTAAATTGTCCAATCATAAAAGTGTATGTTTCAAAACGACATTCCAGTAACCTCAACACTGAATACAACTGCGTTTTTAACCCCCTCGTTTGAATAATCTATATAATATGTGCCTTGAGATCATCAAAAATGAATCTTGAAAACATCTTCTTCTAATAGAAATATTTAAATTATAAATTATAGTGATCGTGGTACTGGCCAACACATCATCTTACCCTTTCAGTTGCCAATCCTCCTGCTAAAGCAAATCTGTGGCACCACTTCTCATCTCATACACCGAAAAAATAGACAATTTACATCCGTGATATAATGGGGCAAAAGGAGTAGGACACCCAAGTAGATATATGTAAATTACATGAAAATAATCAACTATATCGGTTGCACCTTCTTTTGCTGTCAGTCCAGATTGGAAGAAGTCAGTTCAGACAATGTCGTACATTGTGTCCTTCGTGGTTTAAGTATAACGCCCAATCATGTTCTGTTAGTCAAGAACTGATTTCAATTTTTCTTTCAAATCTAAGAGGGATCTTGATTACACGATAATACTGATTCTCATTTAACTATTGTTTTTCAAAGGAAACTGAGCTCAAAATATATTATGTGCATTGTTTCATATTAATTATTTTCTTATAAATAGGTAGCTTTAATAAATACCCGAGGTGGCATAATCCCCCGCCGCAGATAATCAGATCAAATTTCTCTGGATATATTGGTGTGTAGTTATTCAAACACACAGATATTTTCAAAACTTACTTTGCCTTTGAGAAGAATGTCAAGGTGTTTGATATATGAAAAACAAGCAATGAAGAAATAGCTTATAAAAACATTCAGCAGAAGTCTCTGAAAGTCTATGTAAACATCTAGAGAACCGTTCTTGGAATATTTTGCTGACAGTCTGTACATGCAGGTTAACATGCTGATATCTTCAAAGTGACTTCGGAAAGTACTTGAGAATCACCAAAATTGATGGGGCCTGGGCCTCCAATACATGAAGCTTGTTGAGGAATACGAGGAAAATCCAGTGAACGGTTCTTCAGATATCTCGCTGACAATGGTAAAACGTTTAAGTCCCCTTGTGACCTTGATATAAAGGTCAAGGTCACCAAACCTGACAGGCACCTTAGAGGACAAGAGGGTACGTTCCTCATCATTTGCGGGGTTGATATCAATATATCTAGGGTCTATGCAGACATCAAATCCCCGTGGTCCCAAGTCTTGTGATCTACCTTCAGTTGTTGGCGACCGTCAGTTCATTGTTACACAAAGTTGCATGCCAGTGTTAAATCGTTACCTATGATAATCCATTTCTTTTCATGTCCTTTGTCGGCATCATAAATGTACCGATATGGTGCCGATTACCGATGCCGATTATATTGCTAACTCCGTCATGTTTAATTTCCACAACAGTTGCCCTTGGTTACAGAAACTGCACGTTCTTGGGCAGTAACTGAAAGGCACAAGAAACAAGGTGAAATATGGAAAGTACAATCAATAAACAGGATGAATTGCAAAACAAAGGCTGCTCCCTAGGAACGTACCTTCCTGAAAGTTCTTAAAAAGTGTTAGTGGTTCTGGTCTACATCCGCCACACGCTCCACCGCAGAGAATGTCAATCTTCACGCCACTTTCAGATGTTATCACCGAGGGCGTGTGGGGGGCATAACCAAATTGGGTCCACATTTGCTGAAACATAATTTGTACATATAACAGGTATCTGAGAGCATGATATGCATCGGCGGTGTTTCTAATTTTAAAATTAGTATTTGTAAGAAAATGTGGGAATGATTTCAATTCAGGAAATGAAATAGGATCCTGGATCCAAACCATTCTGTGAGTGATAGAAAGTACATTCCTACGATTCATGGTTCACACGCGGTGTCTAATATTCGCACTTGACATTGTAGGATCTTAAGGAAAATCATTTTAGACTGTTTGATATTACGTTTCTGTATTTTTCCTGTTCATGACTAGGCGTGGAGAACACAAGACCAGTGTGAGACTGACAAGATTCAGTTAACAAAGCCAAATGATTGATCTAGAAAAGGTTATTGTGGAAGCCTTTGCAAGAAGATTATTGACTTCAGTACCGTGGTGCTACATGTGTACAGGAACCCAACTGCCTTTCGTGGCTTTTATCTTACGTTCATCAATATATTAGACAAACCAAATAATATTCAATCATATCTGTGGAAATACGGAAAGCCTGTTCGTCAAGGTCAACCTCACCAGTGAGTAACGTGTATGGCTTCACTTTCAGAAAAGCAGTTAACGGCTGTCTTCACACTTTAGGCAATACAGTCTTTGGAGTGAAAAACCAATGCAGACAGGTTTGATGCGTGAAACAAAACAAAACTCTTGGTGACTGAGACACGGTTATCCTTGTAGACACGAAACTTCAGACGCCGTGTACCGTTACCAATTCTGCCCCTTGAAATGTTTATCAAAGGACAGTGTCTTCCTTGAGGTTGCACCCTAAGGGAAATGTCAGGTAAGGGGTTGTGGTTGTTTCAGTAGAAGCAAGCACATTACGTTTCTGAATATTTGAAAACATTTTCTTACAAGCTTACCTGTGGATCAATAAACATGCCTGTTCCCTTGGTGTTTACTTGAAACGTTCCCTTTGGGCCGCAGCCACGGTTTGCCTGAGAGTAGCAATCTCTTGCTACTCCAAACGCTCCTGTTCCTGTGGCAAAGGTGTGGTCTGTTGTGTTTACCTCCATTACCTTGTAAGAAAACAACACATCCACAGATGTCTACAATGGGACAATGAATTTATAATATGACGTCACCTTTGAAGTCGTACCCAGCTCAAATGGTAGGTATTCTACATCCTCCTTTCCGAAAGGAAACATTTTTCATTTTTCAGTTAATGTTATCAATACACTGGTGTCTACAATGGGACAATGAATTTATAATATGACGTCACGGTTGAAGGCGTATCCAGCTCAAATGGTAGGTATTCGACATCCTCCTCTCCAAAAGTATACATTTTTCAGTGAATGTTATCAATACACTGGTGTCTGTAACAAAACAACAGATGAAAGAGCATTATATCTGTTAGGGTTAAAGCTGCATTGAATGCTGACAGGTGGATATTGCAGAAGTTCACATTGCAAGATATAGCAAACCCAAACAATTTTTATCTTTGTAGCATATCCATACAATTAGATGTAGTGGCGTATCCATGGGCTTGCATACTGTTTTGCATAACAGTATGGTTATGCTACTACACGTACACTACCAAGCAAAACAAGCTTATCACTTTAAAGTATTTGTGTGAAAAATTAAAACACCGGTGCACGTTGGGAACAATGCAGAAAACGTTTGCCAGGACGCTACATGGTCCCGATCACAGCTGTCCGGAAACATCGTACGAATCGTACATTTTTCAAAACGTGAAAAGAGCAATTGTAGGATCCTGGTCCAAATGCACATGCATGATAGAGCAAGCATGTAATGACGAAAAAAACCAAAACACTACAAATTTATCAAGACTTACAGAATTACAATGAGACAGGACTATCGGTAGCTGGCTGCAATGGACATGAACTACGCGTCACTGGCAGCGACATGACTTGGTTAGAGTGCTCCTTTAGAAATTGAGTCGGTTCAATCTGATCAGAAAAGATTCGAGTTTTTCGATGTAGAGGAGACCGAGTGGTGTCCAATTGCGTTCGAGAAGTTTATCCGTTTGGCATTTGTGCCCCCGTGAAAAACAAGACTGGACATCATCCGAAGAAATGATGAGACTTTTTGTGGTACCATTATTGGACAACAGCCAAGACGAGTCCTTTTGCTGCACAACGACGCAAGGCCTCACACCGACAGAATTGTTCGAGAATTCCTGGATACTATTAACGTCAACGTACTGCCTTGACAGGTTCGTTGTCCATATATGAACCTCATTGTACATTTCTGGGATCATCGTGCTAGTCAGCTGAGACAGTGAACCGACAGAAACCTGAGCAGACTCCTTGGGATGTATTCGCAAATGACGACGTCAACGGGGAGATGTGGGTTGACGTGTATGGATGCGTAGGGTCTCACTCTCTCATTGTGTGACTTTTTATGCAGTTGTTGAATTAGTTATTGTCAAGTTATTGAAAAAATGATTTCAGTTTGTACAATAACTATTCTAAATCGCACATACGTCTTTCTTTCGATGTGTTAATCACGTGAGGTTGGTGACAACTTTCTTTGGCCTGGTAGATTATACTGTCCAGCTTGCAACTGATAGCATGGATATCCTACAGCAAATACGAACATGGGTTGGAATGAGCATATCATTGCAAACCAGTATGGCTGTATCCGAAGCCTGGATGACAAAAAGTCAAACTTTCAGTGAAAACAAAGGAGTGAGTGAGTGAGTTTTGTTTTACGCCGCACTCAGCAATATTACAGCTATATGGCGGCGGTCTGTAAATAATCGAGTCTGGACCAGACAATCCAGTGATCAACAACATGAGCATCGATCTGCGCAATTGGGAACCGATGACACGCGTCAACCAAGTCAGCGAGCCTGACCACCCGATCCCGTTAGTCGCCTCTTACGACAATGAAAACAAAGGACACATACATAAATGGTAATAGTCTTGAAGACAAGTAGACCAAAAAATACATTTTTATTAAAAGGACTGCGTCAGATGTGACGAATTGTCGCATATGGCTATGGGATTTCTGAATGATTCATGGTTATGTTCCTACAACTCCAAAAATGAGGTGGATAAGAACATGTCGTGAAAGACATTTTGATGGCCTGGTTGCTGAACAATCTGGGTAGAGCGTGCTTGCAACAATACCTTTACATCAACTCTGATTTTGCTGAAGTTTGTAACATGACCAGCAATGTTCTTCTCGAAACCACGACAAGTCAGATCTTGTACATTTGGGTACTCCCCTGAGTTGTTGACAGTCAGACTGACGTATTCCCTGGGAGACTCTGAAGCCATGTCATGACAGTAGATCTTGGTTGGGCAACCCAGAAATGTTGAGGCACTCGGGTAGATCCAGTACTCGCCGTCAGCAGACGTTGGGTTCATTTCCTTCACCTCAGAGCAGGATTGTGGAATAGAAGGGGGTCCTGGAAGAGTTTCAGATATGGGGCCGTATAGACAAACAGAACACTAATCATAAAGCGCATCTAACTATCTGTGCATTAAATAAAATGTGCTATTTAATAGATATTTTTTCATTACAATAACATTCTAACTCAATATGTGTTTCGTACCATCAGCTCCAACTCTACCAGAACGGATAAACAAAAGATGTTTCAATTATCAACTGATGTTGTCTGAGATAAATGAGGGCAAGTATGAGTTGTCATTGTTTGATAATATACCTCTCAAAGTTTGCTAAAGATTTTGATATGAAGTTATGATATGAAGTTATAGTGGATTAAAATCTGGTACACAATGATTTGGTAACCCCACCAGAGCCACAGTACCACATAAAGCAAGGACAGGCATACTGTGACGGACACCATATGCACGTGATTCGCGATAACCAGTTCTGATTTCTTATCATTGCAACATTGCTCCCAGTTTATGAGAGCATAACAAGTGTTTATTGTAACTACTGAAGACAGAAATGTTCCATCAACCATAACGACGTCTTTTGACAGTGGAAGAATTAGTGAGATGCGTAAGGATGCTAAAAGTTGGGCAACACAACATCTAGTTGCCAACATCCTTTGTGCAAGTGGAAACGTGATCTGCAGGCTTTGGGAACAGAATCAAACTCATGGTTCAGCCACACAGCGGCATGTAAGTGCTAGAGCACGTTCCCTAAAACAGCATGATGACCGTGATGGCAGCTACACTAAAACCTGCGGGATGCCACTGGGGTGAACCTTTCCACGTAGATAACCTGTAATTGTCTTGTAATGGTCTTTAGTCAAGGAGTGCATGCACTCGCATCCCTCCAGTCTGTCGTCATCGGCAAGTTACGTTTGGAGTGTGCGAGAGAGATCATGTCAGTTGCAGAGTCAGTGATTGGTCATCCGTACTCTTCACAGACGAGTCCAGGACTTCACCGATCGACGTGGATTGGTGTTGTGAAGAGCAGGACAGCGATTTAATGATAACGTAGTCAAAGAAGACAGATTGGGAGCTGGCTCATTAATGGTTTGGGGGGTACCATCAAGGCTGGTCTCTATGTGCTTTGAGCGGTACGGAGGCAGGTATGCGTAACATGAATGAGATTCTGGATGTGTCCATGAGACCGTTTGATGGTGTAGTTAGTCCTGGCTTCATTCTCATGGACGTACCAGTGTGGTTGATGCTTAGCCTTGAGCAAGAGACAATCGTCCGTATGGAGCATCCAGCCCGTTCACCAGTCCTCAATTCAATGGAACACATTTGGAACATGCTTCTGGTTTCCGTTCTGTCGTTACTGTTCTATCGAAATTGTTCTCTGTCTTGAGTGGAACAATCGTTCCTGGGCATACATCCAGACTTGTACTGGAAACATGAGACGGTGCCAAGTTGTAATGGCATCTCATCGGTCCTATAACCGTTAATCACAGTTGTCGTGTCATGGTCAATGACTTTTTCCGGTAATGTTCATCTTTCAGTGAAACATGTATTTGCATGGGGTTTTTTTCCATGGCAAATTCTATTTGAGAGTGAGATGTTTCTGGTCACATGCAAAATGTGATCCTTAGCAAACTTTGAGTAGTATATAGATATTTATACATAGATATTTATACATAGACGCGTAAACTCTTAGAAACCAGTTCACAGTAGAAATGAACAAACAAATCATTTTAACCACTAACCTTTTCTGTACAAGACGTTGTTAGATTCCGCCACAAACTGCATTGGTATTGCCCAACAGGTGCTTGATATGCACAAGTTATCCACAGAATTGTAGATAAACCATTGAAATGTGGGACTTCTATCCACGGAGCTGGCACATTCAAATAAGCCAGCTACAGTATGTGATTCCAGAAGCTCGACAACATCGGAACTAATGTCAAGAACAAAACCATGTTTGTCATAGCTCGTTCGTCTGAACCCACAGGTTGAGGTGGCTCTGGTGACGGTTGATTGTACCAGCAGGAGACCAACGTAAAGACAAATGACATCTAAGCAAGCCATCAGCAGCGTGTCTGCAGAACGAAGCCCTGCTGTTGTCTGAGGTTCTGTATATGGCATTTCCTTTTAACATATTCACCTTTGATGAAGGCCGTGTTTTACAGGTTTTACACCAGCTCATAAACATGTGTTTACACGGCGCTCATCTGCTCAACCCCGATGAAAATTCGAGCTCCCATGAGTATAACCAGCAAACGGATGCAGAAAAGGTTTAGTCGGGTCTGTTTGCTGAACCCGTGGACAAATAAGAACAGTCGTGTTTGTTTGTACATGTTTCCATGCAAAGACTGAAGCTGAAACATTATTCTTAAGCCTTCATCTATTTTATATATGTTTGTTTCTGAGGAGTGTTCGTAATGTAAAAGTGTATGTCATCAGTGGCACAAATCTTACCTTGGTAAGAATAAATAACACCGTCCCAGGCAACAGACAAATACGACTATTTAAAAAACGATATACAGAAAACATGACCCGACTCTTCAAACTAACACAGCTGAAATCATCGTTGTTCACACAGTACCGAATGTTGTATAATAATGTTTTAACCTAAGTGTCAACTTGTCCGTTAGATTTAAACTGTATCTTCAAAAGCAGCTGGATGGACAACGTACAGTTCGTACTGAGAATTCTGAAAGAAGTGTTTCATAATACGCCATTAATGTACCGAGGGAAAAAACGGAGGACATGAAAGCTCAAGTGTTCCCTTATTTATTTTCCAGGTTTCTTCACATATTAATCGGTACTATGCTTGTGACGGCAAAAAATCCCTAATTCATTCTAAAGGACACTTCCATCAAAGTTGCGAAGGGGGCCAGGTTCTCGGGTCTCACATTTAACGTTCCTGCCACTTATTAAATCCCTTAAAGCTAAATGTATGTAGTCACTTGACTTGTTGAAAGCCGTTTCCAGTTCTAAGGGGGAGGAGATGAAGGTACCCTTCTACAACTTTATCGATCATTGGTCCCTTCAAAACTTGATTGCGTCTCCATCGTATATGGTGGAGCCAGAAAACAAAAGACCTTTAGATTCTATCCACCGACAAGGTCTAAGGCCATGTCCTGGACCTGTGAAAACTTCACCTCTTGACATCCTGTACGATGAGTCATCTCTTAACTAAAGCGTTTTAAAATACTGACAACATCAACATTTAAAATGTCAGAAACACATAAATGACAATATATACAAGAATATAATCAGTTAGGTAGTAAATACAATACATACAAACCCTACAGATGGGTCCACGTGTGGTGGAGCAGTAGCTTGCGCCACTGTCATTGGATCCAAAACAATATTGTCGCGAAATCGCAATAACAGCTCTATTTTTAACAGAAGCTAGCGACATATGAACACCGCTTAAACATTCTAAAAACACCGTAAATATGAAAAACACAAAAGCTTTTCATATTCTCTTTCACGCATTCAGACCATTAAATATCTTTCTTTAGAAAGAAATAAATAGAAATTATTGAACTGTATAATGACATTTATTTAGGCCAGAGCGACATCGTCATCTGTTGCTTACCCAATCATGTTGGTATTTCTCGGAACACAATGGCCGATTTATTTAGTTATTGTTCTGCCCTTTGTTGACAGGTTTTTACAATTTACCGTTCATTATTATGTATAAAAGTAATTGTTCTCTTCACGATATGGGTGAAATATCGCCGATGTGACGATATGTTTTAACTCACTCGCTCACTGTTAATCTTAGTAGAACAGCAGCATTTATTGAAGATTATTTTTCAGTAAACATTTCGCTTCATTTATGTATATAAGAGCTACAGTATTGAGATAACTGACCTGAACATATTGCCTTCATATACGTTATACTTACATCAACGTATGCTGGATAATATATTAAATACCTTACTAAACAAAAGTCAGAGAACAGCAGACAACAGCACAAAAATGCACGATAACACATTAGATTCCTATTGGTGATATCACCTTAAAATGTGACCCGTGAAGATCCGGGGTAGAATGGGGATTCAGCAACCCATGCTTGCCATAAAAGGCGACTATGCTTGTCGTAAGAGGCGACTAACGGGATCGGGTGGTCAGGCTCGCTGACTTGGTTGACACATGTCATCGATTCCCAATTGCGCAGATAGATGCTCATGTTGTTGATGACTGGATTGTCTGGTCCAGACTTGATTATTTACAGACCGCCACCATATAGCTGTAATATTGCTGAGTGTGGCGTAAAACTCACCTCACTCACTCACTCACCTTAAAATGATGAAACATTAAATGATCCACATAGTGCAGATGCTTCGCAACATTGTATTTACGCACTACCGTACTCTCTCTAATACCAACTTGCCTGAGTCTACACAATAGTTACAACATATTCTACTTCGCATAATAACGGATATTTCTACTAGAATTCTTACCAACCCTGCCAGAAACAATTAGTAGTAGAGTTTGGTGATCGAACATACTTTTACTACAAATTACACAGGTGTAAGTGCAAACATTTCTTCCGGGTTCAAACCTTCTTACAACATTACAACAATACAATGAACAATAATTTTACAAGTGAACATAAGCATTTTAGTTGAAGTTTCCGATAATATATAGAATATCATCATGATTTAAAGTTTAACATCGGGTTCAGGATATTGCCTATTGCATAATAAGGAGTACTCAAAATAAAATATGAATGATGGGGTATTAAACTTACCTTAATCTCCAAGAAAACGTTTATAACGTGATATAAAAATAAAGAAAAGTCGAGATGAGGACAGTAAAGTAAAACTAGAATACTTTCTGTGTGATTGTGAAAGGGGACACTAGTGAGAGTCAAACTGCTACTGCTCATGAATCTATGGAACGCATAGCATGTGTAATTTATTGTCATTAGTATCTCTTTGTTATTTCATGGGATGTTCCTGGGTGGTACTATATTCTCATCATTTGCCTAACGTGTAAAAGTTATCGTTTCAGATTGACTGCCCTCTTGTTAGTAGGATTGTCATTAATTGGTCAGCGTGTCAATCTGGAAAGAAACATGTTTCCAGTAACTATGGCATCAACAGTCATCAATTGTCTGTAATATATCTATGTCTGCGGGCTTTTTTTCCAAAGAGCGAGAGAGAGAGAGACAGAGAGAGAAAGAGAGAGAGAGAAGGGGTGGGGTACAAGTTGAACGTCAGATCGTCATCGTCAGTCTCCCAACCAGAAGCTTCACAATGTCAATATCAATTTCAGGAATATTCAATGTTATCTATACGAATGAAATTTCTGTAAGTCGCTGAGTCGCTGCACCTGATTGATAAATTATTGAAATAATGCCGTACACTTACTCAGCCTTGTAAGTTTCAACATGAGAACGTTTTTTTTTGAAGAGAATAAGGAAGATATATCAACCAAGGACAAAGTACTCAATACATATTTCATATATGCTCTTTACGGGAACACTTTTATGAGAGCTATGCTTAAAGGAAGGCACTAAATGATAACAATTACTACCGCGAACTAAAATATCCGCCAAATTCAAAGAAGCAACACCATTCAAAAGGTTGAAGGTCAAAGTATTTAAATACATTGTTAAAATACTGTCTTTTTAGGACAGGACACTAGTGAATGACAAAATGACAAAATTATGTATCAATCATTAATTCGCGTACGCAAATGTCTAAAGTCAAGAATATGATCCAGATAATCAAAGGCAAGAGCTCCTTCGAGTTGCCGATGCAGTGGCTACCAGATGAAGCTTACGTAAATACTTCCACCACACTACTTGAAGTAAGCTTTCACTCGACTCACTTACAAAACTAGGGTGAGTTATGTGTTATTGTGTTATTTATGTGAGCAAAAGAACACAATCAGAGCGAGTGAGTTGGCTTGCTTTTACTCTGGTCTCGGCGATATTCCAGTTATCCGGCTGTAAACTATCGAGTCAGGACCAGACAATCCAGTGATCTACATCATGAGTGACACAAACCTTGAAACTAAGAACTGAGACAGGCTTAACTTTTACTATCATTTTCGACTATCATTTCGAAGTATTGGAAAACACAATTTTTTGGGCAAAGTAAGTGCCCATTCCAAATGATAGGTTCCCACTTGAAACGTGCACTGTGAAGTCAAAAGAGTGATATCTTAATCGTCACAGACACTGGTCTATCTGGCCCTGATTTGACTGGATGACCCTTGCTATAAAATGAATATCGCTTAGTGCAGCTTTTACTACACAAATTAAAATCTATATTATCCCAGTAAATATCTGTTATTTAACAGAGCACTGAACTTGGGTTCAAAACACAATTACCCAAGTTACCAGTCTGGGACATCTCTCTTTTCAGTTGTCTCACACGGCTTACATTCACACTGTAATCTGCACCAGTGTCTGGTGGACCGTTTCCATTCTGATGAAATAGTTGACAACGAGGTTCCGTTCTTGTGACCGGTTCTTCAGTGTCCACAGCAGCTGCTCTTGGTTACAGAAACTGCACTTTCTTGGGGAACAACTGCAATATACAAGAAAGAAAGCAGGTAACTGAAACGTGCAGTTTTAGGAATGTACAACCGATAAACAGGATGAATCTAATAACAGAGGCTGCTCACACAAGGAACGTACCTTCCTGAAAGTTCTTAAAAAGTGTTACTGGTTCATCTGGGCTACATCCGCCACACGCTCCACCGCAGAGAATGTCAATCTTCACGCCGCCTTCAGATGTTGTCACCGAGGGCGTGTGGGAGGCATAACCAAAGTGGGTCCACATTTGCTGAAACAATGCTAGTACACATAATTGCACTTGCAAAGCACGAATTGCATCGGCGGTGGTATTATCTTCCTTCCAATTTTAAAATTAGTATTTTTGTTGGAAATATGGGAATGATTTGATTCTATGAAATGAAATAGGAACTTGGAACCAAACCATTCCATGAATGATAGAACGCTTATTCCTGAGTCATGGTTCACAAATGGTATGTAATATTCGCACTTAAAATTATATAATACAAAGACCCGTGGCTCAACGTTCTTTTGGTCCTTTGTATCTCCCTTATATGCGTCTACGTCATGTATTTTGAAGTCCCGTTGCATGAGGCTTATTGCCTTCAGCATTACAATGATTTGGGCCTACAGGAACCTAACCATTCTGTCGACAGGACGATTCTACGACAACACTGCATGCTTCAGTGGCGCGATCGTTGCTCATGATTTCAAGCATTCAATTGTAAATCGAATATTAACAGCTGGAATATTGCGTTAATCTCATAGTCATCAATATATGACACAAACCTAGTAACATGATATTATGGAAATCAGAAAAGGCTATTTGTCAAAGTCAAAAGTTACCAAACCCTAATGCATTAATGCTGCGACTTCTGTAGTATAAAATATATTTTTCAAAGACAATTCTCGTTACTGCAATTACTTACTCGTTGTTTCGAGTATTTTCTCGTTATTTCAAATATTGTTTCGTTGCTTCCATTAATTTCTCGTCACCTCGAGAATTTTCTCGTTATTTCAAGTTTCTTTCAAAAACTTGAAATTTCGAGTATTTCCTCGTTATTTCAAGTATTTTTTCGTTCCTTCGATTAATTTCTCGTTGCTTCGAGTATTTTCTCGTCGTTTCAAGTTTCAGTCAAAAACTTGAAATTTCGAATATTTACTCGTTGCTCCGATTTCATTTTTCTTAATTTCTAAGCTTGATGAAGCTGGCATGTATATTTTAGGAGATCTGCGCCGAGCAAGATGACATTCTCATAGTCACACACAACCTGCACCCTACACTCTACGCCCTACATCCTACACCACCCGAGCTTCAGTGGTCATAAAGCAAACTTTCAGTTCAATAGAGAGGATGTGCATCCTTGCAACCACTGTATCTTCCCATAAAGAAGACCCCACAAAAGACAGACCGCATAAAACAACACACTTTAGGGTTGTTTGCATAAGGCTTTAATTAAGATGATAATAATAACATGGGTCCAGATACGTAATATGTAAACTATACTTTTTTTTTTAATTCATGTAATGAATTATGAGTTCTATATTAAGATCTACTGCATCAACGATACAAAATGAAGTGTTTGAGAACATTCTCAGCTTCTCAAACACCTCAGTTCTCGACTGCTTTTCACTCTAACTACCCGTAAACTAAGAAAGATGGAAATGTGTTGTTACTATACTCTGCAGTGACTGGTAGAAGAGCAAAACAGAATTTTTATTCAACATATGTCATATTTGGGATTTCACTGACTTTGTGTGCTGGCGATTAGGTGCATCACTCTGAGGGTGCGGGTTCGAATCCCGGATGGGACTCAACCAAAAAAGTACTAGAATTTGTCCTTTACTGAGGAAGTGAAATCCCAAATATGGCATATGTTGCATTTGATCACTTCCTAAATGGCATCGTGTGATCAGAATTTTTATTCTTTTCTCAAAAACACAAAAGGTGAAACATAGAACATACAAGTTTAAGTAAATATAATAAAAATATTTACATGATATCATTTGAAAAGGCACATTGTTTCATATATTTGGATAATTTGAGAGTGAGTGGTTGATAATCACATTTCATGAGAAAACGATAGAGATAGAAGGAGTCACACAGAACTATTTTGTTAAAAATGATATTCGTTGTTCGACAAGTGGTGGGCATATTAGTAAAACATGGAATTCATCACATATGGATTGACTACAAAGATTACAAAGTCGGCTTTCTTTCAAACCATTCAGACAGCGCCCTGTTTCCATTGGTAACCTATGATTTGTTGTCCTAAATTTTGTCAGTGAAATTCTACTTTGTAAGGTTAATTTAAGATGAGGTTCTGGAATAAGTGCATTTTCATACATTGTGAAATGAAATCCTTTTGATGATTGAGTATTGCTTGAATTCCAAGATTGAACAAACTGGTCTAACTCACTGTACTCACTATACTATGTACTGACCTCGGGTGAACTCATTATTGGAATAGGGGTGGAGAGTATGGATGATCTAATTAGTGTACTCATTGAGTTTATCTTACAGGAGGTCTGTCATTTGGGAGGGAATCGCAACTAAGAAATAACTATGAAATGATACCATATATTAGATAACGTTGAGGATTTGACTGAACTCAATTTGCTCAAAAAGCATACCATTTTGGTCTTAATGTCAGTACGAACTGGTATGCTTCCAGTGTCCACATACAACATCTAGCGAAGCAGTGTTCATGAAAATATTAAATGAATTGTGTTGTTTTAAGTGGTCTGTCTTTTGGGGTCGATACCGTCCGAAGCATATTTCCTAAACTATTAGTGATAACTTCATTAGACTTGGAACACGTATAAAGCATGATAGATAGGTTTGCCATTTGGGGTTTAAACCCAGATAGGAATCTTTTGCGGTTTCCACCCAAATGTGACTTAGGCTGTGGATATGAGGATGTCATGTTGTTCGGAGCAGATTTTCTTAAACTATACATGCTAGCTTCATCAAATTTGGCACACATATCAAGCATGATCTACAGATGTACCATCTGATGGTTATACTCAGATATGAATTTTATTTTTTGCTGTATCCATGGACACATGACTATGAGGATGTCATTTTGTTCGGAGCAGATCTCCTAAAATATACATGCCAGCTTCACCAAGCTTAGAAATTAAGAAAAATAAAATCGGAGCAACGAGTAAATATTCGAAATTTCAAGGTTTTGACTGAAACTTGAAGCAACGAGTAAATATTCGAAATTTCAAGTTTTTGACCGAAACTTAAAGCAACGAGGAAATATTCGAAATTTCAAGTTTATGACCGAAACTTAAAGCAACAAGGAAATACTCGAAATTTCAAGTTTTTGACTGGAAATTGAAGCAACGAGAAAATATTCGAATTTTCAAGTTTTGGAAAGAAACTTGAACTAACGACAAAATATTCGAAATTTCAAGTTTTTGACTGAAACTTGAAGCGACGAGAAAATTCTCGAGGTAACGAGAAATTAATCGAAGCAGCGAAAAAATATTTGAAATAACGAGAAAATACTCGAAAACATATTTTATGCTACCAAAGTGGCAGCATTAGGCTTTCGTAAAAAGTCACGTTTAACAGTTTTACTTTCACAAAAAGCTCTCTGTCTCTAGTATGATGGTCTACCTCCAGTTGTTGCTGATGTATAGCCCGTATTTTAAATAGTTTTGTCCAAATTGGGACATTAGTTTTAACTTTCCACACTAGTTTCAATTGTAAGTGTGATATTCTAGTTGTTTGACGACAGGTTTCTATGATATATACATATTTCATTTCCATATCAAACACGTTCTTGTCACGATATGGCTGAGTGACTTTTGTTTTATGCCGCAGTCTGCAATATTCCAGCCATATGGCGGCGGTTCGACATGGCTGAAATATTGCCGATATGAAGTTAAATATTAACTCACTCACTCACTGGACAGGTTTTATTAGCATTATTGGTCAGGTGTTTGAAGAAAAATATGACACAAAATAATGGTGATCCGTGGAAATCGGGGTTAGACTTGATTTACAGGAACTCATGGGTGTTGTGAGAAACAACTAATGGTATGAATGAGTGGGTGAGTTTAGTTTTACGCCGCTTTTAGCAATATCACGGTGGGGGAGACCAGCAAATGGGCTTCACACATTGTACCCATGTGAGGAATCGAACTCGGGTCTTCGGCGTGACGAGCGAACGCTTTAACCACTAGACTACCCCACCGCCCCCACTAATGGTATGACCACGTGAAGGGTCACTGACGTTTTTGACGATATCATCGTATCCCAATTTAACAGATCGATGTTAATGATGTAGGATCACGGGGTCGTCTGGTCAAGACTTCGATTATTTACAAACCATGGTCATATAGCTGGAATATTCCTGAGGGCGGAAAACCAACATTATGGTCAGTGTCTGAGACCTGGTTCCCCTTGCAGATACTAAACTTTAGACTTCATGTATTTTTATAAATCCTGCCACTTAAAATCAAAGGACAGTGTCTTCCATGTGGTTGTTCTTAACGTGGCTGCATACTTCAGTGGCAATAACTGTTTTTCTACTCATACTGAACTTTGGAAACTGTCAGCGAAGGGACTGGGGTTCTTTCTGTATGGCAAACACTTAAATTTTCTGAATACTTGCAAGTCATGTGTGATGTTGTGTGAGTTGTCAGAAGATTACCTGTGGACCAATCAGCATGCCTGTTCCCTTGGTGTTGACATGAAACGTTCCCTTTGGGCCGCAGCCAAGGTTTGCCTGAGAGTAGCAATCACTTGCTACTCCAAACGCTCCTGTTCCAGTAGCAAAGGTGTGGTCTGTTGTGTTCACCTTCATCACCTTGTAAGAAAACAGTTCCAATATGAAGTAAGCTTGCAATCGTAAACATTCACAAATTTATTAGGTAGGTATTAAACATGCTCAATTTTTAAACGTATTATTTATGTATATGTGTGTTTGTTTCTTTGTTAATCCTATGATTCCTGTGGCAAAACAACAGAGAAAAGGAGCAATACTTCCGTTGGGACACTGAACGAAGTTGTTGCAAATCTATACAATTAGCATACAAAGCTGTGTTGTTATACCCTTATTTGCACCATTGTAGTAGCATGTGCATACAATGCGTTGTAGTTGCATATCCATTGGTTTACATATTGTTGTGCATTAATGTATGAGTGATTGAGTGAGTTGAGTTTTACGTCACACTCAGCAATATTCCAGACATATCGCGACGGTCTATATATCGAGTCTGGACCAGACAATCCAGTGATCGACAGCACAAGCATCGATCTGCACAAGTGGGAACCAATGATATGTGTCAACCAAGTCAGCAAGCCTGACCACCCGATCCCGTTAGTCGCCTCTTACGACAAGCACGTGGCAAGCATGGGTTGCTGAAGACCTATTCTACCCCGGGACCTTCAAGGGTGATGGTGATATGAATATGTTACGACATCCTTTTGTGTACCTGTGATATTACACCTAAGTGTATGGACATGCTATTACACCAAATTATACAGTTGTATTAGTACAACTAACTGTATGAATATGCTACCATATCTGCGCAAGTGAGGTGGATGAGAAGATATCTTTATACACCAAAGTGACAGTATCCGAAGCCTGGGTGATGACACGACTAACCAGCCAGAACAAACAACGGATGAACACTTAAGACATTAGTACAATATTCAATGAATTCTGTAGGATAAGACGAATCGTCACAAGTCGCTGGCATGGTTGTAGAAAAGTATGGACAGAGCGTGCCTGTAACAGTACCTTTATATCAACTCTGATTTTGCTGAAGTTTGTTGCAGCGTGACCAGCAATATTTGTCTCGGTACCACTACAGAGCAAATCTTGTACATTTGGGTACTCCCCTGAGTTGGTAACAGTCAAACTGACGTATTCCCTGGGAGACTCTGAAGCCATGTCATGACAGTAGATCTTGGTGGGGCAACCCAGAAATGTTGTGGCACTTGGGTAGATCCAGTACTCGCCATCGGTAGCCGTTGGGTTAATTTCCTTTACTTCAGAGCAGGATCGTGGGACAGTAAGTTGTCCTGAAAATATATCTCTAATGTCAAATCTCCAAAAAAGCTAGAATACCGCCTTCGATGTCTGTATACATACATTTACATGTATATTCACGTAGACAAATCTATTTCAACTGCATGGTCTAATTCAGGAAGGCCATCGTCCAAAAAATTCTAAAAACAAAAACTACATAGTCAGGTTATATGAGACTTTATTATATATTTTGCATTCTTAATCTTTATCACTATCGCAGCGTACATTGTCCTGTTAGCCACGTGCATCCTGTTCCTCTTTGTCACTTCCATTAGCCAGTGTATATGATATTTATGCCTTTATTGGTCATCCCTTTTGGCTGGCTTTGGCTGTGTCTGTCATCACTGTACAAGTAAGCGTTATTTTTTCTGCATCATATATATATTTATTACTCGCCCGTTGAAGATACTGCAGCGTAATATTTTCACTTCACTATTACACTAGTGTAATACCGCTTGACCTATAACGTCAAAATGGTTCAAAGTTGTGACGACACAATGCTAATGTTGATGTCGCGATTTTACTAGACCTTGTTTTACTTGAAAGCTGAGTGTCCTCACACTATAGGCAATTTCGCCGCAGTTTCTGTCAATTTATGTTGGCGAGTAATAAACAGAATACTAAACTCGCTTCCGTGAAATACCATTTTCATTAAACTCGTTAAAGATTTAGTATCAAACTCGCTTTCGCTCGTTTGATACCAAATCATTAACCCGTTTAATAAAAATTGTATTACACGGAAGGTCGTTTAGTATCCTCTACATATATATTGTCAAAAACGTGGCGTCCGGTATTCCGACTGTCTGTTTAGGGGCGACCGCGAGCAGGATTATGCTGCTCGTAGGCAACGTGAGGGAACGTAGGCAACGTGAGGCAACGTGAGCTGGAACTCCGCCCACCCTCAGCATTAATGTCCCGGGGTAGAATACGCCTTTGATAACCCATGATTGCCATAAAAGGCGACTATGCTTGTCGTAAGAGGCGACTAACGGGATCGGGTGGACAGGCTCGATGACTTGGTTGACACATGTCATCGGTTCCCAATTGCCTAGATCGATGCTCATGTTGTTGATCACTGGATTGTCTGGTGCAGATTCGATCATTTACAGATCGCCGCCACATAGCTGGAATATTGCTGAGTGCGGCGCAAAACAAAACTCACCCATGTCTTGTCGACAAAACTACCAGTTCATTTGGACGATCTTTGTTAGAATTATGTGCTGTTTTGAATATGCATATCATGAATGGGAAATGCGGAGCAGACAAAAATACTGAAGATTTTACATTTATCGGGACAATTGGGGGCCAGCGTAATTTATTTTTTTTATTTATTTTTTTTTTGTCTGTTCTCGTCTAGTGCTGACTTCAATATACAGTCTCGCTCACAGAGCACACGCACCTCCCAGTCACGATGAAATTAATTACATCACACAAGCAGGAATATGAGTAAGAAGAGATGATTCGAAACAAAGTTATATGATTGTTTGGAGTGAGTTTAGACAAAAAATGTTCTCAGGTAGTGTGCATGACTTACTCGATGAATGTTTAAACACAGCCTTAAGTGATATCAACCAGAGTATAGCACATACTGTAGATGATTTGTGGTCAGCTACAACGGGTGTGAAACGAAAACTGACACAGAGATATTTTAGTAAGAACAGCCCATGGTTTGAGAGTGAATGTAGGTGTTTAAAAGCTGAGCGTTGCCGGAAATTAAATCAGTTCAGAATTTTTAAAGACAAACAGGGCTTAGATGAGTGTCATTTTGTTAGAAACTTGTATAACGCCAAGTGTAGGCAGAGAGGAATAGGGTACTATACACAAAAACAGATAAATCTAGAAAAATATATCAATTCTAAAACGTTTTGGTCAATCCTTCAAGGCTTGAATGGTAAACAGTCTACTAAATATGACATCAGTACACGTGAGTGGTTCAAACATTTGAAGCAATTGTTTACGTCAACTAGCAATGATGTAACGGAGGATGTAAGCGCCGGCAACGAGAGCACTAATCTACACACAAGCACACCAATTAATTGACCTACTGACTAATAACGATTTGGAGATTCACCTATTATCAGCCAAGAAAATAGAAATAGTATGAGACACTTATGGGTAAATAATGCCTTCAGCAACCTATGCATGCCATAAAAGGTGACTGTGCTTGTCGTAAGAGGTGACTAACGGGATCGGGTAATCAGTCTCACTGACATGGTTGGTACATGTCATCGGTTCCCACTTGCGCAGATCGATGCTTGTTCTGTTGATCACTGGATTGTCTGGCAACACTCGATTATTTACAGACCGCCGCCATATAGCTGGAATGTTGCTGAGTGCGGCGTAAAACTAAACTCACTCACACTCACTTAATACTTGGCACGATACATTTGTTGAATGAGACCTTCGGCGACTAATTATGATGGATCCTTGGTTACCACAACTACCGAGGTTAATCAATTGTTAAACATGTCTTTAGAATTCGATTCAAAGACACCAAGTACAAATATCGAATGAGTTGAAAAGTTCGAACAAATTTCGATGCACATTCGAACAAACCTTTACCTTTCCTATAGAAAACGTTGGTAGATGCCCCCAAAGACTGCACTGGAATCTTCCAACACGTACTGGATATGCACATGTTGTCAGCGGAGCTGTAGATAAACCACTGAAATGTGGGCTTGCTTGCAAAATATGTGGCACATTCAAATCTGCTAACTCCAGTCTTGTATTCAAGATGCGCGGCATGGGCTGAACCGACGTCAGCAACAAAACCCTGATTTTCATAGCACGTTCGTCTACCCCCAGAACCAGCACCCGCACCTGTGACGGTTGATCGTAGCAGAAGGAGACCCACGTATAGACAACGGACATCTGCGTGAGCCATCACTAGCAGTCTTGAAGGTCTGCTGGGATGTTTCGGTACTGAAAAATTGAAGTTCGAGAAGCAGTTTTTCTCGCAATACATTCCATATCATTGTCTTTTTTACACAGTTTCTCAGGGTTAAACAATAAAACCAGACAAATTTGCTAAGTATAAAACCGCAGAACGTACCAACCTTTCCTGTTTCCAACTTTGACTTTAACCAAGGGAGTTTCTGTAAAACATTTCGAAGCAAATCATCAGATATTCATAAACTAGCGTACTCCAAGTGATTAGAGTGAATTAATATTACCACAAAGGAAGAATGGCCTAATGAACTGGGTTTCCTGGTACCAGTAACCGGTTTTCACATCCAATAACGCCTTGTCTACTAGCCTCAAGCTCTAACAGCGGTTGATTCTTTGTCAATAATAATAATCAGTAATGCTGAAAACAAAAACAAATTCGTATGCAAATTATATTTTCCAGTTTTTGTGTACTTGGTATGCTCCTAGAAACCGTTATGACCTCTGCTCACACACCCAGGTCATTAACTACGTTTCATAGCTCCATGTCTGGAAATACTTGAATAGTTGCTTTCACTTCGCTTAACGCTAAGGTACTTATTGGCTCATTATACATCAATCAGCAACGTGGGAACGTGCCTTAAGTGAGGTTTTCCTCTGAATTAATTATGTTTTGACACACCTGTGGTTGTATCAATAACTTCATGTCGCTAAAACTCTGAGGTTGTCATATAATCAAAATATCCCAACATCAATGGTGAAAACACATTTATTGGGAAAAAAAGTATTGGTGTATTTAATGGTGATGATTCAAGTGAACCGGAACGGAGCTGATCTTCGCTTTCGTGATGTTCCCATTTCCATAAATATTTTATAAATATTTATCAGTTGATGGCGATCTATAGCGTTTTAATACTGTATTGTCTTTCATAGTTAGGACATTATAGATTTTCATACTAGTTTTACCATTGCATCTGTGATATTCTAGTTAATTATACTGTCCTTCGCTGACTTTATACATCACTTGTTTTAGTAACGATGTGACTTGAAATTTTAACTCACTCACTCACTCTAGGATATTTATCATTGAAATCTTAAGTGAATGAAATACCTGTACCAAATGTCAATCAATATGACACCAACGTGTGACCTTGTGCCACAATCTGTAATATAAGTGTTGTTGAAGGCTCATGCACTGCTCAGGTCCTACTCTTGTGACAAAGCTGAAATACCCTTTCCCTGGAAAAAAGCTGGCGAAATCAGAAATAGTGTCTCGTTTTTGTTGTTTTCTTCTGTTGCTTTCTTGTCTCTCAGCAAAATGTAGTTTTCTAGCACTATAATCTCCAATAAAACATTCATCAGTAATTACTGCCGCGAACCGAATTAATTAACTTATCAAGTGGAGAGGAACATATATAGTTATAAAAATAAGTACAATGCAGAAATATTGATTTTATCCAGTTAATTCATCTACACGACGTTATTCATTCGGAGAGATATACATTCAAATTCAAAACATGAAGATGAAATCAATTGATCTAGAAATTACAAACTCGGAATGGAAATGCATTAATTCTCATTTATCGATGCGGCACAAGTGAAATTGTCCTCCAACCATTGCCGCCTGAAACTCCTTTGGAATATCAGAACTGCCTCCAGAAATGCCAGAAACCTACGAACGTATGTTCAGATAGCATTTCGTTGAACATATGTCTAAAAACACCATACTCGTGTTCTTTGGAGTCACCAAAGTGCTTTATCTGTATGACTCCTAGCATCATTTTATTCACCATCAAACAAATATTGGTCTTAGCAACCCATGCTTGTCGTAAGAGGTGACTAACGGGATCAGGCTAGCTATTCTCGAAACGTTCGTAGCCCTACGAACTTCTGAAGCCCATACTTAACACATTGGCTACGATCAAAGTTAAGAATGCTTAGGTAGTTTCGAGAACAAGGGCCCTGGTGATCATGCTCGCTAACTTCGTTGGCACATGTCATCGTCCCATATCCCAATGCCGTTGGTCTGTGCTCGTGATGGTTTTGTCTGACCCAGAATGGATTATTCACATAACATGGTTCAAAGCGGCGTTAACCAACAAACAAAACTCAATGCCTTCTCCACTTCATAACTTCAGTCACACCTCGCTCTTCTCTAAATAATGAAAGAAGAATGATGCAAATATCCCTCTTCTCCTGTTCGACAACAACCTACTGAACTGAATTAGGAGAATATAATTCGTGTGCTCAGTATTCTCTTGTGAGTGTTGTTATTATTGTAAAGAAAAGAAACTGTAGTATTACAAAAGTATTATATAGAAGGTATTCGTTAATACCAATACATTTAAGGGAATGTAATTTTGCATCTATAATTCTCCAGCTCGTCGCCATTTGATGAGTTTAAAGTGTAAAGATGTAACTATGGTTACTGTTGCTCCAAAGTGTTACTATATTGTAAACCCGTAATGGAGGTGAATACGAGATTACATATATTACATATAAATAAAGTCCCACCATATGAGATCTGTTTATATTACACAAATGAAAGTAACTACAGCTGTTGGTTGCGCTGAAGCCTCGGAGACAGTTACAAATCGTGATGTCATCACTGTGCGGAAGGGAGCGGCATATTAGATTAGATCATTCAGGCAGCATGAAGATTAACACAGTAGGCTGTGCATCGAGACAAATAGAGTATTCTGTGCGTCGAGATACAAGAACCACACACCTGTATCTACATCACCCTGAAACGGGTCCATTGAGGCCTAATGGCGTCATCCGTTTATCAACTGGCAACAGAGACATAATATATAATGTGTTCATTTGGAATCGGAGAAAGTGAAACAATTAATCGATGCGAAGAAAATTTAGTCACTTATGATAACTGTATTCTTTTTTCTATGAAAGTACAAGATGAATGAATTTTATGTAGAAAAGGTCCAAGAAAAGGTTCCCAAATCGGCACCTCAGGACTTTATCGCAACACCCGAGTTGGTGAGGTAGTTGCTAAAATGTCCGTTCGTCACGCCGTAGGGGTTGGATTCCCCACACGAGTGCAATGTGTGAAGTCCATATCTGGGGTCCCCCGTGATGATATTGCTGGAATATTGCTGAAAGTTTAACCTCACTCACTCACTAACGCAACGCCCACTTATATGGTGGTGATCTGTAAATAATCGATCTAGTCCAATAAGGCGTTGTTATGATGGCCATTGGTCAAATCAATTGCATTTGCTAATTACCAGTGCTAACTCGGATCCTCACGAGAGTGACGAACACAGTATGAAACATCCTGTTTGGCAATGGATCCTGCAGGGAAATGATAAATATACTTGCATCCATAAGTGTGACAATCCGCCCACCACGATATGATCGCCACCTAATATTTCCACGGTTGCACCAAGACAACTAAGCAAAAACCAATCTGTTTCTAATTTTCGAATTTGTATTTGCTAATATGAATGTATATGTAAAACATTTCAGTTATTTATATGTTTGCATTTGAGTGAGTTTGTGAGTTTACATTTATCGTCACATCGGCAATATTTCAGCCACACGAGAACAATCAACTATCATCAATAAATTCATAAATTTAAAGAACAGTAAAAAATACTATAGTATCACTGAGATGGTAAAACTAGCAGGTAATCATGGAACGATATAATACGAGAGAGCAATGCAAAAATAAAAATGGGTGACAGATCACCAGCAGCCAAAGGTTGACCACCACGCTTGGGACCATGGGGGGCTTACATTACTTTTGCTTCCTGCATGGATCCTAGTTGGATTTACCAAATCTAGTAAGCTAAATTTAACTTTGAACGTTTTGGGTCGATGTTTGTATTTGAGATGCATTTAGCGTTTAGGTAGCAGAACATTAGTTAAACACTATGCGTAACAGCTCCAATCGTAAGTTCGACACGTCAAACATCGACTCACCAACATATGCCATATTTGGGATTTCACTTTCTTAGTAAAGTACAAATTCTGGTATGTTGGGGTTTGAGTCCCATCCGGAATTCGAACCCGCACCCTCAGAGTGAGGCACCTAATCGCCAGCACACAAAGTCAGCCGCCTAACCCGCTCAGCCACCGCTACTTCTACAAAATTGAAAGTCGGACAACTGGTAGTCTAGATTGCGACAACCTGAAGACTGACTAGTAGGCTCACATCATTCACTTCACTCACAATACAGTAGAACACGGATATAACGAACTCCAAGGGACCAAGGGATTTAGTTCGCTATATCCGTTGATCGTTTTTCACGTTTGACCGCCATATTGGCTTATAGAGATGAAGAGACACGTGTATATATACATGAGCTACATATTTTTATTCTTAATAATGGAACTGAGTGTTGATTTCGGAATGCCAAAGTCGAGAGCGATGTTTGTCTGCGATCTTACTCCTGATTCTACAGCCTGGATTATCTGAAGCTTTGTGTCAAAGGTGATAGCTTTACGTTTGCCTGCCATAGCGACGAGAGCGAATTGAAGATCTGTGTATCAGTCAAGCTTTTAAACACGATGTGTTTCTTTTGTTAATTAATTAATGACTATCAAACAATGTTGATTCACCGCCAACGAGTTGACACTAAGCTGACACTGAGTGAGTTCGCTACTCACGTCGTTAATTGGGCTTGGGGTCAGGAAATCAGTTCGCTATAACCGTTAATTCGCTACTCACGAGTTCGTTATTCACGTATAATTTTAATGATATTATAAAGGGACCATTGACGGGACTTTTAAATTTGTTCGCTGTATCCGTTTGTTCGCTATATCCGTTTGTTCGCTATATCCGTGTTCGCTATATCCATGTTCTACTGTATTTGACATGTGTGAAGCCCATTTCTGGTTTGCCTGCCGTGATATTGTTGCAACATTGCTAAAAGCGGCGTAAAACCATGCTCTCACTCACTCACTCCTCGCATTCCCGACAGCGTTATCTCATGAAACATATTTCACCATGTGCAGGGTCTGATGTAAGTCGGTGATATCACAGTTAAACCTCTTCATGTCAGGGAGGTAGCCTAGCGGGTAAAGTGTTTTAGCAATTACACATACTGCCACAAAGTAAAATGTTTTCAGAAAACATTCGCCAAAACACATTCTGTGGTCGTGCTGCATGGCATAAATCCGTGATTGAGTGAATTTCGTGCTCTCATTTAAAAAATCCGAAAACAGCACAGATGAACTTTGCTGAAAATACACGTGCACAATTGTTTCATAAATACAGGTGTGGAACAGAGCAGCCATGCCAAAAAGAACATCACAGAAATGGCGAACGCGACAGAACCATTGGTATGGCAGAAATGGAGGCCTCACAACGTCACATCGCAAGAGTCTTCAGTTGTAGCCAAGCAACCATCTGTTGAAACCAACAGACAGAACAGCCACAAGACACGTCAAGGAACGGGTAGGCCAAGGGTTAACACGCCAGCTGAAGACCGCTACATCCGACATCAGCAGACGCCGTGTGGGTAGCATCAGAGTTCACTTCCCTTTGGCCTTGACCCGTCAACACTGTTAACGCAGGTTACAATGTACTCGAACTGCACGTCGGTGGCAGTGAGGTGATTGGGGGAAAGTTCTGTTCACGAACGAGAGTCGATTCAACATGTTCCGAAATGATGGGCGTGTTCGTGTTTTAGAGACGTAGTGATGAGCGACTGGCGCCAAACTGTGCCCAAGAGGTACAGTAATCTCCATCATGATGTATACGGCGTAGAGTTCTCCGCCAATGAAATGGCTTTACTATTAACATTTCACATTTCTGCAACTCTGCATTTTCCGTGAGCAAAACAGAACCATTACCAGACCTTGTCATTTGTTAAAGCTATTACAAATAGTATAGTATTGAGAAAACACCCCCAGAAACAAACACGGGCGAAAAACAACGTGCAGCACGGAAACAAATGACGACTCGATTTAACTGCCCCCCACAATCAACCATGGTCCCGTTTTAGAGAGCTCTCGTAAGCCTGGGATCTCGTAAGTTTTCTTGTAGCGTTGGTACTCCCTGTTACAGTATAGGGACACAATGCTACGAGAAAGGTTACGAGATCTTCGTGAGTGAGTGAGTGAGTGTATGGTTTTACGCCACTTTTAACAATATCACTGAGGCGAACAACAGAAATGAGCATCCGAATGGGGAATCGATTTCGGGCTTTCGGCGTGACGAGCGAACGCTTTAACCACTGGACTACCCCATTTTATCTGAAGTCCAAAAAAAGAGGAATTGTCATTAAACCTTTTAATGAAAAAGGAATGACAGCAATCCCTCTGTGTACGTATTTCAACGACTGTAACGAGGTATATTCTGCGATAGAGGATGTAGTGATGTAAACGTTCAAACACACTGACGGACAAGTTTCGAGTCCAAATACGGTTGAAGTATGGTTAAGCGCATTCCATGTGTTCCCAGTCGTGATGTTGTTAAAACCCAGGTTAGAAGTGGTCTTTGAACAGTACCCCATACTTGTTTTAAAAGGCGACTAATGGGGTCGGGTGGTCAGACTCGCTGGCTTGGTTGGCACATATCATCGTATCCAAATTGTGTAGATCGATGCTCATGCTTTTGATCCCTGGATTGTGTTGTCCAGACTCAGTTGTTTACACATAGCTATATTTTGCTGACTGCTACGTTAAACAACAGCAAAACTAAACCAAACCAAAGATATTGTTAAAAGCGAGCACACTCGTTCATTTATATAAAGAATGACCACACTTCGGCTGAACGCAGTCTTAATTCCAGGTTAATCAATTTATACATAATATGTTGCCATAAAGGGGTAGTGAGTGCGATTGGGTTTACGCCGCTTTTAGCAATATTCCAGCAACATCACGGCGGGGGACCCCAGAAATGGGCTTCGCACATTATGCCCATGTAGACAATCGACACCGGATCTACGAGCGAACGCTTTAACCTCAAGACTGAGGCGCTCTGGCGTGAAGAGGGTTAGCTGTGATATCACCGATTTACATCAAACCCTGCACATGGTGAAATATGTTTCAGGAGATAATGCTGACAGGAATGCGACGTCGTTTCCCGTCTACACTTCTAGGCCAGCGAGCATTGTTCCGGTCCCATACAAGCCTTCTATGAGTGACTCGAGACAGTCAGTGTCCCTAGACCAGCTAAGGTAAGGTCTTAATGTCATCTTGTATAATTATTTTATTTGACCATTACGGTGCGTTATTTGAACAAACTGAACCACTCGTTGTAAGCACGTTTTAATGTAGCTTTTAACAAACGTTAACAGAAATATCGGAATCTCTCCAATACGTACCGATGTAGAGAAGCAAACGCGGAATTCTTCCTTGACTGGCGAACACTTTCACCGCTGCGCTACCCCACTAAGTACTGAAAATAAGAAATCGTTCTAAGCTGTGAATAGAGGTAAAGAAACGTAAAAAGACATTGCTCGGATAGGAGCTAGCGTGAACCAGCTTATGGTGAATCAACTTAATGCGGGATGCCTAAACTATGAAGGTGATGTTAGGTGAGAAATTATTGCACATTTACGTTATATAGAGCACTCACGTACGTTTGTGCATGTATGTGCGAGCGCCCTTGTGTATGTCAACCAGATAGGTGCCAGATAACCACTGAACAACTTTATAGCTACTTTATAGCTACTTTATAGCACCGAGGCGACTTGTCCACGACTTGCCCACTGCATACTGACCGATGTTATTCTTTGCTTTACTAGTTTCTGTGTTTATGTCAATTAAAATTAAGTTGGGTGTGTTTAGGTTTAATACTGATTTTAATACTGGCAGAACCTCAGCACAATCGCGAGCATGGCTGAAGGGATGGTGTATGTCCAGCTGGGGTCCATACAGGTAGCGACATTACTGAAATCCCCCATGAACCCAGCTGTGGTGATCTACTTTCATTTGCTGGCGATCTATAAAATGGCATCTCTGTTGTCGGATTTGAAGTTATTTCCTAACATTCTACACAGAGCACGGATCATATGTCTGTAAAATCTATGTACAAACGTCAGGAGCCTTGAGTTCCAATACAAAACGTTCGAGGCGCTACGACACTCACATGCTTAGAATGAACTAGAGAGGTCGTAAACGTTAAGAACGTTTTGTGGATCGGGTCCAAGGTGACTGGTTTAAGATTGTTTCTGTTTTCATAAATAAAAGTACTGTACAGAATACCATGACATGGCAGGAGTAGATTCCTGAGACGTCCGGCAACAAAGAAAAGGCAACTTTATCTCATTATTTTGAGCTAGTGGCGGGGAATACCGGAACGCTTGACTCGCCAGACTGTCTCACCAGGGCCCCGTTCAGGAAGGCGATCTTAGTTTTACGACTATCGTAAGTGTGTAACGACTAAGACCGTTTTGTGGAACGAGATCCATTCATCCGACGTATCAAATACTCATTTTAGCAACATATTAATGAATGTTTTTAATGTTTATGCTGACACCCCAGGATCCCGATCATCGAAACATTCGTAGCGTTACCACAATCACAAGTCTATGATAATCTATTACAGGTCGTAATTTCGTAACGTTACGACTTCATAAGTCTATGATAAACTACAGTGTTACGACAGGTCGTAATGCTACCAACGCTTTCTTGATGGAGGCGATCATTACATTGTGGACATTCCTATACTTAAATATAGATTTATGGCATTCGCAGCACTACGAGCGGGAAACAACGAGTTTATAGAGTTTATGGATCTATGATATTAAACGCAAGAGAAATGGGATTATCATAAAATACGCCGAATGATCGAAGGCAATCATATGTGAATCACGTTTTATTTTCTATTCAGATATGAATTTTTCATCGTCTAGTGGATCTTCAACAGATCCACCGTTGACTGCTCTTCAGACAACTGCTCTCCTGTCTAGTACTCTAACATCAACAGGTCTACAGACCACTGCTCTTCTGCCAACCGTTCTACCGTCTACTAATGTGACAGCAAATGGCGTTTCCCCTTCGGACACAACAATATTCCTTTTACAGAAGAAATACGTTGACCTTCTCAACGAGGACACAGCTCTGAAGCTTGTTGTTCCAATCATTTTTGTCGCCATCATGATGCTTATCGGCGTCCTTGGCAACGTCCTTGTCATCTACATATACGGCTGTCGATGGCACCGCGCCACAACCAAGATCTTTGTTACGACTCTTGCCGTCCTTGACCTTGTCAACTGTATCATCACCATGCCAACGGAAATAGTTATCCTACGGAACTTCTATTACCTTGATATGCCTGTATATTGCCAGCTTTCCCGTTTCTCCACATTCTGGATGAATAACAATTCAGCCATTGTTCTCCTCATCATTTCCATTGATCGTTTCATCAAAATTTGTAAGCCAAACAAGAACTCCTTTTCATACAATGGCTCAAAGATGGCGTGTGGAGTTGCAGTGCTCATTGGACTAGCGGTATCGTGGCCAGCCTTGGTAATCTATGGCAAACAGATTGTTTTCTTTCCAACGAAACGCGGTTACATGAAATTTGTACTGTGTCATGTTGATGACTCTGTGAAGGACAAGTGGTATGCAGAGGGCTATTACATATACCTCTGGATTGGCTTCATCGCCACAGCAATGGTAATGATAGTGCTATACACACTCATTGGGGTACGGATCTGGATGAGGAAAGTAAGGATGGACAAGAGAACAGAGTCTGTGAGAACCACGTCGTTCCAATTCAGCACTGCTGAAGGCCGCAAGATCTATAAAGGATCCATGGAGAAGAGATCTGAGAATGCACCCAAAAGAGCTTCAGAGGATTCCAGTGGTGAAGAAATGGCAGATGACGTTTTCAGGAGCAATGACAGTTCCAGCGATACCGTACCACAACAGCGCAGGAATCGGCTTGCAACGCTTGCTTCTATAAAGTTCACTAAACATGGGATTCAAGCTGGAAGGGCAACTCTGATGTTGGCGATCATAACAGCGGTGTACGTTATTAGCTTTTTACCGTTCCTGGTAATCACAATGATTCGGACAGTCATAGGAGACACCTGGTATCCGAATCTCTCCGATGGACAGAAGGTCGCAGTCAACTTGTTTCTCAGATCCTACCTAGTCAGCAACACTGCAAACCCCATCATCTACGGCTTCTGCAACATCCAGTTCCGACGGGAGTGTGTTCTTCTCTGCAAAAGGATGGCATGTCGCAAAAAGTGAGGCATCCTTGATGCATGGTGAGGTTTTCTTAAGAGCAGCGACCTCAGTAAGGGAGTAAGTGGGATTACTTTAACACCGTTTGAAAAGACTTCAAACATATATTACAGGGGCTTAATTAATGTGTGTAAAGTTCAGTTTGTTTGGCATAAACGCCAACCAAAGGCCTCCCGTTTGAACCTCTAAATTCGTTTGCTGCTTAAAGCGATACTGCCTGGTGCTGTCGTTAAATGTTCCCTTTAGCTAAGTACATGTGTATATGTGATCAAACTTAATATGATGAGGTACACATTTTACATTAGTTAAAAACAAGCCAATTTAAAAACCTTTGTAGACTCTCAGTTACAGTGGTAAATACTGATGGCACTTCGGTACAATGAAGTGAGTGAGGCTGGTTTTACTCCGATTTTAGAAATATTAAATATCACGGTTAGAACACCTGAAACACGCTCCACATAGTTTACCCATTTGGGGAATCGAACCCGGATCTTTGGCGTGACGAGCGAACGCTTTAACCAGGCTATCCCAGCGCCCCACCTCGTTTAACAGCTGAATATAGGAAGTAAGTGCGTCGTAAAGGTATGTTTTTGTCAAACTGAGGATCAAAAGGACGACCAAGCTCCTTAACATACTCATATCTGCAAACTACTTGTAATGTGCTCCAGTCGCTATAGAAACTGAGAAGGTAGGGTAGCCTAGTTAGGAAGCGAAGACCCGGGTTCGAGTCCCCACGTATGTGAAGAGCATTTCAGGTGGCCCCGACATGATACAGATGGAACATTGCTAAACGCGACGGAAAACCATACGCACTCACTCACTCACTCACTTGTTATAGAAACTGTGTTTCGTCTAACTCCACTTTCAGTTTTATGACGGCATATGAAGTAGATGTTGAAGTGAAGGATATACTAGAATATACTAGTTGGGATGCAAAGACCCGGGTTCGAGTTCCCACATATGTGAAGTGCATTTCAGGTGGTCCCCGACATGATACTAATGCAAAATTGCTAAATGCGACGGAAAACCATAATCACTCACTCACTCACTCACTCGTTATAACTCCACTTTCAGTTTTATGACGACATATGAAGTAGATGTTGAAGTGAAATGACCTCGGTTTAACACGTTTAGAACTTCCGGAAACCCGTGAGGACCGGTATGGTGGTGACCAGCATAGAAACAGGATTAGTAACAGGATCTTTAGTGCGCGTATGGGGCACCTCCTGTGTCACCTGTTGGCGAATGTGGTTCACCAATCAACACTGGTCGACAAGAACGAATCACTCCGGAAAATTAATCCGTTTCGTCTTGTAATGATAATTCAGAGCTTTTGGGTGGTAGCAGCAATATCGATCTACTCGGGACATACAGAAACAGATCAATTTACCAAAGCCCTTCAGTCATGAACACTCAATACGATCTACTTTGATTATAATTTAATTATGACACTTTTCTATCCAGTTCCGGTAAAATATACCATTTGTTGCGTTATTTATTTCATCTGATTTTTATTCAACACTCACATGCGATTCACTGGATGTGAAAAAGCTTACATATTCGCAAATCTAACGGATAAAACGGAATCTTATTATATATGATACTGGAAAATGATCACAAACGTTGTTGTTCATTTTTTCTTAATTATGATATGGATATATATATCGCATACATAAAGCGCTAATGGACATAACTTACGTCCTGTCGTAATTCTATCGTTCATTGTAAGCTTACGGCTATCGTAGCAATACGAACATTTTGTGAACCGGGACCTTGAAGGTTAGCAAATATGTTCAAAACTGTTTGGTATTTGGTTTGCAGAAGTCATCGAGATCACGGCAGTTACTCAAGTACATTCGTTGCATCTTGGACACCACCCAACGCCTAGATGACCGAGACGAGACCTGCGGAAGTAGCCACTTCTCTGATTATATCGTGACAAATACCGCTCTGTATAGTCTATCATTGTGGTGTCCATGTGGGAACAGCGGTGTACATGCGTAAACAAATGCGATGATATTAATCACATCATTGTCAGGGCTGCGAGTCTACACTTGAGGTCAATAGTACTTAAAATGTTGAAGGGAATGCATAGTTATTTGTGTTTCATAGTAAACAGCAAAAGAAACGCAACGTTTCTTGTCAAGTTTTTAAATTGCATATATTATACCTTTCCAAAACAGAAACAGAATTATTTTGCAAAAACCTTTGTAAAGTCATGGTTCATGCTGGCACTAAAAGTGTGCTTGTGGCTTTCACATTCCCTGCAACAGACCAAGTTTACATTGTCTCAAGACTTGCATCAAGTTTGGTTTGTAAATTAAGGACACACCCAACATGACACGTAGTGGACGAGGTACTGGGTAATTCTGACACCCGATGATCTGCTGTAACAAAAGACTGTCATTATGTTTGCCCTGAATTTTAATTCCGAAGTGAAATCATAAGCGAGTCTGAGTAAACTTAGTCTAAGTTACTCTCAGCTACTGAGTCTAACAAAACCTAGTATCGATTTGGTAAGCTGTGTTCTGATTGGTCAGTTTCACAGGACATGACCTCCTACTAGGTTTTGTTAGAGTCAGTAGTGGAGTGTAATGCAAAGTAGTGAGACTAAGTTCACTTAGACTGAATCAAAAGCATAAGTCATTTGTCCCTGTCTCTGTTGAAACTCAAACCTGTAGTGTGATTAATATTCTTACCCCTGCATGATTTGAGCGATCAGAAAAACTGGCTAGCTTCACCTTTCTCCTAGACTGTCATCTAACTGTTAAGAACGCAAAACTACCTGATGTATATAATATACTAATACAAGATTATTGTCATGTGATCTAAATCGTAAAACTTCATAATATTCATAGGTTGACACCTGAGTGTTTCATCAAAAGATATTAAAAAAAATATGCTTAAAAACTCTATTGGTGTGGGTGGGGGGTCGTCAATTTTGTACATGATATGAAAGGTAGTCACTTACTAAATTATGTCCCAAAACTGTGTCGGTGTGGGTTGTGAGGTCATTGATTTTGTACATGATATGAAGGGTGGTCACTTACTAAATTATGTCCCAAATCTGTGTCGTTGTGGGTTGTGGGGTCATTGATTTTGTACATGATATGAAGGGTGGTCACTTACTGTGTACAAATTTTGGTGGAGAGAAGGTAATGCACATTGTACACGCTCCTCTCTCACACGCATGCACGCGCACACACACACATTATGCACTTGATGACCCCTCTTCCTCCGCAGTACAAAATGGTTGGAATAAGCATGCATCAAGGGCCATAACTCTGTTAAACTGTAATCAATGACACCAATATATTTAACTCAGTTTTGTTGTTTGAAGCAAAATTTCATATTTCCAACCTGAATAGATTTTGAGACAATTTGTCACCATTTAGAAGTGGAGGGACATATGGATGGAAAGAGGAAATGAGTGACAGACACAGTAAGGGTTCAAATATCCCCAGCCCCACTTTGTAGTTTGGGATAAAAATCCCACCTTGATCACTATGATGTTGGCTGTGTTCAACACCACACTGCAATATACCATATTTAAGAATATTAATCCAGCACGGGTCAATCCAACCCAGTGATTAACATTATGTGCATCATTCTATACACATGGAATACAACACGTGCTAGGGAGTCCAACAACAACTGACCATGATGAAACTTCCTTTGGTTTATATGAGAAAATTAAATTATATCAAAGTATCCCATTATGTCTTTCAAGTCCAATGTGATGAGATCCGTGAAGGTCCCAGGGTAGAATAGGCCTTCAGCAACCCATGCTTGCCTTCAAAGGCGACTGTGCTTGTCATAAGAGGCAACTAACAGGATCGGGTGGTCTGGCTTGCTGACTTGGTTGACACATGTCACTGTTTCCAAATTGCCCAGATCGATGCTCATGTTGTTGAACACTGGGTTGTCTGGTCCAGACTCGATTATTTACAGACCGCCGCCACATAGCTGGAATATTGCTGGGTGCAGCGTAAAAATAAACTCACTTACCAACATGATGAATGGAATAATCAAACAGAAACTCACAAAAACAGAAGCATACAGACATTGTATTATATTTTCATTCTTGATAAATACACATCAGCCTCAAAGATATCATGAGGAGTTGACAGGCATGAATCAGATCTGACCTTTTACTCAGTAACAAAGTATAGTACGTCATAAGAAGCCTTTGAAGCAATATAAAAACACATTAAAGAACCTAACACAGAGGTGAACACTTGTGCTAACAGTACTGTGTACGCTTGATACTTATCTCCAGGGAGGCGAAAAAGAGAACGAGATAAGCAAATTGTTTAAATTGATGGGAATACTGGTATGAAGATGTTTATTTTCCAATAATAGTCATATAAGAATTATCAGACATGACAACAAATTTATCTTCTGCTATTCAAAAGGATTTGGGCAACCGACAGGATAAAAAATATACATATGAATAAACTAGTTAAAAAGGACTATTGTCTTAACATCAAGAAAAACCTGGCCATGTGTCACATCACAAAAATCCAACCCACACCCCTCAAACAATCTCCAAAATACTTAGAACCAGTTTGCTTGCTTATGTTTGTACTAAAGTTTTCATGCACTTCTATGTACATCAGTTCGTGCATCTAACACTTGTACATGCTCAAATGAACACTCAGTTACAATTACCATTTTCTCACTATTTTAATGTTGCCTATATATTTAGTGTTATGAGTCCAAAAGATGCAGCTATCAAAATAGACAAAGTCTCGTTACAATTCATATCATCAGGTATGACATTTAGATAAGCTAGGTAATGACTGAAAGCTTTCTGATTTCTTTAATTAGGCTCCCAAGAAGTGCCTTGTCTTTTCTCTGAGAAAGAACTTTACAAGGTTTGATGGTCTATAGAAACCATGACAAAATAGATGTCATCCACTGAGTAACATATTTCAATTGTTTTCACTGATACTATGATAAGGTTTCAGCAGGTGGGGCTGGAGCGGTCATCAGTTTTCATTTAAAAACAAATCACATTTTATCTTTAAAGAGAAGAGAGGCAAATCCCTTTCTTGCCAGGACAACAAACAGTGCAGATCTAAAGAGTTTAAGCTGAACTATACACAGTATCTGATAAACAGACTGTCTGTGAGCCTGTCTTAAACCATTGCTATTATACAAACATGCTGTCATGTCAGATATATAAGACATGTCCTCCCATTATGCAGACAGGTAGTTCGCAGACTCCTTAAAACAACATTTACCGTTCAATGAACAGATTAGCTACTACCTGTTACCTACCCATTATAATGGAGTAGTCCAAATAAAAACACAAGAAAAAAACTGGAGCTATACTGTTTACTTTGAATGGTGGCCAAAAACTGGTAATTTTCATAAACATTTGGGTTTAACCTTCATGTCTGATGGGAGTTATTACAAACATTGTCAAAAAGACACCTAAAATGATTTAAGTACTTCATACATTAATTATAAACCTCCTTCGAAATAATGCAACACCAGTATTTCTTGAAGACCGACTGAGGTACTCAACATCATTTTAATCCATCAGCAGTTCAAATGTTGTATGATATTCCCTTAGCCATTATAAACTGTAACTCTGTTGTATCATTTAAATCTTATATCCACGTGAAAGAAACATGTACACCCAAATAGTATTCACTGGAATAAGGAACTTAAATGTTTTGCTCACAGGTTTAAGAGGTATAAGATGCCACTTTTCTCAGTTAACTTCTGTTGCACATGTCCTATTATTGGGAGAGGACTTTTCTGAGATGGAAAATTTGTGCACATTCCTTTTCTTGAACAAATAAAATATATTTCAGTCAGTAAACACAATCAAACCTCTCAGCTCAGAGACAAACCTGTTTTCGTATTCAATAGTAATTGACAGTGAAAACAGGCTATCACTTGATTACATCCAAGTTCTGTTGACAAACAATCAAACTTCTCAGTAATGAACGTGTTACAGGCTCACCTGACTCTCATGACATATACAGTGAGCTGTTCCATTATACCTGCAGGTCTTACCCAAATTAACCTTCTAGTTCAGTGTCTGTCAAATGGGTGTCTGTCAAACAGGAGATAACCATATAAGATGGTATTTGACACATGTGTGTATCTGTAAACACTGTGTATACAGTGGAATACGAGGCAATTGCCGATTGCTGTATGGGGGTATAATGTTGTACAGATCTTGGAAAAGATGGGCATTGTGTTGGACATTGACCAATAGCCTGTCGTACAGACCCTGAAGTATATATATCCAAGAAAGCCCATGTAAGTCTAGAAAATGTGGCAAGTCTACATTTCCATAGCTTCAGCTTCTGAAAATAAAGAAAGTCTCAGAGCTCCATTTCATTATATTATTTTTTTCACTATGAATGTTTTTTCAGTAAAATATGTTCATTTCAGAGACTAGTTGTTATTCTAATTGACCAAGACCACTAGGACAAACTACAGTTACATCTTCTTGTATCGGTGGGAGCTAATGGATATTTCAATATCCGTCATCAGGTGATTGGCCCCCTTAAGTACAATGTTACACAATAAGCCAGATGACTCGTTTTCATCAGATGATCATAGAGTTTCCACTATTCTGACAAGGAATCAACAATGCGATATATACTTGAGCTTGTGCTTTGCTAAATAAACCACAACTTCTCCTAATCTATATTCACTCTTGTACTTTTCCTAATGCCCCCGAGTATGATTAAAAAACAAATGGCAATGACACATGAACAACACAATAAATAACAAACTGAAATATTGTAGCTGAAACAGTGTTATGAAGGAAGCATTGAAGTTTTAAGTTCTGACAGCTTGGAAACAGACACAGCTGTTCAAATTGCACATACTGTTAGTGAATGGTAATTTCACAATACATTTGTAAGGCGAATATCACAACCTGAACATAGGCAAATAACAGCCATATGATACCCCGGCTTCATGCAAGGAGCCAAGGTGTTGGCAGAGGAAAACAGAAATCTGTGGTGATGATCGTACACTGGATACATTCACACATGCCAACATTACAAGCCAACATTCCAATATTTGATGAAATTATTACAGTATTTTGAACACATACCAGCAATAAATATCCTATAAAACTGTTCAAAACACATTGTAACCTAATTCTTGCCGCAGTAACATATATAGAGTGGAGGTTGTCTAAACGGGAACTCATCAGAATTGAAGAAATAATCCTATTCAGACAGCACGCTGGATTGCAGAGCTGACACAGTTACCTATGACTATTACTGAACCAGTTTTGTTACTCTCATTGTTACTCATTGTGTCGCATGGTTCTCTCATATTTGTCAACACACTAATTACACGTACAAGTTTAGCCATGCTGAACTAAATTATCTTTGTTGTCAGCCATGCAGTTTGAACACAGAATTAATTAGTGACAATACTCATTCAGCTAACTCCTGGCCACACACAGGATTAGACAGTGCTGCTTACTATATAAACACATATTCGGGCACCCCATTTCTTGCTGGCATCCAGAACTGAGACCTACCAGATTTTTAGAACATTTAAATGATTATTATTGCACTAAACACAGACGGGACTGAGATTTTATGCCAGTGTTGAAAATTTGCTGGATTGGACAGCTGCCAGTTATGACAGCTTCCACTGTACATTACAATCACTTAATATTTTGATTGGAAATTTTATATGTGATGTTTGGTGACACAATCCAAAGCAAAACATTTAATTTCATCAAAGGTTTAATCAATCACACTAAACATGATTTCTGAATAATTTTTTGAGATTAGAGTTCCTGAGTTTAGACTTATACCATGTCAAATGCATGAAAGTACTTTACAGCAATTCTGATAATATTTAGGTTAAAGAGGGGGGGGGGGGGATAAAGGATTGATACAGTGGATTTTCTACCCACCATTCAGTGTTAATCCTGATCCACTGATATGTCTTAAGGCTCCTGCTTGATGGTAAGTTCAGATCTGGGTTGACAAATCTAAATTACAACCACTCATTTCTCACCTGGATACCTGACAAATCTTTCTGTTTATGGACACAAGCAAAGCCATTTTTTGTTTTGTTTTGTTATACAAGACCACACTCAGAAAGGTTCAAACTATATGACTTTGCCAGTAAACGATCATTTATCATCCAAAACTCGCTTGGGTGTGATCATATATTTCCTATTAAATATGTTTTGGAAGATTTTGTTCGATGCCCTGACAACACTATGATGTCATCTCTTGATGATGTCACAATGCTATGACATCGCTGCACTGCAAGTCTAATGGTAGTACAGTGTTCAGAGATTTTCCTTGAAAACTAATGAAGAATGTTTTTTGATGATAAATAGAATTTCACCCTCATGTCTACTGATATCAATTATATCAGTACTCGATAAGGGTAAAAATATTCTCCCCAAGCCTTGGATATTTGTAACTTTGTCACTTTCTGTTGATATAATTGATATCAGTTGACACTTGGGTGAGATTCTCTATGTCTTACATAATCCAGTGACTGATACTGTGAGCAATGCCACGTGAGGATGATAACATGCAGTAAATGTACCTTCACACCACATAGCTTGGGACCTATTCTATTTTACTAAGGGCTATTTGGTGCAAACTCATGTAACAACCTCGCCTCGTCATCGTCATACAAAAACAGGTTGCACCTGATGCTCAAAATAACATTTGATATCGTGCTTGAGTTTGGATCTTGACAACTTCAGCCATCATTATAATAAAATTTATTAAGGGTCTGACAAGATCTTATTTCCTTAATTAATAAAACTTCATGACATGACCAGTGAGTCATTGTATAATCACCTGAGTCACAGCTACAAGCACGATAATACCTGATAGACATCTTATTTCAACACTGATGGCATTGAGACAGTTGAATATGACACTCTCAGTATGATTGATCTATCACAATTATTATATACATTCCATGCAATCAATCACAAGGTCAACAAACACTGGTGACATGTACATGCATATCAACCTTAAGGTAGCATACAAATACTACAAGAAATATATCCTGCATACCACTAACAATGGATATGCAGGATATGTGTGAAGGCAAGTATATTATTCATTTTAAAATTTGAAAAACCTTAACTGTAACATCATATTTGTAAAGTTTGTTCTAAATCCCATTCCACATCACAATCCCACTTTTTAGTTATACCGTTTTGTATTTAATCAACTAGTTAACTTTTTGAAGCAACCCTTCACTTCATCTGCTTGCCACTGTAACATCACATCTCTTGTAAATAGGCAAATGCTGAATGCAGTCAAGAGAACTGCAGCCCTCTACCATAAAAATTAAAATCATGAAACTGAAATATTCTGACATTTATTGGAAGTTGGACTTGTCTGTATATGAATGGATATACTGGTCCCAAACCATGGTGACATATGGTCCATAATGAAGTGTTCAACACTGCAAAGTACAAAGTAAATACTGACTGCTTAGAAGAGCTGGGGCCGGATTCACCAAACTTCTTAGAATTTTCTTAGTTTTTATGCTTAAGTTTCTTAAGAATTCTTAGCTGAGAATTTATCTTAAGTAGCAATCCACTAAGCCACTAAGCATAAATCTTAGCTAAGAAATTTAGAAATTCTTAGAATTTTCTTAGCGGTAATCGCTTGGAATTATGGGATGCAAAGTTATGCTAAGAATTTTCTTAGATGACGTATTTGGAATTCCCCGTATCTATTAATAGCACACTTGAACTCTCCTCGCGTGGAGATTGAAAAGAAAATTTACGCAGACGACAATAACAATGTCAATGGACAAGAAAATTACAAGAAAGCCAAACTGGACGGCGGAGCAGACCTTGTTCTTAGCGCGCCTCGTGGAACAGAACAAGGCTGTGTTGCTCGGCCGATTTGGCCCGGGCGTGACATCATCCCGAAAAAAGGAGATCTGGACGGACATTACGAAGCAAATAAATGCCACCTTCACAGGTAAGTGACGATACTTTAAGATATTATCACCTTATGCCCGAAATTGTGAAGTATTTGCCTCCTACGATAATTCACTTATTAATGTATGTTTGTTTGTAATAATGTAAACGTTGAAATAATTGCAAGCTGAAAAAGTGGGATGGCCGATATGTGCTATTTTCGATCACCCATCTCAAAACATAATCGATTACCCATCTGAAAACTTAGACAAGTGGTAACAACATATTGTCTGTGCAGCTTATTATGATCATTTGAAGTAACAGTTGCATACGTGAAATGTTGTGCATTTTCATTTGTAAAAGCTTACAAGTATACGAAAACACACACATATGTAGTAAATACTAGTATGTTCATGGAACTAGCGAGTGGAGTATATATATATTTACAATATTAATTGTTGATCGTTTAATCTGGTTGCATGGTCAATTGTAAAATTTTTCATTACTGAAAATAACAAGAATAAATCAATGTTGATTTGATATGTTGATAATTATTAGTTTTATCTTGGAAGTACAGGTTGATATTCAGGTATTATCCAAGCAGGTAAGATATTTCTACTGTAGGATTTCATGAAAGAATCACACATAAAACATTCCATTTCAACAAAGTGTGAAAGACTCACACATGTATGAGTTTGTTGTCCAAATGTGAAAAACTCACACATTATCATTATATTTTACCCTGTGTCTGTAAGACTCACACATTATGATTTTATTTTACCCAGTGTGAAAGATTCACACAATGACACATTATGATTTTATTTCAAGCAGTGTGAAAGACTCACACATCATGATTTTATTTTAACCAGTGTGAAAGATTCACACATTATGATTTTATTTTAATCAGTGTGAAAGATTCACACATCATGATTTTATTTTAACCAGTGTGAAAGATTCACACATTATGACAAATTTGTTATGTTGTGTTTGCAAGATGTGTCTCATTAATTTATTTGATCAAACACTGACCCCTTTGAGTTATTGTTCCTCATCTTGACTCCCTTAAAGCTTTTGAATGGCAGTCCATTATATGGAGTTGGTTCAATTCCAACCGAAGGCATACACAGAGTCAGTGTTTATTTGTTCCTTAAGTTACTATTAACAGTGCTATGTTGAAATAGCACTAATTTTCTGTAATGTGACTAATTTTGGTTTGCTGAATTGGGCTCTTTTCATACACACCCTTACAATGAACCTGTGTTAATGCCATAACTGGGATTACAATAACTTTAGATCATGAAATTAATAAAGTAAATTTATTGCAAATGTATATATTTGATGTAATATTTTTTATTCAAAACATTTAATGGAATATATTTGTCCTTTTCCCAGGATGTGTTAGAACTAGCGAGGAGGTGGAGAAGAAGTGGCACAACACTCAGGCCAAGTCAAAATATGACATCGCAGCATACAAGAAAGGGGCTGCATCTACAGGTGAGAGTTCAAATGTAGATTTAGGATCTAAACTAACAGATTTTTGTCAATCTGTTGTTCATGAGAAGTGATTATTTTGAAGAAGAATAAAAAGAGTAATAATTACTGATTTTCATATTAATGATTGAATGATGTATGATTATCTGGGCAATGTCATATCACGTTTGTACTAATGTAACATCAATTACACCTTCTTAAAATAAAGTGCTATGGATAAATGACACTTGTAAGTGTGCAATATTAGGCTGTTTACAGGCAATTTCATTTTAAGTTGTACAAAACCCCAACAACATTAATACCACCCAAACTCATAGAAAATATGTTGAATAACACCTCCTCCTGAAAAATATGATTTTTGCACATGTTTGATTATTGATCAATGTATGGTGAACCATGTAGTGTCTGTACATTGTAGGTGGTGGACCATCGCCATTCCCACTGTTAAATGAAACAGCTGAGGTTGTGTGGGACATTCTGGGGAAGGACAATGTGTGCATATCAGGAATCCCTGAGTCAATGGATTCAACTTTACTCCAGATTCAGGATTCTGCTGAGTCAAGGTTTATCAAAATGTTATGCTTTATTGTTTGTCGTAATACCTACAATGAAATTAGGTTCATCACATTCTAAATATTCTTGCCATAGCATAAGGTCTCACGCAAAATCAAGGAAATCACTAAGAGTATTAATAACAAATTTCATTTTTAAAATAACTCCAGAAAAAAATGATATTTATCCATTGAGTTTCATTAACTTGTCATTTTTATAATTTACATAGTGTTTTATACATGAAACAATTCAAAAAGCGATGCCAGCTAAGTCTTACCACCTACATGAAAAGACCATTAGGCTTGACCTACTAAAAAATCAAATATGTGTATAAATAATTGCTGTTCAATTTTGACCAGATTACAAGTCAAGCTGATTATATTTCATTTTAATTTCAGTGATGCCATGACATTGTTAAACATACAGTCGCTGCCAGGTGTGGAGGGGTCTTTTCATGTTGTCGACAGTGTGGCAGATGTGGCAGATGTGGCATTTACTCCAAGTACACCTGTAGATGCTTCAGCGACTCCAGTCAGGCCTACAGAGAAAGTCTCTTCACGAAGTAGAGAAAGATTTGCTCCACCATCAAGACCATCCCATGTTCCATCTTGCAGTGAATGTGATGAGCTGCATCACAAAAAAATGAAATTGGAAATAGAAGTTCTGGAACTCAAAAAGAAAGTAATGGAACATAAACTAAGGAAAATTATGGAAGAGTAGCAGTTTTGAAGTTGTTTCATAGGGGTGTCACAATACGTATGTATAACAATGTTAAGGTCACAATATGATACATATTGCGATACAACAAATTCACGCCATAGTAAGGAAGTCTGCTAAAAGCAGGATGGAAATCTGAGACACTAATAATTTCTTGTGACAGTCATCATAGTTTTGCATATGTTTTCAGAAAACTTTCATTCAATCTGAAATAAAGTCACAAAATTCTAGCTACATCTATATATCGGAGCGGTCTAGAAAAATTTTACTACTAACATTTTGATGGAGATCCATATAGTGTAAAATTTGATTTGATGAAGTTGTAAAATAGGAATTGGTACAGTCAAGCAATTATCACTTTTTGAATTGTCAATAAAACTGTTCCGATGCATTTACTTATTGCGACACCCCTATTGTTTCATATTACATATATTATGGTACTCTCTTTGCTGCAATGATACCATGGTCTGAGGATCTGACTGCTCTGCCTTCTCAAGCCTTTAAATCCATCATGGCTTTTATAACCTGTACATACCAATAAGAGTAGGTTATTTGACTTGAGCCAATCTTTTCTACATATGTCAAGTAATGGTTAAAACTGTTGTTTGTTGTGGTTAAATATTGGGGCTGAGATGTGAATCGTAAAATCATTTACCAAATCTGAATAAAAACAGTACCATATGTAGAAGCTGACAAAAATATTTGTTACGTTATTGTTCTTGCAAATACTTTCTAAAAGTTGACAAATCTATGATATTAACTCTTCCTAATTACCGGTATACTTCATCTGATTTACTTATGTTACAGTTGCTGGATGAATCAGGACTCACGACTTGAGCATTTATAATCAAAAATATATTTTATGTGAATGTATATTTCAATTTTAATTCAAACTACCTGGATTATTAAGATTTTAATGGCTTCATGCCTGTCTTTAAGTAGATATTGATTGATAATCCCTCACATGTTGGGTACTCATCCCAACATAATGTCTACTTGTTCCAGTTGTGTACTTTACAAGTCACCCCTAAAAGTTGAAATGTATCTAAATAAGTATGATGTCATTTCTTTTAAGTGCATTTGAATTCATTTATGAAAATTCTCTCTATTAATGCATTCAGTTTAAACTAATTCTTATAGTTTTAAGTGATATTTAAATTACAGTGATATTAATTTGCTACTAAATCTGTTACTGTCATGTTGGTGACAATGTCAGATAATTTGTCTTACACTAGAAGTGAGTGTTGGCAAAGTGATCCCTGTAAATGAGGTTATGACCAGACAATGGTGGAAGAGTTTGTGGCTGGTCGTCCTCGTCTGGCTCCATCGATTCACCATCAGGCAAGGGAATGTTCCTCATCTTGCATATGTTGTGCAACACAGCACAAGATGTGATGACCTGTTGGGAAAATTAAATTAAACATGTTATGCAAAAAAAGGCCAACTGATTTAATAATTTGTGTATCTTCAGATTGCATTACATTTATCTTGCTTTGTTCACAATGAGGCATGGCATTCAGCTGTGACAGGTACTTTTGGCGAATTTCATTAGATTTTGTACATTGCATAAAAACATGGTATTTATCTTCAATCGCTCCAAAACTAGTTTACACAGATAGAACTAGTTACATCACTGTCTTTGAGTCTCCTTCAGATGCATATGATCCATGTTATTAATTATCATTGACAATTCACTAATACCTATATAAGTAAAAACCAATTTTGAAAATGCATAAGCTACCTATCATATTTAAGCACTAACTTAATATTATTATCATAATTGTTAATTGCTAGATGTAACTTCAGTGTGTGTGTGTGTGTGTGTGTGTGTGTGTGTGTGTGTGTGTGTGTGTGTGTGTGTGTGTGTGTGTGTGTGTGTGTGTGTGTGTGTGTGTGTGCGCGCACACGTGCTTATATGTGCGTGAAAATATGTATTGTATATTTTATTGTTGTTAAAAAATGTTCTCAATAATGCCACAGTGGAATAAACCCACTTTAGCACGACCCGCTGCCTTGGTCATAACTTGAGTTGATAAGCACATGCTGCTGAATGGTTCAATTGAAGACAATCTTTCTTGATGATTGCAAAATGATATAAATGGAGTATTTAAGAACATGTATATGTAGACATATGTAACACATATATCTTAATACTTACAGACATGCACAGGCATGGAAGTGCACACACTTTCACAAACACACACACATGCAAGAACTGCTTTAAATAATTTTATTGAAACATAAATATTTTTTTTAACTGTAATTATTAAGAAAGATTTCTGTCTACTTGTAAACATCTTTATAACATCTTCAAAACAGGTAATTCTTAAGGCATAGTTTCACTAAAAATAACACTGAGTTTACACAGATGAATAACTGCCCTCCACATTTATTATTTTTGTACACATATTTACCTTGCATGTTTTTTGTGGTGATAGTCTAACTTCACCATGCAAAACATGGAAACGGCGTTTCAACTGCCCAATCCCTCTCTCGACTACACTTCGAGTCCTTTTATGAGCTCTGTCAGAAAATCAAATGCAGTGAATAATAATTTAAAATCTGCAACAGCATATTTGTAATTTCTTATTGTCACATAAATGAATAACATGATATTTATGAACATTGATAAATAGTCCATTTAGCCCTGAAATATTCATTAATGGGTACTATCAGTTCAATAAGTACATTGTATTCATGAAGTAAATTAATCATTGAGGATTGTAATTTGTTCCAGGAAAGAAACCTTCACTTTTTTAATGCAACCAAGTTACACTTTTATAGTTTTTTTTGAAAGGGGGCATAACTCTATTCTAGTACCCGATGGAAGTCCTGTCGTTTTCGAGGTTTAGTTTACCTGTTGTATGCTGTCTGAGAGCCGGGATGTGGTTGAAGATAAGGTGTGAGGAGCCAATCTCTACATGGATATCCACTGTCCCCAAGCAAATGGCAGCCGGCAGGCATCACATGGCGTGTAAACAAAGCGCAAACGCCGCTCTCGGTCAGTATGCGCGAGTCATGAGTGGACCCGGGCCATTTCGCTACAACATCGATGATTTGCGAACTGTGGTCAAAGATAACCTGAGTGTTGATGCTGTGGTATTGTTTCCTATTCACATAAGCAGGTTCGTGCTGGGATGGTGCCAGAATCTGAATGTGGGTGCCATCTATCACCCCAACCACTCCGGGAAAATTAGCGATGCCATAGAAACCTAGTTGGTTTCTTCGTATTTCAGCTTGACTGGTAGGAAACGAAATAAACTGTCGAACTATGGCAGGAGCAGACACTGCAGTTATTGTTTGTGTAATGGCCCTACTGACTGACGACTGTGAAACTCCAATATGATCAGCATTACACAGCTGCATCTTCCCAGTGGCCAAGTATCGCAGCGTCAACAGAACTTTTTCTGTAGCCGATAAGGGATTGCTTCTTTGTGTCAGAGGTGAAATTTCATTGGAAATCAAACTTACTACAAACTGTATGCCATCTTTGGATAAACGAAATCTTCGTGTCAATTCTTTTTCAGTGTATTTTTCTAAAATGTTGTTTCTATCGGTGCTTGCATTGGCGGCCATCTTTGTTTACTTTAAGAAATTTCTTAAGGGCTTAAGTTACCTATGCATGGTTCTTAGTCTAAGAAAAAATCTTAAGCACTAAGAGGTTTGATGAATACGACTTAAGCAAAATTCTTAGTATTGTAGAGGTTGTTATGGAAACTAAGAATTCTTAGCAGATTTAAGAATTCTTAAGGTTTAAGAAAATTCTAAGAAGTTTGGTGAATCCGGCCCCAGGTCACATATCAAGTCACGTGTCACCATATCATATACTGGTATGTTTAAGTACTGATGATATATTTAGGCTACTGCATGGCTGATCATGATGTAATAACAAATTCTGATCCATGGAAAACTTGTTTGAAGCATCACTTGTGAGCAGGGGAAGATACAGCTTTTTGAGAGGGTGTGAATGCAACCCTTGCAAACTATTGCACACCTCAATTTGACATGATTTGAGAGAGAGAGAGAGAGAGAGAGAGAGAGAGAGAGAGAGAGAGAGAGAGAGAGAGAGAGAGAGAGAGAGAGAGAGAGAGAGAGAGAGAGAGAGAGAGAGAGAGAGAGAGAGAGAGAGAGAGAGAGAGAGAGAGAGAGAGAGAGAGAGAGAGAGAGAGAGAGAGAGAGAGAGTGTGTGTGTGTGATGATTCCAAGTTTAATTTATTTTTTTTGTCATTTCGTTTTTAAAAATATGTCTCAAAATGCAGATGATATGTTTCTTCAATATTCAATAGCACTTTCCTATGAACTTGTTCTGTGATAAACATGATTTGTTTGTTTTGATGAATGGCTACATAACCTGGTGATAATACACACTTGATATATAGTCACAAACACAGACTAATACATGCTGGAATGAATCATTACTGACTCATTCATAATAATAACTTCACATTCCATAAAACCTGTTAACATGGTAAAAATCATACATTTGCAGGGATGAACTGTTTCTCAACAGCTGCAAAAAGTCAACATCAAAGGAGTAATAACATATTACTGATTGTTCAAAATTTCTAAAGATATTACTATTTACATGTGTCTTATTCTGCATGTTACAACAGATCATTTTTCACACACATAACTTTTTATCTCATGGCAATGCAACAATGCATGCAGATATTTTCACATATTAGCATCCAGATATCAAGATGATGTTGGGAATATTAAACAACAGCCAGAACACACTAATGGTATACAGGTACAAATGAAAACTTTGACTCAGCAACAGTAAGCGGTCAGTCCAGTCACAAGCTGAAGGCGGAGATCTGGTCAGATCACCAATGGGAGCAGATGTGTGTGTCCCAGTTTCACACAATGTCCCTAACTCAAAAAGAGCAATTTATAAGACAATAAACATAATTAATAAACAATCAAGAACATGTGATTAACAACCTTTTGTTCTACAGACATTTCGCTTTTGTGGTCTTTCATTGCATGGTATCAATAGTTCGGTAGAGGTCATTATTACTGCCGCTTCATATTGTGTACAGTTCCAGGATATTACTAAAATTCTTGCAAGTCAAATGAAGTATATATCACAGTGAAATATGTCTTGGCCCCTTGTATTTATCCTTGTGACACTTTAAAATGTTCCTGAGAACTGAGATTCACAAATAAACAGACCCAGAAAAACCCTGAACTGATGTAGTGTCACAAAGGCTAAGTGAGTTAGTTTATGAATTGCCCCTGTTCACCCAGCAGCGAAAGGGTACCCAGTGGGATAGGTCCATCCTCGATATCTCCAGGGTATATGTTCCGATAAGTCTCCACTTTACCCTGGACGCATCTACGGCTCTGCCCGATAAATTTATTACCTCCCTTTGCGGACTCCGCCTTCTCACAGTAGCCAATCAGCTAGGCCGCCGTTATAACTGAGCTTGCCAGTGTCAACAAAGGTAGCGGTCGCAACTGCAAGGGTTTGCTCGCAGTGCGTCCCAGATTTTAGGGAAATCATACAAACACATTGACAGGTCCGAAACTTTAAAACAACATATGCAAGAAAGCCTTCTATCTCTTCCAGAGAACCTCTTCCAGAGAACCTCTGGATGGTTTCTGTTGACAAGTATAATTGTTAGATAATTCAAAAAACGAAAGTGAGTTGTGATTGGTTCGCTCAACTTCCCAGCGTAGACACCTGACTGGATCAAAAGACAGTCAAGGGAGGTAATAAATATATCGGGCAGAGCCGTAGATGCGTCCAGGGTATAGTGGAGACTTATCGGAACGTATACCCTGGAGACATCGAGGATGGGATAAGTCATGACTATTAACCTTCTGCACATCACAGGCCACTTGCATCATTTGGGTTGATAACATGTTACAGAATGCACAAGCGGGTGAAAACAGAAATAGCCAATTTTCTTCTTATCATTGGCATTGATGCTAATCCCGCTCATGATCCAATGATGCAAATCTTCGTCTGCGCCCTGCAGTCTTGATGGGTATGCCCTTGAGTGCACTGCGTCTGTCTGGCACATGATGAACATGGCCATGGTGATGAAAATGGCCATGGGAATGTGATGAAAGGTCAATCCTGGGCGGTGGCCGTTGCTTATCCTGAACGGGAGTCTTAGGTTCCACTTTGAACAAGTGTGGTATAGAAATTCGGTAGCTGAAAACTACGAGGAGCAGTACTAATGCACAGAGCAGAAGCAGGACCATGATTATGGGCTGCCATTGGGCTGGAATCTCGGCGAAGAACACACGACAGCTGCGACCTAATCCAGACGAGAGCTTTTCCATAGGGTGAAGTATACATCTTGTCAGAGCTGATGACAGAACCTGTGAAAAAGGAGATAAAACTGGAAATTGTAAAGATTAAAACTGGCATTAAAAAAAATTGAAAGATGTAATTGTTCTAGAATTTTTACTCTTAACATTCTTAAAATTGTGATCATGTGGTGGATTGCTGGACTGCATGATCCAGACTCACTTATTTACAGACCACCACCATATAGCCGAAATATTGCTGAGGGTGTGGTAAAACTAAACTCACTCACTCAAAACTGTGAAAACATACACAGACTTTTCTCATGTGCTATTTGAAATCTGATATATTTACTTAGTTTTTTAACGCTACACTCAACATTAATCCAACTATATGACAGTTGTCTGTAAACAATTGATACTGGACCCCACAATCCAGTGATAAACATTATAGCATTGTTCTACGCAGCTGGGATATGATGAGATGTGTCAACCAAATCAGCACGCCAGACCATTCGATCCTGCTGGTGACTTTAGTTATACGCTGATTTTGGCAATATTCCAGCTATATCACATTGCGAGAACACCAGAAATCATGGAAATGGGCTTCACATTTTCGACCCATGTGGGAAGGTGAACCCGAGTCTTTGGCGTTACAAGCAAACGTCTTAACCTCTAGGCTTTCCCATCGCCCCTCAGATCCAATAAGTCACCTCTTACGACAAGTATCAATTATTGATGGCCACTCTATCTAATCTATCCTTCACGCCCAACCCCTTGAACCTAAATATGACTGAAATTGCTGCAAAGTTCTACTTTACCTCTACCACTACACAGGGACCAGTAGAAGTACTTACCATGAGAGGAGTGAGTTCCCACAATGGATCCACCAGCATTGAGTAGTAATACTTCTCACATGGGTCTGTGCTGTTGTCCCAGGAGAAGTGACTTTTCAACCAAAGTCTGAGACTCTGAAAGACTGACATGCCACCTGGGAAACATTCAGGAGGTGACCCCTGCAAGCAAATCCACACATCCAGTCTGACCTCGCTATGATACATTTAATCTGAAGTTACATAAGATAATAGCTTTAAAAAAATTTCAGAAAGTGATTGAGTTTTAAAATCACATGTGCATTTGATGATATATGGCAATGCATTTCAGTTTTAATCAGCCTTTTTCATATTTGCAAAGTGTGCTCAAATAGACAAATTTTAAAAGATTTATCTAGAACTGCTAGAATAAGGGAAAATCCATAATTCATGTTGAGATATGGAGGTTGGGGGGTTTGTGATCATGATTTTTATGTAGAAGCTTGTACAAAGTGACATCCCCTCATGTCATGTACAAAGTTAATCTCAACACCCTCAACTCCACCCCTATCCTATAATTTTCAGGCAAAACTTACAAATACTTACAATCCCGATTACAAAATTGCTAACAGTGGCTGTCATCTCAATTATTTTAAGTTTCATACAAATATCAAAACCTTGGTAGAATAATACATTCTTCTTCAGAATTAGACTAGATTGATACAATGTGGCCATAGAATTAAAAAATTAGCAAAACACCCTCATCCCTACAAATCAGCACCACAGGAAACTGACCCTGAGTTCTAACATGTCTACAGGATCACAAGGTTAAACCTCTCATCCTCTGTGTACGTACCCAAGGAAACTATATAAAAATAGTAACATAACATGGCAACATGCTGACAAAGCTTCCTTAGCATGCAATAAAAATGATCAAAACTTACCATGGATGCCTGGGCAGCCCTTTTAGATACCTCAATCTGATAAAGCCTAATAAATTCCCATGGTATGCTCAGAATGGTAAGGATGGCCAAAAGAACACCTATAATCTTCCACACATTCCATGACCAACACCCTTCCTCTCTCCTCGCTGATGGGTAGCTCCTTGAACTGTCATCAAATGAACTTGATAATGATACATTATGATCAACTTGCTTCAAATCTGAAATTCGTTGGGTGATTGGATGCTTGTTATTTGAGTTCTCTGATGCTTTTTTACTGAGATTTGATTTGATAGTCTTTTCCTCATAATCATCATCATAATGAAGTTCAGTCGCTGTCATCCACCTGCAGAAATTGCAGAATATTGTCAAAGAAATCAATCCAACAACAACAAGAATCCGAAATACAAATTCTCGAAGCTCTGGATCTTTCTCCCAGAAATCTACAAGGTAGTATTTGGCATCTTCTGGTAACTGTTTTGTGAGAATGTGCATACACACTTGATTTATGTCTTTGCCACACAGAAGTGATTTCTTGTCTCTATCATCCGTAACACTTCCAAAAATAAGTTTCTTCAGCATCAGGAGATACTTCTGGAAAGGTACTGGGCCTTTGTTGGATGTGCATTCTAGCTGACCTGGAATACAATTCATTGTTCAATCAAAATACAAAACTCAAGGTCTTTTTACAATCAGGGAGACTATATATAGAGTCAGAAGAAACTCCCCAAAAAAACCCTGAATGTATGCTGCGGGTCGTTACGTAACAAGTGTAGTCAATATGGCGGCAGTGTAGTATTTAAGAATGAGCCCGGATTATTTTCAACAGCTGATTAAATTCGCTGAGTGTTGTGACAAATGAAATACTACATGTAAAAAGATAAGTTAACTATTTTGTCACTTCAGTTTAAGTCAAATAATTGGTATTAGTGTCAGTATTAGGACAGAAGATTTGTAGTAAAGTTTCAAGTCAGTATGTTATAGCTCACTGGCTTCCATTCTCGATTCACATCAAGTATAGACTAAATTGTGCCAATAAAAACTTTCCCACATTAATTTAATTTTTAGAAGGGAAGCACGCCTTTAGTTGAAAGGTATTTGCAAGTAATAGTGACAGTTTTAGGACTTAAAAAATTGTTAGGGTGTATTTGAGGTGTGTGAAAAATGTGGCACATCGCTGATCTGTTCTGATCTGCCATTGAAATGCTACAAACTGCTGTTTGAGTGTTTCTAGTTATTTCTTCAAAAACATCTTTCACATACACCTTTAATTCTTATAAGGATCATGACGAGGCACACGTTAATTAGTACAAATTGTAAAGAAAGCAAGCGAGTGACCTATAACTGTTGTAGATAATCCCTGTTTTAATGTTCCTTGACATTATTCTACAATCCCAGAATCCCTGTTACAATTTATTTCATCACATTAAAATTGGATCTCAGCAATTTCATTAAACATGTTCAACAAGACCCTATGATGTTTTTTTAAGACTATGGAATTTATTTGAGACAAATATAGTTTAACATGTAGATAACATACTGAAAACGTTTTGAGCAAAATACCATCACTAGGAATATGACGTTCGTTAGAAGACTCATTCTTAAGAGTACATATACTTTGAAAACAGATGTCTAGCACCTTTCAACAAAAAATTGATCTTATTAAGTCGTGACACAAGCTTAACCAGTGTCTACCAACCCAAACATTAACACTTTGTAAGCTCTGACCCGGCGTATTAAACGCCCGGGACTTCGATGAGACCTTACCTAGTTTATGTCTTAAGTACAGAACCAGGGACACAAACAAAATCGATATAGTCACAACGAACAACCACAATAATTTTCGTCGTTTCATTTTTGCCGCCATTTTGTTTCTAGCGTGATACTCTCTTTTCGTTACTTGCTGGTTACTATTGTTGTCGCTCTTTGGACTTACTGTCGATCACGGTAATTCCTAGTGGATATTATAACAGTTTTATTACCCGATCATAGTTTATGAAACGCATATATTGAAAATATTACTGTAATAATTCATTAGTACATTAAGATTACTCAAGGGTACATAACTCTAATGTTGATCTCGTGACTGGGAACAAGGGTAAGGATAGGAATGCTTTTTAGCTCAACTGTAAATACACGATTTGTCAGAGAAAGGAAGTCATCTACTGAAAGTTGGATCAGTAATTGAAACTCTTGCCAATTCAAAATCAGCACACATGTTAAGTGGCAGTGTACTAGTAGAGAAAAACCGTATGGGATGCCGCATGTTTATCAGACTTTAATCATTACTCGAATCTCCATATCTATCCCTTTACCTGTCATTGATGTTTATGTGTCGATACACAGTTATTTACGTATGTTAGATAATTGAAGTCAGTGAAGAGATATTCCTCTAAAATGTGTCAAAATAATCATATGTATTATGCTTAGTGCCTTGTCATTAAAAGCATTTTGCTCAAAAACGAAAGTAAGTAGAAAATATGTGAACATAAATCAAATGAAATATTAAATGATATTTTTTTCTTATAGGTTTCTTGTGGAGAAGAGCATGGAATGTTCATGCATTGTTGCAGTTGATTTACAAAACATTGTTCAAACACAACATGATTTTAACAGTGACACCTCAGTAGAATTCTGTCACTGAACAACATCAACACAGAACATAGCAGTGCAGAAAACATGGCTGGATTTAAAGACGCGGATGACACCTGCAATGCCTACAGTCTCTACAACAGATTTGTGGAAGTGCTGATTGTGGTTGGCATTGATGAGAATACAGGACTTGTTCCAGCAGACAAAGATGCAGAAGTATGTGTGCAACACCTAACATTGCAAACAGAATATCCTTAGTTTTTAGTTTTTCAAATAATACTGGATACCATTTTTTATATTTTGTATTTTACACATAGATATGCAAACATATGTTGACTTTAAACATGCTAAACATGATCATGGTCAGTTTTAATAGCTGCATTGTAAATGTTGGCCATAAATGTAAATGTTGAAATGAGAACCATTTTATTTTTGTGCAAAAAGAATGTTAGTACACATACTACACTGAACCAAGAGATTTTAAAGAAATTTCTACAGTTAAGATATTTTGTTATTGGATGATGTTCAAGGCTGGGATCACGTAAATGGAATCGAGGATACTAAAAACAATATAAAAGAAAAAAATAAACCTTTGAATTTTTTCCTATACATTGAATTAAAATGAAATGGCATTTTGTGGGGTGAATAGATGAAACAATGTTGACATAAGGCTTTAATCTAAGGACACGTTTTGTTTCAGCGAGATAGTGATAGCCTCCTCCTCAACCTGTTCTACCAGGACTATGAGCCACATGTCCTTGCTGCCGTTTCGTCAAGTAAAGCCACACACTTCCAGCCATTCTTGAAAGAAGACCCCAACTACCCTCCTGTCAATTCTGCTTCTACATTCCATTCACTGGACAGTTCAGGAGAACAATTCCATAGTCTCCCAGCACGTTCCAAAACTTTCCGTGAAGATCACCGTCGTTACAGTCCAACCGTCAGCCGTAGTCCATCCATCAGTCCTTCACCACTTTTAAAGAAGCACCTGATTCGACGGACACTTCCTGTCAATTATCGCTCTGTCACTATGACTGATCTCCCCTTATCAGAAGAAGTTATACGTTCGATTCCTGCATTCTGTTTTCCAGGTATGTTGTTGTTGTTGATGATGATGATGATGATGATGATGATGATGACAGCGACAGCGATGATGATCATAAGTACTGGCAGACAAAGCTACTTACCTGTTGTACCATGTTTACCCATCCACATATTCCATGCAACCAGTTTTGCTTTATGAATTACAGTGAAGCCTCATTAGTCTGGACGCCGATAATCCAGATGTCTCGCCTCTTGGACGATTTCAGCTTGTTACCAATCAATGCCTATATAATTTGCTTCGATAATCCTGAAATTCAGTTTCGGGAACCGGACACTAAATAGCTGTAACCAATCAGTAAAATAAACAGTAAATTGCTTCACTGTCTGGGCACTGTAAATCATGTTCACATTCCGTAGCAGCGTCTGTCATTGGGAACATAGAAGTGTTTGCTAACTGTGTGCGGAGATTATATTTCTAACGCGGAGAGTGAACCAGGGAAACCTATGCGATGTGTTGAGTTTCTGAACCCTAGTTCTTAGTATACGGCACAATCAGTAACCTATTCTAGTGGTAATGTGTAAGGAGTGAATTGCCATACCTTTGCGTCTGTGGTAAGCAGCATTTCAAGGGAAACTGGCTACCTGTAACCATTATCAAGCGAGGTGAAAATGACGATCGTCTAAAAGACATTGACTCATCTATAAAGAACAAATTTTGTTGGGAATGGCCTAAGCAGCCCCCTCGACCCCTGGCTTGGTATTTCAGTGTTTTTAACAATTTCTCATTCTCATGTCTGTGATATGTATGCGCATGTACATGTATTTTCAGATTCAGACAATGACTTGTCACTCAGAAAATTTATTGATGTGATGAATGTGATGAAAAAGCTTAAACAAACATAAACAACCATGAAAGAGTCGTGTCTTTTTTGTAATAGTAAAGGGAAACAACTCTTGCTGAAATGTGGGTCTTGATTCAGTAGTCTGGATGATTCGCAATCCGGGCAAATTTGCTGAAAAACACAACCATCCGGATTAACAAGGCTTCACTATACAACTGTTTTTCTATTCTTTGCATGATGTTTCAGAGCTAATTCTTGCTCCTTCAACACGTAAATGAAAGAGCAAGAATTAGCTCTAAAACATTATGTAAAGAACAAAAAACAAATTGTTATCAATAAAAGGTGCCATGTATTCATGTTCCGTCCAACTTCTAAACGCCTTTCAAAAGCTTCGGTTTTGGTTAGCATATGTTTAACCCTGCTGATTGTTTCACAGTCAGTTCTCATTAATCCGACACTTGTGCTTGCAGAGAAATATGTCAGATAAGGAGAATGTTGGATTAATGCAACTGTGTGAAAATATCAATGTTTGCTTAATGTCCTGATCGTCATTCTGTTGCATGTGTATCAGAAATGGTACATCTAGTTATCTTCATCATGTGTAAAAATATTCACAGTAATAAAAAATACTAACAATACATCCTTGTTATCATTTAATAACATTCATAGATGGCGTAACATACGTATAAAATCATTTAATCAGTCAGGTTCATACCTACATGCACATGAATGTCATAACTACATTGGCACAGAACTCGCGTTTGTTTCCACACATCTGCAGCCATTATTACCCGGATGTAGAATGTGCTACTGTTTTCATACAACTGTTTCTACACTAACATGAGGACATCTAGTGTCTAACTTAAAAAGTCTTTGATGGTTGTTGTTCAAAAGAGATGACCTGTGTTGTCTGGGGTTTGTCTTTCTTCCAAAGGCAGATTTCTTTCTTGATCAGTGGTGTAATTCCTACTCCGGCTCGCTTAGCAGGTGGTGTAATTGTGACCAACGTCTTGTTGTGATGAAAACTCAGGTCTGTTGTAAGCATTTTATATAGATCATTCTATTCTTATTTCTTGATTAAATCGTCTCAATTAATTGTCTTGTGTTTGTCATTAACAAGTGTGATGTTCATCGACATTGGTGCCAAGAGGCCAGTAAGGCACACTTTAATTACCACTCACGTGTGATTATTTGTTTATGGTCAGATGAGTTTGAGTTTTATACTTTAAAATATGTTTAATTTTAATGGCAATTCTTATTTTGTTACCAGAAAATGCCAAAGTGCACAGACACAAGCCTGAAAACTCTGTCCATTTCCTTGTCTTCACGGATCTCTCTGGCAACAGGAATTATGCTACTTGTCTCACTTTCTACAAACCATATATCTTACAGAAGGTAACACCTTTTGAATAGCATGAGAGAGTGAGTTTAGTTTGCACTGCTGTCCGCAATATTTCAGTTATGTGGTGGCTGTCTGTAAGTTTTGGAGTCTGGACAAGACAAACCAGTGATCAAGAACATGAGCATCAATCCATGCAATTTGGCTACAATGACATGTCAACTAAGTCAATTAGACTGACCACTCAATGCCTTTTGTCATCTCTTATGATAAGCATCAATATCAATAGTTGATGATCAGTTCTAACCCTAAACTTCATGGATTGAGTAACGTCAGTGAAATAATTACTTTTGTATTTTGTGAATACTCCTTGAGCATGTTTGGAAGTATTTCATCACAGAACTAACTTTCATCTACATAGGTGATAATTATATCTCTGTGTATTAAAACACTGAATATTGGAGACTGCATATAATCATCTAATGATTAACATTATTATTAACGTTATTTTATATCGATGTTTTTAAGGAAGATTCCGAGAATCTGAACCTGAGTCTTGAGGTAAAGAAGACAACCCTGAGTTCCACCAAGACGCGAGCTTATCTCCCTCAGTGCTGTATCCTCATCTCTAAGTATCCCTACTTCTACTCCATGAAGGAGTGTCTCTCATGGTAATACTGCTTGGATAATGGATGCGTTAGGAATACAAGCAAAGTTTGAGACAGACATATGATCAACAATGTCAGAGCTCCAGATAATTTTTCAAGCAATTGGGTATATACTTCCATGTCTGTTTGTGCATGAGTAATTGCATTTTTTGAGGAGTAACTAGCATTTCGTATACTCCCACTAGTTTAAAGAATGGAGTACTTTAACACAGAGTTTCTTATCCTCATTGGGTAATTAATTCTCCTACATATGTGAATATAAATTGTTCTCAACAGACTAAAAGTTGTTGTTAATTGTTACATTGCGAAATAGTTTTGAGTTATTTTCAAATTCATTTTTAAATGTGACTATTGTAGTAAACTCGGCACAGTGGTTACGCCTATAACGGTATATTTATATAGGCATAGACCACCATTTGCTAATGCTGTTGTAGAGTTTGGGCATCATGACGAATCATACGCAACACATTTTAGCTAGTTTAGTAAAGTATGTGAGGTATTATAGACCTATCGGGTTTTAAGTGATTCTTATGCGTTTTTATTGTGCTCCCAAATTTGTAAATAATTGAGTAAATGTAATTTTTATTGAGTGAAATATGCACCTTATCTGGAGCTCTGTGACTATTTACTCCCATGTCTCTTTCTGTATGAGAAATTGCATTTTTTAGGCTTAACTTGCATTTTGTTTCTTGTAGTTGTTGGGTATATAACTGATTCAAACAAGACATCATTGCTCAATTACAATAAAACCATCTTTTTACAAATTTCCAAAACATGATTATCGAGAAAGTGTTTGGTAAAAGAAGCATTTGGTCAGAGTTAAATATCAGTATTTAGTGTGACCACAATGAACATTGATAACAGCTTAGCAGCGGTAACCCACAGAAGAAAGGAGGTGCTGAATGCTGTCTTGAGGAATGTTTTGATACTTTTTTAAAGTGCTGTGTACAGTTCTTGTAGTGTCTGAGGTGGCAGATTACTCGATCAAGAGTATCCCTCAGATGTTTCGATGGGTTACCTGAACATTGTTTTTCAGGTGAATGTCCTGTCAAACATGTTAGGTGGAGCATTGTCATGCTCCAAAAATCAACCACTGATGTTGATAACAGGAAAGACATGACGCTGGACTCGCCTTCTGGCGAAAGGCGTGACTTTCCACAGCCAAATTGCGCACTGTCTGGTCGGAGATTTGGCACAGTCTAGGGATTTGGATTGTTGTGGATGATGCAGCTGTAGTGTTTGAACGAAGATGTCTCATCCAGATTGGGCGATTCTGGGTAGCATTGGCAACTACAGGTTGACTTGACCTAGGTCTGTCATTAACACTCCAAGTATTGTATTGGGTCCATAGATTTGAGATGGTCTGTGTGAACATGCTGAAGTGCCATGCCACCTCATGCTGCAATTCCTGTCCTTGTAAATGGTGGCGTTGTGTCATTGAGCTTCTGTATGTCTGTTCATTCTCTTGTCATCTATAGTAGCTCAAATTAATGCATGTGGAGTACCATTGATGTGACTTTTTAAAGCTAACAGTGATATGCTTCAGCTCAAGATGATACACAATTTCATGATGTATGCGAGTCACTAGAGACGTGAGTGTAATGTTACGTTTTTGTTCAGCATTTCTTTTTTCAAACATTTTGATGTCAGCAACCATTCCCCCACATGCTGGGATTCAGCATGGACTGGTTTGTGTCAAGTATTTTCTTAAAATTCAAATTTTTCCTTATCCTGATTCATGCCTGTTATGCTTATCTCCTCTGTCTATGTGAAGACAGTGGAACACTTGCAGTCCCTTGAAGCTCCCTTCTACTTCAAGCAGACATTCAATACACTCTCCCATTGGGAGCCTCCCTTTCCCACCAATAGTTAAGAAAGTTACATTTTTTTCAAATGTAAAGTTTCTTTTTTTGAATATTATATAAATGCTTTATGTAATTCTTATATTGCCAGATACCTGGCAGCCATTTTTAAACACTCAACATGAAAGTTGCATACTCATGTGACTACTACAGTAAACCTCCAACAGTGGGTGCCGTTATAACAGTGTATGTATAAATATGCATCGATTAATCTGGAGATTAACTCAAAAACCGTTCACTATTTTTCAACAATAATGGGTAGATGTATGAAACAGAACCTAAAGTGGTGTCTTTTGCTATTTACAGATTTTTTTCATTTTCATTTTTATTGGTTTCCATGGAAACAATTTGAACTTAGTCTCAAAAGGGAGGGTTGACCATTTCTGCAGCACAGCTCAGAAACCATTCAATATCTTTCATAAAGACGTGGTAGATATGTCAAACATAAACTAAAGTGGGTTTTTTTTTTTACTATTTATAGGTCATTTATTCGTCATTTATATTTTTCTCTCATTTTCTATGGAAAAACTTTGGACTTAATCTCAAAAAGGAGGGGTGAGCTTCGTTTCCGGAGCACAACTGGAAAACCTTTCAATATCTGTCAGCAAATTTTGGCAGATATATAAGGCAGATCCCAAAGTGGTACCTTTTGCTATTTACACAATTTTGGTATTTATACTTTATATTAATTCCATGGATTTGGACTTAGCCTTTAAAAAAACAAGAAAAAAATCAAGTTGATTTGTTCTTTCAAATAATTTGGGGCGAGGTGATTTGTCATCTTTGGATGACTCTTGTTAGAACTGAGTTTGCACCTTATTTTGATAACTCTATACATGATAGAGAGTATCGTATCTGATACAGATAGCAATGGCTTTGAAAGAGTCCATGGTTTAGAACTGTTGATTTAAACTGTATGTTATTTCCCCAAAGTTATGCAATATACATTAAACATTAATAAATTATAAAAGGAAAATGGATCAGTAAATAGGCTGCATCAGCCAGTGTATATGCTTTCCCTAAAATCTATAATTATTGAAGGCTGAACTGTCATGTGATACAAGTTGCTGTATTTTTTCAGTATGGTTCATAACATAGAGCGTGACATAGAAGAAATGTTCTCCTTTGTGAAAGAGTTCACCCACGTCCTCACATTGACCCCTGTCCCCCCACCTGGCAATGTCTCTGTGGTGAGTTGGTTTTGTTTTGTTTTGTTTTGTTTTGTTTTGTTTTGTTTTGTTTTGTTTTGTTTTGTTTTGTTTTGTTTTGTTTTGTGTTTTTGTTGTTGTTGTTTTGTGTTTTGTTCTGTTTTGTTTTGTTTGTGTCCCATAAATATTCTTTCAGCAATATTCCAACTATATCATGGCGGCCTCTACATAATTCTGTCCAGATGAGAGCAGTCTAAGTAAACTTATCCTCAGTACTTTTCGTTACACTCCACCACTGAGTCTAACAAAACCTTATGGGAGGTCACGTCAGGTAACCTTTGAGATTGACCAATCAGAACACAGCCAAATCGCGAAAGTGCACAATCGCACATCCCTTATGAACTTTTTATCTGGAAAAGGTTCGTACCCAAACAATTCCGAATGCTATTTAGCGTACGATCGCTTCCAGGTGATGCACATGGCGTACATACTGCCATGACAATGGTGAGTAAACAGTCACTGAAAATAGTGTTTTTGACAATATTGAAGGATGTTATCTTGCGAAAATATTAGCTAATGGTAACCATGTCAACAGAAACCCCAAAGCGTATATACTGCAGGTCAAATAACTGTGTTATATGCTGATTTTTGTTTGTGGAGAGATCTGTGTCGGTGACCTGACTATTTTGAAAGTCCCTCCGATCCCTAAATAGTAGCCGTTGTCTGATTGGTTAAATCTATTTAACCGTCTTGCATTTGATTGGACTGTCATTGATTGCTCAAAGGTTACCTGACGCGACCTTCTACTAGGTTTTGTTAGACTCAGTGGTGGAGTGTAACGAAATACACTGAGACTAAGTTTACTTAGATGAGAGAATCCAGTGATTGATATTATAAACAACTATCCATGAATGTGGGGTACTCTGACACTACCAACCAAGACTGCCCAACTAAGTAATATGTTATTTGACATTACAGGCATTAGTGCCTGGATAAACTGTAATGTGGATAAACTGTAATGTGGAAGCTCCATGTCGAGTGATGAAGGCATGTACACTTTCAGACCTCTTCCACTAAGTGAATGACTGCATAAAAACCTAACTCCTCATCTGAGTCTCAAATGGTCAAACCAAGTCTTTCTGGTTTTATATCATGAAGAAAACCACAGTGTCCCTTACACTGACCGTGTCGTTTTTATCTTTTTGAATCATAGCTTGTTTTTGATTATTTTGATGAGCATAGTGAGACGGTCAATGTTACAGATCCTGACGCTCTCAGCCTTCCAGATGCAGATGATACTATACCCCTCAGACTGGCCAGACATGCCTGTGATTGACATCCAACTACACCTCGTCTTCCTGGCTTTCTCCATAGAGAACGTTCTCAAGATCTTTACCAGCATCCTCACGGAGGAGCGGATTGTGTTTGTGGCCTCCAGCTATGGCCAGCTTGGAGTCATCATGGAGGTAAGTTTAAGCCTAGAGACCACGGGGTAGTCTAGTGGTTAAAGCATTTACTCATCACGTCAGAGACCCAGGTTCAATTCCCTACATGGGCACAATATGAGAAACCCATTTTTGGTGTCCCCTGTCGTGATATTGCTGGAATATTGCAAAAAGTGGTGTTAAGTTAAACTCATTCACTCAGTTTAAGCTTCAGCTTGAACAGCCTTCTCTCTGTGTCCGTTACATATACTGCGCAAAATATGTTCAGGATCATGCCTAATAGGGGAATATTATTCATTAAGTTGTGTGCTCAGTATTGACTACAAAGAGTATGGTGGCAGTGGGGTAGCCTAGTGGTTAAGGCGTTTGCTCGTCATGATGAAGACCCAGGTTCGATTTCCCCACATGTATACAATGTGTGAAGCCCATTTTCTGGTGTTCTCTGCCATGATATTACTGGAATATTGCTAAAAGCGGCGTAAAACTAAACTCACAAAGAATATCCACAGCTGGATGAGAATTAGTCACACATCTAAAACACAGTCATTCAGACATCTCTAAAAAGAAAATTGTATCTGCTGAGGTATGAAACTAGCTGGGACTTGTGTTTAGGATCTAGTATTTGCTGGACTGATTTTGAATTTGATGTTTGAATATTTTTACATAGGATTAAAAGTCTTATCATCAGTCTTCATTTCATCACTTTTGGAATACAAAATCCCAGATTAATAGAAATATGATAATAGTCACATTTGCTTTTCAGTAGATATGTGATAATTTTTAAACTTATTCTATCTCACATGCTTTTCAGTAGATATGTGATCATTTTTAAACTCATTCTATCTCACATATTGTATTCTCTCTTCTTTAATTCGATGAATGAGGGGAAACAAAAAAAAATGGTGAACTTATCCCAGCCTGTGGTCCAAGCACCCACCCTCCATGTTGTGCTCCTTCCTGGACATCTCGCTTTCCCTCGCAATAGTCTTATGTCATGCTCCACAGACTAGTCACATGACCATTCCGAAGTGTTCTCCCTTCTCCAGTGCAGACGCTAATTTGCAAACTAGAAATTTTCCAAACAAGATTATGATGGGAAAGAAAGGAAGAGGAAACTTTGTGATAAATGTAGAACTATCTCTTCTGTTGCTGATCCCATACATCATGTGCAGATTGTGTGGGTTTTTGCTCCTGGATTAATCATTGTTCCTATTGTAAACCTTTGACTGAGGAAGAATAGATTCACTGAATAGTTGAAAGTTGGGTCCCGCAGGTGTTTGCACAGAGACTATCAGAAGGCCATCAGGAGAGTATCTTCTTTAGAAAAGTCCAAAGTAGAGTATCCTGAGAAAGTAGCAAAAAGGAGATCCCACACACCATCGTCCGAACCTAGGGGATGATTTTCTGGATGCTTCTTCAGACTGACTCCTAATTACCAGAGAATCTTCACCTTTTATTGGGGAATGAAGATGTAGATTCATCGCATCGATCATCTATTTGTTTGTGAATTGTGGTCATAGATAACATGAACCAGATGGGAATTTAGGGCTCATTGAACCTACGTTCAATGTTGTCACAGTTACTTACAAGATCTGGTGTGACGAACCTACCTGCCAGTGATCCTACAATGCTTCAATCAATTGCTACATCTCATATCATACAGATAGTGCCCAGTTAAGCGCTGAATCTTTCCCCACCTGTGCCATCAATTACCTCAGTGATTTAGGTAGTGCCACCAAAACTTACAGTTTCGACATTGACAATCAACTAGCTAGCATTCATGAAAAGATTGATGGCTATCATCAGGCTGGAGTTCTCACCATTTTACATAATCGAGATTGCACTAGAACAAATTTTCATCTATAGAGGATCATCCAATGTCTCTTAGTCATTCAGATTCCATCCATCACCATTCATCGAATTCACATAATTTAAGTTCACGTCATATGAATGCTAATGTGACGACAGTCTCGAGAGCACCTCAGATTGCTGGTTGAAATCCTGACAGCAATTGGGCCAATATTTTACCACAGGAATGTGGATTCAGTTACTCATAGTGGAATACCATGTCAGCAGCATACTTTGCCTATGTCATCATGAGGGACAGCCAGCCACTATGGTACTTCCTGTACGTACGAGAACTATCTGGATACCAGTCCCTTCAGCTGCTGCACTGTTGCTCCAATATGTTGACACAAGACTTCGTCACCGGATCATTTGGACAAAATATCTGGATGTGACGGGAGTTTTGTTATTGTCAAACCAGGCCAGGTTTTAGCATGGATTAGGGAGAAATTGAAATTATCAAGCAGCATTATTGCATGATGGGACAGCATGTGTCATTCATTACTTTAACACCAAGAGACTGTATCACTCACATGACAGGATCATTAGATTTGGCCTTCAAGAATCTTAAGCACATTTGAAGTGGGTTCCCTGCACCAAGATTCTCAACCAGTGTGGCTCATGTACATGGACTTAATACACTAGATAAAAAATATCAATACACTATGCTCAAAGAAAAGTAGTTCTTCATTCCTGGTTGCAGACAGAAATGTAGCACATCTGGAAACAATCATTTGATGAACCCTTCCAACTTTGGTGCTGTGAATGAGACATTACTACATGTAGCATCAAACCAGGATGCTTACATCATGCGATGAACCTGATTATTGAGCTGTTGTCTACTGTTTTCGAACAGATACCTCATTATCTTGGTTATGTGCTAGCCACAAGACATAGAGGAGTTGAATCATTCTTCTTAGGAGGACAGATAAAAGGCTGAACTTTTTGAGACTACCGTGGTCCTTTGAATCTGATTTTAATAGACAGATGCACAACGTATCGTTTGAAGTGAACAGAGAGATGTCCAGGTACAAGGACAACATGGAGGACGGGTGCTTGGACCAGAGAGCGAGATATGTTCACAAGTTTTTTTTCGTTTCCACTCTTTTGTCAAATTAAAGAGAGATGGTACAATACATGAGGTAGGTTATACATATATATATATGGACGATTAATGGTTAAAATTTTCAATGTTATCTTTAGAGCTTCCTCAACTTTATCCTGCCGTTCTCCTGGAGGTTCACGTACGTCCCGGTTCTTTCTGTGTCTTCCTTAGAGCTGCTGGAAGCTCCAGGCACCTTCATGATGGGATGTCACCGCAAGCATATGGAGGTGGTGGATCAGGTGGGTATCTAGATGTCACCGCAAGCATATGGAGGTGGTGGATCAGGTGGGTATCTTGATGTCACCGTAAGCATATGGAGGTGGTGGATCAGGTGGGTATCTTGATGTCACCGCAAGCATATGGAGGTGTTGGATCAGGTGGGTATCTAGATGTCACCGCAAGCATATGGAGGTGGTGCATCAGGTGGGTATCTGATGTCACCGCAAGCATATGGAGGTGGTGGATCAGGTGGGTATCTTGATGTCACCGTAAGCATATGGAGGTGGTGGATCAGGTGGGTATCTTGATGTCACCGCAAGCATATGGAGGTGGTGGATCAGGTGGGTATCTTGATGTCACCGCAAGCATATGGAGGTGGTGGATCACGTGGGTATCTTGATGTCACCGCAAGCATATGGAGGTGGTGGATCAGGTGGGTATCTAGATGTCACCGCAAGCATATGGAGGTGGTGGATCAGGTGGGTATCTAGATGTCACCGCAAGCATATGGAGGTGGTGGATCAGGTGGGTATCTAGATGTCACCGCAAGCATATGGAGGTGGTGGATCAGGTGGGTATCTAGATGTCACCGCAAGCATATGGAGGTGGTGGATCAGGTGGGTATCTTGATGTCACCGCAAGCATATGGAGGTGGTGGATCAGGTGGGTATCTTGATGTCACCGCAAGCATATGGAGGTGGTGGATCAGGTGGGTATCTAGATGTCACCGCAAGCATATGGAGGTGGTGGATCAGGTGGGTATCTTGATGTCACCGTAAGCATATGGAGGTGGTGGATCAGGTGGGTATCTAGATGTCACCGCAAGCATATGGAGGTGTTGGATCAGGTGGGTATCTTGATGTCACCGCAAGCATATGGAGGTGTTGGATCAGGTGGGTATCTTGATGTCACCGCAAGCATATGGAGGTGGTGGATCACGTGGGTATCTTGATGTCACCGCAAGCATATGGAGGTGGTGGATCAGGTGGGTATCTTGATGTCACCGCAAGCATATGGAGGTGGTGGATCAGGTGGGTATCTAGATGTCACCGCAAGCATATGGAGGTGTTGGATCAGGTGGGTATCTTGATGTCACCGCAAGCATATGGAGGTGGTGGATCAGGTGGGTATCTAGATGTCACCGCAAGCATATGGAGGTGGTGGATCAGGTGGGTATCTTGATGTCACAGCAAGCATATGGAGGTGGTGGATCAGGTGGGTATCTTGATGTCACAGGAAGTATGTGGAAGTGGTAGATCAGGTGCATATGTTTAATTCACTATCACAATCTGGTGAATAAGGATACAGGTGGAGGTGTGATGTCACACGACAGCATCTCCCTGGAGAAGTTCAGAAAGGTTGCTTCTCTCATATTTGTAGGTGGAGGGACTGGTTGTAGTCAACATTGATGAGGGCACAGTAAAGATAAACCCAGAACCTTCAGACAATGGAGGTGTAGAGAAGACGATCCCTGATGTACCAGTGGAGCCAGCCCAGTTCTTCAGGAAAGTTGCCAAGGATTTTCGCTACCAGAAAGACCTTGACGATGTGCAGAGGTAGGTCAAGCATGAGGCTCCCTTTGGTGAGTCACATTAACTCTCATTCTCTAACCTAGGCTCAAGACAGTCGTAGCGCTAATATCACTTTGTTCAAGTGAGCCCAGGCTAATGTGACTCACCTAAGGGAGCATGTGGACCCTGAACAGTTTCCCAGCAAAGCAGTTAACTAATAACTTTGAATGACAACTGTGGGTATTCAGGACTAATGTTGACAAAAATATAGTTCATTTTCCAAAAGAGTATTTTGCTGAAGTGAAATGTTGACCTTGTTTCTTCCCAGGCCCTGCAGCTATGACCTGGATGAGGAAAGGGATCTTAGGTCCAGGAAGATGCAGGAACTGAACAGGAAGATAACTCTTGCCTTCCTTGAACTCATGGTCAACCTTTTCAGGTAGTTTTACACATACATGTGCCCAATCTGTGTAGTAAAGATTGCCCAATGTTATAAACTATTTCTGTACACAGCTATATGCTCTTCAGCCATTATATGCAGGGGTTTAGCATTTTTTTAAAAGCCACTTGCCACACTTAACAAGTGACTTTGAGAAAGTAACTTGTCCTGGCAAATTTTTCACTTGCCCTGATTTTATTACCAAATCATAATGATGAAATAGCAAGCATAAGTCAACGTGGTATTGTTGTTGATGTTTACTGGACTATTTATCGAAAAGAGATAAATAGCCAAGACAGTAAACCCTACTTTATTATCACTGCGAAATTTAGTTGCTACATTTTCAGCAGATGTGAAATGAAATCATTTGCATTTTGAAACCATAAGCAGAAATTATCTATTATCTGAAGGACAGGTAAGATACCAATATTTGATTGCCCAAAATGAAAACTGACCTGTCCTGAGCATCGGGTGATGGTATTTTTTAGCCTCTGATATATTGTTCAATTTTGTCTGTTTTCTGATATGTTTATATGATCTGTATCATTACACTAATATCTTCCTTAGAGATAACTGAAGTCCCGATATATTCATAGTAAATTTCTGACTTGGTTGGCACATGTCATCAGTTCCCAATTGCGCAGATCAATGTTCATGCTGTTGATCACTGGATTGTCTGGTCCAGACTCGATTATTTAGAGACCGCTGTCATATAGCTGGAATATTGCGGCTATTTTTAGTGATAGCATGCATGTATTTTACTGTATTACTAGATTTATCTAAATTGCTAATGGCTGAAAGGATTGTATAAGTCCATCTAGGACAGGAAGCAAGATGGTCTGCAAAAGTAAAACTTGGAACTGGTCTAAAACTAGGAAGCAGTATCAGTAGATAAGAATGTCAGTGGATCTATGAATAACCAACATATTATACTTAGACCTACAGGTTTGGGTTGCAGTCATAAAATTTGGTCTAATAGGAATGAGGCAGATATTCTATTGTTGAATGCAGGAAACCATGTTGGAAGCTGTTAAAAGGCATTAAAATATTCTTGACTAGCTCTTAAACTGTCAACTGGAACCTGTTTTCTGAATTGAGGTAAAGAAATACAACTTGTATTTTGAGCAAATTCCATTCAACATGGCTATCTGTGGTGTCATACATGGGGAATGAGCTTGGACTCCAACAACTAAGGTGATCACTCTGTTTCATCAGCTCTAATCATCAGAAATATACTTACAATGAATAGTACCACATGAGAATGTTATCACATTTTGCATACAATACAGCTTTGCCTGATTTTGGTAGTTAATGGTATTAGAGTACAATGTGTTTAATGGCGTTTTTACCTATTCCATAAATGGTGACTATGCTTGTCAGGTGGTCGCGGTCGCTGACTTGGTTGACACATGTCATCGGCTCCCAAGTGCACAGATAGATGCTCATGCTGTTGATCACTGGAATATCTGGTTCAGACTCTATCATTTACAGTCACCACATAGCTGGAATATTGCTGAGTGTGGCATAAAACTCACTCACTCACTCACTCACCCATATGATGAAACTGTCTAATTATGCCTTATGCAAAATATCAACCATAGCCATGTGATCAATATTTGTAGAAAATGACTTTCTGTCTCTCCATACAGCAGGACCCTTGCACCACACATTTCTTGTAAATATTGGTAAAATAAATTTTCAAGTCTGTAAATTTAAACTGGCTTCATTCTCATTATAGTTCGGCCATACATAATTAAATAGAATATCAGGAATATTGTGAAGTTTTGACATGTTTTTAACCAATTTTCCATGCAGGGGTGTGGTACGTGAACTCAAGGTCGATTTATGCAAGTTTAATGTTGAAGCCTTCAAGGAATCTGTCGCAGAAACTGACAAACCCTTCTATGATAAGGTAACAAACCAACCACTATACCATATGTCTATCCTTGCATATCTGATAGTAACATTGGCATTTCCTGTGTGTCCAGCCATGATAATAATAATATTGCTTGATTGTTGATTAAACTTTGCAAAATGTGTCTAACCATAATTACTGTCTTCAAAATGCAAATGGTGAATTACCAATTGTTTTCTTTTAACATGTTTCTACAAATATAATGTGTGTTTTTTTTTAACAGAGGCATGCTTCATACCAAAACTGAGGTATCAACTTCACGGACATTTGGCATTAAACTCACACTTTTTCAACACAACTCACTCTGTCACGCAGTACAGTCCGTTTGAGTCAAAATCTCCCTAAGGAATTGCACTCTTAACTCAAAAACAAATAACTGTAATTGACTCAAACTAACACTAAAGTAAATAGGAAAAACACACCAACTCTACAGAATTTTGTTTTAATTTTTGTCTACAAAATATGATGAAAGTTGTTTAACAAACCATCATAATTTGTGTTTTTCCTGTTTATTTGGCGTTTGAGTCATTTACGATTATTTGTTTTTGATTTACAGTGCAAGTCCTTGGGGAGATTTTGACTCAAATGGACTGTACCTCTCAGAATTGCTGTTTCTCTCTCAACTGTCATAGTGCTTTGCTGTTATTACTACTTCTTACTGTTGAAACAATTAACCAAAAAACTCCAGACCGCTAATACTTAGGCGCAATGGCTGAAGTCATTCACAGACTGGGGCTTGCCTCCAAGGTTTGGACCTGATCTCACTGGGTCCTGCGTATCTGGACCCCACATCACTCAATGAATGTCGAATAACATCCATCACTTGACAGCTGGAATATTTAGTCAAATTAATATTGTGTGTTAACATAACTGTATTAAGGCTTTTTGCCTGCAATGGACTTGTAGAGTAGTATGAAATTAAGAGTAAGATGGTCTTGAGAGTAAGATGGTGTTAAGAGTAAAATGGTCTTAATAGTAAGATGGCCTAAAGGGTGAGGTGGGAGTAAGCTTAAGATGACGGTAAGAGATGGTGTTAAGAGTATGATGGTCTTAATAGTAAGATGGCCTAAAGGGTGAGGTGGGAGTAAGGTTAAGATGGCAGTAAGAGATGGTGTTAAGAGTAAGATGGTCTTAAGGGTGAGATGGCCTAAAGGGTGAGGTGGTATAAAGGTTAAGATGGCAGTACGACTACTAAGAGATGGTGTTAAGAGTAAGATGGTCTTAAGGGTGAGATGGCCTTGAGGGTGAGGTGGTATAAAGGTTAAGATGGCATTATGGGTGGCCTTATGAGCAGTCCCTTTGAATTCATTTTGAAAGTAGTTTCTGGTATGTCACAAAATGTGTACATGTTTTAGTAGTGTGTAGGGGGTGGTGGGGTAGTCAAATGGTTAAAATGTCCGCTTATCATGAAGACCCAGTTTGATTCCCCACATGGATGCACTGTGTGAAGCCCATTTCCAGTGTACCCTGTCTCGATATTGCTGAAATATTGCCAAATGCAGCATTAAACTAAACTCACTCACTCACTGGCCGTATTAATGGGTGTGATGGTATTAAGAACAAGGTGGCCTTAAGGGTTAGATGGTCTTTAGAGTAAGAGAGTCTTAAGGGTAAGATGACCTGAGGGTAAGATGGTCTCAAAGCGTTTTTAATGGTGATGAGCTTGGTCTTACAGATCCTTAGGTAGGGATCCTTAGATCCATCAGCTCAGTTTTATGGATCCTTACGTACAGACATTAACTTGGTCTGCAGGTTCCTAAGGTACTTTGAGTCATCATTATGTTCTAGTACCCAGGACTCCATGGCTAGTACCGAGGGTACATTGGTGTAACAGTACTGTAAACTACATGCATTGCGACCGAATTGCAGGTTTTTTGTGGCTCTGGGCACTTAATATATCTTTAAGTCATAATGACAATGATAACATCAATTATGCAATAATGATCCCTTGACACACAATATTAATGTAACGTTTAATATGCCATCACCTTATGGATTCTTTATATATGAAAGAAAGGTCTGGGGTAGAAATATTAGGCCTTCAGCAAACCATGTTTGCTGCTGCCATATAGCTGAAATATTGCTCAGTGGGGTGTAAAACGAAACTCACTCACTTCTGAGATATGCTTACCAGTATTCCTGTTTGGCATTCTGAAATTAGCCAGTAAGTCTGTGAGAGAATGCTTGACTACTATACAATGGGACGTAACTTGCTTTTACTGTTTTTGTAGGTTCTCCAAACTGACATGTTCAAAACCTTTCTCTCAGAAAGGCTGGAAGAGAAGCAGGATTTTTGGTCTGATTATGAAGCAAAGACACGACCATATGTCAAGAAATTTGGAGGTCTGTTAGACAGCTCTTCAAGTATGCCTGCAAGGTAACAAGCTACATAACACCTTCTTGAGTTTTTTTGTGTGGTGGGTAGCCATTATAATGGTTAAAGCGTTTGCTCATCACGCTGAAGACCCAAGTCGATTCCTCACAAGGGTACAATCTGTGAAGCGCATTTCTGGTGCCCACCTGCCATGATATTGCTGGTACATTGCTGAAAGTGGAGTAGAAATAAACTCATTCATTCACTTGAGTTTATTTAAGGATAGTTAGTTCATGATACTGTGAATATTAGATAATGTATGCTCTGGATTGGCATCTCCTTGTAATCTGTAGGAAAGTGTTTTCATCATGGTAGGTATTAAGTCATCTTCCTAATTCTTTAAAATGAGATGTTATTACTTGATGCCGATACACAAGGGGCCCATGAAGGTCCGAGGTAGAGTAGGCCTTCAGCAACCCGTGCTTACCATTTATAGGCAACTGTGTTTGTTGTAAGAGGCAATTAATGGGATCTGGTGATCAGGCTCGCTGACTTGGTTGACACATGTCATCAGTTCCCGATTGCGCAGATCAATGCTCATGCTGTTGATCATTGGATTGTCTCATCCAGCCTGGATTATTTACAGCCTGCCACCATATAGCTGGAATATTGCTGAGTGCAGTGTAAAACTAAACTCACTCACGATACAAGGTCTGAAGACATCCTGTTTAGGTGACATCAGGACAGTATTTCACAAACTCTAGTTGAAATGCAATCAACTTTAGATGGTCAATTTTAGATGTGAAGTCCATTTTGGGTGTCAGCATCATGATATAGCTTGAAGACTCACTCACTCGTAGAGCAACTGCTTGCTCTTGCTTTACAGAAAGAAGCCACTACGTAAACAAGTGTCAATCTCCATCTACCAGCCAAATATTATTCAGAAGGAATACCAGACATTCCGCTTGCCGGTGCTGAATGGTGATGCCCAGGCATTCTTCCGAGCCAGTATTGTCTACCTAACCAAGACTCTTGAGGTGAGAGATAGTAGGTTATATGCAGTCAGCAGGGTTTTACTCATACTCGCTATCTCCAGGGTATACGTGCTGATAAACCTCCACAATTCACTGGATTCATCTACGGGATGCAGGGCCAGCAAAGGGAGGTAATGAAAGCCATAGATGCATCCAGGGTATAGTGGAGATCTCTCGTAACGTATGCTCTGGAGATATCAAGGATAGCTGGTTTTACTGGACTTACGAAAGTGGGGTTCAAGGGGAATCTCATCAGTATATATTTTACAAGACCTCGCTGGTAAATATGAGGGTCCTGTTAAGTATTGAAATGGTGTAGAGTAGTGTACATTCAGATGTTTACTTCAGAGCTTTGAATGAATCAGTGATCATGTGGTCAGTGATGATGATCAGTGAACACATGGTCAGTGATTGCAATCAATGATCACCAGGACGGTCACGGTAGTCAGCAACCATGACTGTCGGAAATAACAGACTCAGGTATCTACTCTTGATATGCCGTAGATACACTCTTGGTATATTTATGCATCACTCTGGGCACAGTATTTTGGGTTTTCTGCACCCATTGTTAACTTTTGTTTGGACTTTGCACACATTTAGTTTGTCATGTAATACCATGGGTCAGTACGTGGATCAAGGGGACAAATATACATATTTTCCATAATCCTGACATGCTAATTGCATACCACTCCACTTTCCCCAACTTTAATGGAAACACCCTCTCCAAATGTATTCCTCATGACTGTTAGAAAGACATGTCAACTGATAAAAGTCAACATGCAATGAGGCCAAAATGGAGGGAGTGATCAGTTGACCGACTGGCTGTGTCTGAGTGAGACTAGCATGTGGAAGTATATTTTTTCCCATTTGTCAGGAACACTTTGGCACTAATCCATTTATTACAGATAGCAATGATACTGTTAAAATATTCCTTAATGTGGCATAAAACAACATTCTGTCACTCTAACCATGCTAACTGAATGTTATTCTTTCATTTTCACATCTTCAGCCTAGAGGTAAGTATGTTGGATGAGTCAAATGCAAATTGCATGAGAGCCCTTTTGTCAAGCCAAAGGTAGTTTTTGTGATGTGTGTGTGCCATGCAGTGTCTCAGCAGTGCCAGAGCGTTTGTGTTTAGACTATGCCAGTTCTTTCTTTGAGAACACACTCTGCTTACAGTTCACAGTTACGCTTTTGCCTTAATGTTTGATATCCTTTTTGCCACTTGCAGCAGTTCTGATTCATCAACAAATGTCAGCCAGTTAGTTTCACTTTCTGTCTGGTATGTCCTATTACAAACCATTTACTATCACATCTTGCAGGTTTTTAAACCTTTATGTATAGAATTTGATATTTCAGAGTTGTCTGTTAACTTCCTCATAGGGTGGGTAACTTTTTGATTTGAATAAAAGTTTCTGGGATGTTTGGTGACTTTTGATAGACTTGGTGACTTTTTGTAGAGTTGGTGATTTTTTTAGGTAGAGTTGGGACTTTTCGACAGAGTTGGTGACTTTTGGTAGAGTTGATGACTTTTGGTGCAGTTGGTGACTTTTAGTAAAGTGGATGACTTTTGATAGAGTCAGTGGCTTTTCTTTTTAAGATTAGTGACTTTCTGGTGTGTTTGATTACATTCTGGGAGGTTTAGTGACTTTTTGGTAGAGTGGGTGATATTTCTTGTAAGTTTAGTGATTTTCTGGTGTTTGATGCCTTTCTGGTATATTTGATGACTCTGGTCGGTTCAGCAAAATTCTAAGACGTTTAGTGGCTTTTTGGGAGAAATGACTGTGTAGTATCACTGTTGACTTTCTCTAATAGTTCTGCTAATGTTTGACAGACACAGTATTGCACATGGTATACACTTTACATTCCTTATACTTTGGTTGGTTGGTTGGTTGGCCATTTAACGCCTCACTCAGCAATATTTCAGTTCTAAGTTGCAAGTCTGTAAGTAATCAAGTCTGAACCATCTATCCAGTGATCGACAGCATGAACATCGATGAATGCAATAGGGATACAATGACTTGTGTCAACCAAGTCGGCGAGTCTGACCACCTAATCCCATTAGTCTCTTATGACAAGCATGGGTTGCTGAAGATCAATTCTAATAATAATAAGAGTACTTATATGGCGCCTCATCCACATCACTAAGGGACATGCTCTAAGAGCATACACTGAACATCATTATTATTACCCCAGATAACCCAAGTTGCCTGTTAGGCGCTAGAAGGTTATAGTCACATGACCTTATCTCACCAGGTACAGATTTTCTGCTGGGTGGACAGAGACATTTTTTGAACAAACTCACTTGCCTAAGGTGAGACCACATGTTTCACATGTGCTTCGTTGTGGGGCAGGACCGACGTCCTAGAAACTCTCAGGAATCAAGCTGCCAAACACGGCCACCCATCCAAGGACTGTCCGAGCTCAACGGTGCTTAACTTCAACTGATTTTGTGACCTGCGCACTACACACAGGACCACTCGCCACCACAATTCTAACCCAGATCTCCATGGATTCTTATACAGTGGACGTTGCATGTATGTGTAGTATGCACATACCGTGCATTCCTCTTCCTGAAGACGTTTTTTGGTAGACATGAATCTCCAGCAGTGGCCAGAGGTCCCAGACTGGACAATGTATTTACACCTATTGTCCCACATCAGCAGGAAAAGAATGATTAACCATTTCACAGTTTGAGTTGATTGAGTACTAATGTTATGGCTCTTCTGGGGCTAGTTGTCTTTATCTGATTACAGGAAAAATATATATGCCTTGATTTACATTAATGCTTTGAATGCAGTACAGAATTGTACATCCGAGTTAAAACAAATGTAGCATGGAGAAAAGAATAATTTTTTCCCAGTTTTCCTTCAATGGAGACATAGTATAGAATACTAGACAACCACTGTGTGCACTGCGTGGTAAACTAGTGGCATGGATGGTGAAGTATTGTGTTTAACTGTCATTCTGTGTGGCAGTACCAAATATATGATGAGTACTTTGGAATAATTTGTAGAAAATATTGTTAGGACCCTGTTATCTATGCATTTGGAACAGAAACCTATATGAGCAACAATGTCTGTATGGCTAGATCAATTTGATTTCTTGTTGCAAATTTTTGTCCTCACAAAACCTAAAAGCAAGAGAGAAAATTTTGTGAAAAAAATCACCAGTCACAGTCAAAGCGAAAACCCACATAAGTGTCCATGTTAGCTCTCTTAATTTGTTTATATAAACTTTAAAAAGTTGAGTACGTTTAGGTTTTAATATTAGGATTTTACTTCCTAAGTGGGGAAAATTGATTTATATTTTGTCTTACTGATGGAACCATAAAACAAGAACTAACTCAGGATGACACTTGCAACAAGCTGCACAACTGGCGAACAATGAACTGAGGTTTTGATCCAGTCCATGGACTGTATTTTTTGTTGGAGTGTGTAGAATGACCAATTGGTGGTTGCTTGACCATTGTTTTGTCATGACCATTGTTTAATGTACAGTGGTTATGTTACCAGGGATTGACATAGTGTTTAATTTGCATGCAACATTTGCAACAATTGAAATGTTTTAAAGCCTATTTCTGCCCTTGATCAAACTGTTTATCTGTGGTACTCATAATATCACAGCTTAACATGAGCGTAGCCATTTTAAAAGTCAGCATGCAAGATGGGAAATACCTTTTTGGATGAAAACATAGTTTCTTGTTCCAAATATAAATGAAGTTGAACTGTACTTGCATTCATGATAGTGTTCAGGAAATCCAGCTGTCAGGTTTACAGGTTGATATGATTTATTAAACAATAATTTGATTTTTGTAATGTTTATTTGAATCATCAGATGGTAGAAGCATGCTGATTTTCACAACAGCACCTAAATTGTCTGTCTGCTACTCTATGGCACCCTTCCAGAGAATCTGTCCCTTATTTCATATAACAGAAATACACCGGCTATGATTCCTTATGTAAATGCTGAATTCATCAGGTTGCAGTTTGAGTAGGTTTGTCTTCCAGTACATATGTTAACACTGACAGTTTTTGACATGCAAAATTGTGTTTGGATTTATTCAGCCTTCTTGACAGAAACCCCATAGACAAAAGTCCCTCGGACAAGAGCGCTTTTAGACAAAAGCCCCATAGTAAAAATAACAAATGAGACAAAAGCCCAGTCAGTCATGAGAATCTGGAATGCCTTAAAGGAGATCCCATGAGGTGAATCCAGGACATTTGACTACCATTTTAATCAATGCAATTATGTTTTGATTTAGAGAAGCACTAACGACACGACCTCCTACTTCAGGAATGCCGTGACCTTGAACCACGAGGAAGTTATTTGTACTTCAGGGGCATGATGCTGGCAGCTCAAGGAAGCGGGACCAGAGCAATGGATGACTTTCTCAGCCTACACTCAATCAATGCCAGATTGGTGCCTGTACAGTAAGTAGTCCTGATCACAGGAGCATGTCTCATTTAGAAACAGCATTAGAAAGACATATACAGGTGTGTAGACCCTACCCTAGTACTGTATAGAAGAAAAGGGATGTCATGACGAAACCACCCCTTCCTCAATCAAAGTTAGATTTCACCACGTAAAGTATTTTTATGGCCCCACCAAAGTCTACAAATTGAACCAAGCATAATCATGAACCAGTTGTGCCCATTTATGGCTCATTTTGTAGAAAAATCCTCAAGCTTTCCATGACTAGGCAGGGGTTCGAAAATATGCTGAAAAGCCACTTGCCACAGGGCAAGTGACTGCAAGAAGGTAACTTATCCTGACTAATTTTCCACTTGCCCTGATTTTATGATACAATCCTTGATAATAATGTTTACTGGACTATTTATCAAAGAGTGATAATTTCACTCTCTGCTAACTCTTCTTCATTATTATTGCAAACTTTAATAGCTTCATTATGAGCAGATATGAAATTAAATCCAAGATTAGTTGGAGTTTGAAACCATAAGTGGAAACGATCTAGTAGTCCACAGACAAGAAAGATACCTTTATTTGATTGCCCGAAATGAAAAGACAGGGTATGCTGTAAATCATGAAGTTAATGCGAGCATTTTATCAGTGCGAAAAATATGTCTGTACTTTTCACACATTATTATAGCGACACATTTCAGTGTGACCATAACAACGCAGAATATAACAACAATTTAGACATCTCTCATAAAATTAATTTCCATGACACTTATGGGTATCCATTGAACTTTTTCTTCAGCCACTAGTATGTAACAATAGTGGAAGTGTTACACTACATGTAACACCAAAATAGGTCACTTCCTCATTACATGTATCTCAAGTCACATGAAGTTATCACTGGTTACAATCACTGGTCATTGTTTTAAGTAGCTGAAGCACATCTGCTAGACCGGATATTCTCCAACCATGCAGGTTTGTTTCATGATCTTTGATCACCTTTGACGTGTTTCAAGTCGGATAATGTTCATGAATCTTGTCGTAAGACAAGTAGTACCATGCAGTCATGTGACCAAACATGACAGCATAATCAAAACATTGTCAGCTCATTTTCATTCATAGCTTAAGAATCTCAATTCAGGTTATTTGGTAAATACCAAGTGTGAAAAGAAAATGAACAACATGAAAGATTCAGGGTGTCACATTTTATCATCAACGCCAATTCCTGAGCTCGCATTAATTTTGTGACGCATTTTAGATGAGATCCTCGCACTCGCATTTGTTTCATTATGCATTAGTTTCATGATTTAGAGTACCACTTTGTGTCTTGTGTGCAGATTTGTGAGGCAGCTTTTGAATAGAATACCAAGGACAGACCAAGCCTCTCTGTGCAAAAGGCGAGGCAGTTTCCTGCTAGATGAACTCATTATTCCTGTAGACGAGGACAGTTTGTCCAGGAGTAATAAGAGAATCGTGTACCATGGCAGTGTGTCACTGCCTGAGAAGGATGTAGGTGAGTAGGTTGGGTATGCAAGTTTTTCCTGGAAGAGTATTATCCACAGTTGTAGTGTTTCACTGCCTGAGAGGGATGTAGAAGAGGGGGTAGGGTATGCAAAGTTTTCACTGAAAGAGTAAGTGAATTATCCACAGTTGTAGTGTTTCACTGCCTGAGAGGGATGTAGAAGAGTGTATAGGGTATGCAAAGTTTTCACTGGAAGAGTATGTGAGCTATCCACAGTTGTAGTGTTTCACTGCCTGAGAGGGATGTAGAAGAGTGGGTAGGGTAAGGATGGTGTGTTGAGGCTGTCTCCTCCTCGTCATTGCTTCTCTCACCTGGTTGTTTCACTTGGTTTTGGTATGACTTTTTTCCAGTACTGGATGAGTTTGTAGATGCCATATCAATGTTGGAGATTGCCAATGACTATGACACCATGCAGAGACTCTTCTTCTCCCTCTGCACGATGGAGAATGGTAAGAACGCTAACAATCATCACCTGTCTAATCCGGCACACTGTCAAAACCAGCATAAAATTTTGGTCCCACCATTTTGCAATGATATTATGATCATTAGAACATTGTCTAATCCGGCACTTGTCTATTCCATATTCCGGCTCGACTTTTCAGCCCTAACAAGCAATTTTAACTGTAATTAACACTATCTAAACCAGCATGGGTTTGAGCAGTCCAATCAAGGACCCATTATTCAACACACTAATTAATCCTCTTGGTGCGCTAGAGTGAATGCATGGTGAATCAAATGCTCTAAGCCATCATGAGAGTGAGCAGATCTATCAAGGTCCCTTGATCCACTACACTCCTTATTGCTTTTGTTTGTTGCACAATTTATAGACATAAACAGATTGATGAGTGTAAATGGCAGCCTTGTTGGAAAATGAAAATCGCTGTCTAATCCATCACTCTAACTAAACCGGCATTTCATTTCAGTCCAGTGGTTTCCCTGTAATCATGAGAATACACAGTGACAAGTATGCAAACCTGATCATGTCACTTTTACTGGCTCAAATGATCGGCGGTCTAAGTTTCCTTTAATGCTGGAAGCAATTGGAAACAGTGTCTTAACAAGACAACAGGTGTCACAGTGGCCCTATCATGTAAGACAGATCAGCCTCCTGTGGTATTACACAGACAGTAAAACCCTTTGGTTTACTTTTGTTTACTTTTGAATTCCTATGCTTCAAACACTCAATAACACCCGGAAACTGACACCGTCGGTTCCAAGTGTTTACCCATACTTCAGACACTCAATAACACCCCGAAATTGGTCAACACATGATGTTTATCTCCTAATTATCAAAGCTGTCCAAACTGGCTGTTCCAGCTGTGCCAGTGGTGGATCAGAAGACGCTGGAGAGTTTTGTGGACTGTCACAGAGAAAGCCAGCTTCAGTGTGACAGCCTGAAGATCAAGAACAGCAAGCTGCACCAGGATGAGAGTGTGCTCAAGGTGTCGGGACTCATCAAGACTGATTTTGGCACTGGCAGAATAGCCCTCACTGAAAAGAGGTAATCTCCTCAAATAAGTGCCAACATCAGAAGTACTATATCTCCCCAAATAAGTGCCAACATCAGAAGTACTATATCTCCCCAAATAAGTGCCAACATCGGAAGTACCATATCTCCTCAAATAAGTGCCAACATCAGAAGTACTATATCTCCTCAAATAAGTGCCAACATCAGAAGTACCATATCTCCTCAAATAAGTGCCAACATCGAAAGTACCATATCTCCTCAAATAAGTGCCAACATCAAAAGTACCATATCTCCTCAAATAAGTGCCAACATCAGAAGTACCATATGTCCTCAAATAAGTGCCAACATCAGAAGTACCATATCTCCTCAAATAAGTGCCAACATCAGAAGTACTATATCCCCTCAAATAAGTGCCAACGTCAGAAGTACCATATCTCCTCAAATAAGTGCCAACATCAGAAGTACCATATCTCCTCAAATAAGCACAGGATATTTAATATGCACCTGGCCTCTAATAAGCGCTGACCCGTGAAGGTCTGGGTTTGAATATTGACTGTCAGTAACCCATGTTTGTCGTAAGAGGTGACTAACGGGATCGGGTGATCAGATTTGCAATGTTATGGGTTAATGATTGCACAAATCGATGTTCATGCTGTTGATCACTGAATTATAATACTCACTAGCAATTAATTACACCCAATAAGTGCAATAAGTGCCAGGTCTCTTATAAGTATTGGGCCTCTGATGAGCACCAGGTCTGGAAATCTGCTGAAAGAATGAGCGCCTGGGCACTTATTAGAGGAAATACAGTATCTGATACCTATTCCATGAGGCAGACGGTCCAAATTTCACATGCCCTTACATCTTTCGTTTGAATATCAAATGACACGAAAGTTGTCAGTAATTGTCAGTCTCTTTCAACACTCCCAGTTTTATGTCAGGATGTGACACTTGAATGTGTTGATACAAACATTCAGCATATAATTTACTTCCATGATAACTGAACCCTTCTGTTAACAGCAAGTGAATCGAAATCAACAAGCTAAAACTGCTTCTAGTTAGCATGGGTCCAAGTGAAGACGTCAGTAACCATTTTGACAGTATGAAAGACACTACTAACAATATGATAAAATTAAATTCAACAGACAGTTGTTTCAGAGTTGAACAAAAATGTCTCTTTCCTGTAAATTTATCTCCAGAATACTTACCCAGAGTTGTGAATCTGCAGGTTATTTTTGCTGAAAGATGTCTCAAACCGCTACAAGGAAATAATAAAGCTGAGAGACATTGACCGACTGGAGAAGTCCCAGAATCACACTTTCCTAAAGAAAGTGGATACTCTTGTGATACAAGCTAAAGGTAACTTTCCCAATAATTGACCATAGTCCACTCAGGGAAAAGAAATAATATGTGTCTGCCCTGTTAATTGACAGTATGACCTTTGGTCAGGAATTGTTCGGTTTCATCCTGTCGACCAATGCTGTTCAGCCAATTGAAGAAATGATCTGTGTCTCCCCTTTTGTCCATCACTACTAGCTGTTATTCTTGTTGAAGAAATGGTTTTTTTGCAGAACACATACCACCATTAAGAGTTTTTGCCTGTGCCAATAGATCTGTTGTATTTGCCATTCTTTTTCAGAAGTCCTTCTTGGGGTACATATAGGCATAAAACGTCCATTTTAAACATCCATCCCATGACAGTTGTAACTATTTTTCAGAATAATATTTACAAAACAAAAAACTTGCTTTCATCTTGTGAGTCCACCCTTAAAGGCCCCACAGGGCCCCTTACACGCAAGAGCAGATAACTCTCTCTGTCTACCTCCTACCGTATACTGTCTGCCTTGTTTCGAGGAATATGGAAGTCTGTCAAGCTTCTCATTAATCCCTCAGGTGCCCATTCTCAGTCTGAATGGGGCACCACACCCAAAATCCTCAGTGCAGGTTTTGAATGCTATAACGCTTCTATGACAGAAATGAGTACAACCTATTGTCCTGCGCTCCCCTAACCCAAGGTGACTGTTTGGAATGCCTTTCTTCGAGCCCCCCCACTTCCCCTAAGCAAAGGTGACTGTTTGGAATGCCTTTCTTCGCGCCCCCCCCCCACCTCCCCTAACCCAAGGTGACTGTTTGGAATGCCTTTCTTTGAGCCCCCCACCTCCCCTAACCCAAGGTGATTGTTTGGAATGCCTCTCTCCGAGCCCCCCACCTCCCCTAACCCAAGGTGACTGTTTGGAATGCCTTTCTTCGCGCCCCCCCCCCCACCTCCCCTAACCCAAGGTGACTGTTTGGAATGCCTTTCTTTGAGCCCCCCACCTCCCCTAACCCAAGGTGATTGTTTGGAATGCCTCTCTCCGAGCCCCCCACCTCCCCTAACCCAAGGTGACTGTTTGGAATGCCTTTCTTCGCGCCCCCCACCTCCCCTAACCCAAGGTGATTGTTTGGAATGCCTCTCTCCGAGCCCCCCACCTCCCCTAACCTAAGGTGACTGTTTGGAATGCCTCTCTTCGAGCCGCCTGTCACATGACCAAGCTGGTGTAATAGTGAGCCAACACTTGTTTGGCTATGTTTTTGCTATTCAGGGGATTTTTGTGCACTAATAGCTTTTCCCTCTTCCCAAGACTTCTTTGGGAGTCTGTATTAATCAATACTTTGGATGATGGTGCCTTACCCTCCTCAAGCAGAGAGCATTCGGTGGAGGTGTTTTATCCTGATTTTTACTCGTGCAATGATGTTTGTACTCATTTGATTACCTCAGGAAGTTTTTAGCAAGGCTAATAATTTCCCAGGGTTCTTTACCTTAAACATTTTTATGCTGTCCCTATCCTTAGGGACAGCTAGTTCATGGTTATTTAGGTTAAGAGTTGTTTTGGCATGTCCGCATACAGTCAGCATACAAGCTTGGGCTCCCCATTTCCCACCCTAGCCACACCGGACCTGATTGACATCATCAGTCAGGTGGCTTGGTAAGTCTGTTTTTTTCTATTTCCCTATCAGTTGTAGATTTCAGTCCACCATGGGTTTAGCTGTTGCCAGACAGAATACCACTCTCAGTTCACAATCTTTGGGAGTCTGTCTTATGCTTAAATGTATGCCAAGGAGGACTTCTTCTGAGAAATAATTATACAAACCTGAAGAGGTTACAGATTCTTTGAAGAAAGTTCTCATTGGGGTACGGCCACCCTCCTCCCCTCTGTTGATAAGTTCAGCATGAAAACTGAGGTGTGAGGTATTCGGCGAGAGTTACCTGCTCTTGGCTGTGGGGGACTCAGTGGGACCCTGGAGGAGTTGTCTCACAAGACAAAAACATGTTTTTTGTTTTGTAAATATTGAATGGAAAAATATAGTTACAACTGTCAGAATTTTCAAATGGACATTTTAATGCTTATAAGGACCCCAAGGAGGACCTCTTCAGGTTTGTATAAATGTTTTTCTAAAACATTGTGCTTGAAAGTGAGTTTGATGCCGTTTTATATATCTAATCAAACAATAATGTTATACGAACCCTTCGAGAATCTATATTGTCAGTGTGTTTCCAGATGGGCCATTCAAGTTCACGGCATGGCTGAAAGAAGAGAGAAACTGCTGGTTTATGTTGATCGAGGAGATGAAGGCTGGGAAAGTTGTTGCTGAAGCAACTAGGGATTTGACAGCAATACATCAAGCAACAGTCAATGTGATGCTCATCGATGCTGTCATAAGAAGGTGATGCATTGTCCTTTGACATTGGAACTAGTATAATACCTGGTATTTATTGAAGTATTTGAACAGTCATCCACGTCAAGAATATTAAGTTTGTCAGGTGGTCAGATCTTCCTTGTCCTATCATCTCTATCCTTAGACAAGGAGGAATCATGTGATTTCTCTTTTAGATCTGTTCAGGTCTATTTGAAATGAGATGTTTTTGGTTTTTAGTGAGTGTGTGGATTTTGTTTTACACCGCTTTTAGCAATATTCCAGCAATATCACAGCAGGTGACATCAGAAATTGGCTTCACACATTGTACCCTTGTAGGGAATTGAACTTGTGCCTTCTGCATGGTGATCGAATGCCTTAACGAGTATGCTACCCCACCACTCTCCTTGGTTTGGAAGAAACCATACATATCTTGGGGGTTTCTCAGAGAGGTAAAGTTTGGAGAACTACATCACAGGGAGCTCTTTCCTGCTACAGAATCGTTGATGAGGCTTACTGAATGTATACAGTTCTTATGCACTTCATCAACATGAGTTCCAATGATTTGTTTTAACAGTGGAAACGAGAATGGGTCATCTCATGAGGAGAATGTGACAGCCTCTGCCGAGAATTTGTGTCACTTCACAAAGTACATGCTAGAGGGTCGACATAACCTTCCCAAAGACACTGTGGAAGCTCTGCAGCACAGAGTGGACCCAAACATTGGGGACAGAGATCGCAAAACAGTGGAGGCCATTCTCTACACTCCAGGAAGTGAGTTACATTTTCTGTAGACCTGTTGTTGCCCTGTTCCAGATATATATATTACTGCCCAATCACAAGATCTTTTGGGGACCAGTTTCCAGAAGCTGATGGAAATATATATGATAATATATTCTCTCCCTAAATGTGTATATCATCACTCAGCTGCAGTGACAAAAGAAAAGACTAGATTGAGTTACAGCACAGGGCTCATCCACCACTCATCCAGTTCACAATCAATCAATCAATCAATCAATCAATCAATCAATCAATCAATCAACCAACCAACCAGTCAACCAACCAACCAACCAATCAATCAATCATCAACCAACATCAGTCATCAATCATTAAGATCTAGTGACTTTTCATGTAGCTTTCATATCTCCTAGGCTTACGACAGCTTTGTGAAACAGGGCCCTGTATTAGTTCATGGCCAGGCCACTGATGGATGAGCAAATGTGAGTCAGTTTGAATCATAGTTATAATTATATGAGTTTAGGGTCACGGTCTGCATGACCTGTATTTCCTGTCTGTTCTTCCTACACAGCTGACGGTACGAGTGAGCAGTTGCCGCCCCGTCTGTGGTGTGGGATGGGTGATGGCAAGGTGAAGGTCTTTGACGCCACAACATGGGAACTGGAGGACAAGATAGTACAGACCAAGAACACAGCAGTGAGTTGTTGTCTCCCAAACAACAGACACCATATTATTAACAGTTATATCTGTAATCTTTGTGTCATGCTAAAGTCTCCACATTTCACATTTCATACAGTCTCCATATTTCAGTCATATTCTCAGGAGCACAGCATTGTGACTGAATGTTTCAATAACAAGATGTCAGTATATAAAAGGAATGTTGTATGAAGAGATGGACCAAACAGACCCATGCCTGTTTCATGTAATTAAAGTGAAAAGGTAGATTGTCAAAATTCCCGCGAGTAGGGAGATCACGTCACTTCCGTGACTACATCCGTAGATTACACAAGGTAGCCATTCAGGGAATGGCGAATCAATGTCTGTCTGATCTCTACTAGCAAAGCTTGAGGTAATATGCATAAGACCTATGGTAAGGTAAGTATTTAAATATCTAAAATATTTAGATTTTAATAAATTGTCAAAATTGGTTTATTATTATTTTATTGTCAATATTATTATTGTAGGATTATTATTGTAGGATAGCACAAATGTATATTTATTCATATAGCGCTAGTACATGCTCAAAGCACTGGTGTTTTTTCTCTCGCACATTTGATGTAAATCTCAACAGCACATCATATCAATCTCAGCTCGAAGGGGAGTATAAAACAGACTTCAGGTTTTACAGAGAGCAGATATTGTTGGAAGGGTTATAAAATGGTGAAATCTGACCCTGCTTTCAACATTACAGGCCTGCCTAGTGCCAGTCGGGGAAACCCAGGTTTGGGTGGGATCACACGGCATTTACATCATCGATACCGAGACCATCGTGTGTAACAAGACGCTGTCGGAACATCAGGACCTGGTCACAGGCATTGTCATTTCAAAGGATAAAAGGTAAATTCTTTGTCAGTATTCACTTGCGGAGACTTATTTTCTGTGCTAGTATGATTAGAAATGACTTGACCAAACCTACACAGTCGACAAACTTAAACTGTTCATTCACACTAACCAATTCACCCTTTCATTCACCTACCATTCACTAACCAATTCATCCTTTTACTCCCCTACCATTCACCGACCAATTCATCCTTTCATTCACCTACCATTCACTAACCAATTCATCCTTTCATTCACCAACCATTCACCAGCCAATTCACCTACCATTCACTAACCAATTCATCATTTTATTGACCTACAATTCACCAACCAATTCACCCTTTCATTCACCTACCATTCACTAACCAATTCATCATTTTATTGACCTACAATTCACCGACCAATTCACCCTTTCTGTCACCTACCATTCACCAACAACTTTATTCATTCATTTCTTACCATTTCCCCACACACTCTCCCACCATTCACAAGCTTGTCGAGTGACCATTGGTCCCATCTTTTACCCACAATACACCACCATCACCAACCAAGTCCCCATGCACTCCCCCACTGACTGCACATCACGGAGTTCCCACAGCAGGAGTCAGTATCGTGGTTGTATTTCAGACATGCCCTCTCGGCCAGTGTGTCGGGGTTGATCATAATGTGGGAGATCCAAACTCTGACGCTGCTCAAGAAGTTTCAGCTGGAGGACAACACCAGTCTGAGGTCCCTGAAGATCATCGGCAACCAACTGTGGTGTGGTAAGAGACAGTCTTACCATCATGGACGATCAGAGCAGTGATGACTCATGCCTGCATGCAGTATTCCAGCTGTAAGGCAGTGGTCTGAAAATAATTGAGTCTGGACCAGATAATCCAATGTTCAACAGCAAGAGCTTTGATCTTCGCAACTGTGATATGATGGCATGTGTCAACCAAGTCAGGGAGTCTGACCAGTTCTAACCCAGATCTTCACAGGTTGAATGAGAATACTGACTAGAGATTTGTCAGGTCAGAAACACTTCCTGTGAGGTGTTAGCACCCCATTTGCTGTAGATAATCAGTGAATTGAAAGTGATATCATCATTTTTTCAACAGGGCTGTGGAAGAGAATTTCTGTTTTGAATTGGAATGGAGAAGAACTAGAGACATTCCGTTTCCATAGCAGTGAGGGAAATGGGCGTAATGTGGACCTGGATTGTTTTGCTGTCACAGACGTGGAGGTAATAACACATTCATCAAATGTCTAACACCATTACAGTCCATTTGGCTTAGGAGCAGACCAACGAATTGCAATCTAACTCAAAAACTAACAAACACAAAATGATCAGTGAAGCAATGAAACAATCAAAACATCAGACCAAGTATGTGACTTTTTGTGCCAAATTTCTGCCCTAGAAATAAAGAATTTGTTTAACAGACTATCATGAAGATATTGAATACGGTCACTATTTGTTATGATGGAGAAGTGCAGAGAAAGGGACAGTGAGGTGTTATAGAAGTATGTCCACAAGCGCCGACAAGCTTACTTATTCTTTAACCTGAACTGTGCCGGCTCCATCCTTTCGCACACACCTGGCTGTCCCTTTCTCTGCAGTCCTCCCTTGTAACAAAGAGTGTACTGTGTGTTTTAGGGCTTAAATTCTGCAAAAACCTCACGGAGTTGGTGTGAGTCAAGAGTTGGTTTTGAGTTGCTTTATGACCAAGGTTACCTTAATTAACTGTGCAAAATTTGAAACCTGACAGAGGCAAAGCTACCATAAAGGAAAACACTCTGGGCTTACACATGGTAGTAGCAAAACAGTTGAGCAAGCACTCAATGCTAAGTAAAAATAAAGCTTACCCACCTTTCAGGCTTACACAAAAACACTGGACCCGTGGAGGTCCAGGTAAGAATATTGGCTTTCAGTAACCCATCCTGGTCATAAGAGGCAACTAACGGGATCAGGTGGTCAGGCTCGCTGACTTGGTTGACACGTCATCAGTTCACAGTTTTACAGATCAGTGCCTTTGATCACTGGATTATCTGGTCCAGACTCAATTATTTACTAACTGCCTTCATGCACAGGCAAACTGTAGTGCAAAAGGGGTTGCGCAGCATAGAGAATATGACAAGTCGTCTTATATGCGAGCAAAGGTTGGCACTGTTCCTTCCTTGCTTTGCATCGAAAAATATTTTTCATGTCAAAATAAATATCACCATCATCAAAAGTACACTTCCATTTTCTCACTGGGCTGTGATCTAACATTTCGTACCCCATCTTTAGTAATTACTTATATGAAATATGTTTTATTCATTTTAAGCGCAACTCACGGTATTCAGATCGTTCTTCACCTCGATTACCCCTGCCAGCTTCCGGCTGAACGGAGTGACGAAATAAAAATATGCAGAAATTAGAAAGACGTACGATATTGCCTAATTTTATCATGAACCTGTTGGGTTTTATTTGTCTTATCTGTCGTTGCTATTGGTAGAATTTTCTTAACATTCATATTACACAAAAACACTTCTGGCGCAATAGGCGAATGAAGCAGGGGATGTAACTGTAAGTATTCCATGTAGAATAATACCCACCTGTTCCTTCACTCCGTTGAACCAGAAGCTGGAAGGGGGAATGGAGGTGAAGAACGGTCTGATTTACCACGAGCTGCGCTCAAAATGTTGAATAAAAAATATTACATGTGAGTAATTGTTCAGCATTGGGTTGGAAATATGAGAGCACAACCCAGTGAAGAAGTGGGTGTGTACTTTTGATGGTGACGATATTATATTTTTGACATGAAAAATATTTTTCGAACTGAAGCAAGGAAAGTATGTTGCCAACCTTTGCTTGCTTCATTCGCATGTAAGAAGACTGGTTATTTTCTCTTTACTGCGCAACCCATTTGCGCTACAGTTTGCCTGTGCTTCATATAGCTGAAATATTGCTGAATGTGGCATAAAACAAAACTCACTCACTCAGAAACATTGGCTTGCTACATGCCTAACTGAGACTACATGTTCTGTTAGAAGAAAATTGGATTGATGGAAACATGCAATGCAAGCATTCAACATTGCAAACATTATAGGATTTCCTTGTAAACTGTTACTGAGGATTACAGTCCTGCAACAAACACACTCATAGCAGCATGACTAGGATGGGTGTTGACTGCTGCAGGTGTGGGCTGGAGTGCGACGGGAAGGGATGCTCGTGGTGTGGGACAGAAACACAGGGTCACAGAGGGCAACGATACGACTGGAGTGCCGAGGCATCAGTACCCTGCTGCTGTGTGACAACAAGGTAATGGTACATCTAGATGGTCGGGGCGTCAGTACACTACTGCTGTGTGACAACAAGGTAATAGTACATCTAGATGGTCGGGGCGTCAGTACACTACTGCTGTGTGACAACAAGGTAATAGTACATCTAGATGGTCGGGGCATCAGTACACTACTGCTTTGTGACAACAAGGTAATAGTACATCTAGATGATCGGGGCATCAGTACTCTACTGCTCTGTGACAACAAGGTAATAGTACATCCAGATGGTCGGGGCGTCAGTACACTACTGCTGTGTGACAACAAGGTAATAGTACATCTAGATGGTCGGGGCATCAGTACACTACTGCTGTGTGACAACACGGTAATGGTACATCTAGATGGTCGGGGCGTCAGTACACTACTGCTGTGTGACAACACGGTAATGGTACATCTAGATGGTCGGGGCATCAGTACACTACTGCTGTGTGACAACAAGGTAATGGCACATCTAGATGGTCGGGGCGTCAGTACACTACTGCTGTGTGACAACAAGGTAATAGTACGTCTAGATGGTTGCGGCATCAGTACTCTACTGCTGTGTGACAACACGGTAATGGTACGTCTAGATGGTTGGGGCATCAGTACACTACTGCTGTGTGACAACAAAGTAATAGTACATCTAGATGGTCGGGGCGTCAGTACACTACTGCTGTGTGACAACAAGGTAATGGTACATCTAGATGGTCGGGGCGTCAGTACACTACTGCTGTGTGACAACACGGTAATGGTACATCTAGATGGTCGGGGCATCAGTACACTACTGCTATGTGACAACAAGGTAATAGTACATCTAGATGGTCGGGGCGTCAGTACACTACTGCTCTGTGACAACAAGGTAATGGTACATCTAGATGGTCAGGGCGCCAGTACACTACTGCTGTGTGACAACACGGTAATGGTACATCCAGATGGTCGGGGCATCAGTACACTACTGCTGTGTGACAGCAAGGTAGTGGTACATCTAGATGGTCGGGGCATCAGTACTCTACTGCTGTGTGACAACACGGTAATGGTACATCTAGATGGTCGGGGCGTCAGTACACTACTGCTGTGTGACAACACGGTAATGGTATATCTAGATGGTCGGGACGTCAGTACACCACTGCTGTGTGACAACACGGTAATGGTACATCTAGATGGTCGGGGCATCAGTACACTACTGCTGTGTGACAACAAGGTAATGGCACATCTAGATGGTCGGGGCGTCAGTACACTACTGCTGTGTGACAACAAGGTAATAGTACATCTAGATGATCGGGACATCAGTACTCTACTGCTGTGTGACAACACGGTAATGGTACGTCTAGATGGTTGGGGCATCAGTACACTACTGCTGTGTGACAACAAGGTAATAGTACATCTAGATGGTCGGGGCGTCAGTACACTACTGCTGTGTGACAACAAGGTAGTGGTACATCTAGATGGTCGGGGCGTCAGTACACTACTGCTGTGTGACAACAAGGTAATAGTACATCTAGATGGTCGGGGCATCAGTACACTACTGCTGTGTGACAACACGGTAATGGTACATCTAGATGGTCGGGGCGTCAGTACACTACTGCTGTGTGACAACAAGGTAATGGTACATCTAGATGGTCGGGGCGTCAGTACACTACTGCTGTGTGACAACACGGTAATGGTACATCTAGATGGTCGGGGCATCAGTACACTACTGCTATGTGACAACAAGGTAATAGTACATCTAGATGGTCGGGGCGTCAGTACACTACTGCTGTGTGACAACAAGGTAATGGTACATCTAGATGGTCAGGGCGCCAGTACACTACTGCTGTGTGACAACACGGTAATGGTACATCCAGATGGTCGGGGCATCAGTACACTACTGCTGTGTGACAGCAAGGTAGTGGTACATCTAGATGGTCGGGGCATCAGTACTCTACTGCTGTGTGACAACACGGTAATGGTACATCTAGATGGTCGGGGCGTCAGTACACTACTGCTGTGTGACAACACGGTAATGGTATATCTAGATGGTCGGGGCATCAGTACACCACTGTGTGACAACAAGGTAATAGTACATCTAGATGGTCGGGGCGTCAGTACACTACTGCTGTGTGACAACACGGTAATGGTACATCTAGATGGTCGGGGTGTCAGTACACTACTGCTGTGTGACAACAAGGTAATGGTACATCCAGATGGTCGGGGCATCAGTACACTGCTGCTGTGTGACAACAAGGTAATAGTACATCTAAATGGTCGGGGCGTCAGTACACTGCTGCTGTGTGACAACACGGTAATAGTACATCTAGATGGTCGGGGCGTCAGTACACTACTGCTGTGTGACAACAAGGTAATAATACATGTAGATGGTCGGGGCATCAGTACACTACTGCTGTGTGACAACACTGTAATGGTACATTAGCAGGGTCAAGGTATCAGTACAGTATTTCTGTCTGACAACAGGACTGAAAGCTGTTACACAATGACATTTTCTAAATTTTCTAAATGGCATTGTGTAATCATAGCTTGCGGATGTGAAAACCATACTAATTTACACATATCAGAGGGGTATACACAATCCACAGTCTAGACTACCAGTTCTCTGCCTTCCACTTTAGTGGAAGTTGCGGTGGCTGAGTGGTTTAGATGGCTGAGTGGGGAATGCAGCTGACTGGTGCATGACTCAGAGGGTGTGGGTTCGAATCCCAGATCAGACTTAACCCAACAAAAGTACCAGAATCTTTACTTTATTAAGAAAGTGTAATCACAAATATAACATGTAAGAAGGTAATAGTACATCTGGAGTGTCGAGGCAACAGTACACAACTCCTATGTGGCACAGGGTAATAACATATCTTTGTTGTGAAGACAACAAAACACTGAATTATGATCATCTTTCACAAATATGTCATGAAGTCCATATCCTGTTGTAGATTTGGGTGGGCACCAAGGCAGGGACCATCTACATCTACCTCACCAACACCCACCAGCTGTGGAAGACACTGCACGCCCATGACGACGCTGTGCGTTCACTCTGCCTCGCCGACGTTCGTTACGTCATGAGTGGTGGAGGCAGCAAGGACGGGAAGGTGGCAATATGGACGCCATCTATCCTTGAATTATCCGACAGTTATGCTGATAATGTTCCCATATGAAACACCACTTATGTCAACTACTGTACATTGCAGATTGAAGATTTTTTTACATTTATATTCCAGACCGCAAGTTCAAAATCTTGTTTTGTCAATGGGTACAGCAGCAGGTGTATTATTTTACTATGTTTGCCATTTTCTTTCTTATCCTGATTTCTTCAGAATATCAGTATATTTGTTAAATGGTACATGAAGCATTCTCCATTTGGTTTATTTATTGATTTTGTTTCTACCCTGAAACTATGTATGGCTTTTCACTTATTCAGAAAGAAATGGCACTCTGTTTGCCTGTTCTTTTTTCTGCTTCAGGTAGAACTGGAAATAATGACAGCTTTATGCAAAAGGTGTTTGGGGATGTGAGCCAATCAAATGTCAATTTAAACAGTTTGGCATCATTTACCGCCTTCATTCCAATGAAAAGAAAACCATAAATAGTTATCAATGGTGCCATTCAAAACATTTCCTCAGAAAAAACAGATAATTTATGACATATTCAAAGCAATATGAAAGTTACTTCCAGAATCATGGCATAAGGAAATACTCATTGTTTTAAATATACTTGTAACACAAACTCTACCTTACACGGGTTTTGCTTGTGTAAAATATGTACATGTTTTCAAAACTTCATTAATATATGTTCCCAAAAACTAATTCCATCGTCAGTTTATGAGGTATCTGATTTCAACCAGATATATTTCATTAAAACATATCATTTAAATCATATTGAAAAACATCAATTGTGCTTTATTAATTCATTTGATAAAGTGGCATGTTAATTACTTACATACATGTATATTCATATTTACTTATTTCTGTGTTATAAATATTTAATACTACACTAAGCAACAACTGACCAACTTCAAGACCAATTTCTGGTCCATAAGACGTCAACATCCCAACTTGGTAAGGCCTGTGACTATGTGCATTACAAGTGATCTTCAGTAACCCAAGCTTGTCGTAATTGGATCATGTGGTCAGGCTCTGGTTGACAAATGTCAATGTATATCAGTTGCATAGGTCAAATGTTCATGATGGTGATCACTGGATTGTCAGATCTGATATGTCCAGACTGCCACCATATAACTTAAACATTACTGAGTGCGGCATTTAATGCCAACTAAATTTGGTAAGATCTAGTTGCCCAAATGTCATCTGTAACAACATTTGAACTAAGTCGTCAGCTACAGCTTAACCTGTGACTACTAAGTTAACTCACTGTATGTGATTCCGATAAGCCTCAAATGGTTATTAAGACTAATAAAGTGTGAATACTACAAATGTATGAGAGAATACAGTCTATATGTACTAATGGCTTCTACTGAGGAACTGATAAGGGTTTGGTAATATGGGAATTCAGGATTACAAGTAGGCCTATAATCAGTCTCCATGATAACTGACCGGATATTTTATATGTATTTTCATGATCAAAATATTTTAATTATTCTAATATTATTTGTTAATGGTTTGACACATATAGTACTGTTATGTTTTTCAACTTAATGTTTATATATTTGTATTGATTACATTTCCAATTAAGGTAAAATTGTGGATTAGACTGTCCCATTCATGACAGGTAAGTTATTTTCAGTTACTGTTTATTACGGGAGACAGGGTACATTTCATTAATGTGTGAATAAACTAAGTATCACATATCAAAATAATACTGTTGAAAGTGTGATATCTGAATAAATTATGTGCATTTCTGCACGTCTTGCCATATTGTTTTATCAGTAACACAACGGATGAGTTTGTCTTTGGGACTACTGGATTCAAAAGTTGGTGGGAGGACTGTTTAATTGGATCAAATGGTCCATGCTCAAAAGCATTTACTGGGAGAAACATGCATTTCTGTAAATTTCTGATATTGCTGAAATAACATAAACTTGATCACACACTCTGCTGATCAGTGCAATAATCGTGAAGTTGATGTAAATCCCTATTGATGTTAAAGGTGGCCATCAAACACCCCTTCCGTTCAGTTTCATGCCAAATTGAAGCTTGCAGTGCCATGCCTTCGGAAGTGCCACATTGTTTTTCTACTCAAAATCCACATCCACAATGTGTTTGAATCTTACAATGCATGGTCAGAGCCTCCTTTCACAAATCAACCTTTACTAAGGTTACCCTTAACCCTGATTCTTTAACACTCCACTAAGGCTACCTTAGACCAGCATCCTGTTCTCAAACATATCAATATGTTAGCTATGTCAGTTTCTTCACGATAAAATGGCTTCATTATGAAATGGGTATGTATGGCCTTTACAAAAGGCAGGAGTCTTCAATGTTTATTTGCATAACTGGCCTTAATGGTTAGATTTGTTGAATAATAATTTTTTACTGATAATTTTGGGGTGCAAATATGACATTCCATTGACATTTTTTTTTCACATGTTTTTCCAGATCTTTCAACCTTTAAGTGTCATTTGATGATGGGACTGATTGTAATATGTAATTGTTGCACAGTAAACCTGGCTGTGGCAGGGTAGATGGCTGGTAGGCTCATGGTGAAAGCATTCTCTCTCCAACAACCTTGGCCTAGATTTTCGAAGGTCTCTCAACACTAAGACAGTCGAAGTTTATGTAACACACCCCCTCCTTCACACTTGAGGCGGAATGAACCAGAATGCTGTTGGAATGAAAATTCCTGGAGATTCCTGGAAATTTGAACTTAAGTCTTAAACTTCTTACTACAAAGTGAATGCATTCCAACTTTTTGGGTCAATTCTTGTACCATGCCAGAGTGTTTTGAACTTTGAACTTTCAGTGTACATTCAAAGTGGTAAAACTGCAAGTAGAAGCACATTCTAACTGTATTCTTAGTATCGTTCCTGCATTCTACTATTTTCTACTGCATTCAAAGTATTCTGAACTTAGTTGAGGGAGAATGGAAACAGCAAGTCTCTTCAAATCCTGTCTGAATGTCCCAAATGCATCTCAAATGTATCTGGATTGCTGCAGGAATTCAAGGGGAATATTCTCCAAATGTATTGGAATATTTCGATTGCAGTTGGAAAACAGTTCAAGCGTACTTAAATATGGTCAGAACATCCTGATAGGCAGATTGTCCCAATGCCCTTCAAATGAGCCCTCATCAGACCACAGCCAAATCGCATAAAAACATTCACATTTCACTGATACATCAGATAGCTTTTTGGAGTCGCATTCTTACAAAGCTTGAAAAAATCGTTTCTTATGACATTATCCCGAAGGTAGGTTGAATTTTGGAAATATTTACTTTCCTGGATTCCTGTCAGTTCAAAATAAGTGTGTAGGAGACTTTAATGTAAGGCTCTTATGATCACTGGGAGAGCTTCACAAATCTTTTTGCTTTATTGTATTACAGTAACATTGTAAAAAACTCTGCAGATCTGAGTCAGTACACCAGTAGTGGTGACTATTGCTCTTGTTACCAACCACTGTTTTACTTGGAAGTGACATTTGTATGTTTGTCCACCATGACTAGTAACAACATCGCTAACTGAAGTTTTCCTGACAAGATACATCTTGTAAGTTTGTTTTTCACAAAGAAAGAAGACCATTACTTTCTGAATTTAGGCATGGTGTATGATTGTAAATTTTTCTGTGTGAGATGAGGAATTTCACAGATGTAGAACTGGCTAAATATTTTCAGTTTTTAAGATTTCTTTGGGGTGATATAAAAGTGCATTAACACGTCTGTGTGAATCCTACACACATACACTTTTATTGTCAATGAGGCAAGATTGTTTTGTGTTGGCCTGGGGTTTTTATACGTCATGAATTGTGTGGCCCAAATAGGCGTCTTAGAGGTCAAAATACAACAAAATCATATTAATGAACTATTCAGTTCAGAAATAAGATTATGGAATTTTTTTCAGTGAAATTTGTTGAAAAAAAATGCAAAAGTGGAAATGTTACTTCCTGGCTTAAGAGGTAGCTGTTCAAAATACAACTTCAGCAACGCAAACAAACCAAACTTTCGGAAGTCATAAATCAGACCTAGCAGGCCATGTGGCCATGACCTTAAACTCAATGTGTCCTTGACCTTCATTTGAACTGTTTACTTAATTACAAGGCTATTCTATTCTATGACAGTTTGGCACCTGGATCTTGTATTGTGTAAAACTGTTTTAAAATGCGCACCAGTGATGCTGCTGTAATCAACTGAAATTATTTACACTTCTGCAGATGGCAAGTGACAGGGGCAAGAGTTGCCTCCCTTATATTTATGAATGAATAATTCCTTTTGTATTGTGGGTTGGGTTTAATGGAGCAAAATCATCATTTTCACTTTTTACTTGAAACTGAAATAAGTTACCTTATTGGATCTGTAACAAATGAAAACTACTGGTCTCCATAGCAAAATATATCTTACAAATTCCCCTCGCAATCTCTTCATAAAATTTCTTGTTTGCTGACAGCACTGTATTAAGGAAAAACTTCACATTTGTATGTGTTGGTATTGTTGGTGGGGGAAAATGTTCCCTTCAAATGAGTTTTCTTTTCAATCGTCCCTTTTATGAAAATAAGTAACTTTATTATTTTTTTTTATTTCTATTTTAGGCCCCACGTAACTCAATGAAATCAGTTCATCAGTATTACTGATATGTTAAAAAGCCATCACCCTCTTAGTTACAAAGCCAAGACTCATTGGATTTCGGTAGTGGCATTCACTATAGAGTCGTGTCACTTGGCAATATCAGTATCCACTACAATCCAAGGTGTCTCCAAACATATTTTATATGATTGTGCCATACCACTCTTTGACAGTTTGTACAACCACATTTTTGTTCCCACATTATACTGATGCGCTATGATATAACTGAAGTAGTGATGTATGTTTATTCATATAAGTACACTTCTGTGTGTATTAGATCCGTGAAGGTCCGGAGTAAAATAGGCCTTCAGCAACCCATGCTTGCCATAAAAGGTGACTAATGGGATCGTGTGGTCAGGCTCACTGACTTGGTTGACTCGTCATCGGTTCCCAATTGTGCAGACCGATGCTCATGCTGTTGATCACTGGATTGTCTGGTCTGACTCAGTTATCTACAGAGCGCCGCCATATACATGTAGTTGGAATACTGCTGAGTGCAGCGTAAAACAAAACTAACTCACTCACTCCCTTCTATATGTATTAGGGCTGGCTATCGATATATACTGAACAGCAAAAGAAACATGACAAAAACAGCAAATACATTAACATTAATGTTTACATTTATGAGATTTCATCTTGCAATTCTCTCTTGCTGTTCAGTAGAGATCACGGAGATCAATAATCATTAACTAAATATTGATAAATTATAGATAAATATCAAAGAAGTATGCCAGTAGTGCCAAAATGCCCCCCAAAATCTGAAATGAAGCAATGTATTTCACATCACGTGCAAGTGGTGACATTGTTTATTCATGGTTTACTAACAAAACAACATCCTGAACATATCGTAGGAGTTGTCAAAGAATATTGTCATAACTTCATGTGACCAAATCAAAACTTTATTCCATCACAAAAGTTTATGTACAATATTATTGATGGCACAATTTTCATAACCTGGGTTCCCCATCCACAGAGTGTTCTTAACACTACGTCCTTCTGTAATTCTATAGTTTTTAATAAGCTTACAAATGTAGCATTTTAGTTTTTTGCATTTTATGTATTGTTTATGTTTGAATTAGACTATAACTCATCATGAGTGTGATATTGTACCTGGTTCTAAAAAAATTATATGTTTGTTTTGTGCAATATATTTTATTCATTCCAGTTGTTAGATGTTTGGAAGATTAGTTGAGAGGAGTCGTTAATCATAACACAAATGATATGTTATGCCAAGCCAAGCTATATTTTTTTGTACCTTAAGTATTTGTTCCATGATTTATCACAATTGTATATATGGAAAGACACATTTGTGGATATGTGATCTGAATTATTTTAGAGGATTGTCTGTGATATGTAATAAAGAGAGGAAATTAAAGCACATGCATGTGAAAATTTGTTATAGTGATATTGTCCCATTTCCTTGGCATTGTGTTCTTTATTTGTGCCAGGTTTGGAGGAGAGGGATCAGGATCCTAGATTTACCTTAATTGTGACTGGTTTGTCACCATCAGTATTTGTATCCCAATTGCTTTGTACGTTATGATTATCTATTCTAGCAAATCTGTTCTGTGTCAAGGAACTATGGAGAAAAGTACAGAATTACAGAATGAATAGTCATCTTTTAAAGAACAACACTGTTTTCCCTCATATATGTGAATTTCTCAAAATATGTCAGGCATCTTGGATTGTTGGTACTTTTCTCAACACGTATACCACGAGCAATATGATTGAAAATTTTCATACTTAACATTCACCCTCATTCTGAATTTCACATGCACCAGAATGCAAACTGCACATGTAACAAAAGGAAAGAGTTCTTTCAAAAATAACTTTATTTTGTCTAATTTGATTGTTTCGTATAAGTTACTTGAAAACAAACAGTTGTACTGATTATACTATTCTGATATTATACATTCTTTCAAATAACACATTATCTAAATGCTATAGCATCAACCCCACATCCAAAGAAACCTATCTGCTTAAATCAAATCAGAAATACAGTCAATATACTTCATTTCATCAAGTGCAAAAGAAATGTTAGAAACAAAATGAAGACTTCAGTGGATCTATGCTCAGTGTTATTCCTCCAGCCATTTTGATTTACAGACATCATGGGATTCCAGCTTCATAGGCCACTGAGGAATTGTGTGTAAAGGCAGAGCACTCAGTACTGCTCACATGGGAGAAAGGATGTTACATCATCTTGACTAGGGATATATTGAGGTGATATGATCCATATTTCAATATACAATATCACATTCGTAACACAACAACTGCCATATTGATACCTGCAGATCAACATCCAAGGAACATGACTAGAGATCCAACCAAAGCATGTTCAGAACATTTCCAATCATCACACTAATGTAGGTTCCAGTGTAGTATTTCTGCAATTCATTCCATTACCACATAAACCCTAAGTATTCAAATTAATCACTCCTGGGACCACAAACATGCTGACATATCCACAGTTCCATCTTAAACATGTTAAATGGCATGTCACAGTGTATGAAATAAGGCCCATCTGACCGTCCAAGATTGGGTAGATTTCTGACAGAGGACTTAAATTTACAGCTAGCCTGCCGAACAGTTTGGTGCAAGTTTTAGATGTTCCATACATCTGATTGAATTCTTGGTGTCTGGTCTGGTTAAATCCATTATGGGCTGGTAAAGTTACCAGCCCTGATGTCAAGCAGCGTTTGGGGATTATTTCATACACTGATTTATATGGCATATCAGAACAAAATTGAGAAGTTTATCACTTATTTGAAAGGTATAAGAAAAACAATTTATCTCAGGCAATCAGATCTGATGTTAGACAATATTGTTAACAGAATTTTTTTCTTGTGACCATAAAGTGACATTGTTTGATGACAACTGATTTAATGGGATTGGAGTAAACAAAGTTTCTCTGTATATATAGATACAGATCACTCCCTGGGTCAAGATACTTGTATTGCAGTGAACTAATACTTGGGAAAATCATCACAGCTTTAACTTGTTCCAACCAAAACCACCAGTGTTGGACTCTAGTAGTAACAATCACTGGAAATGTTTTCACTAACTACACATTGTGAGCTTACATCCTGATCTACAATGAACAAAACAGTCAGAATATCTCCACTATATTGCAGGTTTTGAAGTCTCTGTTAAGTGAAAATGATATCCTCCAATCTCCAATCTGAGAACTTGATTTTTTCTCATATGTACAGTACTAAAATGTAGATGTCATGTATGTTTCCAAAACCTAAGGCAGTCAGTGTAACCTCAAGCTGCAGTTATTGTCTGCCAAGTCAAATTCATACTGTACTATACAGAAGTATTAAGAAATAACTCACTGTCATTTCAGTAAAACTGTATGATTAATATGATTAAGACTAATTAAGTTTTCAAGATGTAACCTTTAACAGCTAAAATGTTCAGATATATAAGAAACATCACAATTTCTACAATCATGTTCATGATAATTTGAAGCAAATGGATAAAAACAAAAGCAGTTACATATTTGCCTCAATTCATAACATGCACAGACATTCATCTAGTGCGACAACAGCACAAAAAGGTCTATAAGGTGTACCATTGCCAAAGTTAAAAGATCACTGCCATACATTCAAGCATTCTCATTTGTATTCTTCGTAAAATCTTTTTACTTCTCTAACATAACCCTTATTTCTGACAATTGGTCAGGCATGTTGACAAATACTTTGAAGACAGTCTAAAATGACTCACTTTATCAAGACAAAGTTGCATTATTGAAGACAAACATACCCGCAGACATCCTTAACATTGAAAGTAATGCTGTTTATCAGGACATTTTGACCAGCATGCTACTCATGCTTCTTATGGAGTGATGAATACTTCATGAGGAGATACAAAATAACTGAAAATCTTTCCCTTAAGACCCTGATGGACAGGACAGCATAACTGATACCAAAGTCTTGTATGAAAAAGTCACTAGTCCTACTGAAGCATGTATTCACAATACTTTAATATTGCAATTGCTGCATTGGCACCATCTTAATTATTCATGTGCCTGCCACCAAATACGTATAAAAAGGTTGCTTCTACTGGCCAATGGAACATTTCAGAGAACATTAGCATTCTCTATCAAAGTGACATGAAAGGACAATGCAGATCCCTGAGCTCTTATATAAAACCTACCATAAATAGCAACTAAGGAATGCTAATCACTCCTGTGAGGTTTTACTCTGTCAACGAACCAATGTTTTGTGTTTAAATGTCTGCTCAGTACTCTGATAAGAACCTGTAATAACCACACCAAAAACAAAGAGGGCCAAAGCACAAGTCAAAACCAAGGCATCCGTAACAAGAAATTCTATTCAACCCAAAACAAACAAAACAAATTGGGTTCTTTTGGCGCTAAGTTTCTCTCAATATTAATGTGCACTGTGCACAAAAACAATCTAACAAACACTGTAACATCATGTTACTACACAACTATGGGAAACCAAACAAGTAAAATTACACATTAGTAATGTGAGGAAACATGCCAACAAATAAAAGCTACACAACTGCAACATAAAATGTTAAGATTCAGTGGACAACAACTAATGATTAGCTGGTGCTTTGATTCATGGCTATTCCCACACTAAAGAAGGGTTGGTTGGAAAGTTCTGAGTCTACCCATGGTGGACATACAGTACTACCATAACAGTTTGCATGAACTGTGTCAGAAGGCATCAATGTTACCAGGTAATGTGTTCTGATGAAAATGGACAAACAGGGACACCATGCTGTCATGAGATATTTTTAGCAGCTATCTGTTCAGACATGGCATCACAATCAGGGGACAGGTCTCCTTCTTTTGCTGTTTTGTCACGCCATCATACCTCAGTACCTCTTACAAAACAGCTTAGACCACTGTAATGAAATGCTGGTACACTTATGTGGACCTCTGATGGAACTGTGTTAGTATTATCATCTGCCATTTCAATCAATACTTTCCATTATAGTTTGACTCAGAACTTGTCAGTCACTTCTAACATGCAATAAAAATACAATGAATGCCTTGTTTGATATCCAGATCACTAAGAAAATAACTGAAGTAAAATCATGTGAGAAATTCCACCTGCCGTGGGGAAACTGCTTGCAGAATCTCTGACGTCTGTCCAACAAATCAGACCAAACATTTCCAGGGTTACTACCAGTGGGGGCCTAACATGTCCCAAAGGTCATTTGGTGCCAGCCAATTTGATTTAAGTCTCAGAAACACAAAGGCAACGTCTGCTAGTTCACATTTTATCATTCATATCAAATGTAGCAGCAAATATTACCCAATAAGATTCCATTATATTTGTGACACCATGCCTGAGCAATCACTCAGTCCCAATGTGGAAACTTAGTATATCTACCTCAAAATGTGAATTTAGACTGCTTACAGATCTGTTATTTGGGTTTAACTACCTTTGCTCACATTTGAATAGTATTTGCCACCTGCTTCTATTTGCCCCAAACACTGGAAGAGTACTAACGCAGTATGACGACGAAAATTTCACTTAATTCTCATGTAACGATAACCTAAAATCACAAAAATGTGTGAAATATTATTTCTGAAGCAGAGACCTGTAACATTGTGGTTTCATGATTATACTCTGCATTATGGATTATAAAGAGCCAAAGACTAAATAGAAACTAAAGAAAAGTGTTTCTGTCATCTTAATGAATCAGTGAGTGAGTGAGTTTAATTGTTGACTTTGTGTCAACAAAGCCAGAAAGCCCGACCACCCGATCCTGTCAGTCGCCTCTTACCAGAAGCACAATCGCCTTTTGTGGCAAGCATGGGTTGCTGAAGGCCTATTCTACCCTGGACCTTCACGGGTCTCTTAATGAATCAATCCCTGACTGCCTGATTAATCTTTGAAGATGTCCAAGGAAGTGAAGTTCAACATCAATGAACCCAAAAGGCCATAATTCAGTGTGGTTGTTGGTGCATCCACAGCACCTGCTGCAGTCTAGGCACATCTATAGAACCGTTTGTCCCAGTAACTGGAGATGTCAAGAGGGCAAACAGCTGCTCGAAACACTAGACAAGTGTATAGATCTACACACAATAATGATGAGCATCATTTGACAACTCTCACAAGGATCACACTATCCGGTAACAGACTGATTACACTAATATTTGTCACATCTTGCAGCACTACATCTCTCTAGTATGTTCCTCAAATACTGAAGTGTTTGAGAGGCTCTGTTTTCAATTAGTTTATAAACCCACTCTAAAACTGTTAACATGTGTTGAAAAGTCAATATTACCGCACCAAGTATCACAAATAATTCCTGAGCATCAAGTTTCAACATATCAGGTTTTGACATGTCTAAAATTTATCCTGTTCATATTGATAGTGTCCCTTGAACTGGAACAGATAATTCCTCACAGCGAATGGCACTTATCAAGTGATTAATGCCACTGAAAGAAAAATGGATAATAACAGCAGGAAAGACTAGTTCAGTAGTTACACTGTGCCATGATAACCTGTGTTCACATATCCAATAGCTTGAGGCAGCTGGACTTGATGTCCTCTGGCACTTGAGAGCAGATATTATAGAGTTCAGCAGTACTATCTTTCAACTCACATCTAATCTCATAAATATGCATATTTATTGGATTAAAGTCCATAAAGTATTTTAATAAAGAAAACAACAGGAGTCATTTTCAGAAACTGCATTAATCTAGACTTGCTGAATATCATATACTCCCATGGACCTTATTGGATGCATTTGTTTAAGAGAACTACATCTTCCATAGTTGGATCAGGATTTCCCCATTTTTCCTGAAAGTTTATTAAATGACCATTGAGACTCGAGGTGAAAATGAAGTGTGCACCCTTTGTTTTCTCAAGAGTGTGCACTCCCCACCCCAACCCTTTCTTCAAAAGATGTATCTGCCCCTGATCATCACATCACCCAGTACACACATACACATTCTCTTTTCACATTGTAAGTTGTCCAGGGTCTGTATATGCTTTCCCAATTATGAGCCAGTAATGTAGAACTACACAAAGCCCTGAGAAGTTGGCTGCTTTTGAAGAAGTTCATACAAGTATAAAGTACATACAAAATGTTTCACAAAAAATTTACTGCTCAAAAGGAGTTAGAGGTTTAACATTTTTCCTATGACATTGTATATGCTATGAGTGGTCGGTACAGTCACACCCAGCCTTCCAACTGAGGATGTTTTGGCACTAGTTTTGACTGTTACACTTCAAGTGAGTGAGTGAAGTTGTTTTTAGCAATATTTCAAAAATAACACAGCATGGGACACAGAAATGGTTTTCACAGATTTTACCCATGTTGGGAATTCAACACAGGTCTTTGGTGTGACAGACAAGCATTTTAACCAGTAGGCTACCCCAAAGTCCCTGATGCACTTTAAAGCTGGTATGTATATGACTGAGCCATGTAATGTAAACATAGGTACATGGTCATATGTACTGAGTGAATATAGTGATAGAGATACATGTTATCTGACTGATAATTTGTTACATACACACAGCCAACACAAAAATGCACATATGATACTTATGAAAGATGAAAGAGTACCTATATTAATGGAAACATCACTTTTAAAGAGGTTAAATTAAGGAAGTTGGCAACTATACCGCTCTTAAACATTCACCTGATAAAACCCTTTATTGCTGTGAAGGCTAATTTGAATTTGTAGCAGTATGAAAAATACTGAAACACAATAACAAATAAATCAAATTCTTCACCCTCAATATTTTCTTTTCACGCCAACAGCAGTTGTCAAAATTGTCTTACTTCAGTCACAGTTAAGCACTTTTAAGGCTTGTATTTCAGCAAATTTGGAAGATATACTGGCCTTGTCTTTTTTTATTTAACTCAAAACCATCATTCACATCAGAATAAACATATCTGTTTTGGAAAACTGAAATGCATTCATATAATTTATTAAAACACTGAAAATTACTGCAATATATATCTCTGAAAAAAAAAACACACCATCACTCAGTATATCAACTCAGGCTATCAAGTATGGCCAGTTCAGTTCTGGATACAGGATACAGAGCTATACAAAGAATTACAGCCATGTCCTATTGTGTCAATCTAGCATGTAGGCACACTAGCCCATCTAACATGTAGGGCCACTATCATATCAGTAGTTAAGGGCATGCGGATTCACTTAATTCGAGGTGACCGCATTCAAGCACTTGAAGTGTTCAGGCCAGGTGAATTCACAACACTATTCAAAAAGCACTTTTTGCACATGGAATATTCAGGCCAAGTGAATTCACAACACTATTCTAAAAGCACTTTTTGCACATGGAATATTCAGGCCAAGTGAATTCACAACATTGTTCCAAAAGCACTTTAGCATATGGAGCATTCAGGTCAAGTGAATTCACTTGATTCTACGTGACAGCATTTTAGCACATGGAGCATTCAGGCTAGGTGAAGTCACGACAGTACTCCACAAGCAATTTAGCACATGAGGCATTCAAGCCAAATGAATTCACTTGATTCTAAATGACATCACTCTAGTGCATGGAGCATTCAAGCCAAGTGTATTCACTTGATTCTAAGTGAGAAGGCTTTAGCACATGGCGCATTCAGGCCACACCACACAACAAAACCCTGAAAGTAAATACCATACATAACAGTTTTGCAATAGAACAAATTCCATTCCGACAGAAATTCCAGAGTAGTTCAGATAAGGGGCATTTTCCACACAACAACGCCATTTGTATGATCGGTCACAATGGAATTCTGAGAGCACTTTCAAGAAAAGCCATAGCTGGGATCTTTCACAAAAGTTTTTTTTTCTTAAATTTAGCGGAGATGTGGAAAGGCAGGCAACGAAATGGAGAACATGCCTCACTATAAACACTCTTGATAAACACTTAGACTGTCACAATATATACATACACAAATTTCCCGTGATCTGTCACACTGTCTTTTTCATCCAAAACACAAGCATATATAATCCTTAAAAATAGAAACAGGCCAGCAGACATGATAGATTGACGGATCAGTAATATTTTCCGAATTACAGCTGTTCATACATATAGGGTAGATGTATGCTTATTCAAATCAAAATACATGTAATATTTATTTGCACACTTATTTTTCAGTTCAATACTAGTTTGTATTACGACACTAAACATTAACCTAATACTGCCATTCAGTCAAGATATTTAGTGACTGTTGAACAAAACATAACGTCAAATAGTTTTGTTTTAAACATAATATTCAGGTAATAAGGAATACACTGACAGAGTTTGGTTTTACGCTGCTTTTAGCAATTTTCCAGCGACATCACAACGGATAAGGAATACAGTGTCTTTCATTATTAAAACATGATTCAACAACAACCAACAAGAAAGGTGATATTAAGACATCTCATAAAAACATTTCAGAACAATAGGATTCTAAAAATACCTGCAATTGAACGTCAGTAAGAAGGGCACAAAAATATATACTTGCACTGTTATTTGCACCATAGAAAAGACGGTGAGGCCATTTACAAATTCCAACAGCAAGATCGCAACATCCAATGTCACTGGCTGTTTAAGTGTCAAGATGGTTTATGTCCTTTCATTGATACTGGACCCTGAGTACACCACATAGTGTGCTGCTTCTCCACAATGTTGGGATCCTTCACAATATTATTAGACAATGTCTTCCAATTAATTGTACTGAAATGTCCTACTTGTCCCAGAGTGAGTAACCTTCCACTTGCCCAGACTCATTTCATCTTACTCAGTTAATTCTAAGCCAACATATGTCATATTTGGGATTTCACTTTCTTAGTAAAGTACAAATTCTAGTACTTTTTTTCGTTGAGTCCTATCCGGGATTTGAGTCAGACACCTAATCGTCAGCACACAAAATCAGCCGCATAGCCCGCTCAGATACCGCGACTTCTAAGCCACTTTTGCTATCATGAGTCAGCCACTGAAACAGTCCCAACCAAGAAAATTGAAGGTCTTCTTTCCATTTTACATGGTTTATCAGTTCTTATCACTTATATTTTTACCTGATCTTAACTTACAAAGAGGAAAGAAACACTGCTGTTTGCATACTTGCCTCAGGATAAGCCTGATGATATTTTCCCAGTTTTCCAGCATCATAGTTTCAAGGGTCAGGCAGTCAGCATGTCAGTCATTGTAACTTAACACCCCCGTTATCAGACAGTTATTAAATACTATTATCAACTGACAACTAATGGTATTTATTTTATTAGGGACTTCCAAAATAACCACCACATTGCAAAAACTGTAATTCCTTCACTGACTTCAAGATCTTCTTGACCTTATTTTCTTAATATCAGCATTTTCTATGGTCACATCAAAATTCAAAATGAGCATCAAAGTCTGTTCTTCTTTACTGGTCCGACTTTCAGTCAAAATGAAACACAATCTCTGAGAGATGTAACATGAGTTATAAGTTAGAAAGGTAATGATTTAAATGTTAATATAAGTTCCTTTTGGTGAGATTGTACCATATTCAGTCACAATTTTAGTTGGTACATCAGCATCTTAGCAGGGCTAGTTAAATCCTGGTACACATTCTCCTATAGCAACTTGGGGGAAAACTGTAAGGATGACAATGTTGCTGAGATGACTGAAAATAGACTATAATAAAACAGATGGCATAATTTCTGGATAACATGATATACAACAATGGCCATATTAATCGGACTTGGCATCATGTTTCAAACGTATTGATTTTAAATACCGACACATCAACAGCTCCACCAACCTACTGCATTGACCTTCCATTAGGTCAGGATGAAATTGACCTGATTGACGTATGAAACAGGCTGTTCTTTAACTAGCATTCTTAATCATCATTTTAATACTGTAGTATTGCATCACGCTGTCAACAAAATTGAACTGACCTTCCACAAATAGTTTTTGATTTATTACACATACTATGGATAGTCATGCAATACTGCCTGACATTTACATCATGAAAGATGAAACATTGCCCACACCATCCACATATCATGTAACGAGACCACATATACATGCATACATCTCACAATAAAACCTCAGCATGATTAGTGAATGCTGCAGTACCAGCTGTTACCAAGTCTGCTGGAAAACCTTGTTAAAACTACCTGCAATATTTTTTAAACATATTGATCCTGTCATCATGATCATGATGATCACTGGGGCTTATGTCCATTCTTTGACCCCTAACTCTAGTTTGGCAAACTGGCCGGTTAATTGTCATTATCGTGAAGGATTAGGCCACACAGTAGCTGGACAATACGTGCATTAACACTATAACTCTGACAGTTCTAATTCTCCAAGATAACTAAATCTCATGACATCTTCAGGATGGTTAGTGTGCCAGTAATAACTGATCATACAGAAAATCATTTGCACCACTACAAGTCAGCTCAGCACTTTCATACAGTCCAAATTATGCCAGCAGGTGAGGTCAAGAAAGCTCGGATTTCCTGAAGAAATGCTTCATGAGGTACTCATAGGAAGCATTGATAATGCCCCAGGAGAGAAACGACCGGGTGTAGTTGAGGTGGTATCCTCGGAATAGTTTTCTGACGCTGTAGCCACGTTCTTCAATGACAACAATGAAGGTACGCCAAAACCCTAGATACTCTCCTCCAAGCTGTGATTGCATTCTTGTCTTGACAACATTAATAGGGTAAAAAAGGGTACTAATAAATGCACCCAGAACAGCACCACTTATAAAATGTTTCAAAAACTTCTCCGTTGGACTTTCCCCAAGTGGCACTAAATCATGAAGAAAGTCTCTCCCTAGGAAGAACATCACATTGCTAGGCCCATTACGCATTAGGATTGGAGTAAGGCCTCTATAGTACTCCCTGAGTCCATAAGTACGCAGTTCATACATGGCATGAGGTGTGTTGGTAAATCTCTTATGGTAGTTCCGATCCTGCATCAAAGTCTGAACACGCTCAAAAGGTGACAGCGTTGCTTCAGTCATCCCTGCCAACATCGCTGCTGTTGCTTGAACTGATGCTTTGGACCACGTTGGACACTGGTCCATCAACATGCGCTGAAACTTGTGGTACATCCCAAACATCAGTGATAGGGAAGTTGTCTTCTGCATCAGTGGGGGGACTACACCGCGATACAAGTTGCCTAGGCCTTCCTTCTTTAACTGTCCCACAGCCTTGAAACCTGAAACAAGGTCCTCAAATGAACACAACATCCACAATGAATGTCAAATGCATGGATGAAAATAAGGATTGAAATGGAGTCAGCAATCTCCATCAGTGGTGACAGAAACTCAAACCCTTGACTGAACAAGGAATGTCAAGATGGGAGCCAAGTAGGTCACCGTGGTGGTTGGTGCTGAAGAGAGTTGACACCCTATCTAAAGTTTGAAATTTGAAACTTACTAAACCTCAAACTCAGTCAAATGGGCTAAAGTCCAAGAAAAAAACATGAAAGTGACTTTTCAAAAAGAAAATTTAAAGGTACACAATTTAGTGTGGGATAAAAACTTGAGAGCATGACAAACATGACAAATGACTTAAGCCACAGGCATGAAATTTATAGGCATTAGAGATAGCAGTTGTGTGTGTTGAGTTCAGTTCTTACACTTCATGTTTAGTAGTTCAAAGACTGATAACATATAAAGGCACGCTCTGAAATGTCCATTAGAACATGAACACCTTCAAAAAACAGAATATCATGTTACAAAGAAACATCGAATAATTCACCAAGAAAAATGTTACAGTTTAGTCAGGTAATTAAGAGAACACATAGCAAGGCGTGTCCTACCTGAAATACCATGTAACTGCTGTCTAAACATGGCCTTGTTGATGGGAAAAGTAGCAGTGATGTTGATGAGGGCTGCTCCCCAGCCGCATATGAACTCCTGATATTCCTCCAGGTTCATCTGCATTTTCATACTAACCACTTCCTCCCCTGGCATGTTGCACGACTGCTTCACAACCATGGTAACTAACCAGCTGCCATAGCATCTGTAAAGAATAAAAAACGTATGAAAACTTTACTGTCACAAGTTTTTGCAGTAACAGTAGACTTTAGATTCTTCATTTTGATTTTATTACCTTTAAGCCCTTTGTAACAACAACTCAAAATCAAAATTTCCGAGAGTGCCACACAGACACAGTTGCTGCAGCAACAATGATCTGCATATTTTGAATGAGTGAACATGGTTTCATGTCCCCTTCCAGCAATAACGGTGGTGTTCTTGCTGTGCAGCACTGAGACAAATATGCATAGTAAACATGTGATATATTCACATCAGACCTTAGGCTTAATCCTAGTTTATATAAATACATAGGAAATGCCATCTGCAGACCAGTGACTGTTGTATATCCTTGACACCCTCAGTCATTGAACAGTCTTCATCAAGTAGTTCTATCACAACTAATCATAGTTGTAATGCTGCCATTAACTAAATGATAATGCCCAGGTGCACATCATAAAATAAGAATGACAAATAACAAGAAGTAATTACTGGATTTTATTAACTACAAGGCTGAACATATTGGGGGTCATATTTTTTCATACGATGCCCTAGGGCAAAATATCACTGTGTAATGGTGACATGACGTCATGAACACTGGTATGACATCACGTTTCTTCTGTGGCATTGTTTTCTACATGCAGCAATGGAGGGTAGAGAGAAAATGACTGAAAGCTGACTTGGACTTATTTCACTCAGTGTGACCACATCGGTAATAAACAGAATATAATATTAGTGCCCATATCATGCTGCATTTTCGAAACTTGTGCCTAAATATCAGTATATCCCTCGTTCTCACTTGGTGAATACCAACATTTAGGCACTCATGTGGCAAACATGGTATGACATTAGCACTCATGTAATATCTTCAATGTATGCATTTTGCTTGAAAAATAAGGATCCATACTGTTTTGAGTATATTAACTGCACCTGATTACACATGTAACTATATCAAGAAAGATGACTCACACAGCATTACACTACTGCCTTATACAAAATACAGTACATAAACTTATTCCACGTGATCTTTTGTGCTACCTGACAAATTATCCAATTACAATAAATGACTTTGCGAATAAGCCTGCTATTAAAGGTCAACATAACAGCAACATGGCAGAATAGACGGTTTTCCCTCCAAAATGTCCACTGGTCAATAATTATAACTACAGCCATAAGAGCAGTATGTTTCATCCTGTTTACAGTACTTTGAAAGCTAAATAGGACCTTTGAGAGGGATCAATTCCTCCTTAGACCTATACTAATCAAATGTTAATTTCTAACAGTACAATACAATAAAAGCATAAAGACCACAATAATCATTACTACAGCTTGCAGATAATGTCACAGCTTTATGAACAGTAGCAGTAGTTAGCAATGGCTTGACGTCAAGATCATGGTTGTGTTTACTACAAGCAAGGGTTGACAGTGCCTGATCCATTAAGTCTGAGACTTACAAAGATTTATTTTCAGGTAAGTAACTGTCATTTGTGTGTAGTTGAATTGTATATTCATGTCTGAAACATGAATACATAGTATCTGTGAAAACTTTGGCTGCATGAATACACTGTGTGGCCAATATATGTATCACGAATATTGGGCAATGAATACAAATAATTATTCACGAATATAATATTGTAGTCAAGTGACTGATGCACAATATGGAACCCCCATGTTGACTGTTAATTTGTAGTAATAACTAGCGATCTGACATGACACTCAAAATTGGTATAGAATAGACTAATAGTTTTAGTCCACAGTACCATGTGCAGGCTTTGCAAACTAACATGACTTGCACTACTGCAATGCTAGTACATATTCCATTCTTGCATATCTCACTTTAATAAGGTCTCAAGTAAAATATGTTCAGATAAAAAATTGTAAATATTCATTCATATTCAGTTATGGTGACCACGAATAACAAAAAGTATTCATGAAGGGCTACAGTTCGATTCACCGAACATGTGAGTGTATCGTAACAGCCCTAGTGAAAACTCAGGGGTTCAGAGAGTGCCTCCTTTTTACAGCTTTTAATCATTCTCTTATCCATTGATTGTCACCATCTGTAACTGATAGGCATTTTATACTTATCCAATTTTCATAAAAGCAAGCTGTGACCAGAAAAATTAAAGGTCACATGCAATACAAAACACAACTTTGCAGAACTCAATGTATGTTTTATAGACACCTATGTGTCTGCCTGCCTGTTAATGACAATACACAATACACAACTTCATTGACCACATGCAATTTGAACTTTAACACCTATCAGGCTATACACCATAAACTGAATACACTGATTTATGGCTCGTGCACCTTGGGCTCTGTCTGCATCACTTATGTAATTACATAAACACACTGGTGTGATACTTATACACACAACATGTTATTATATCTGTGGGTTGAAAACAAACTGCATCCATTTTTCACAGATGACTGGATCACACGGAAACCAGTACAAATTCACATCGTCTGTTTCAAGTTCAGTTTTGTACTTGGATGAATGACAGTCTTCAGCCTTGAAGTAGTTCACCATCTCATTTGTTGATTGGATCCAACGGAATGCAGACAGTATGTGTTTTCAAAACCTAACATCTGCATATACATTTTTTTTATGGATTTTGGTATGGATTTGTATACCGTTACCACTCTTGCTTGACAATGAAGTTTTCATACCATCTCAAAACTCATCATATACAATAAAAGAAGTTGTTATTGATAAAAAATCTTACTTTCTTAATTACTCACCATACTTCTGAAATGGCAATCAAACAGATCATCTCTACACACAATGAGCCTTTCTGCGTATCAGCATATGAACATGCCAATGAAAAGTCTCCATTATACTTGAGTGCACACCCACACGCTCTGAACGGGTTAGGTCTCCCAGGTGCTTCCTTTCGAGGGAAGTAAACCCAAGTACAAAATATTGCACTTTTGATTCACGATTATAAGCTGATAGTTCTGTTTATTTGGGTTTTTTTCACAATCAGCCATGTATATTATATGTCATGTCATATTACGTCACCTTGAAGTCTACTTCATGAACTGTACTGACATCCCAGCCATCTTTAACTTCAAATGTCCTGAGTTAGATTGCACACTGTTTGGGTTCTGTTTTCATGCTCTAAAGAAAGGCGGCCAAATATGGCTGGTGGAACAGCCCGTGTTGTTTCCTGACTAGTAGGGTGCTGTGCTGAGATGCAACTGCAGTGCGTGCCAGTACTGTTTCATCAGCCGTTTGTCACCAATCAGTGTGAAAATAGATCAATGTTACATGATAGGTCCTTAAAAAACTTTCTGTGATCAATCATAAAATATCAGATTTCAGATCCTGTTGGGTACAAAGGTTTCAGCACCATGTGTTTTAAGCATGTTTTGTGCACTTATCTCTATAGCGAGTTATTAATCCATTCACTGTTCTCATCTGAACCAAAGGGGACTGAAGACCTGGGTGATACACACAGCTTAAGTGTATGTTATCATTCATCTCAGACAGCATCATTCTGTAATAATGATACAGTAAAGAAACACAAAATAAATGTGATCACTGAGCCACTAGCCTAAAATCATGAAACTGTTTGAATTAGACTAATGTCAATGGCCCTTCCTTTAATGTTACTGAAATATTTCTCAAAAAGCCCATGTCAGCAGCAACAGCGTTTACTTAAACATGTTGTATAACAATGGTGAATTTTCTAACAACCCTGATGTAATGTACTTGGCATCAGGTCTAACCTTCTTAACACAGTTATGACTAATATAGAGATCTATTTGTTGTCATGAAATTCAAGTAATTTGTAATGGTTTTACAGAATGAGTAAACACAGTGATGCCTAGTGAAGACATGATGCTGTTATTTTCACTCTGAAGATCATGCTAACAGGAGCATGAGTAACAACACTTGGAATCGTCACAATCTTCTGCCATCCTGACCAGTCTTACTTTTAACATTCCTGAATTTCCGCAGCCTCAGAATAACCAGAGTTACTCTACAACAGAGATAGGTCACTCGCTTGCTTTCTTTACCATTTGTACTAATTAACATGCTCCAACACACACAGTGACTTGGCTCGTTCCCAGTGCAACTTCATTTGTGTTCAACAGAACTTCAGCCAGTCTTTTGTATCACTCAGAATTTTACAATGAATGAATGAATGAATTTTAGTAAGAATTAAGAGCAAGGATTATGTGAATGAATGAAACAAATAAAGAAAAAGAATAAATGAAAGAAGTACATATGTGAATGAATGAAATAGTAAATGATACACCGTGGCCTTCCCTCCCAAAACATGTTAAAGAACGAAAAAGTATCATGAGAACATGTGTTAACATCAGCTGTCCTTTTCAAATATCTACTTTGAGACATTTTTGTTTACATTAATAATTAATTCAGATATCTTATTGAAAGAGGGGAATGAAATGAGCATTAATAAAATGCTAACTGACATTGTAACACTGCCCTCAAAAATAAAGTATCAAACTGTCACAAAGCGTTCTAAACACCTTTCCAGTTTTGTCAAATAATAGGATCAACAAGAAAGAAAGTTATGGAATTATAACCCTCAAGCATCAATGGCGAATAAGATCGGATCGACAATATGTCATATTTTTCACACAACTCAAATACACCCTTACATTTTGTTTTAGATTATGAAACTATCACTATTACTTGCGAACACATTTCACCTGATAGTATATTCCCCTCATAATAATTAAAGGTGTATATGAAAGAGGTTTTTGAAGTAATTACTAAAAACACTCAAACAATGGCGTGTAGTATTTCACTGGCGAATCAGAGCAGATCATCGATATGTCACATTTTTCACACAACTCAAATACACCTAAACATTCTTTTTGAAACTATGAAACTATCACTATTACTTGCCAACACATTTCATTTGATAGTATATCGCCCTCATATGAATTAAAGGTGTATGTGAAAGATTTTTTGAGGAAGCAACTATGAATGCTCAAACAACGGCGTATAGAATTTTAATGGCGGATCAGAACAGATCGGCATTATGTCATATTTTTCACACACCTCAAATATACCTAACATTTTTACTTAGATTATGAAACTATCACTATTATTTGCAAACACATTTCACCTGATAGTATATTCCCCTCATGTGAAATACAGGTGTATGTGAAACATGTTTTTGAGGAAGTAACTAGGAATAATCAAGCAATGGCGTGTAGCATTTCAATGGCGGATCAGAACAGATTGGCGAAATATCACATTTTCCACACACCTCAATTACACCCTCAAATTTTATAAGTCATGAAACTGTCACTATTACTTGCAAATACCTTTCAACTACAGGTATGTTTTCCTTCTAAAAATTAATCGAAAGTGTGAAAGAAGTTTTTATCGGCACAATTTAGTCTATCTTCGCGGTGAATCAAGAATAGAAGCCAGTGAGCTATAACATACAGACTTGAAACTTTACTACAAATCTACTGTCCTAATATGACACTAATACCAATTATTTGACTTAAAACTGAAGTGACAAAATAGTAACCTATCTTCTACATGTAGGATTTCAGTTGTTACAACACTCAGCGAACTTTATCAGCTGTTGAAAATAAATCGAGCTCAATCTTAAATACTACGCTGCCACCACAATGGCTACACTGGTTACGTAACAACTTGAGAAATACATTCAGTGGCTTTTCGAGGAGTTTCTTCTCCCACTCTATATAGGCTCCCTGGAATAACTAATTGGTTATTTCAAATTTGCCATAATGGATGAGCATGGTTTTGCCCATAATTGCAAAAGAAGTTGAGCAAGGATGACATGATATCTGGTTTAGAGTAAAAATTTCAAACTTAACTGCAGTCTGTATGTACATGTGAGTGTGACTTGGCTGCATGTAAAAGCATGTAAACTGATCTGAAGCCATGTTTGTGATCCATAATTCATAATTCTGAAAGACTCCATATGTTTATGGAGTATACTATCCATAGATATCTAGCATGGGATATATTTTGCAATAAACTACCTACTTCTTTAGACTTCAGTTTTGTGAAGAAAAAGACAAGTGTGTTCAAAATGAGACAAGTGTGCCAAATGTCAACAAGATCCTAAATAGTCTGTAAACACCATTTACCCATAAAATTCAAATGACCATGACCTACTCAACCCTTAAATTCCGTAACTCTCAGATATGACTAGAGAAATTTACACAGAGAGCAACAGAGTAGACGCAGCTCTATTTGTTACCTGTCGGGATAAGAATCAAATGTTGCTTGCTCTTGTCTAGATTCAAGCAAAACTGGTTGCTTGTCTTAGTGAATAGTTACCTACGCAGAGATAATCTACATGAAATACTGTAGTGATGAATTCTCTAAAGGCATTATGCATGATAATGATAAATGTAGCATCTGTATTAAATGGCATTTGACAAATAAGCAATCACAATCCAACTAGGCTGATGCAAATGGAATTTACAGCTGTTGCGTGGCGACACATCTACCACATTATCCTAACAATACCTGTATAAACCTGCTGGCGTCTGCTCTATATAAACCCTCAGTTTATATCTTATAAACATTCCCAAAAGAACAACTTCACCGAATTTATTTTCTCCCTGAAACGTCATTTATAACGACCCTCAAAGATGTAAACCATTGTTTTAAGACACAATTGTCCATATCAGTTTCACGGTTGAATGATATTTGCAACAACAATCGCATGATTTCAATTCATGACACCTGTTCTCATGTTTCAACAAAAACCCTGTCCTCTGTTCTCGACCTCGCAACATAAGCCACAGCTCCACTGCGCTCTGACACGCTGCATTCGTGCACTAAAACTCCAAGTGGGTACTATTTTATCGTGAGTATTGGCTACAATACATTTAGAAATAACTGTCTAACTGTTTTGTTTACCTCTACACCGTCGAGAACTGCTGAAAATGAATGTCACTGCCAATGTTGCTTCTGCTATTTTACGCCCTCTGTCAGGCAGATAACTCTGATTTACTCTTAAAACGGATTACCGCTAGGAACTGAATTTTCTGCTGGCAGCAGTGGCCCTCTCGCGTAGTTTCGTGTCGAATTCCTGTCTTCTTTGAGGTTATGGAAAGTGGTGATATGATATATTGCAAGTGCATCCGTCGTATCTGCTTCAAGAACTGTACTGGTGCGCATCCACACTCTGCTTCAGTTTCGAAACATAATATACATGTATAATTTAGCATTTACAATTTTGTTGAGTATGCAGTAAATATCGTTTATGAAACAAACCAAAGTATTAACTATTTGACCTTTAGAATAAAGGACCGCGAACTTTAAAACACGTCATAATACGCGTTTACATAATTGTAGGTGATTAGGGTTAGGGTTAGGGTTAGGGTTAGGGTTAGCTTAACCTAACCCTAACGTCCTCACGAAAAGCTGTGGTGTTGTAATCTAAAGGTGCTCCAATTATCTTAATGGGGCATGATCTGTAATATATTTTAAATCTCTCTATTCCTATTATGCCTACCGATGCGGATTATTTTGTAATTAAGTATATAACTAGAATAATATTGCATATGGCATGGAGGAAAGATTTTATCTTGTTTCTTTCTTGTTAAAAAAACTTAGTTTGTAAATGTCTTATCCATCAACACACTACCAATGAAATAATCAATAATGACGCCTTATATAAACATCTGGCGTACAGAGAGTGAGATACAACTGCCGATGAAGTCCGTTAAACAATAGATGAATTGTGAATGACAAGAACGGGACCAAAAATATGTGAAGCTTAACTCAGTCTGTCACAAACAAATTTTCACCCTCCATGAAGTAAGTACGTCAGATCGACGACAGATCAACGACCGCAAAAATCCGATTGCCCTCGAACAGCTATTCAAAACAGCCAGGCCCAAAAGTAAAAACAAATTGCCACAAACTACGAGTAGCAAGTACTAAACAAAGTATCCATTTTGGGTGTTTTATACCTGCATTAATTTGACCACAAATGTCTTTAACAGTATGTTCTGAAGTTAATATTTTGAATTTGTTGTTTGTTTGTTTGTTCGTTCGTTCGTTCGTTCTTTCGTTCGAGTAAGGTAAACAATATTTCCGATTTCATTAGCTTCTGGTTACATGTAACACGGAAGTAGTTTTCATAAGCCGCATGCGGAGATGTTTAAACAAAAGTGTTTATTGGGCACCAGATGCTACAGTCATATTCTTGAGACAGAATGTGTTGTTGTTGTTGTTTGTTTGTTGTTGTTCTTGTTTTTTTTTTGCGACCGCGCGTATGTAACATCATTATTCACGCCTTTAATGGCAAAATCGATAGCAACCATTTCAGGTCTGTCAGTAGCTCACATTCAAACGACCAATCAATGATTGGCGTTACACATAATGATGCCTTATTTGAACAGTAAACATCTGCTGTGTATGAATATGTTGAAGGAAAACAAAGTTCTATGGATAGTCAACTTCTTTATGGCAATGCGTGTGACGTTTCAGTGCACCTGTATCCATCAAGTGATACACAGGGTTGTAACATGGAGAATATATACATAGCTGCAAGTGTGTATATACAATTATCAAGGTTGAAGTGCATTGGATCGTTGGTGAGTGATTTGAGCAAAGTAGGTAGATGTACACAGTTATAGCGATTGAAACAATATGTTGAATGAGTTTATACAATAGATAAGTTTATGTTTACTGCCATGTTTGAAGAGAGTAGGTTGATGTACATATTGATTGGTTGTGATTACAAAATCCACAAAAGGGAGCACAGAAGCCAGTGGGCGGTGTATGAGTGGATTAGTGGTGATCTTTTATTAGGTAGCTGATGAGATAAAATATCCTTGACCCTGTTCATGGTAGGGGTTGAAGCACTGGATGTTTATGGCTTTTAGAAGTTTCCTAATCTCGTAGTCTGAGCGATTGGTTTCCAGGATTCTGACGTTGTCCCATAGGATGACATGGTCAGGGTTGACTTGGGTGTGGTCGGCTATAGCGCATTTGGAATATCTTTTTTCTTGACTGAAGTCTTGTGTTCTTTAATTCATAGTGTGAGAGGTCGGGACGTTTCACCTATGTAAGACTCTCCTCATTCGCAGTTGATCTGATAGACTACTCCTGTGGGGTCTTCTTTAGTTGTTGATGGGGGTTTGCCTGTAACTTGGAGGAGGTTTTGGATGGACTTGCCTTTCTGGAACAGAACATCTATACCTGCTTGCTGCTGAAGGAGTCGTCTTATCTGGTGGCTGACTGCTGGTGCATATGGGATACCTGTTATGGAGGGAGCTGATTGCCGACGGGGTGATTTAACTCTAGAGTTAAGGGTGGATCTGATGACATTAACTAACTCCTGGGATACTGGTTATAATGAGTGAAGACATGACGGAGGTGGATTAGTTCGATTTCTAGGGCTTCTGTTGTCGAACAGAGGTTGTTGACTCTTCGGGTGAGGGTGGAAGTTATGCCTTTCTTAACCTGTAGTGGATGAGTGGAGTTGAAGCGGAGGTATTGGTCGGTATTGAGGGTGGCTTTCCTGTAAACAGTGGTGGAGAGCTTGTTTTCTTGTTTCTGAACCAGGACATCGAGGAAAGGGAGTTTGTTGTCCGATTCTTCTTCCTTTGTGAATATGCATACTGGGATGTGAATGACCCCTGTGAAATGAATATGTTGTTGAGACCGTTGAGTGAGTGAATAGGCCTTTGGATTTACGCCGCCTTTGGCAATATTCCAGCAACATGATGGCGAGGGACACCAGAAATGGGTTCCATGCATTATACCCATGTAAAGAATCGAATCCGGGTCTTCGGCGTGATGAGCGAACGCTTTAACCACCAGACCATCCCACCGCTCCTTTGGGACTGATGAGTGATTACGCTACATTCCTTATGTGGACATAATATTCACCTTGAAATAATGACTATCTGAAAATACTATCATTTTCGAAATTCTGCTGTTGTGGGGTATTTCTTAAAGCAACAGTTGTCTCAAAATTTTCATACGAACGTACTTAACCCCCCGAAAAGAGTGCCTTTAAGCTAATGTGTCGATACCTAATTAGAGCAGCATGAGGGTGATAGTGGATATGAACATAGGTCCTGGCAGTTTGTGCTTTTCGTAAGAAGGAGTCAGTTGGCGTTACAGTCTCATTTACAGTACTTCAACCATCTGGAGACAAGGTAAGTCAAAGATACTGGAATCTATCAGAAAGGCACCCGGGATCAAACATTTCATATCCCGGTGAAATGAAGAAAATAAATTGTTTGTAGTGACAATGAAATTGTCAATCAAGATTGAAGCGCAAGAAAAACAAAAAAACAGCCATTCGTTGTTTATTGGCACCATAAATATGATGTACTTCTGGACCGATGTTAAGTAGGGAACCGTTCATAATTTATGGCTAAGGGGGTGGTTGGGAAGTTGTGATGATAATTTTTATGGAGGTGCATGTACAATGTGAATCACACACACACACACACACACACACACACACACACACACACACTAAAATTAATGTACAAAGTAACGGCGCCAAAACGCAACAAATATCCGATCATGAAGTGTTGCCCATGCATGTATGAATACCTTACATCTGCATTGTTAAAAAGACACGACCAGTCAATGTATAGTGTTTTATTGTACGTGTAATACATCATCTGAGGTCTAACAAATCTACTAAACGCCTATCGGTACACGTTTGCAGCCAATTTGTACTGTTCATACAGTGACATGAGTCGATCATAACACACTTACAGACACCTTTGAATCTTTTCAGACTCGTCCCAGTCATGTATATGAGGCATCTACACATTAACCCACGAACCACTGTGCCCGTCATCTTTGGTGTTCTGTTGACCGTGATGGCAATGGGACAAATATTTACCGTGAAGGTGTTTCACAGAAACTCAAGGCCATTTTCAACGTATTTCCTTACCTCAAATCAGAATGGTTCAGAGAAACGGTGTCCAGGAGTCAGACTGTCTCCCCGCATTCTGCCTCACATAGCATTGGCTAGTTACCCCGGTTCCGGCAACACGTGGACGAGGCACCTCCTGCAGCAGCTGACAGGTAATTGAACAGTGAGGTGATGTAACAGGTAAATTTGGGATGTAACAGGTAAATTAAATGTATCCTTTAGGGAATCCGATGCTACGGGTGATGTGAGTGTAGGGGATGGTGCATGTGACCTAACTGTGAGGGATGTGACAGGTTATGTAACTGTGAGGGATGTGACAGGTTATGTAACTGTGAGGGATGTGACAGGTTTTGTAACTGTGAGGGATGTGACAGGTTATGTAACTGTGAGGGATGTAACTAGCAATGTAGCTGTGAAAGTAACCGCTAGAGATGTAACAGGTAACTGTAGAAGGTAGGAAGCATTGTAAGATTAAGACAGGTAATGTAAGACTAAGGCATGCAGCAGGTAACGTACCAGTTAAAGATGGTAAACTGATAATGTAACTGCGCCGGATGTTACTGGTAATGTAATTGTAACATGTAAGAAGCAAGTGAGCGAGTGAGTTTAGTTTTATGCAGCTCTTAGCAACACTCTAGCAATATCTGGGAACACCAAAAATGTAAGAAGCAAGAGTAATAATGCAATATGTCATGAAAGAGAAAGACACGTAACTTGTATTGTAACATTTAAAGATGTATTAGGTAATGTTACTGTAAAATGTAACAATTGTTGTGAGAATGTAAATGCAATGTACGAGGGGATGTCAATAAGTTTTGAGCCTTGAGCACTTTTCATACCCAGGTGTCACAGCCTATGGTACGACATTGAACCTTGGGGTGTAGCTGATGTGATATATACGTTTTGGTATCCTACTCTCAGAAGTTATTGAACAGCTCACATTGACAGAAAGAGACCCCCCTCACGACAGTGAAAATGAATAAAATTGAGTATAGAGCAGTAATTAAGTTTTTAGTTCTTGAAGGAAACTCGGCGAAGAACATTGAAGAAAGGCTTTCAGCAGTTTATGGGAAGTCTTCCCCTTCATTTGCTACCATCAAACGATGGGTCAATGAATTTAAGCATGGTAGAGAGAGTCTTGAAGATGGTCGCCCAACAACAAGCACTAGTCAGGAAAACATTGACAGAGTGCATAGACTTGTGCTGGAAAATCGTCGAATCACACTCCATGAGTTAGAGGAGACCACAGGCATTTCACACGGATCCATCGAGACAATTCTTCATGAACATCTCGTCATGTCTAAGGTGTGAGCAAGATGGGTGCCAAGAATGCTTACAGATCAAATGAAGTAAACAAGGGTCTCCACAAGCAACTCCATTCTAACCAGATACAACTAGAATCCAGAAGATTTTCACTTTAGGCTAGTAACCTGTGATGAAACCTGGATCCACCACTATGATCCTGAGAGCAAACAAGAATCCATGGAATGGAAACATGTCACTTCTCCCAGGACCAAAAAGTTAAAAGCCTCCAGGTCAGTGCAGAAGGAATTGCAAAGGCGTCATCCACATAGATTACTTACCAAAAGGAAGAACATGACTGGGGAATATTACGCTAACTTGTTGAGGCAAGTGCGACAGTCAATCAAGGAGAAGCACCGGGGCAAGATCAGACGTGGTATTCTTCCACATCAACAGTACACACCTCTGGCGTTGCAGCCGCTGCTGTCCAGGAATGCGTGTACGAAATCTTGCCGCATCCCCTCCTACTCTCCAGGCCTGGCAACAAGTGATTACCATCTGTTCCCAAATCTCAAGCAACACTTGCGTGGTCGTAGATTTCAGGATGATAATGAGCTTATTGCTGCTACTGAGGCTTGGTTTGAGGGCCAAAATGGCGCCTTCTACAGAGATGGCATCAGCGCCTGGCACGAAAGATGGAACAAGTGTCTTGACTCATAAGGGGACTATGTTGAAAAATAAATGTGGTTCATACCAATATTTTGTGTTTTTCTATGCAAGGCTCAAAACGTATTGACATCCCCTCGTAACAGAAGGACATGTAACTGGTTCTTAGTAGTTCAAGGAGTATGGTTCACAGCAGTACAATCGATCCAATCTGTCTTGGATGTGATTGTGTTGAAGGTTTGTTTCGATGTCGCCTAACAAGAATAATGTTAAAACAAAGCACCAGTTTCCTCGTAGTGTACACACTGATGCCTACAGCATGGCGATTTGTAAGCAGCTACACAATGCCTGACCATCGAACATTGGAGTGTTCTGATGGACTCTGTTTCTTATAGAAGCCTACATTGGATGGATGACCGTGTTTGGCTGCTTGACTCCTGGGAGTTTCTCGGACTTCAGTCCTGTCCCATAATGAAACACGTGTGGTACATGTGGTCTTACCTTAGGCAAGTGATTTCGTTCAAAATCTCATCTGTTCACCAAGCAAAATGGGTACCCGGAAGGATAAGTCACACGACTAAAACCTTCTAGCGTATAAGAGGCATCTTGGGTTACCTGGGGTAATGATGTTGTGCTGTTTGTGCTCGCTTTGGGCATGGCCCTTTGTGTTGTGGAGTATTCCGCTGTACAAATACCCTCGTGAACGTTTCCGACGATGCGATCCACCCTTTCAACTCGGTTTCGTGAAGTCTGATTTCGGATCGGTTTCCCTGGGATGCCCAGAACGAGACTCTCTGTAGTTCTGGTACCTCTGCCATTGTCAGCACGTCATGAAACGTATTGGGCACTGCACGATGGCGTCCGTCAGTTTCCAGAAGGAGCTCAACGATTTGCAAACGCTGTGTTTCAAATCGCATATACACAAAATCAAGTGAAACATCACCATCGTTTGATAATTACAAATATTGGTCCATGGAGTTTCCGACGTTCTGAAAACATTCAGAAACCAGGAATTATGTCCCCCGCAATTGGGTGAGGATTACTCCGTACTATTTGTTGCAAGTGCAAAATGCGATATAAACTTGCATGGGATCATGCCTTGAAGAGTTAACGTTATTGTAGTACTTGGTATTAAGAACCTCACGATCCTGTACTTGTTTTGAAAACTATCTTTCAGGAATTGCAACTGGGTCGGTCTATACAGACGAGGATCTGAGGCTCAACGGCTTTCCTGGGGAAAGTCTGTCCAACGGTTTTGTGGTAGCCGTGAAGACCCACGAGTTATATGACGAGACGTTATATGATAGAGCAATTCTGCTGATAAGAAATCCGTATGAAACTTTCCTGTCCCTGTTCAAATTCGTTCACACAAACCACACAGGAGCGCCAAGCATCGAAAAATATGTCACAGGTAAGTCCATACATGTTCGATGAGTGAGTGAGGTAATATTTAACGTCACGTCGGCAATATCTCAGCAATATCGTGACGAGAACAACTTATTTTATATCAATATTAAAAGCAATAAATTGGGAACATAAATAAGCTGTCATCGAAGGATAGTAATACTACTAGAGTATCACATGTACAGCTCTTAATATTAAACAAGTACGCTATCATAAAATATATCACTATTGTCAACAATGCAGTATGAAAACGGGCTATAGATCAGCAGCGACGGAAGGTTGAGCACCATGCTAGGAACCATGAGACAGTGCTTGCAGTACTCATTTTGACGATTTGGGTCAAGATTTGATTTAGAAGAAGACTTCACCAGATAGTATCAGTTACAATCCCACCCCTTTGGATGTAGTTCCGATCCCCAAAGCGTCCGTAGCGATGAGACATTCGAAAGCCTTTGATAAGATATAGAGTTAGGACACGTCGTAAAGTTACGAACACGTTGTGGGTCTGGATCCTGTTTCGTCATGCATGCAAACTGGAGTTAACAAAATCTGGATATAAAACCACGAGGCTTAACATTAGTTTCAGGTATACCCACGATGGATGCAGTTCAATACCGGCTAAATAAACAATTCCTTCCGCTGATTTACCCATCTCAAACGTGAATAAGATAGAATTTAATGAAACCGATCCATTTGCATCAAGATTCAGACTCACAAACTACTCTCCACAAGACTGTATGCCTTCAACGTGAATTCATGAATGCTCTCTTTTTAGCTAGTTTTATTCCAACTGTTTCAAAAATTCTAAAATGTTACTTGATAAAGGCTATTACGTACGGTGTCAGTAAGCTATGTATAGTTTTGTACCACATGTATAGTATTGTACCATATCTATAGTTTTGTACCACATGTATAATGTTGTACAACATGTATAGTTTTGTACCACATGTATAGTACTGTACCAGCAAATGGTCTCACGATACTGCTGTTTAGGCACTACGTATCACGATCAAGTTTTGGTTAATTGTTACAGCCATGCTAGAAAACATAACATCATAAATATGTAACTTTATTTCAGGATGGACCATGTTTGTTGCCAAAGGGATTGATAAGTATATTCAGTTCTATACTTCCTGGATGAAGCATGTCGATGTACTGCCTATCTTCTACGACATGATGAAACAGAACCTCACACATGAGCTACACAGGATTAAGGACTTCCTGGCAAAGTCTGGAATTAAAGGGGACATTCGCTGCGCCTTGGCAGAACCTAGTGGGAGCCACAAGAGAAAAAAATCTTTGATTCCTTTTGATTTTTTCTATTCATCCGGAAAACGAACTACGATGAATTTAATGATCAAGCAAATCCGGAATGCATTCAAAAAACGGTTTCGGAATGTAACAGAAAAGATGGAGACCTGGTTGTTATGATGGAAATGTACTGAACATATACATACACTTTTACGAGATTTCATTTTTTCGAAAATTGCGTTTCATTTGCTGCCCAGTCACTGATTATATGTGGAGAAACTGTCGTACACCGTTTTGAAGTGTCCACCATGTTAGAGCATTATGTGTAAACCCTCAAACCCTGCTGGATTTCTTTTTAACACGCAGACTTTGTCAGATGTAAATGAATTGTATGTTCGACACATGTTATTCATCTAACGTGGATATTATCATAAGCCAAATGTCTTAAAATTTTACACGAGTCAATAATTACAGTTTTAACTTAATGTTAATGGCTCTGTCGCTAGAAAAGTTTGACGGTCTTGGACGGAATTAATATTATATCAGTCTCATTGTGCGTACTCTGAATAAGAGCAAAAAACACATAACAGGTTTAACCAGTGAACCAGATGCATTTCACGACCACATTGAACGTGGACAGTCTGTGATTTCATAGTTAAGGTATGCTGACTAAATCTCGACATACAATATAGAAATACGGTGTTGTTTAAGTTTAAAATTAAAATTCATTGGTAAATACTATTTTCTTACGAAACAATGAATCGGAATTCAGTATAACCTGAGTAGTTTGTGTTCTCTATTTTCACTTTCACACGAGAAAATCCGGATAGGCTGAAAAGTATGTCATTATTTGAAAAGGTTAAGGAGACTCATGCTTCGGTAAGTCTAATACCAAAACCAACATGTTTTTATTCATAATTCTAGTTTGCTTTTGGCGGAGACGTGAAAATATTTCTTCGGCTTCTTTGCTAACCCTGTTTTCCTACTGGCGTATCCCTACGTTTTATATCCGTTTGTAGACATAAACCATTCTCATTGTCGGCGAATACATTGAGCACATACAAAACCAAAATATAGCTACGAACAGCAATATAGGGCTCCATGTTCTTTGTGCAGATTAGTCCTTAGGACCAGGTTACCTATTGAGAACTTCCTCGGAGGATCTTAAAGACAATATGAGATGCAACAGGAAGAAAGTGTTGGGATTTATAAACAGCAGTTACCTCATCTGACTTGGATTCAATTTATTTCAAAGCTCATATGCATGGATCTTAGAATGTCGGCCACCGGAAAATACTCTTAAAGGACAAGGCCTCGTTGTTCAAAGTGTCAGGAACACGTAAACCGAGTTTGTACAGGTGTTTGTACAGGTGATTAGTGATATAGTAAGCAGTACGACACCTTGGCTTCCAGGAATACTGTGTTCCTTGTCTCTCGTTAATATTACGATCCATGTAGTTGGATGTTTTTCAATCGACAATCATAGTCTACGTAAACACACAACATTTTGACGAAATGTACCTGATGCCTGAAGTACAAGTGTTTAAAGTCTATTTGTGGGCTAGAAATCGTAAACAGGTGTAAGGAACACAGATAAGAAGATTGTTTGTGACACGAGAACGGATTTCTGGAAATGACACAAGTGGCGGGGGCATTGACAATATAATATAATAATTGCAATACTTTATTATTATATTATATTGTATTTCATCTTCAGTCCAATCAAATTAAGATTAATATGTTATCATAAGGGGCAAAATCTTAAATCATAAGGGACATCTACCAGTATCTGAACTACCAGTATCACATGTAAAGTCTACACCAATATTTGTTCAATGAATTTACAATGTGTGCTACCCCAAATTTCTGAACAGTAAGAAAGGTTAGGTTTAACTTTAACATTTAATATCTTTAAAAGATCCACACATGACAAATAGCCTATTCTTTTTTATCTACAGATAGCCATATGGGATTTATTGGCTTAAGAAGCAAGAGTAGTGTCAGCTTTAGTCCGTGCTTGCCGAGGAGTGAACACAATACCCCAAAACCGGTAGCATGAAAACCTTCCAACCTTTGACCATTAAGATACCACTCTTCATACTGTCTAAGGGACCCACTATTCCTGCAAACAGTCACTTTGTCACTTTGGTCTCATCAACATTGACCTTGACACTAGTAATTTCACAAAAATCTCAAGACCATGGATCTTCTTTTGAAGCCGGAAAGCAGTAACCGTGACTGATGAAACATCATCTGCAAACATCAGCCCATATAAAGTATTTCGTTGTCATCAAGTGATATATATATATATATATATAAACATAACTGGCCATAAGCTTATTGACAGAGATAATAAACAACTGAGGATGCAGTTGCCTTCCACCTATATCACATTCACAATAACTTAAAAGACCATTCCTGAGATGTTCTGAAGCCGACGACCTACCATACATTGATAAAAGAATGTTAATATAGAATTTATCACTAGCCCCAACATTTTTTAGACAGAAAAGAATTATATCATTAACTGTATCAAACGCCTTTGAAAATTTTATGAATAGTGTTACGGTTACAAATTGCCGTGACAAAACCAACCCTTATATATATGTAATTAGTCATCGATTCCTGAAAGTTCTAGCACTTACAACAATCGCCATCAACGTGGAATCATCTAGCAGTCTCCTGAAAGTACGTACAAATAATCAAAACATAAACTCAAGAGGAGGTAACACTAAAACACTTCCGGAAAGCCTGCTGCCAAAATACTAAAAATGCTTAACATTTATGATACGAAATGTGATCCATAATAATTATCATTCAAAACACGAAACGTTGTGACCCAATAATAAATTATTACTTAATTAATGATACAATTCACAGAAAATACACTCTTGTAACAATAGAAAATAAAACCTTCTTTTCTTCTTACATGAATAATTCTGATAGAAAGTATTATGAGTAGTAGAGTAACCAATCATTAACCTTGCCTCAGTTTCATGACTGGTATACTTGTCCATTTATCGCCCCACAAACACCGTTCATCATCACTATTTGATCGTAATTTACACTCGCGTGCTGATGCTATAACCGGAATCATATAATGAACGATGCTTAAATCATGTATTATGTGGATTATTTAATATATAAAAGAATTTCATCGCATTTGTACTCATGTATGAATCACTGGTTCTGCTGTCGGTATGCTGAAATAGATCATAACACGTGAGTGAGTATAGTTTTACGCCGCTTTTAGCAACATCACAGACACCCGACACACAGACACATTGCACCCATGTGGGGAATCGGACCCGGGACTTCGGATTGAAGAGGGAACTCTTTAACCTCTAGGCTATACCACCGCCCCATACATAACATGTAATCATGAGATATGATATATTTGTTGGTTGTGTAGGAACGCTGACAAATACACCCAGACACAAGTTTTCAAGCACCTCGCGCAGATTAGGCACCCATGACTGCATGATTTCGTCCGTTCATTATATAAGTCCTTTCGCCGTTTCCCAACCATTCTGTACAGGAATATTTCGGAATGTATTTGTATAAAGAAGTTTTGATATCATCCAAACCTGGTATAATTGCCTCCTGGCTGTAATAACGCACGCTAGAATGCCTCTCAACATGTGGCAAAGCCAGTAGAAAACGTCAATATAAACCAACCCAATAAATTACAGTATGGATGTCCCAGTATGTTGTCATAACTATTTGCCCACACATGAGGGCAGAACGAGGATTTCTGCATGAATGTCTAGCTGAATTATATATATCTATTTCAGCCATCTCTACAAGGATTGTATTTTCCCAGAAATAGTGTTCCACTGCAGCACTGACAAGTAGATTCTTTTCATTAACATCACTTTGTATTATTTAATTCAGAAAAACATGTATCATTTCATTCTGAAATATCACCGAGCAGTCATTTCGTACTTACATATTTACATTTGTGTTAAACATTACACTTAATGGTAAATCGATCCATTTAGCAGTAAAAGATAATCTTACTGACTGACAGATGAAGGAATGGTAAATATAGATTGCCGGCACATTATTTCATACACTTCATGCGTAGATATATATTGAAAGTTATGACAGGATAGCTAGAAATCATTCACGTATCAGCGGATCACGCTATGGATTCCAGAATGCACAGATGTTGTGGGCTTTGCTTCACATTGAAATTAAGTACATAATAGCATGCAACCATTCACGCCACAACAGATTGGTCTAGATGGTGCTCAATCCATTTGTTGTCCATCGAGCCATTTGGCAGGTTTTAAGTAGTTGTTCTAGTGTTGAAGGCTTTGAGAATAAAATGCTGATTCAAACTTGAACGAAACGGAAGGACGCTTGCAAGAACTCATTTACAAAGTGGTGGTATGTTGCACGATATGTTTTGTATCAGTTGGCCCACGTAATTAATTTTCATCAATCCCACAACAACTTGTCTTGGGTTTGAAGCTTATCTACAAGTTCATCCTCAGTCACCCGGTGGCACTGCATGATACCACCTTAGACCACACATTTCTTACGGATCCGCCGACTGTATTTTTTGCTAAAGTGGGGGAAAAATAAACTTTTTGCCATTTTTGAAATACCGCTGATAAATAATATCCGAATAAACAATTTTAAAATCTTATTGAACTCGACTTTCTGCATCTATACATGCAGTGTGTGAAACAGAATAGCAATTGTGAAACTGTGGTCTTCCTCTTTGCTGGAACAAGACCAGTCACTACCCATTCAGAAACGCCAAATGTTTGGTACCCCCTAATCTCTTGGCGCTGATCAGACGGGTGCCCGGCTTCTCCACCGTGAGCTCAGATCTACTGACAGTTCCTGGGGGGTTTCCTGGGAGAAGTCCTATTTGCTCTCTTGGCTGCGCGTAGATGGGGACGAATCTTAATGTGGTTCTTGTTTCACTCAAAGAAAAGGTAAAATCGTACCATGATTAACGTGAACCATGAAGTCTGAACGAGCTACTGGTATTACCATACATGATAATTACAGAGTACATACAAGTCTTCTTTGTGAAATGTGAAAGTAAATCAATGAGGTTTTACACTTACCAATATCAATGTCAAAATTGGCAATATTGTTGGCTTATACATTGCAAGTGACCTACACTGTGAAATTAATATGTTTTAAGAATCTCATAATTGTCTTTCTGGTCAAATTTGCAAAATAATAACTACATGTCAGTACGAGTAGAATTCACTGAAAAATTATGTTTGATGTGAATGGTTTCTGTTAATTTCCGTTTGGTGAAGTCAGGTTAGTTGGTTGTCAGTATTGTGTACTCTGTTCAGTTGAGTTAGTGATTGGAGTTGGTCTAAATGTGTTGTGATATAGCTGATTTGTTGTCGGATTTGTTTGTTGACGCATGGTGCGCTTTCACTCTGGTGTTGATTGGCCTGGATGTTTCTCCAACATATGACTATCCACAGTCGCAGTCAATTTTGTAAACCGCACCCTTGGTATTGGATTTTCTGTTTTTGGAGTGGGTTCGCCCGTTGGCCCGTAGAAGGCCATTTACATTTCTTGAAGTGACGAACGTGGTATCTATTCTATATCTATATCTTGTTGCTTCAGGAGTCTGCATATATGGTGTGAAGTCTTGCCAATGTAGGGGATGGAGACTTTTATCGGTGTTTATCTTTTCTTGCTCTTAGTAGCCTAGTTGATGGTGGCAGGATGGAAGCAATGGTCCCTGTTGACTAATTGGGGTGGATAATCATTGAGGACAATGAACGCTTCTTTGAAATTGTTTATTTCCTCTTGGAGATTAGTGGAGCAGATGTTCTTGGCTCTCCAGAGCGAATGAGTGAGTGAGTTTTGATTTATCGTCACGTCGGCAATATTTCATCCATATCGCGACGAGAACATTTAATACTGAAATGAAATATATGTCTATTATAAAAACCTGTCCACGAAGGACAGTAAACATCTCGAAAATCACAATTATCAGTAAACCTAGCGAGGAAAGTTAAAACTAATATCACTATGTGGACAATACACTATAAAAAGAGGCTATAGATTGACTCTCCAGATGAATGAGGATATTATGCTGGAAACAAGCTGTCAGCGAGTCTGACCACCTGGGTCTGTTACTTACGCCTCATGACAAATAAATTCTTCTCTTATAAAAACCTGAAACCTGGTTGCTGAAGAACAAGTGTAACCCATGTCTTTACGATACGATAATCAGAAGATCTGGAACCTAACCCCTCACAAAGAAATGAATGTCTTGATCCTTATCCTTCACAGTCATTATCATATTCTTAGGAATCTGACCGAATCTCTCTAGAACCACTCGAGATGCCGGATGACAAGCCTTACTGAAGCATTACCCGTTGGAATACACATGACATAAAGTTGGAGAATTGATCTCTCTGAATTGATCACACCAAACACAGTAAACCATTACAAAAAAGATAAAAAAGATTTTTAAAAATAAATAAAAATAAATAATAATAATAAATAATAAAAAGAAAAAAAGATAAAAAGATACCAAAGCCTTGATAATGACCTGTGCTCAGTTGTTCAGAACAACTTTATCTCTAAAATTACAACCTTAGACCTTTACTAAGGTTATCCTCCCGTTGGACGAAACAACCTTAACTAAGGTTAACCTTAAGTTAAGGTTGAGAATTAAGGTTGGTCCAACTCAACCTTACCGTCTTTATGGTTGGGAAGGGAATATGGCGGCTGCTTATATTTTCTACAACGAGACACAGAGACAGAGTACAGAGACAGAACGAGTCAACTATGGACGCTTCCATTACTCCAGAACCTTAGTCATGTTGAGGCTAAGGTTGGAGTCCGAGTTAAGGTTACCCTGACGTTGTTTTGTGCAACGGGCGTATCTTTTTCTTAAGGTGATCGTAACTCTAACCTTAGTGTTTAAGGATGATCTTAGCTAAGATTGTTGTGAACAACGGAACACTGAGTCGCAATTTACCGCTCAGGAGTGTCCTCCGGAAACTTTGTTGAAAAGATGAGTTTAAAAGCAAAGGACAAACGGGGGGGGGCGGATAGCAATAAAAATGATGAATAGGTCACTGAAAATAAACGTCAGGCAACACTCCTTTCAAATACATCATTTGGCCTTCCTCCCTTCCTGTTACCATGACTGCGTCGGGTACAGACTCAATACATTGACTTTGTCAGTCTACTCTATCTGCCACAGACAGCAGATGCACCATCGGCTGTAAACACAATATTAATAATTGTCAATATTAACACTATGCAAAAAACTCAAAGGCAATTTCAGTCTGTCCTTCACGACCATCACATTTTAAAAGGTTTGCTTGTGTTTTCTGTAGTCAATTGATAAAACACTATTCCACACAATGCTGGCATTCCAATGTTTATGTAAACAAACAGTAAATGTTACATTGTCCACGACTGTGTTAGAATAATATACTCAACAAAATAGAAACTAGACACTGGTGAAACTGGACGCTCACAAACGCGCCTTTTTAAAAATAAATGACTTCAGTCTAAATTGCTCTTAAGACAGCATTTACTCATAAACAGACACACACAACGTGGGAGGCTCCTGCATGTACATGTGGTGTCATTATGAATCTTGACGTTTTTCATGCAGGTCCATAAATCACTGTAGACCATTTTTGCCGATAATTTTCTTGCATCTGTGCATGGCCAGGGTTTTCAGGGTCAAATCACCCACTACTGACTGAAAATTGTAAACCTGAAATTTTCATCTCATCCTCCAGTCACCTAACAAGGGGGGATAAGTGAACGAACAGCTTTGCTTTGAATGAAATCCACGTGGTCATGCATTCTCAAAACATTCAGTAATACTGCATAACACTGATTCATAACCATATATATTCCATTGTCGACAATCGTACATTGAAAGTACAGTTCCCCTACGTTTCTGAAGAGTATAGGCCCAGTGTATGGTCTCCGAGCTCTAATGCCTGCACGTCGTAAACAATTGAGTATTGTCTGTGGTATCACTCTACCAATGAACAATTCTTTCTAGCTGTCACAAATCGATCACGCAGATGACGCAGTCGTATTGCAACGTCATCGCGTCCAGCTAGGTCCTGATTGGACAGTTCTGTCATTTCAACAATTTTCAAGTTATTAAGATTTTAAAGTGTTTTCCTGTACGAAACACTCACTTCAGCCGAATTTTATGTCTTTCAATGTTTTCAATCCACATTTGCAATAAAGGCATTTGGTAAACGGCCTGGCTGTGTTGCAGCAAATATTTATAAACAAAGTTCACTGACTGCACAATACAGTAAAGTTCACTTATAACGTACACGCTTACAACGAATTGCCGGTTACAACGAACAAATTCAGAAGTCCCGACTGCTTTCCTATATGTTGTTATGAACATGATCTTGTCTGAAACCAGTGGCGTGGTGACGATTCTCGGTAATTTCCGAATATTCACGAACATTCCCGAATCGCTTAGAACGAACTTCGCTTACAACGAACTGAAAACAACAGTCCCTTTGAGTTCGTTATAAACGAATATTACTGTATTTCGAAATTTTCATTAGATTTTCCCACCTCAGAAAATACATGTGCCAAGTCTCTGTCTTTGTACAGTATACCAATATTACATCGTTGATCATATCTTGTCTCTCCATAGTAGGTATATATTTGTGCCCTACAGATACATCCCAAAATAAAGAAACACATTAGACCAAATGTTTTTACATATTTGTCAAAATAAAAACCTGAGGTATGTAAGTACAATAGATAATGCTGAGCCATGCTTGGCGTAAAAAGCGACTAACAGAATCGCGTAGCCAGGCTCGCTGACTTGGTTGGCATATGTCATCGTATCCCAATTGCGTAGGTCGATGCTCATGCTGTTGATTACTGGATTGTCCATATTCGATTATTCACAGAGGACCGACATATACAACGGAGCTGGAATATTGCTGAGAGCCACAACAACCAACCAACTAATGCTGAGCCTCAATACTGGCTACACGTGTTCTAACTGCATTGTTATGTCGACGAAACATCAAGAGTAATTGTCAATAATCATTACATTATAGTTCTACACGCGTATTAAAAAATCAAAACAAATTCAACAGTTACAACAGGTGGAAACAGATTTGTAGAATTTAGCATCACTGTTCTATTGCTTTATCAGCAGACCTCCACAATAGTTGGCTCACGACTGCTTTGTATTTCATCAGTATAAATGTATTTGAGAGTGATACAACACACACAATAAGGACTTGTTCAGCCAAACGAGCGTCGTTGTGAAAAATGATTGTTGCATGATTTTAGATAAGTTTTTCATTTTTACCTTTGTATTCCTGGACTGCCCTCTGGGTTGGTTCAGCATAGCTGACAAAGAGTCCATGGATCGATTTACATTGCTAGACTGGATATGGGAAACAGCTTGCATTGGCCAGGTACATTATCAAGTCTAAAGCACTGATGAGCGGCATACAGAGGGACGGAACAGAGTCTGACGGTTGTCAGTGTTCGTTTGGCTAATACTTTCATGAAAGACTCTTCTCGGTGAACTTTTCAAACATCATTCTTTCTACCGGAGGATTACGAGTTTTTGGATATTATCTTTTCAGGACTATCCCAATCAATGGCAATATGGCCAGGGTGACTTCTTTGAAAAGGAATTTCAAGTTTGTATTGGCTGCATTATCGGCAATATTTGCTGTGGACTTTTTGTTGACTGTAACAGAAGGTCAAACAAAAACTATTCCATCTTCTGTCCGATTTCTTGCCCACAATTCGAACGGTTCAGTGCCACACTGTCCAAGTGTAAGACTATCTTCCAGAGTCCTACCTAACATAGCACTTGTTAGTTACCCTGGCTCGGGCAATACGTGGACGAGGCACCTCATCCAACAAATGACAGGTAACACTATGAGTATGCAAAGAAGTTAGATTTAACCACCTGACCCAATGGTCACTGTCTGCTCTTTTCCAGCAAAATGTAAACCGTCAAGGGATGCAAATAACTTTGAAAGTGTCACAGCTCATGGCGGTCTTTTCATAGTCACGTGTGACATATTTCTAATGATAATTTTAATTAAGAGTAGTGTTGATCGGAGTCATTACATTACCCCCCTTCGCGTTACGTCTGTTGTGAATGTACATGTCATGCCCAATTCCTAGATTTACTCATTCCGGGGTTTGGGCAACCGCTCAGTCCCATTCCCGGAATTCATGCTTCTGTTTGCACTACCACAAAGACTGGTCAGGGATTAGAAGATGATCCAAATGAGAGACATCATGACTAATGTTTAGTCTGACAAAACAGTATCTTGACAAAATTTGTCACATCCAAATATTTAGTGAGTTAAACGTTCAAACATATATTATTTTAAAGCTATATTAATAGTTATTCCAACAAAACAGTATTGGTACATTGTGACATATCAAAATATTTAGGTAATTAAAAGATCAAAAATTAAAATTGAATTTATAACAACTACTTCTTTTTACACTTGATATTTCTAAGATGGCAATGACTACAGCATTATCTATATATTTGTGGCACATGTGACGTAGCTGTAGCAGATCCAGGTAGCATGGCTTTAGGTTTGCATATAACCAAGTATAAGCTTCTAAGAGGCAAGGAGCCATGTTTTAAATAGCTTTGATATATAAGTGGGAATTTCGATATAAATACACAATCAGGATGGCAGATACTTACAGTTACTAGTAAATGAATTATTATTATCGCACAATTCATTTAAAATTTCAGTACCTTTGACAAGGCATGTAACGAGGGGTTTTTACATGTTTTGTTTTGTTTATTGAAAATAGCAGTCTTAGTTCAAACTTAGTTCAGACTGTAATATACATCATCTGCTGTTGGAAAAGAGCACATTTAAAAAGATAATGGAATTCTTCCCCAACAGACGGAGAATCGCAAAGTTTACGGCGACTGTTTTCTATAAGAATGTTATATCAGCGTCCTGTTTCTATCGGTAAATTGTGACTTGATAACTTAAATCCAAGAATTGGAACGTGTATAGGTTTGGGAAGGAAAGGGGAGTTTCCAAAGCATATATTCACATTTGTCCTCAGCGTCTTCTGTCTATACAAACGATTCGTCAAAGACAAAGAACGGTTTCTCAGAACTGCTGGGATTTCCCAGATGAATTGTGATGGTCAGTGCTTCTAACCAATGTAAATTGATCTGTGTTGTAAATGAAGTGTAATAGCCAGTGCCATAACAGTCTATCTTGCCCGAACAAATACGTTTTATCAGTATATACTCTGTATTCGCATTATAAATTTGGTCCCCCTATTTCAATAAAGGCTGCCACGGGTTTCATGGAGTCCCTGAGCCAGTATTTAGTAAGTTCATGAAATCCCTGAATAGTTTAGGGAACACATGAAATCCATGGGGTCACAGTGATTTCACGAAATATGGGACTCTTTTAGGAAATACATAAAATCCCGGCTTTCACTCACACCCATTACCTATATTGAACAAAATAAGTTAGGGATATTAGTATTTTTATGATTGATATTCTATCAGTGTGTCAACGAACAAATAGATCTTTATTCAATATTTCAATCAGTGTTCATTCTGACCTTAAGACTTATTTGGATGAACAAAAGGTTGATGACTTGCATATGCCAGCAATGTTGGCAGATGATTATTGTTTGACTCACAAGAGTTCTTTTAGGTCTCCGGGTAATAAAAAGTTTTCTGTCCAAAAGGGCATTTCCCCAGTTAAGACTTCAGGACATTCAGGTTACAGTGGGGTTAAAATAAGTTCAAAGTCTAGTGGCAAGCAGTCACATACTTTTCAGTCTAAGCCTAAGACTACCACCAGTGGTTCTGATCCTGTTTGTGCACATTGTAAGCAACCAGGTCATTCGATTTCTGCATGTTACAAACTCCAGTTTAGAAACCAGGCTACACGTTCCAAAGTGTCCATCGCACCTAAGTCTTTCTTTCCAATTGATTCTGAGGAGAGTTTTATTTGTGAAAGTAGGTGCCCGGATTCTGTAGTCCGGAGGGAGTTTTCGCCCTGCCTCGATTATTAACAGACCGACTCCATATAGCTGGAATACTGCTGACTGGCGTTGAATTACAAACCAATCATTCATGGCAAACTCTCTTAACAAAAGCGTCAGTACAAATACAGTTGTCAATATTTTAGGGATTGCCACAGGATCGGTGTACATTGACGAAGGGTTGCGACTCAACGGTTTCCCTGGTGAGAGTCTGTCCAATGGTTCTGTAGTTGCAGTGAAGACACACGAGCGTTATGAAGGCAAATTTTATTCCAGAGCTATTCTTCTCATACGAAACCCGTATGATACATTCCTGTCCCTCTTCAAATTTATCAAGTCAAATCACACAGGAGAACTCTCTCTCGACAAATATGGGCAAGGTGAGTACTTAAGCTTATTTGTCATTAATGACATGTTGATCCTTAAACATGGAGGTTTCTTGTTGGAGACCAGTTATCGTCCATGAATATGGTATTCCAGGCATATGGGCGTGCCTCGCTTAGAAACAACGTTAGAAATACATACAGAAGCATGGACCAAACTCTATTACTATATAATAGAAAAGGGATGCAATGACAAAACCATTCCTCCTCAATCAAGGCTGGGCGATTTCCCTACAAAATGAGCTATAAAAGGTCACAATCGGATACTTATTTCAAAAGTTATACGCCACGACTCGCCGAAAACAGCTACCTCCGCCATTCAACGGCCAAATCATAGCCAAGACAGTGGAAACTCATCTTCTAATTAGTTGATTAATTCACCAGCTATGTAGGGCTAGAGTCGATCGTCGGCGACATTCCACGGGTCTAAGAACTTATTGCAACATCCATATATCATTTACTCGACAATAAACAAGCATTTTCTCCAAAATCATAGGCATTAATACTCACTAGTCGGCCACAGATGACTTTGCCATTCAAGTGACCTGTGCAATAACATGGTAAGAATAAGTTTAGAGGTTAAATATTCATAATTATAATTTCCTAAAAAATAATCAATATCAAATGCGTTTTTAACCCTCTAAAACTATTCTAACCAATTTACTGTTCCGTACATCATCACAAATTATAAGGAATACTGAGGGTATGTTTTGTTTTCCACCAATCGGATGGCCCGAATCAGTTTGTCAGGATCTGTTCTGCTCTGTGCACCTATATGTCGTTCTAGTGCTATTTGTAAGCGAAGCACGCCCCTATGATTCCAGGTAATTCCAAAGCTCAAAAGAAGAGGTTTTATGTTGCATTGTCATCATTTGTGTGAGTGAGTTTATGTCGAACTCACCAGCTAAATGGAGGATCGTGTCCAGGCCATATTTCCTTATAGTGCAACTGTATAGTCATTAGATTATTTTGAAAATGGTCCCAGCTATAACCGCCATGGACATAAATGTATATAAATTTTGAATATCCCAAGGATATACCTGCGGTTTGTAGGTTTCCAAGATAAGGTTTCCATGATACAGATAGAGCGAATGTTGTTCTTACAAGGAGGGTAACGCATTTAAGAAACCTAATCATACTAAAATTCGTATTTCGCAAAATAAATATATAGATCTGGACAAGCAGAAGATGTTCTTCATTTAAAACACGCTCTGCTGAGCTGGTGGCTTCATAATGTCTGATGGAACAATGCAGCTGTGTACAGCCGACTGGGTTGTGTTGATCAAGGTGAGGTCTATCAACATTTGGAGCTGAAGTTGTACTGTACATCAGCTGACGAAGATAGTAATTCACGGGAGCCAATTCCATGATGCCAAAACGACTGTCCATTTATTTACTCTCTGCTTCAAGGACAACGTCCTCATGCGACATGCTGAAATCGGGAAAAAAGGACACATGCTCTTTTAGTAATTCATTTAGACGAGGTCTCCCCCTACTGTCAATATGTATAGACGATTTCAAGGTTTTTTTGCGCAAAATCTCATTCAAAAGTGTCTGTCTAAGTATATTCAAATTTGTTTTGAATAGCTGGTAGTAACTTGACAACTGGCTCACTGAGGTGCGAGTTATGGAGAGACCAGATGGATATTGGCGACATTCACTGCGTTGTCAGTATTATCATTTGCAATTATCTACAATCCATATCATGAGACTGTTTAAGCATTTATTCATTAACCCTTCTTACAGGTTCCCAAATATGTTGGGACAAAATTGATCTTCAGTAATCCCATGTTGTCGTCAGATGGAACTTCTGTGATAAAAATATTTTTGCAATGAGCATATATGTAATACTATTGTCCACAAGTTTAAATCATCATCTGAGCTTTCCAAAACTACTATCTATTTTAATAAAAATCGGTCTATCCAAAGTACCGTTATTAAATTAAACCTTCCACCTATCGGTTAAAATATTACCATAACTGACATGACATTTTGCACCTTAAAAGGGCCCCTGCACGGTTGCCACTCACGATAGCCGATGACAACCAGCTGAAAATCTAAGTTTAATCATTCCAAACTGTGAAAAATCACATCCCATGCGGTCGCAAGAACCTAACCACATTTTCACCATTTTGGAGGTCTGGCTTCTAAATCACAACACATACTGACAAGGACGGGCACTCGCCTGCTTTGCCGATCGCTACGCTACCACGGCGTGCAATCGAGTAAAACTTGATGTATACGTACTTGGATGGATGGCCAATCGATCACGAAGTATGACACCTACCAATTCTTTCTTGTGATTTCTGCAATTCAACTCAAAGCAGATTTTGATAATCAAATATACGATCTTGTCACAAATGGGTGACGATGGGTCCGAACAAAATGGGTGTGTGTACATGGTCGAAGAAAGCCTCGGATTGCTGGACGCTTGTGAAAGGGCCACTTACAGCTAATGCTTTCGTTTAAGAGGCCACTGCTGGAAATAAAATCTTAATTTCCACGTCAAACAGTCGATGAAAGTAAACATCCCTGCGAATTTATACAGAATGTGCAGAATTATAAGCCTTGGCCACAAAAACAATGTCATATTCGTCTTGTGGCATGTCTCAGAGTTCTAAAATCACGGTGTTGAAGGTCTTGTATCCGTGAAAATCTCCTGCCAGCAAATAGTTCTTTCAATACTGGCAAGAGCTAGAAGTCACACGGTGGTAGGTCGAGTTGTTGTCATTACTTGTTGAAGAGCCCTCATAATTACAACACTATTTAACATTAAGTGAAAAAAATTGAACACAGTCACATCGTAATAATGTGGATTCCATCGGAACGCAATAATCACTGTTTTGCTCCTACAAAATACATCATCTGTCCTTCTTTCAGATTGGGAAAGATTTCCAGTGGGGGAGATTGATCGTTACCAAAACTTTCTTGCCTCCTGGGTGAAACATCGGGATGTACTGCTCGTCTTCTACGACGGGTTGAAACAGAATCTCACACAGGAGTTAGTGAAGATTAAAGTGTTCCTGGGAAAGTCAGGTATTGCAGGAGATATTCGCTGTGCCATGGTAAACTCAGTTGGAACATTCCACAGAAAAAAGATCGGGCTCACTTTGGATTTCTTCTATTCTAAAAAACAAATTAAGTCTGTAAATCTGTTTATTGATCACATGCGGAAGATGTTGGAAGGCCGGTTTGGAAAGATCGCAGTAGATATGGACGCTTGGAAGTTGTAATCGTGTAGTTAGTGGTTAAAGCATTCGCTGGTAACGCCCATGACCTGGGTTCCATATGTGAAGCCTATATCTGGTGTCACCCACAGTGCTATTTCTGCAATATTGCTGAAAGCGGCGTAAAATTAAACGCATTGACTCACTTTTTTGTGACAATCTTGCTTTGGGTTCGTCGTCTAATAATACGTCATTTGTAATGCGCTAGACAACGCTTGGGCATGCTCTGAACACAAACATTTGGGAACCGACTCATACGACAAGCATGAGTTGCTTATTTCTAACCCGGAGCGAAGTATGAGGAATGTCCCTAGATGAGGTCTAAAACTTGAGAGAGTTTTACCAGGCTTAATGTATGGAGAGAGTGAGTTCCACAGGAAATCAGCTGTACGTTTGAAGGAGCTATGAGCGAACGTTTTGAATTTATATGAGGGCACATTAAGAAGTGATTGATAGGCAGATCTGAGATTCCGATGTAGAACGCTGGGTGAGAAAATGGCTGCAAGACAGAGTGGAACTGTTTCAGTTCATATACAACTGTCTATTCGTTCTTAATTTTGCTGCATAAATAATCCAGTAGAGGCAGGGAACAATAAATTATCTTGGTCAAGCAAAATATGAAATATGTGTGAGAGAGAAGGTCTCAGACTAATCCTGGGCTAAACGTGTAATTAAAGTGGTTCTTCAGTTTCTCAATTTAATGTCATTGTCTAATATCGTTTCCAGTCTGACCTCCATGGATGAATGGGAGGCATTACTGCAGAGGTCTTTGTCTTGAATTCGTTTCTTGTCCGCAGACTCTTATTTGATGCCGCAGCGTTGACGTTACCTTCCATACCGAAACATAAGTCTCATTAACCCATTCAGACATTGGCCTACTTTTCAGCCGGTCCGAATTTTCTCGTGTGAAAGTGTAACTTGACACCACAAACATCTCTGGTTAAACTGAATTCCAACTCCTTGTCTCATAAGGAAATGGTATTCACAAGTGAATTGTAATTTTAAACTTTAATAACACTATACTTTATGTCGAGGTTCAAGCAGCATACCTTAACTATGGAATTACAGACTGCCCCTGTTTGGTGAGATCGTAAAATGATTCACAATGTTATTTGGCTCACTGGTTAAACCTGTTATGTATTTTTTTTGCGCTTCTTCAGCGTTGTTCTGTAACGCACAACGTGGTTGATGTAATATCAGTTCCGTCAATCAATCAATCAATCAATCAATCAGTTATTGCATGAAGGCCAGTGGCCCATATACAAAAAGAGACCGCCAAACTTTTCTAGCGGCAAGTTTTGAGACTTTCACGATTTCCAGGTTTCTGTTTGTCAGAGCTCACGACGTACGTTTGCTAGGATTAGGAGCTTAGTGTTGCAATGTACAACTGCATACTAGACTTGTCAAATCATACTGATTAACATTTATGCAGTCAGTTAAATGAGTCTAAATATTCTGGACTGGTTATCGCACTAAGTTGCGCAATAGGACGGAACCAAGTAAACAAGAAACGAGACAGTTCTGTAATCAATGTTTTGACATGTACGTTCATACGGTTCAAACTGTTTAAATGATACAAAACATTATTTAGACACAGGTAAATAGTTTTGAATCCTACATGAGTATCTAATTTCCTCGCTTTAACTCCATGTACAACGGCAACATATGACGAGAAAATAGGATACACAAACCCACGTGCGAAACACGACACGAAAAAGCCGATTGCGTTCCAAACTCTTATAAATTCGTCAAAACTTACACACTTTGTGGCCCTATCAAAATGTTCATCAATATAATTAATATTCATCAACGACTTACAAATCGTCTTGGCCCCTTGAACTTCCACAAGACAACAATTGCAATGGCATGAGCCATGTGTTTTCTACATCTTTAACCCGGATTAACTACCAGCCGGGACCACTTAAAATCCGGATCATTACCGGCAGTGACGCAAACAACAAAAGCTGGTTTTCAAACCTGTGATTTGTTTTGTAGTGACCTCGTAGGTGTATGTATACACATTGGTCCCTTATACCAAGCTGTTTACCAGTTCAATAATTAGTGCATCGATAACACTACTATATTGACAGTATTACACAGAATTAAGCTGAGTCATTGATGTATCGACTTTGAACATGTGATGATATTCACCGAGGCGAAGAAGTCGAAGTGAATATCATATGTCCAAGGTCGACAAATCATTAGATCAACCGAACTGAAGTCGATAATTGTTTTAATATATGCCAAAAGTACCGACACAGAAAAATTAATCTTCGTGGTGTATCGTCTGCCATTTTCATACCGATGGGACGTAACTCTAAACCAACACCGGCACAGGGACGAAGCGATGCCTATCGTTTCAATATCTAGCGTACGCAGTGTGGAGTTAACAGCTGGACTGCGAAATCTATTTTTAGCCAAGGGAGGCGCTTGGATTGTTGTATCATAGAAATAGAGAAACACTTTCTCTATTTCCATGATTGTATCAACCTCTTGCGAAGTGATGAGGTTGACATGTTTAGCGTCAAAGCTGTCATGTGACCAAATGGGCCACTCAAATCTACCCATCACATAATGCAGATGATTATTTATTACTCGCCCGTTGAAGATACTGCAGTGTAATATTTCAAAGGCAATATGACACCAGTGTATTACCGCTTGACCTATGACGTCAAAATGGTTCAAAGTTGTGACGTCACAATGATAATGTCGCTGTCGCAATTTTACTTGGACCTTGCTTGACTCGCGAAAAGCTGAGAATCCTCAGCTTTCGCCGCAGTTTCTGTCAGTTTATGTTGGCGAGTAATAAATAGAATACTAAACTCGTTTCCGGGAAATACCACTTTTATTAAACTCGTCAAAGATTTAGTATCAAACTCGCTTTCGCTCGTTTGATACCAAATCATTAACTCGTTTAATAAAACTGGTATTACACGGAAGGTCGTTTAGTATCCTCTAAATATCATTCTACCATGACTTCAGTAAATACTGGATTGTGATTGGCTAATCAAAGTCATCCACTACGCGTTCGGTTTTAAATCAAATTTAGAGCTGTTATAATTTCGTTATATACCGCTGATTTCCCAACACAGTATGTTTATCTCCTAATTATAGATTATGTAATTGTTCTGCATAAAATTAGAGAAAAACAAAATGATTTATCGCTTAGCGTCAAAGCTGTCATGTGACCAAATGGCCCGATCAAAAAGGCGGAAATCTACCCATCATATAATAAAGGTTATTATCTATGGTTATAGATTATGTAATTGTTCTGCATTGAATTAGAGAAAAACAAAATGTTTGATAAGCCTTGTTGCCTCCCTTGCACAGACCACACATTGTGATCACTGGTTCGACTCTAGGTTTAGGTCTAGAATCAAGGGCCTGTGGGGGTAGTATTCGTGATAGGGGGTTTCACCAAAGATGGGAATGTCTCACAACCCTGCAGAACTTCTGCTGACACTCAACTGACACGTCACTCTTAACCCAGACTCGCTCAGTCATTAAAAATAGACCATCTTCCTCTAACGTACACGTCAGTCCCTTTAAACGTTTCAATAAAGACGACCTCTGTTACGTGGCATGTAATGTATAGGTGTCACTTCTTAAAGCATACACTCCAAGTAGTTACATCCATCAATCTTGTTTGCCGTATGTAATGAGTGTTTATAACAGTTTGTTCAATAGAGACAAGAGAAATGGAAGCAAGAAAAAACAAACAAAAAAAAACAGAGTTTGTTTTGGACTCACCCATATGTCGCGTTGTGCGTTATGATGTGTATCCACATTTATCAACGAAAAGGCCGCACATTATGGAATCCATATTCTAATTTTCATTGAGAACTTAAGTCAATAGATTTTTGTTCACGCAGGTATTGAAACCTGCGTTATTCCATGGGTATATGCACTGGATCATGACACAAGCTGTTTATCAGTTTCGTGCATCGATAACACTGCACTGACACAATAACAAACAGTTGAGTTGGCTTGAGTTTCAAGTCGCATTGGCATCGGTTCAGTCATACATCGACGAGACCAAGTTTATACATATACACATTTGACCAAGTTTATACATATACACATTTGACCAAGTTTATACATATACACATTTGACCAAGTTTATACATATACACATTTGACCAAGTTTATACATATACACATTTGACCAAGTTTATACATATACACATTTGACCAAATTTAAATGAGTTTCTTCAAATATCCGTTGTTATAGATGATGTATCTAATCATTCTAAAACATGAGAGAAAAACAAAATGGTTGATAAGGAGCCTGTATACACTTCGTTTCTTACAAACTATTTCAGTGATCCCCAAACACTCTTGTAATTCCGGAGCTTCACAATGAAGCAATCTTTCGAAAAATATCACAATTTAACATTCATAGCATCAAACTACAAGATAAATACACTTTCTTTGAAGCAACTGTTTAATACACTTTCCTTGAAACGCGTTGTTATCAACACTTACGATAAACATCACCATCGAACATATTCCAGGAGTTTTAAAGTACCAGGTAAAGACACTTTCTTTGAAGCAACTGTTCGACACACTTTTCTTGGAACGCGTCATTGTGGCCTAAGACGATAAACATCACCACCGAACATTCATACCTTCAAACCACAAGATGAACACACTTTCTTTGAAGCAACTGTTTGATGCACATTCCTTGAAACAGCCGTTCCATACACCTGATGCACGTTGTAATGGACACTTCCGAAGAACATCACCATCGAACATTCATACCTTCAAACTACAAGATGAACACACTTTCTTTGAAGCAACTGTTTGATACACATTCCTTGAAACAACAACTGTTCCATACACCTGATGCACTTTGTAATGGACACGTTCCAGAAACGTCAAAGTACCAGATAAACACATTCCTGAAAGTAACTGCTCCATATCATTCCTTGAGGAACGGTGTAATGGACACTTCCACTAAGTCATGCACTATGTCCACATCCATTTGGACTCATCCTCCCGACAAAGACGCGAAAAGAACTCCACATCCTCACGGAGCAAAACATTTTTTTGCAAACTAGCTGATGTCGCTCGTGCATCGATGGACATCATGACTCATCATCTTCCTTTATCGCCTTTATGATCTTGTCTGTGTTTTCAATCACCCATCTGTCAAATGTAACAGACGTACCGCTCAATTTTTTCGTCGCGCGTATGTCCCCGACAGCCTCCACGGTTCTGTAGTGCTGGAACATAGCCGCGAGATCCTTGGCTCCACTGAATTTGAAATTCGCATAGTCTTCAATGCCAATCTAAAACAAACAAAAGTTCAAATCATATCCTCCAGACGCTAGTAAAAGACACTCATCAGACATGAATACTAGTAGTTGACAAGGAATGGTTGAAGGAGGCATGCACCATACGCCATGAGCGCATTATTATGAAAAAAAACCGTCCTAGCCATTTTCGTAACGTTCGTAGCCCTACAAACTTCTTAAGCCCATTCTTAACGCATTGGATACGATTGAAGTTAAGAATTTTCAGGGATACGAACGTTTCGAGAATAAGGGTCCAGGTCCATATATAGATTTCTGACTGAGTATAGTTTTACGCCGCTTTTAGCAACATTCAAGCATTAGCATCACGGCGGGGGACACAAAAATGGGCATCACACAGTGTATCCATGTGGGGAATCGAACTCAGGAGATCGAATCGTCTTCAGTCTGGCGAGCGAAAGCTTCAACTACTAGACTACACCATCGCCCCGATATGGATGAAGGAAGGACGGATTGATGAAATCTATGAATAAGTATATGGGATGGCTTCAGACAACAAACCCCCAAGTGAATTTGGAGTCTTTTGAGTTTACTAAACGATCTTGGAGTTATTCATTAATTTGATGATTAGGCTACTTACATGACGTTTTATTCTTTGAATGAATTCCTGATAGAGCAATGTACAACGCGTGGCGTTTCTTGGCAAACATGCTGTTGTCTTTTATTAGAAAATCAAGCCCATTTCAAAATGACCCATAATTTTATTGATCAAGGCACCGATCCACAAAGTGTTCGTAACATTACGACCTGTCGTAACTCTATAGTTTAACATAGGCTTACGAATGTCGTAGCTCTACGAATGTTTTGTTGATCGGGACTCAGGAAACATTGGCACATTTAGTCCAATCACTGAAAAATACAAACAAACCGCCTTCTGCGTGAAGGAGAAAATGACGGATCTACAGACAGTCAGACGTTTTCGTTGTCACTAGGCTGGATATAAGGTAGTCAGACTCGATGAATTTAAGAATTTCGAAACTATGGGTGTGGTGCAACGCTCATAATATCAATCGCTGGAGGCGTAAAACGAGGAAAACAAACATTGTACCAGTGGACAGACGAAGACGATATCATGCATATGCTTGGTGAGCATGTCCGCCATCTGCTTCGCGGTGATTCTGTCTACAGCCAGGTTGATCGTTTGACCAAGATAGGGTTTCGGCTTTAGAAATATGGTCAAGACACATCGCCCCATGTCACTCACACTCATGCAGTCAATTGCATCGCCCTCTAGTGGCAAAGCTGTAAGAGAAAGAAAAGGTCGAGTTAGCTAACTTAGGCTTAAGAAATCGTTCGATTTCGATTCCTCAAAAGCTTCACGGTAGCTTTCACCTACTATGGTATTGCTGGAATGTTCATGAAACTAGGCATTTCCTAAGCAGTCTGATACTGAGAGGTATTTTCTCAGGGCATTAAGATTTGCAAACAGGCCGTATATCGTTCATTTACAAATTTTCCAAGATGGGTATTTTCGTCAGCTGACGGACATCACAAAAATACCACAAACGTCATGTCATACTGGTAGAAGGTCGCACTTATCTCATAATAAGTCACTTTATTAAAGCCATATGAGTAGAAGGCAGACCTCTCTCATTATAAAAGTAATTTTATAAAAGCCGTATGGGTAGACGGCAGCACTTATCTCGTAATAAAAGTAGCTTCATAAAAGCCATATGGGTAGACGACAGCACTTATCTCGTAATAAAAGTAATTTTATAAAAGTCATATGAGTGAAGGCAGCATTTATCTCGTAATAAAAGTAATTTTATAAAAGCCATACTGGTAGAAGTCACGGCTTATCTCATAATTAAAGTCATAAAAAAGTCTTATGGATAGACGGCAGCACTTATCTCGTAATAAAAGTAATTTTATAAAAGCCATATGAGTGAAGGCAGCACCTCTCTCAAAATAAAAGTAATTGTATAAAAGCCATATTGGCAGAAGTCACGACTTATCTCAACATTAAAGTCATAAAAAGGCCATATGGGTAGACGGCAGCACTATTCGTGTATGACATTGAATTACAAGTATTCGACGGTTATGGAAGCTATCGTAAAATATATGTTTATTCGCATCACTTCTGAAAGAATGTCTCAGCACCGTCTTACGCTGAAGCTTTTGGACACAACATATATATATCTCTCTTACCTCACACATGAACGTCGCTTTCTGATTGGCTAGCGCTATTCTATTTGTTTTTACAGGCGATGTATTATTTTCAATGTACACCGCTGGGAATTCCGAACTCTTCTGGTGCTTCATGGTAGTACTTATTTAGCTCGAATAACATTGAATCACTCATCAAGCACGGAAAATACCGATGTTTTGCGATTGAAAATCGATGGAAGGGAGATAACTCTAACACTGTTTACCTTGTGTAGTCTGCAAAATGGCGATTCGCCTCGCATTCAACAGAAGTGCTCCAAACAGTTCGAAATTAGAATTCAGGTGTTCTGTAAGATAAATACGTTGTTCATCGGTCCTTCGGGGTCCATGCGCTCCTGTACCCTCGAGGTGTGTGCATGTGCGTGTGCGTGTGCGTGTGCGTGTGAGTGTGAGTGTGCGTGTGTGTGTATGTGTGTCCCGGTGTAGATGACTATTGACTTGTGTTCACTTGTGTTGGCTTCCACCGCGAGCAGCTTTGACTGGCTTCAACTCACCTATCGCATATTTGCCCTCCTTTAATCTGTGTGGCTTAAATATTGTCAACAGGTTCTCATAGAAGAAGGGCATCCTCAACAGTGTGTATGGTATATCTGAAGAAAGAGCAAGATACTTCACAGTATGCCCTCAAACCATATGTTACGAACGTATACACTTATCTACCGAAGTTATTATGGTTGAAATGAACTGACCGATTGATTGTTGTTTTACGCCGCACTCAAAAATATTCAAGCTATACAGTGGTGGTATGTCTGGATCGGACAATGATCGATCCAGTGATCAACATCACGACCATCGTTCCATATGATGTCAACCAAGTAAGCGATCCCGCTAGTTGCCTGTTAGGACATGCGTGGGTTGCTGAAGACCAATTATTCAAACCCGGATCTTCACAGGTCGTAAAGACTCGGTGATTTGTTCACTGAGCAACATACTCCGTTGAGGAGGAAGGTTACACTCTCCGATCCAGAGTACAATGCGGTCAGCATAGTGCTATTGACGATTCAAGATCTTTTATCTGTTTTTCACCTGTTTTGCTTTTGACGTGACTGAACATAGATAAACATGTTGAATGGAATACTTACATGTCTGTTGTAATATCATATATAAATAATGATACACAACAATACAACAGTTCAAAAAGAGCACCAGCGTGCAATAATTCAGTCAATTCTGAATACGTGCGCCTGTCCACAATAAAGCGAAAAGACCCATCACGTGATATGCAATTTGGTTTTTGTTGTCCTTGGATTGTTTACAGGACACGTCACGTATCAGGAACAAAACAGTCCAGAACAAAACAGACACATCCTACCTTTGGACATCAAATATTCTTCCAACTCAGCCTTTGCCTCAAAGGGGCCACATTCGGGTACTTTCTCGGGGTCAGGGGCCTCGGAACCGTACAGAACAAGATGTCGGATGTTGCAGTTGACAGCAGCGTCTATCGCGTTGGTGCCCTTTCAAAAGAAATGTTGTTGATTACACCAGTTAAATGTAATATAATGTCATTGTGTGATATTGTAAGGACTGTCATTCAGCAAACCAACAGCAACTATAATCCCCTGATACTGAAACATTGTTATAAAAAGTTGAAAAACATAGAGGATAAACATGTATCGTGTGCTTTTATACACTATATAAATATTACGAACAATTCTAGAGATCCAAGTCTTTGAATGTCATTTAGAAGTGAAAATACATAAGAATGAAGATTTTTATGGATATCAACTTCTTTATGAGAGAACACAACGTTTCGGAGTTAATGCTTACTCCTTCATCAGGTGATTGAGAAAGGGATACAGAGGTGTATTTATATGTACAGGTAAAACAATAACAAAGTAACAAGTGGAATGAGTTAACGAAAGCTAGTATAAACAAGCACTGATAGGAAGCCGATAGTTAAGATAACAATGATGGAAGCCAATGGTAATGCATTACAGTTGATTGGATATGTTTACATAACATGATTGGGGATAAGGGTGGAAGCCAATGGTGATACATTACGCATGATAGGATGATGTACATAACACACAATAGGGGGTGAGCATGTACTCGGGTAGATAGGCTATACATGAATTACATCGATAGAATGTACACAGGTAGATGAGATTAATTTATCAATAAGTCCCAGGCACTTGGTAGGTACACTCCTTGGTCGCGGTTGATGGCTGGTTTCTGTCTCCGGATCTCGATGGCCTCTTGCAGTTTCCTTTGGCGCCAGTTGTTGTTGTTGGTAGATAGTATCCTAGTGTCCTCCCATCGAATTGAGTGTTTAGGGTTCTTGAGTATGTGTTCAGAGATGGCCGATTTCAGTCAGGAAACTCGACCAGAAATCGGCCATCTCTGAACACATACTCAAGAACCCTAAACACTCAATTCGATGGGAGGACACTAGGATACTATCTACCAACAACAACAACTGGCGCCAAAGGAAACTGCAAGAGGCCATCGAGATCCGGAGACAGAAACCAGCCATCAACCGCGACCAAGGAGTGTACCTACCAAGTGCCTGGGACTTATTGATAAATTAATCTCATCTACCTGTGTACATTCTATCGATGTAATTCATGTATAGCCTATCTACCCGAGTACATGCTCACCCCCTATTGTGTGTTATGTACATCATCCTATCATGCGTAATGTATCACCATTGGCTTCCACCCTTATCCCCAATCATGTTATGTAAACATATCCAATCAACTGTAATGCATTACCATTGGCTTCCATCATTGTTATCTTAACTATCGGCTTCCTATCAGTGCTTGTTTATACTAGCTTTCGTTAACTCATTCCACTTGTTACTTTGTTATTGTTTTACCTGTACATATAAATACACCTCTGTATCCCTTTCTCAATCACCTGATGAAGGAGTAAGCATTAACTCCGAAACGTTGTGTTCTCTCATAAAGAAGTTGATATCCATAAAAATCTTCATTCTAATTCTAGAGATCGTCTGCTGTCTACTTACGCCAACAAAAAATATTTTTGAAAACTGACATATGACATCTGTTTTGGTTTTGTTTGTTTGTTTGTGTTTGTGTTTGTGTTTGCGTTTGTTTTGGTTATGTTGTTGTTGTTGTTGTTTATTGTCAACATTACAGCAGACGTCGCCATCCCATTTACAGGAACCTCATATGGCCTGTAAGAAAGCCTTGACATATTTTATTGGAGATTCCCCGTGACTCAAGGGATATAACTCTCACCTGTGTGATTTCCTTCTCTTTGCTGAAATGCTCCCAGTAATGTGTTGTCAGGAACACAGCATGCGCTCCCTCGAACACGCGTTCCAAGCTCCGGGGATCATTAAGATCAGCTGTACTTATCACTGCTCCTGTAACACACACGTCGCTTACTGATCAGGTTGTCTTCATGGCATCGTTGCACTATAGGCCAACAACTTATTAAAACCATGAGTCTTGAATCTCAATTCCAAGATTCACAAGTGACCTCATCAAAGATATCTTTGGCCAAATCAAATTTACAAATACGTCCGGATTACACCGCATTGTTCTCACAGCAAAGTGGTTGTCGGGGGTCTTATTTTAGTCCGTAATCCGTAATTGTGAGAGTCCGGATTAAGAAACACTTTGGCCAGAGGCTTCTTTCACGAAGCAACTGTTACTATGGTCACTCCACGATCACTTTAGTGCTTTGTGAAAGGAGCCTCAGGACACGAGTGTAGACCGGATTATCGAGGAAGCCGGTTTATGAAGAGTTCGGATTCTACAGTTTAAACTGAACACGCGTTCTTAAAGGCCATTTCATTTTATGTTATGACAACAGAGGTGTATTTACAGAAAAAGAATGTCGGAAAATAAAACCCCGAAATAAATACATAGTGTAATTATCATGTACGAAAATCTTACACAACAGGGTCTATTTGGCTGATACTAGGGAAAAACATTTATATCTGACACACGATATTTCATAAGGTAGAGGAAACATGTTCTATTAAACATGCTCTCACCTTTCTCAGCTAGTTCGTTTGCGCGACCACTCGTTGGGGTGCGAGTGACAGCGATGACCTTCACCCTTGGACTTTTGACCAGAGCCGATGCCACCGCTCCTCCGACCATTCCAAGAGCTCCGAATACAACCACTTTCAGCGGGTCCTCTTCGTTACCCACGCTTGCGCCGCAACCCATACTGAAATAAAATCGTTTAGAGGAATGTAATTGCGTGTTTAATGACCTCGAGCGTGTAGCATGAACGTATTGACACCAGGAAGGAATGGTGGGTGCTAGGTTAACCTTTGAGAAATACCACCTTTCACAAAGTCATCTTCGCGCTACAGTGATTGTAACTCCCATATTTTAACATACACGTAGGAGAGTCGCAACGTAAAGATTACTTTGAAGAGTCCAGAATCCCATATCAGATGACAGGTAACGGAGGAGGTGATGCTAGCCTTGGCCAAGGGTAACTGGCTACCATGCGTATACATGGTATAATGATTCAGACCAGGTCCCGATTTCTTGAAAGAAACTTGAGTCTGAGGTTTGACATAAGTTAGAAGTTTTACTCGAATTTGAGAAAACGGATTTCTCAGAGTGAACTGAAACTGATATTTAACTTAAGCATACAGACTGTAGTTTGAGTTTGGTAGACAGATTACTTAAGTTGTTTGGGCTTTTTATCCTAAAAATACAGTTGACTTAAAAAATCAGCTATTTCAGATTGTCAAATCAGTTAGAACTTTGATTAAAATTTAAGCTTGTTTCGAGAAATTTGGACCAGAGCCTCCTCTCACAAAGCACTAAGGTGGTCGTAAGTCACTAATGTAACTTCAGTGCAGTGATAGAGAATGGGGGTTAAGGTTAACCTCAGGAAAGGTTGCTTCGAGAAAGGAGCCCCAAGTCTTGGTTTATACCCCAAAAAGGAAAGACAGGCAGGGTAACAAGCAACAACTTTTAACGACGCACCGGGGATTATTCCACCGATCTTCGGCCCTCTACACAAAGGCATCGTCTACAAAAAACCTATTGCAGTTTTATTGTATTTAGGTTGAAAACATATCTCAAGGTAAACAGCTGCCCCGTCCCTATGTCCTTCATGGTCGTGGGAACCTAGACTGACTACCTGGCAGCTGGATGACGTAATTAGATTGTTAACGCGAAACATGAATCGCTCTGGATCAGTGCCCCTTTAATTCCAGGTCTATGGAAGTAACGGCGACAGCAGGTAAACATATCCGTTGTTAATAAACAGCAATGTTCTGCTGTGAGCTATATGGGCTTAACAATAGGCTGCGTTATCTCTTGGATCAGCAGTGTAGTCACCAGGACAACATAGTAGCACATATCCGCTGGGAACTGCCATGCTCTGTGAGACAGTTATGTGGAAGATGTTGCAGCATTGGGTGAGTGAGTTAATATTTAACGTCACATCGGCAATATCTCAGCCACATCGTTTTCATTTAAGTGTTCATTTAAGCGTTCTCGTCACGATATGGCTGAGATATTGCCGATGTGACGTTAAATATTAACTCACTCACTCACTCATTCAGCCACATCGTGACGAATACAACATGGATCACGACGCGGGGTATTATCATTCTGTAGGGTAAGTGAGTGAGTTTAGATTTATGCCGGTTTTAGCAATATTCAAGCAATATCACGGGCATTACTAGAAATGGGTGTCACACATTGTACCACTTGACGAATCGAACCAGGGTCTTCGGTGTGACGAGTGAACATTTTAACCACTGGGTTTATCCACGCCTCAATATGGTAGGGTTAAGCTACTGAAAACAATGAGAAAATGTTCAAAATCAAACTGAGTCTGCCCGTCCTTGTGACTGTGTATATGCACATACGTGATGACGTCATATCGAAGACGTAGACGTTAAGGGTAGTGTCGAAGAGAAACTCTAGAATTTGGTGTAGCCAAACCCAAATGACGCCAACAGAAGAACGCTAATTAGGGAATTATCGGGTAAGGATAATTGCGTCTAAGATCTGACGGTCGGTTCAGTGTGGGAAGCATTGTGATTGAGTTTAGTTTTACGCCGCTTTTACAATATCCCAGTAATGTCAAGGATAGGGAAAGCAGAAATAGGCTTCAGACATTGTACTGTATGGGGAATCTGGTAACCAGGGACGCCGACCGACAGTTACCACTTCGATGAATTTCTCAAACAAGAGAAGGGTGCTAACAGATTAAAGATGGCAAATCCTGGATTTGAACCGGGAGGGCGAACTAGGACTACTGGGCCATCGCTCATGCAGTGTCTACAGATGAGTGGATCGACAGTATGTGGGTCAGCTCCATGAACTGATGCGGAGGAGAACGGCTATTGATCTCAGGACGCATAACAGCTGCAAAACATGACAACGACGTGGCAACGACGTGGCAACGACGTGGCACCGACGTGGCACCGACGTGGCAACGGCGTGCTTCCCGTAACAGGGCCTTGTTCGACAACTCTTTCCCAGCGCCGGGGCGGTCTCAGCTCCTATTCTTTAACATATAGACAGTCTTAGCACTTAAACGGACTGATGACATGTTACCGTGGTTACGTAAGGCGATTAGTTTCTTTGGAAATAACAGTGAAGGCAAAGCGTGACGTCGTTGGCTTCAAAAAGATAGTTATCCCGCTTATGCTTTGACGTCTGTCCCGCAGAGTTTGACGGTGAAACCATACAACCCAGCATATTTCAAATCTCACGAGAAAACGGAAGAAAGTCCGCGATTTTAGAAACACGAACAGTACCGACAGTACTCCTTTATCAGGCTCGACATGTCGAGGTGTCTTTCACTAAGTACCTGTGATCTGATTTTATTTGATCAAGTAGTTTTAAATGAAAATGGGATTAAGGGGTTCAAGATATAAAGACTGTGCCACGTTTCGGTCAGTATGAAATGCACATGCTTCCGTGCATTCAACGCACGTCAACTACACGTTGGGGCGGTGGTAGCCAAATGGTTTAAGCTTTCACTCGTCACTCCGAAGACCCGGGTTCAATTCCCTAGATGGGGTACAATGTGGGAAACATATTTTTGGTGTCCTTTGTCGGTGTATTGCTGGGATATTGCTAAAAGCGGCGTAAAATCATATTGCCCCACTCATAATATACTGAGCCACAAAATTACAGGGGTCATGAACATTTGGGGAGGCTTTTGTGCGATGTTGTGAAGACTGAACACAATTTCATACAAATATCTCCAAACATGTTGCTGCTTCCTATGTTCAGTACATAAACCAGTTTAGGATCCCGCCAATGTCTTCTTTGCTTGGCTCAAAGGTATGACAAATGCCCTGCTGATCTTTACATTTCAGCGACATGTACAAAATGTAAGTTTATTACCTGCCTCCGTTGCTAAAATGGGATGATGAATGTTTGAAAATCGATATATATCAGCACGAGCCAAAAGTCCAAAAGTAATCTAACCACTTTACGCCGTAATTTGACCGCTGATGCCATAGCAACGTTGTGTGGAATGGCGTGATGAGGAATCAACTGATCAAAACCTTTTATTTTTTCATTGGCGTTGCGGATTTTAGTATGGAAAACATGCACGAAAATATATACTCACACGCAAACTATTCGATGAAATGTCAACACACAAATAACCGTTATCCGCTCTTACAACCTCTTACGGTAATAAGAACATCTACAAAGGCGTGGGAGACGTATTTCGAACATCGAGAACACCATTTGTCATACCACTACACGTAATCTGTCATCCCAAATCAGCAGCAGTTAAGTGAGTGAGTTTAGTTTTACGCCGCACTCAGCAACATTCCAGCCATATGGCAGCACCACAGCTGAAAGGACTGAGGTTGTGTTTAACGTGTTTGAAGTAGTATACTGAGTGGGGAAATAAGGGATCACATGAAAGCACAAGTGTTCCTTTATTTTTTCCAAGGTTTCTTCACAAGCATTGACATAGGTTATGAAGAAACCTTGGAAACAAATTAAGGAACACTTGTGCTTTCATATTACCCTGAAAGGTATCGTTCAACATCTAATGGGGCGAAATTAGAAAATGTAATCATTGTCGTAAATGTCAGATGTTTTCATTGTCTGAATTACAAATATAAACCGTCTTCATATTCACAAATAATTTGAAATTTTTTGGCCAAACGGTTTCGTATTGTAAACATAACTGGATCATGCGAGTCAATATCATAAGGTTGACATTATGATAAACAAGACTAGTACACACGGTGCCTCAACATTTATGCAATAAGGTAACATGTCGACGAGCTCCCCAGTCGAGTTTCCTAAGTTCAGTTCTTAGAAATCGTGGTATAGGGATACCGACACAGTTTATGTAATGGTTTAGGGAAGTTGGCACAGTTTATATGGTGGCACAGGAAAGTCGGCACAGTATATATAGTGATATAGGAAACTCGACAGACTTTACATAGTGTTCTAAGATGCTTCGGTGAAAGATCAAAGGCGCCGACAAGACTTTATCAGACGATAATGTGCACTTTTTGCATTACGTCAAATGTGTTGACGTCACTTCCCCATTCCAGTTTGTCCCCTCGTAATCGAACGTTTTTGCATTACGTCACAATGTAACCGACGTCACGATGGATGTCAGTTGCCATCGCCTCGTACAGCCTCCCACAGTAAACTGCATCGTCGCATCCCGTTTCTTGGTTTGCAGTTGCATCACACAGCTAGCATCACTGTGAAAACACTACGTTTATGTTTTCCGATGGATAAAATGTCTCATAGTTCGACTCAAAATGTTACAGAGAAACGGTAGTGTTTGCAATCTTTACATTCCCACAATGCAATCGTGGAATGTCGCATGACTAGTCCGCTTCAGCTGAATGTACTGATCTAAACTTTCGTTGATAGTAGGAATGAGACGGTCATATTGCCTTGTATGGTTTAAGAGAATCACAGATGTATTTAAAAGGATCTAGAGAAGATGTTTAACCCTAACATAAACCGTCACCAAACTGTTCATCATTTGTTTCACTAGAAACGTTTGTCTTAACGTAGGGGCTGACACGTCAAAAGAACAGCGCGGGGATTCTTAAAGGGGCACTGATGCGGAGCAATTTCCGTGGACTGGTGTAAACTTTTGTGATTGTTTTTCTCCCGTCAGTACCCGGATGATATCCCAGAATTCGTGACTGGTTCGTGAACTCTGCTGCGCAGTCCGTAAGCGCAATTGATAGTTTAATTATAGACAGATCAACTGAGGTGAAGTCATTTGTACTTCATTACAAATGTATTATGAAAACAAATGAAACACTTTGAAGGTTAATCATCTGCAAGTGGTAGAAATGGTAAAAAAACTATTAGGGCGGAAAAATAACGAAGCCAATGTACGTCTCTATATTTTGTCTCATAACCCTAATTAGTTTATTATCATATTTGTATGATTCTGAAAATTAATAAAAGAACACACGATTTGCTTACACTCATCGTAAATTTCTAACATAACAGCAACATTTATACATTGTATAGATTGCCAATGTGGATCCTATTTCACACACATACGCGATCTAGTGTGTGTTTTCTGTCATACAGATTCTGCTGAATGCTACAACAAATAAATTAAAACAAAATGCAAATAATGAATGTAAAACAGAATAATTTTATAGCAACAATGTCAGGCTACTACCTTGTTCAGGAATGTATCCATCAATATCCACGTAAAAGAAATCGTATTCCATTCATCTGCAGCTGGTAAATAATCCTGCTCTGTGTCGCGTGTCTTACAACTGTCTCCTTTGCGAAAAAGTAACACATCGTTTCACGTCTTTCGTTGGTGAAAACTAGATAAACCTCTCATTGGTCTCCCAAGATAGCACACCTGGCAACTAATTGTATGATGTCAACTATTCGAAGTAATTTAGTTCACCAATATTGAGCAATCAATCAATCAACGCAAGGGTGGTTAATTCTTTGAAGGGAGGATGTTGTTTTTGCACTCACACTTTACGACAGGGTGCAGTCATCTACACACACTGCCTTTTGACAAATCCGCTAGATGATAAAAGTAATTAACCAATCAGTGTGTTATCGGTTAATCCTTTGATCGATGTTTGTTTTTGTAACTCAGCTGATAAACCCTCTTGCATCACTTACATGCACATATTGCATAACATACAATACATTTGCCATTACAGACCTTAATTTATAATGTTGAGTATTTACTCCAGACAGGAGAAATGCCAAATGGGAACCTTTGTTGAGTAACCGAAGTGGTATTGCTACTAATTATACCTGTTATAAATTCATGAATTGACCATCCAGAGAATGATGACAAATAACACGTGTAGGTTTACACCATCAAACGCGAGTTACAGCAAGGAAGATGTAATCTCTGTGTCGCATGCAGCCTGAAAACACTTATGGGCCGAAACTGTTTTGAGGATACCAACGGAATTTCGTTACATAAGGAATACACACAGGCAATTTTGTGTACTTTGGTAAATAAGTGAAATAAGTTTTTTTTTACGTAAGACAATTTTCAGATTTCTCTACCAAAGCCAAGGTCATCGTTTTTTTGTTTACGAATTCAAATAAATCAACAGTGTGTTTTATTATCATAAATAATAGACCATTGTAGCTACCATAGCTACCAAAATTTACGTATGCTATTTGCTATCACAGCTCAACCAACACTCAAAACTACCTAAATATAAAGCTTTGCAATCTTCCGTACTGAAACAAATGGCTTGCTACGTGCCTGTAGACATCATATTTTCGTGTAACATGATTAAATATCGAGGTTAAAAACACAGAAATAGGATCAAATTGGATCAGTAAGTATACCATCCAAGCATCCGAAAAGAACTACACTGCTGGGATATATGGTTACGATCAGACAAGGAATACCATGAATATTTTTAAACAAATGGCATGTGATGGGCATCCGGCCTCCTGACTGTTTAAGTGAAGAAATTTTGCTAATATGGACAGGAGCCCAGTTCCTTTGTCCGTCACGGTCGAAGGAGTGGGCGCTGGCCAATTTGCGGTCTGCTTTCGTAATTAGACCGTTGGCGAGAAGTATTATTCGCTCCGCATCAGTGCCCCTTTAATTTAGGTCACAGACACCGTCCTTTGTTATCTGCCATAGATTAATCGAAATTAGAAAGGCTTAGAAATGATTAAATACTGCATTTTAGAAAAGAAATACAGTTCTTTCTACCACCATGCATAGTGTAATAAAGTACACTTTCGCCCTGCACTATTATAGCTAAAACACGAGGACGCTTGCGTCCGAGTGCTTCAACGATATAATTTAATATTTCAGGGCGAAGGAAACTATACATGGTGGTAGAACGAACTGTATTTCTTAATTAAAATGTGTCCAGTTTCTTCTAACAATGTTTGAAGTGTGTCGAGTTTCCCCTGACACGATTAAATGTAATTCGAGTTTGCCACATCAGGATTTAAAAGTTGTCGAGTTTCCTCTACCACCATTTATAATGTGTCGAGCTTCCACAGTCCAGCCTGCTTTAACAAACCGGTAACAAACGCCTTTAATTCTAAATAAAAAACTTCACAAGAAATAACGACGGTTATTACCTAATCTGTTCTTATATTTAACTTGTCATGATTAGGTTGAGTATGTTAAAAAATATAATGGTGTTGTTTTAACCGCGAGCGTCGGTTAAATTCTTCAGTCGCCGCCTATCAGATGGCGGTCAGATAAACCCATGTAACCGTGTCTACACTGATCACTTTAATCTTTAGGAGCCAATACTGCTGTAAGACGATAGAGGCAAGGCAGATAACGTGTGGCCACGGATACTTAGGTAAGTCTTATAAAGGGGCAAATGTATTTTTATATCCTAAACAGATTATATATTCACAGAGATCATAAAGGATTATATCTGAAACAGAACCGAAATCGCTGGAATGAACAGCACTGCCGTGGACTGCTCGGATGGTAAAGTGTAGCGCTGCCGTGGACTGCTCGGAGGGCAAGTGTAGTGTGACGGCCATTCACGTCAGAATAATTGTTCTAGCACAGTCACCTTTAATACTGAGCCTTGTATTGCTTAACGTCTGTATATACCACATATGTAGGTCAATGAATGCCAATAGTACACGTATACATAACAGGTACAGTTACAGTATACCGGATACCTTGAGTCACGTCACCCTACCGCTAACGCAAAGCCTAAATCTTACCTTAAACCTAAACCTTCTGTTATCTTGCTAGTGTGAGTGAGCGAGTGAGTTAGATTTTACGACGCTTCCAGCAATGTCATGGCGGTTGACACCCAAAATAGGCATAACACGTTGTACCCATGTGGGGAATCGAACCCGGACCTTCAGCGACCGAACCAGCGACCGCATTAACCACTAGGTTATCATAGGTCCCGCACTTCGGATAGTATACGGTATATTGTAAACCAAAAGTCACTGTGTTCTGTAATCTGATTGGTTGAAAAACATGATCAAATGGCTATAGATTCCCGGAAAGTGCAAGACTATTTACTGCGTACTGACACGTAGAAACCTCGCAAACAATTGTTTTGTTGCGTCATCAACAGTGGTGACGTCATTCAAATAATATTGTGACGTAAAGTTAGAATGACGTCACAAATGAGCAACTCCAAATGTTACCATGGGAACCAGCTGAAACGGCCAGCTGATGACAATTCACTGCTGTACTCGTTCTCGATGTAAACGAGTGCAGACAGTAAAACCCTTTGGTTTACTTTTGTGTTTACAATGTCGATAAACATCATGTGTTGGCCAATTTCCGAGTGTTATTGAGTATTTGAAGCACGGGAATGCATTTGGAACAGACGGCGTCAGCTTAGTATGTAACACGACTTTGGATTGGTCAATGCTTTAAATTTCCGACCGTATAATCAGCATAGACGGTCGCAAATTGAAAACCGACTCACCAAAACCTTTGAACGTATCCCTACACTATTGGGGTAGCGCTGTTTTGTCATTGTCATTTGCAGAACTCACATGTCCCGCAAAAACAATATGGAAGAATTTGCGTTAAAAAAGACAGAACAGTGTCATATGTTTAGAACAAAGAACTTACTTGCAACGGGCTGTTGACCCATCAGTGTTAGATTTATGACGTCATTATGGAGTGTGACGTCACCCGCTGTGGCGTCATTTGACAACTAAACTGTTAAGAGCCCCTCAAACGGCAAGCTAAAGTTAAGAGTGTGAACATTCCAACAAATCGCCACCAACACCAATTTCAGAGTTGTCAAACCGTTGTGGAGAAATCGGATCGGTCTCTATTCTCACCAACTTTCCATCAAACGTTAGGTCTTTGATTCCATTCATTATAACTGTAACACTACGGTTTATTCATCATTGTCAGATTTAGTCTGTGTGCACGTAACAAATGTGTTGGAGGGAACTAATTTGTCTGGCGACTGTGTAAGTTCAAGGAGTGACATGATTAACCTTTGACCTAGAGGAACTTTGACCTGATATAAGTAATGAATTCTTTCACGAAAAAAGCGCTAGCGTAAAACGAGTTGAATTAGAATGGGGGATAAATGTACTGTGTTTGACGAATTGGGGGCATATACCCGTGGTTATATAGACGCAATTTAACGTTATATCCAATTCAACAAACACAGTACAGTTACCCCCAAAATGTAATGATTAGCTTTTTACATACGTCGTTTTAGCAACACCGTCTGGTCATAAAGATGCTGTTGAATAAATCTTAATTTGCCCCTCTGCCGTCCAAACCTCCCTCAAATATAATTAGGAAATCATGAGTTTCCAAGAGGAACTAATCTTATTAGAGACTAATCTGTTGGTTGAACACTGCAAGAATAGAAAGGACGCCATAATAACACGCAATGGTTGATGACGTCACGTGTTGCCCGGAGCAACGACGAAGTATGCGTAAAGAAAATTCTGTACAGAGAAAAATCCCAGAAAATTACAGATTTTGTGAAAATATCTTCTCATTTAGTTAACGATAGCTGTTGACATTATTTTCACTATCATCATATGTCGTTACATTATGATGATATGAACACATCGGATCATCCGATGACGTAACCTTGTTTGTTTTGGTCTTATAGGAGTCCAGCCGAATCATGTAAAACAATGAGTAAATGTTTACAGTAATTACAGAACGTTTGAACACGTTTGCCAAATATATTGCCCCAATCTCTGTCATCCACATGACTGAGTCAGTTTTACATCGCTTTTAGCAATGTTCCAGCAATATCACGACGGGGACACAGGAATGGTATCTAACCTTGTGCCCACGTGGGGATTCGAACCTGGGACCTCAGCATGACGAGCGAACGCCTTAACCACTAGGCTACCCCATCGCTCCTCATCCTTGGTTGGTTGGTTGGTTAGGTTGGTTGGTTGGTTATATAGTTAGTTAAAATCGATACAGTCTTCATAATGGAATGTATTTGTTAATCTTTTATGATATTTATATTGTCACTCTGCCCTCTCATGCCTGATTTTATATTTGGGTAATAACTCGCGTAATTCATTCGATCAAATAGACAATACAATATAAAGACCACGCTATTCACTGATATTATTAACCAGCAACTATCCAACGGAAGTATCCGAATTCATGCAGTGACGACGACATAAATAATGTGAGTGCGAGTACGATTAAAATGAATTCGGATGACCGATTTCCACATGAAACTATTAACATACATACATCACCCTATCAGAGTATCACCATTACACCAAACAGTTATCCTCAAGATATCATAGTAATGAAAACACGTCCGTTTGAGGTGCAGTGACGTCATTAATTAAATAACGGAAGAAAACATGGCGTCTCCGTTTATAACAGACACGACCACATGAAATTAGAGAAACAAATCGAGTAATATTTACTTTACAGTTTAATCATAATTATAATTTTGTGTCGATATATCGATAATGCCTGTTTTGTCGTGTGATTGGACAACAAAGACGGTTCCTAGTTGGTCCTACAGGCTCGTATAGGGACTACAGATATTCATTCGTCTTTGATTATATCAGCCATCATTGCGATGCGTTTGACTGGTTTTTGTCTCGGACTGTTTAACGATCAGCAAGATTCACAACTAGTTTGTACTCAAGTGTTATTGATCGGTCTTTGATTGGCATCGACAGCCATGTAAACAGGTATGCGTGCAACGTGACAAAGGAACTGACAGTGTCTTCAAACGTCTTAACCTAACTGGTGCATGGGTGAGGGATTGAACGATAACAAAAGAAAGGAACATGTTTATGAATGAATGAATGAATGAATGAATGAATGAATGAATGGATGGAGGGACGGATGGATGGATGGATGGGTGGGTGGATGAATGAATGAATGAATGAATGGATGAATGAATGAATGAATGAATGAATGAATGAATGAATGAATGAATGAATGAATGAATGAATGAATGAATGAATGAATGAAGATAGGTAGCAGTTCGGCCACAAACAACTCACAAGTATACCATATACCTACGACTTCCATACTTTAGCTAGTTGTATAGGGGAACAAGGATGCCAGTCCATGATCAGGAGCGAAGATTCAACCCTGTCATTACCGTCGACAACAGTTGCTATCAATGGTTGTATCAATTGTTGAAACATGTAATATTCATGGTTACAATGACAATGACACTTCCTTCCTAAACTCCATCATAGCATTACTGAATATGTACACAAATCGATAATGTCTTTGCGGAAAAGGATAGTTAATGTAGAAGAAACAGTTTGCATCTTCGTACGCGTATTAGTATTCAAACGACACATACCTTGGTCATTCCGATCCACTCTATGACACAAACGTTACACAATATATGTAAATACACAGAAACATTACATAAGTGTGCACAAGCATCAAACACCAGTATGTTGGGGGATAAATGAAACACCAAGGCTAGCAACATACAAATCAATGCACAACAATCGTCACTCAAAATGACTTGATACATACCTCAATAAGTCTGATCGACCGGAGCACCCAAAGATGAACCCTGGCATCCCAGTCGCGCCTTAACGACGGTTCCTAGTCACATGTCTACAACACATCCCCAACACACCTGGCTGTCACATCCCTCGCCGCACACAATCTTACATAAACCTCTGTCTGCGTCAGACGAGCGGCAATTGCTTCCAACTATACATATGTCATGTGCTATCGACAATAGATCACAAACTCCTAGTGTTCACTTTCTCTGACGTCATGAATGACAACCTATGTTCAACAAAACGGCGGTGGCATCAATATTAACGAAAACAGCCGTCAGTGGGATGAGAAATGGAAAGATGCTACACATATATCCTTGTGAGGTGGGGTGGTCAGGTCGTATTGCGCCTCGGAGCGTACGTACACACAAGCTGGCGTACGATACCTGGTCTTCCAAGGATCTACCTCCTAAAACAATCGATAGTCACAGGTCTTGTGTGCTGGAATCACGTCACATAAAGCCATTAGTTAGGCGGCCTTCAACCGTGTCCGCTTTAGAAGGATTACCGATTATAGGTCTATTGTACTACAGCTTCACAGTCAAAATGAACTAGGATATAACATTGCATGGAGTGGATACGCTGAGATCACAATTGCGTCCTAACGACTTATAAGGAGGTGTTGGATTGTATTGGCTGAGTTCTTGCTTTGAACCCATAATTTGTTCTTAAGTTATGACAGAATTCACGAACAATACGAGCGGATTGGTGTAAGAATATTGGGCATTGTGGAAGCTAATGTAGTTTTTGATAATGTAGATTATGTTAAGCATACACATAGTGGTGTTGCGGATGCGAAACAGGTCGTAATTACCAACGAGTATTTTAAATCGCTGAACCTGTCACAGTGGGGTCAGTGCTTCAACAGATTCGATACCTAGACTTATATTAAGTGATTGACGTGACGTTATTACATTAAAAAATGTATAAAACATGTGACATATTTCAGAGCAATGCATAATCAGGACTCCCTTAGTTTCTATGCATCATTACTGCGATTGGATGAGTTTAGTTTTACGCCGCTTTTAGCACTATTCCAGCAATATCAAGGCTGAGGGCACCAGGAATGGGTTTCACACATTGTATCCATATTGGGAATGAAACCCAGGTCTTCGGCGTAACGAGCAAACGCTTTAACCACCGGACTACCCAACCGGATATTATTGCTACAAACGTCGTTAGTACGCAAATTGTAGTTCCCTTGAACAAGATACTGTGGGCATCGTTACTACGGACATAGTTAGCTACGTAAGTTCGGACATTCCTATAGTCGACATGGCCAGTACAAGCATCACTACTGAGGACATTTTTACTGTAGACGTCGTCCCTACGTATACGAACATCTGGAATGTAGGAATCGTTACGACGTGCACTGTTAATACTAATATCTCTCCTGCTGACCCCATTGATCTAGTAGACATAGTTTCTACTGATTTGTTCCTACACTGCCAGTACGACTTCTTAACTTCCAATGTCGTTATACAATAATTTGCGAGAGCGACTGTCGGAGACCAAGATTACCGGTGCCGTGGCAAAGATTATAATTATCAGGGCCCCGTTTCAAAAAAGCTGTCGTAAGCCTATGACCTCGTTACCTTTCTCGTATATAGCATTCGCACCTCTTATACTGTAACATAGAAAGTACGAATACTAAGAAAAAGGTTACGAGATCTTAGGATTACGGAAGTTTTGTGAAACGGTCCTCAGTTACGTAGCTCTCTTAAATCTATGCGTTCTTGCGTTCGTGCGTGCCTGCATACATGCTCGTGCGCATTCGTCAATCTGAAAACGATAGAGTATCACGATAGAATGTCCGTAAATGCTGTTAAACGCGGCGTAAAACTTCAGTCACTCAGACACCCGTTGAGCTAAAAAGAACCCACAACTAGCGTCCTATATTCACACAGCGGCAGTTGACTTCTCACCTCTCTCCTGAAGGAATGTCAGACAAAGACATGTAGAACACAAACAACAATACTAATACTGATATTCTGTACAGGTTCACTTATTGTAAAAGAGACTGACACTAAATTGTGGAAGTAACGAAACATGACCACGCCATGTGTGGTAAACGTAAGAGTCACTAACATAGAACAAATCAGTGCAATTCGGTGCCCCGTGTTTTGTAACGTTACGCTGTAGACGGATATAGCAAGCCGGTCGTTCATCGACCACGTATTTGCTAGGCCTAGATATTCAAACTGCCTTTGTTGTAGATACACACGCTTCGATTCACATATGATGTGATTTATACTATGTATTGATCATTGTTGCGTCAAGGTTAGCTGACATTCGATAGCTTGTACGATAACAACGTATCTTCCTTCCGCTGTTGCTGTAAAAATATCGTCAGATGTGGTATCTATAGGTAAGGCGCGTTTTCGAACAGGCTGGTGTCATAACTGTAGCTATAAATCCAATAAAAAGAAGACAAAAGAAGTTCTTCAAATGGGCACAATAATGATATTTGACAGAAAACTGAAATACATCCCATTTCACTATAACCACAATCATCCCGGGGGGAAATGGTTTGTTATGCTTAGTGTTGTTCTGAAGAAGATACGAAATGATATAATCACCCCACGGCCGCTTCTACTGTGTCGAAAGTTCAATATCAATCCCCGTCGGTTGTGACATTGCAGGCGCTTGAATTAAGTCTAAAAGTGGTGTGATTCTTTTGGTTGACGAGATACAGAAAGCATTGCACAGAATGGTCAGTGGCTCCTACCCAGTCTTCCATACTTTCTAAAATCTCCCGAACAGCCTCGACCAGTGGGCCACGGGTACTTCGAAATCTTAAAGTTTTTGGCAGTGAATTTTTATGTTGTCTCTCCTAGTCAAGTCAGGATCGTATTTTTTTGTCCACCGTCTGAGACTTGACTCAGCTTGAGGCTTTTCTCGACAGGAATTGATCTGCATGTCGCTATATTATCGCATTTCACCCATTCGCCTTCCCTCATAACACTGCCGATCACCTGTCTTTAGATCTCAGCGATGGCAGCGAGTTCACGCTTAAAAAAAACCAAGGGCTTCAAGGGCCAGCTTTTAAAAATACTGTGTTCAGTAGACTGTACATATGACGGATTGTCCCGTTCCGAGACACATACGGCATGGAGGAGGTGAGATCTCGGAAGTAGCTGGTTATCACTGCTCTACACCTTCACACAGACGGAATAAGTCTACGGTTTCAGTCCAGCAGAATTCTTCTCCATCCCCAATGTTCTGGCGCGGCCAGCTGTGCACGTGTCTGATGTGTATGACGACGCACACGCCCATTAACTTCAACCCGCAGATGCTTTACCAAGTTCAGTTCCGAAGATCTCAAGTTCATCGGTAGACGATGACATTGGAATTATTTAGACCACTGAACTATGAGCAACGACTGCGCCTACAACGAGAGAATGCGAGATAATGAAATGAAATGACGTGTTCTCGCGATTTCGTGTTTTTCTGGCCTTATGTGGTAAGTCGAGATTGCGAGATTGCGAGATTTGACAGCTCAGTGTCAAAATAGTGCTCTGTATCAAAAACACGAGATCGCGAGAACGCAAGATTTTGGCCAAATCTCGCGTTCCCGCGATCTCGCACTTCGGGCATTATAGACTTGTTACCAAAGGTCGAGATAACGAGAATGTTCCTTACAGTATTTCATAGCTGTGTACGGTGTACACAGTTTTGTCACGTTGAAATGTTTCCCACTGATAATCAGAAGGTGACACTGAGAATTCTGATCAAAGTACCAATTTCCTGTCAGATTCCCCCGAAGCATCACCTGGTCAAATCTTCTCGTAGAGGATATTGGGTCCCTGTGCCATTATAACTGCACTAAGGAATCGGTCGACCTTTCGAACGCAGTTACGTGAAAAATGTTCATTTCGTCTTCTTGTTTTTGAACGCTGTATTTGACTCCACTACAGCACAATGACAAAGATCAACATGTTTGATTTCTAACAACTACCCGGGAAATGTCAATTCTAACTTTAAAGCATTAAAATTGCATCACACAGAGATGAAAATCCTTTACGCAGCTCATGTATAACTTGCACGGTAAAAGAGTGTCAATGGGGACTTGGGTTAGGGAAAGGATGGTGACTGAGTGAGCGGGCGGGCGGACAGACAGGTGTCTGAGTGTCTTCACTATATCATGATAATGTCACTACTGGAATATCACACAATGTTACCCTTGGATAAAATAGGAGGCTTTCGATTGGTTAGTAGCCAATACACATGATACAGTTGAAACGTTACGGGCAGAATAAATACATATCACCTTACCCTGCTGAAATGGGTACTCTTGGCGACTTGACAGTGTGCGATTGAAATCCAACTCGCTTGGAGAATTTAACTATTATCACGAAAAGATCTTTATGTGTGTGTGAATATGCTGTTTATTTGGAATTGAACTGAAAACAAAATGGACCAAGAGACCTATCCCAGAACGGCTGTATTACTTCAGAAAGCAAGTAAGTTAATACATAGTCTTCAAGGGTAGAGTTCCTTCGATAATCGATCGATAATGTTTGTCGACAACAAACAATGATAGCAAAAAAGGCTTGCAAACCATATAGCGGCAAAATATGAGTAAAACTTTTCCAGTATTTTCCATCTCTCGAGGGTAATACGGTCTTGTGTACACCTGTTTGCAGCATTATCGCCAGAGCGGGTAGGCGACCCTATATCAGACCCTATTATCCGAGGGAGAAGCATACAGCGTATATACCTTCATTTCATGTAATTTTGAAAATCGCTACCGACTATATGACATGAAAACAAAATGGCGTCTACCTCTCCGGACTGGATTTTTTAAAGCAATGAAACATAGTCTGACAATCTAAAACTTTCTATAAGAATGGTTAATAATATTTAAGTTGAGTGTGCACACGATTCATTTATAAAAGAGTTTAAATAAAGGAGTGAAAGTCTGTAAAATAAATGTGTACATAGTGAACTCAAAAGCACCTAATCGAACGGTTTTCAAACTCCGTGCACTATATACGTCATAATTATTATAACGTCATACGATTGTTAGCGATACAGCTTCTCGGTGGAGAGTCTGGCGGATACGGTGGCTGCAGGTACTATTTTTACCATTGGTCATCTTCCTGGGAGCGGGATGACACTTAAACTTGAAAAAGCGCCAATGACTAATGAAATTTTAAAATATTTTACATGAAGGTAAGATAAATAACTGTACAATGGCATTCACTAGAAGCTAGAAAATCAAAACAGTAATTGCGACGTTACATGTCCATTTTGTACAATAGTATGGAGTCTTGTATGGAGTCTTCATCATCAGAAGCAGCACCAGGGGTAGAACAATCGTCATGGTGTACACAAACCAAGAAACTTGATCAATGCCAACACGGATTCGAACAAACTATCAGGGTCTCGATGACAACTGACTCCCGTAATGTTAATGATAAAGGAACTTTAGTCCAAAGTAATTGCTTCACGCCATTCGGCCAGCTGAAATGTCATGATGAGTAACATCGTGCTGGGGGCTTGATTGGTGAGCTGCCTAAGGACAGTGATCGGTTGAGATCGAGCCCACCAGTGAACGGGTGTAAAAACCTTGGAGTCAACTCTTTCCGTGTTGTCACAACCCCTAGTGTGAAGTACACAACCCCGTGCACTTAAAAGAACCCACGAATCCGTTGGTATATGACCAGGCGTTACCACATGAATACATTCAATGACCTAGTTGCACGTACAGCAATGTGCAGTAAACTTGAAGAAGGTACCGTCACTATGTGTCCCTGTCTACCCGGCTGTTAATGGGTGCTTCGTAATGATGGGAAAACCACATTAACTCAAAGTGGGTGAATTGTATGATCCCCGGGGAGTTGAGATTGACAAAAAAGATGTGCCGTTTGACAGACATTGTGAAAGTTTTCTATTCAGTCTTGGAACGTCTTCACAGCATTAGTGATGTTTTGTCCAAATCCAATGAATATTCACCTCCATACTTTGTTTTGAAGGGTGTTAATATGTCACATTAGCTCAATCGCTGGGCACTTAAACGTCGCTGTAAATGTCTATGTTTCTCTCTATTTAATACCACTGCTATTTATGGTATCTACTTGTATAAACGTTCCTTTTTTCTAACTAATTCCTATGAAACTAGAACTGGCACCCCATGGCGCTGCTGTGCTGTAGACGTCAATAAATACTAAACACATGGTATAAAGTTAGTAAGGATCATTCGCAGTCTTTAAATAGAAATTCCAGGCTTTCTGAGTTTAATGTCTTTTCGTATTATGTCAAGAAGATTTAAACCAGCGGTGTATTTTTCGCTTTAACTTACGGAGAGACCTTTTACAACACCGAGTACTGAACTGTGTATATACATTTCTATTGGGAGGCTCTCGTGTTGTATGCCCGTGGCAGATTAAATGCTAGCGCTGTATATTATACGGCAAGGACACTGGTGATGCAGGTAGGTGATATTGCTAAATGTCACGCCAGAATCTGTATTTGAATTTCAATTCTAGGTTTCTTAGCTTCGTACCGAGCACGTAGGATTTAACATACGTTTGCCTGACAGGAACAAGAACGTGTTGACAGTTGGTCTTACATTCATTCGCTCAATAACATATACCGACATGGCTAGTTAGTAACGAGAATACAAAACTTGACAATATCTTGCCGCTTAGTATTTCTGAAATTTATTACAATACCAGAGAATAGACACCTCTAGAAGCTGTACACACGAAAATAGACGGCATACAAGTAAACATGTTCATTTTCGCATATTTTATCCCACCTTATTTCCACCAAAGCTCCTGAAAGGTATTCTTACCATTTTCGGCAACATCGAATTCGTCGACAACATCGAAACATGATGTTGCTGCAGTTGTCACAACCGTCGTTTCACAAACCTCGTTGTTTCAGCGACAGCATCTGGAAGGTATGGATGTGTTAGCTGATGACGCGAGCTACACTACGGCTGAACTATGTCTTTACATCTTATCCACACTCAGTCATTTCAGTGACACAACACACTATACAAAATTAATCGACCGAAGATGAGCACATGTATTGATATGATAAGAAAACTTCAGTCAACATGTTCCTTAGGGACCGACACAAATCAATCGAGATAAATAATGTACTTCGTGAAAATGATGATGGGAAATTAAATACAGGTAATCAATAATGTTTACAACGGATAAATTTCCCTTAGCATAATGTTTGCAAACGAAATGTCAAGATGTGTTCTGTATCAAAATTCTTTTTACGTTTTTTGTACACATTAGATGTGACTTGAGAAAAGGATTCCTGATCTTAATTAGACGAGACTTGATGTCTATAAAGTATACGATGAACATTTCCATTTCATAATGTCTATAAGACTGTGCTTCGTCAGGAATTATCAATAAAATGTCGGCATCAGAGTGAACAGTATTTAGAGTTACCTCCCATGGTTATTGCAAACAAACGTGGCCGGGACATATTGCGTTTTATTACCCTTAATATAAATTTGTCGAATTCTCATTGGCCAATAACCAATGCATACAGAACCACGTGGCAGATTTACCAGAGTGTACGAACATTGTTCAAATGACCTTGACCTTAGATGGACTCCAAACGGCTGATCGCTTCGAAATTTTAGAGCTGGTCTGTACAGTTATGGGTATAAACAGAGTAATACAATTGTTGCTATAATTTGTTTTGTTTGTGTCAATAAATATATCGAAAAATACAATATTTCTGTACTTCACTTGTAGCTTAACAAAACGTCTTATTCCATTTTTTAATCATCAATCCCGAGCAAATCCCGAGTTATCTCCCTTTATGGCCGTCCAGAAAAAAAACATGGCGAATGTTTTGCGTCTCATTCTGCCGATGACTGAATGTTGTTGTTTACAGATAAATTAAATTAAAAGATCTTAAGGGTAATAAATTCGTCTGTAAACTGAAAATAAACTGTAAAACACTTCTTAATTCCATATTTCATTCCACAGGCTTACGGCTGCGCCTCGAAACATGTGGAATGTACTCGGGTCGTACAGTCCCGTACACCCTTTCAAAACACCTAATAGTACTACCTTGCAAATATTCGATGAAGAAATATTTCTAACCATCAAGACATCATCATCAGCAGCAGCACCAGCAACAGCAACATCATCGTCATGGCGTCAACCAGTTTTGTACACCCTTTCAAAACACCGTGTAACTAGTAGTTCTACGTTAGCAAGATACCTACCTGAAAACACCGAATTCTTGCCTGCCACCAACATTATTCCACATGCAAAAATGAGGCGTGCAAGATTCCAAACATTACGCAAGCGTCCTCGTGTTTTAACTATAATAGTTCAGGTCGAAAATGTGGTTTATTACACTATACATGGCGGTAGAGCAAACTGTATATTTTTAACAACCATGCCATTTTTGCAGGATCGAACGTCTAACGCCAATCTCTGTTTTCATCATGCATTATTAAAAGCGAATTATATGTGCACTTTCCCCTCGTGTAAATAGTATCATTTGCTGCATTCACACAAGCCCCATTTCCCCAAACAATCTTAGCCCTAAGGTAATCGTGACACCAACATAGGCTTACCGTCATCTTATCGCTAATGTGGAACGGATCCCTCAGCCCTATTACAGATCTACCAACACACCAAGTCAGAGGGGCGGTGCGGGTAGCCATGTGGATCAAGCGTTCGCTCGTCACATCGGAGACCCGATTTCGAATTCACCATATAGGTGCAATTTGTGAAGCTCATTTCTGATGTTCTCCGCCGTGATATTGCTGGAATGTTGCTGAAAGCGGCGTGAAACTAAACTCACTCACTCAACAAGTCAGTCGGTGGATTATCGATTAGACAGTACGTAGATTTCATTTATGAACAAACTCATCCTGTTCATCAATGACCAAATGGTGTATTGGGTGATCGCCATATATCTGACTTCACTTACGCTCTATTACTGTAGGGGAGGATTTTCGTTCACGGTATCAACCACCAGTTCGACTGATCCTCATTTAAACCTTCACAACCTGGCTCCCGAAACCATGAAGCGTTCGTAATGTTACGACCCGTCGTAACTCTGTAGTGTATCGCAGGCTCACGAATGTCGTAGCGCTACAAAGCTATCCACCTGCCGTAACTCTACTTTATCACAGGCTTACGAATGTCGTAGCGCTAAGAATGTTTTGTGGCTAGGGATCCTGATATATTCCCATAGCCATCGACTCAACGTTCAGCTCATTTACTCAAGTACTTTCCATGAAGACTTTACACGATCAATATCAACATGTCTACAAAGCACTGAACGAATGTTCATTCGTTCAACCAGAACTTAATCCATAATCGATCAGTGTCTATTTACTTACATACAGACACAATAGACAGCGGATGTAGATGAGGAGGCAATATCAATTATGCATTGTTCCCATTGAGTCCATCATGTGCAGACAGAGACAACCCCAGATGATCACAAACACAAACGAAAAACGAGGGATCGTTTCAGTACCAAAAGTGGTTTATTTAAGATAAGTTAAAAAGTTACATACGTGCTCAATGGATATGTTAAAATGGTGAAATATAACGATAAAAAAATATAACCGATGGATACTTGTACCAAGTAGATAAAGGTCAATTTTGACAAAGGCACATTAGGAATGCTATAAATAAAGACCCGCAAAATACGGATTTGTAATTTTCCAAATATGTATATATTGTACGATAGGTACCTATAAAATGTGTAGCAAATACATCATTTCAAAAAAATTATCGATTGTTATTACTTTGGTAAAAGACGTTATGTTTATCGAAAGAAGTGTTATTACTTTGATGAAAACCATTTATGTTTTTTGAAACAATTGTTAATACTTTAAACCATTGGTATTACTTTGATAAAAGCCGTTTAAGATTTCTGTCAGTGCTTCTATTTTACTGTTAAAATTCGATTATGGACATTGATATCTATAACACGTCGGGCAGTGTTCCCAGTGCATCCCAGCCAAGGACTTCGAAGAGGCTGTGGCAGCTGCAGTCATCTACGAAGAGGTTTGGGGCGAACCTATCCGACATTAGCAACCCAAGTAGTCCGGTGAGGAACAGGACCGTCACTGACCACCATAGCAAGGTCAAGGTGTGATGGGTGGAGCCAGCTACATGTGGTCTCTTCTTCCGATTGAGGAGATCTGAAAATATGCTCACTGTTGCAATGATTTCAACATGTGACAAACAAGTGAGTGAGTATGGTTTTACGTCACTTTTTGCAATATTCCAATATTTTGCAATATTACGGTGGGGGCTTCACACATTGTACCCATGCAGGAATTCGGACCTAGGTCTTCAGCGTGACGAACGGACACTTTACCAGTAGGCTAACACACCACCCTGTGATAAACGATCTGCCTACCTATACACAAACACGTGCATGCCTCCGTCCAACCATCGTACGTACGTGCAGAGTGATACTCCGATACTCATTTAATTTCCTGCAATGCACTTAAGCGTTAAAGGAAGTGTATACGTCATACTACGTAAATTTACATAAGTCAATTTTCAAGTGAATATCCCATTTTGATAAAAAGAATGGACTCTTGGAAGTGAAATGATGGATGGAGATTTAACGTGATATATCCAGAATTGTATTGGACACTCATATTGAGGGTTGAAGATGAAGGACATAATAAATTATAATTTATGTTCTTGTGGCACACTGGGGGTTAAAAATATAGCACAGCTTCTTTTTGTCGTCATTAGAATGCCTGGTTATCAGTATCCCGTGGTTGTTGATTGAGTTTGGTCCTGCTTTCACTGTGGTTTGTCTTGTCCAAATTCCTCTATTTACAAGCCGTTCTGATGACGTTACACAATGTTCCTTCCTCAAAAATAAAACCCCGTTCTCACATCCGTTAGAACAAATAAACTATTGCCTGATCACCTTCTTTGGCTCTGATGTCGTCCCCAGCTGCCATGAAGGCCTTCAAGACAAACTCAGGCACCAGTTTCCCCTCTCTCCTGCGCCAAAACCCCAGTGTTTCTCTGTAGTCGAAGGTAGGGCGGGGACAGAAGATCTCCTGTGCGGTAAATGTCAAGATGAATTTTCCTGAATATTCAGTCCCCGTAGTAGAGTGAGTTTGGTTTAGCTTAGCAATAATTCAGCAATATCACAGCAGGGGAAACCAGAACTGAGCTTCACACATTGTACGCATGTAGTGAATCGAAGTCTTCGGCGTGATGAGCGAAAGCTCAAACCACTAGACTACCCTACTGCCCCAGATAGTCAGGGAATGTTGATTCTATGGTAATGCAATTGTTACGGAGGGCCCGTTACGGATGTCGTCGTTGTGTCAGTTTTACGTTTGCATTGTTTCGCAGACCGCTGCCAGTTGTCATGTTTCTTCTATTAATTACATAGACTATTCTAAAAATTGTATACTTTCTTTGGGGTGTTTTTCCTGTGCCTTAATTGCGGAAATCATATATTTGGAACTTGTTCTAGTATAGGATTTAAAAACATTTGAAAATGTAAAATGTAGATTTTTAGTAGCATCTACAGTAGCATTTCAGATACAAATATGGGAACCCCAAATATCAGTCATACCGGTTATAGTAAATGGATAATTACATACAGTAAGTCACTGTCAAGATCAAGGTAAACATAAACTTTATTGTAGTCCTTACCGTTTTGCTTTCTTTCACGTCCATTTTCCTCCGGTTGATAAGAAGCCGCTTAGAGCGAGTGACGTCATATGTCGTCAAGGAGCTTTATGGCGTCAGACAACGCAAGTAACGTCACATGTCTCCGACAACACTCGTAAGCTGGGCCCCGTATCGCAATATTGCTTTGGCGAACGGTAGCGCGCGCAAAGGGAGCTGGGAACCAGCTCACAACACTCGCACCTCTAAATCTGGTTTCATGGCCTTTGTTTTTAGTCGCTTATGAATAAAGGTTTGAACTTATGGTAGATTTCTACCCAGGTTTCACCAAAACTATCGTAGCTTGGTTTTGCCAAAATGAGTTAACCTCAGTGTTAAAACCGATCCGTGTTATTTTATGATATTTATATAGCGCACACACCCACGCTCCAATGCATATTGCGCGCTATATCCACGCATCTAGAATATGCTAAAGGTGCTGGTAATTCCCCCTCGACCACTGGGTGTTAGTCTCAACTCCCCGGGGCCATACAACTTTGGAAGCTACAAGGCGCACCATTTGACTGCGGTGGCATTCTCATCCTTACAAGGTACCCATTCACAGATAGGTGGACTGGAGCACATTGATCTAGCCACAGTACTTTGTCCGCGTTTATTGCACGTTGCTGTACCTGCAACAAGGTGTTTGTACGTATTCATGTGGTCATCTGGTCACCATCTGGTCATATTCCAACGGATTCGTGCTCTCTTTGACGTACACTGGGTTACGTACTGTACAATATGAGTAGTGACACAAGGTTGCCTCCTGAGATATTACACACGGTTAAAGGTGGTCTCGATCCAGACAAGCTCACCCCATAGCATTTCAAATCACTCAACATAAAAACAAACCAACACTAGTTTCTTTGCAGTGTTTAATCTGGTTTGGCAATAATTATTTGACTATCTTACATAATAATGAAGCCATGAAAGCAAGATTTACAGAAATATGACATCTTCTCTCTACCTCTGTATCAACAGCATCAGTATTCTACATATGTACAGTCGGGGCGCCTCTCTATGAAGCCACCACTCATGAAGAACAAGGGACCATAACAATAAACACAGTGATAAGACTTATCACCATCCGTCACTACAATCATCAACATGATTTCAACAACTATATGAACATGACCTGTCATGATATTACACAGTAATAAACAATTGTTATTTTGAATTATAAGTTACATATTACACACTCAGGTTGACCTATGTTTCCAACAACAGTCCATACTCTCCTCTACAGCTATAGGTTATTGCTACTGTTACTGCATGATTTGATAGGCAATGGTATAACATGAGCTGCAATATTCAAACTGGATCACATGGTTTCGATGGTTTGTGGTCACACTTGTTAAAAGGTGGCAAAACAGTTGGAGGTATGAGGCTGATTCAAGTGAAGTCAGTTCCCAGTACAGCTGATGATGAGGGCACTAATGCAAGAGTTACGACAGTCAGCCAAGTTGAACACTGTAGCCACAAAATCCTGAATCTATTGGCTCTTATTTACATGGAGATCCTAGATCAATCCTGACATCCAAGAAACTAAATATATGATCAACATGTATAACCCTATTCTTTTCTTTTTTCATTCATTCAATATTTCAGTTGTATGTGAAGTTGAAATATACAAAGTGATGCAGAATTTAGATGTTTACCACTCTAAAAAATCTAGGGTCCCATTCCACAAAGCGATTGTAGCATTATGACTGTCCTCAGTCTATGTCAAAGCGTGGGAGTCACCTAAGCACTGTAGTCACTTAGTGGAATGACACTTAGAGCACTAGTGTTGTACAAACGACCACTTAATAAGGGAGAGTTTGGACTTAGAACTGATTCTCATAGTTTCCTGACATACCCACGGGAAGAAACTCTGCAGACTAAATGATGGCAATATTATGATTAGAACACTTCTGTGCCACTTCACTATGATACACATCCATTCCTATTTTCTAGATGAAACTGATTAAAGCAGTACATCCTGATACAATGCCTGAAGAATACTCTATTTTTTTAACACTGGCTTACATACATCTGTGGATGACTATCTGAAATATATATCTACTATTGACACAGTACCTATCGATTTTTGACACAATACTTAAGTACATATTGTTTGTGTACACTGACATTTATAGTGTTCATTTCTTAATTCACTTCTCCAACATTTGCCATAAATGGCCTCCAATGCAGCTCTGGTTCCTCTTTACACCAAAGTGAGACAGGGAGACAATCATGGCTACACCATAGTTACCTCCCTTCTATATGTAGAAACTGGTCATATGACAGACATGGCAACAGCAGGAATGTTTGCAAAGACACCGAAAACAGACAGATATTTTACCAATCACTACCACCTATGTTTATCCACAGCTGAGAGATTTACTCACCAACATGTCCCTCCTAAAGTCAACACAAACCTACATGCTACAACTGATTCATTCCTAAAAACACTTGGAGCTATTATGAGCAGATGAAGCTGCAAAATAGTTAGAGCATGCAGCCTCCTCTCATATAAAAACATACATTCAACAATCTGGGTCACATCCTAAAGGTTACTGTTATCACTGACAAAATATAATGTCTAATGTCTCACACACATAGCACTATAAATAACTTCTTGGAAGAGATCTTAGCACAAACACTTCATTCTGTACAAAAGCAAAGCAATGTCTTATTTCTGACAGCCTTGGTACATTGAACCAAGTCCACATATATTCAAAGAGGTGCAACACAGGATGAAGGTGCACTTTCACGTAAACTGTACAAGCTGTTTCTTAAGTAAATATGCACACTAAGACAATGAATATTATCTGAATATACTGTTTCATAGAATCAAATCCAATCCTGGAATAACATCCACCAAGAGTGGCTGCTTGGGCTGTTGATTAACGCTGCCCTAAGCAATATCCCAGCTACATAGCCATGATCTGGCAAATATACTACTACAATGAAGTTACCAAACTCCTGATATTTCACATAATTACAGTTACCTGGGGTGATTTATAAACTTCCATTACAGTATTCTACTGGTATAGAACTTCAACCATTAACTTATAATCTTGCAGGAAGGTTTTTGTTAGTTGTCCAAAGCCACTCTCAGCAATATTCCATCTATAGGACAGCTTTTTGTAAAATGATCAACTCTGAATCCCGTAATCCAGTGATCAAAATCATGAGCATTGATCTATGCAGTTGGGATACAACATGCATCAACCCAGGCAGCTATGGTGATTAGTCAATCCTATTAGTCATCACATAAGACAAACATGGTTTGAAGTAGAACAAAAATGCCTTTGTAGAAGTCACATGTTTTTGTCTACAATGGTGAATGGTCTTGCAGAGTTTATAGCTAATATATTTGAAATTCTATCAAATCTCAGAGAAACAAGAGTTGATAGTGCCTAAACAAGGAAAGAGTCATAAAATTCTTTGAGCACAGATGAAGATTATTTAAATGAACATATATATAGATTGAACTAAAAAGTTGAGGATCATGATTATTTCAGCATAAGTTTGTATGAACACAGAGCATAAAATTTTATAGAAATACCTCCAAACTATTCATTCTCCCAATGTTACATTCTTAAGAGTACATCATTTGTTTTGCCCAGTCCAGGAAATGATGCTTCCTATTCACAGGTTTCAATATCAGCCCCAGTGGCAATAACATAGTGTTTCAACATGATTTGTAGTTTTTGTAAATATATCTGATTTGTACACATAACCAATACAACAAGCATGACACAACAACCCATGATAACATGTTAGCAATGTATTACACAATACTATGTGTGAAATATACATATGTACATAGCGCTATATACACAAGACAGTATAGTTAGCTTCCTCCCATACAGACTCTGTACAGGCATGGCAAACAACATTTATTGCACCTTGAGCACGGACAACTGAAACTTTTTCATCAACAAGTCTGAAAAAAAAATGATTTATCTCCAAATCAGCTCCACTAGAAAAAGAATTCACTACATGCGTTCTTCTGTGAGGAGAACTACATGTGATCTGAAAGGAGAAAATAAACAGATTATATATTCCAAGAAAAGTATCAACAGATTTACCTGATGCTAATTATAGTAATATAACAGCAACGTAATGATGCTCATAGCATATGTTCAATGTTTTTGCTTGCAGCAGTTTAAGGTGCAAGATCAGCGGTATACTATATATGATTTATCACAGTTCTATTCGATATGGGCGATGGCAGGTAAAAATTTAGCTGACTATTTATTGCATGTCATCTGGTGAAGAGATAAGCCTTAAACAATGTTATTTGAAGTATGCGAGTTAAGGTAGGTTTTTATACAGCTTTAACAATAACCAAGCAGTGTCACAGCTGGGAATGCAAGAAATGGGTGTCACACATTGTGTCCATGTCGGGAATTGAACCGTCGTGGCATGACAAGAGGACACTTTGATCACATGGCTATCCTGGCATTCTAAGATATTTATCTGCAGCACATCACTGAATTTTGCTGCAAAAACAATTCCTCAAGCCTTATCTCTTTGAAACAATGTTTTGACATGGCCAAATGGTTGTCTGTCCTAGGAGGTGAGTCTGGATGAATAGGTGCTAAGAAACCCCAGAAATGAAACTCTGTAAATATGCTAAATTTTCACTTGAAACACTGGCACCAGAGAACTTGCACCTTCAGCCTGTGATCATTTTGACAACAAACACTTCTCAACTGCTTCCTGAAGAATGATCCAAGGGCCCAGACAATCCCTTTGAAAATGACACAAGACACGATTTGACATAAATTGTGCCCAGAAAATTTCCAATTTGGATCCCAACCATTACTATTCTTCAGGTTAGAGTACTGAGTACAACATCCTGAATGCCCTACATTTGATTTATTCATGCTGACTTAGGAAACAGATGCATTGACTGGATTAATATTGTTCTTACAAAAGATTATTGTGATTTAAACTGGTTGTATCCAACCTCATAATCATATAGAGTCTTTGGCCAGTAAAACTGCTAAATTATATGAGTATTTACAACTGATCATGATTATGGACATGTTGGAGTAAGATATCCTTGAAAGTGAGTGCACTGATCAAAATCACACCTTTGAGGATCTGCCATGGATCTGAGTTCATCCTGGATGGTCATCCTACACCAATATCTTCATACTATCACAACCTGACATTGAAATACTTCTGTTACAATCATCACTGACATCAAATAATACAGCAGTAAGCTTCACTGTCCACCCATCCACTACCCTGAAATGTTATGTGCTGTGTTGATCAAGGTTAACACTGGCAAGAGAAGTATACCCCTCTCCCAGTGTAACTACAGTAGTGAGGACAGAACCTTACATTGGCATAGCACTCTCCATCAACCTCAATCCAAGACCTGACAGGCACACACACCCTAACTGTTGTAGAGATGCCAACACCAAACTGCTGCAAACAGTAGTTTCAAAATTAGTTGTTTGATTGGTAGTTTATAACTAAATATTTAAAATCATGACTGATTCGGAGAACGATCATGATTTATATCATCAAATGAAAGTCACACGGTTTAATGAATTTCTGCCATGGGTCAAATCGCAAAGGCACTGGACTAAGCTTCAAGTTTGTGATGGACAAATTTGCTAAACCTTACATTTGTTATTTGCAATGGTTCCATTTCAAACATGTCATCAAATTTGATGAATGGAAGGTGAGAAATTGTGATCGACAAAAATCTATGTTTTTATCTATATAACCAAACTTTAATTAATTTTCCTAAAATTTCACAGAATTTCTAATGCCATGGAGTTTGGGGCTAAAATTCGCAGGGACTATGATAAAATCATTGAGGTTGGAATCTCTGCTGTTTGGCTGTGACATGTGTACATGTGATAAAGCCTGAAATAATATCACTGTTAATGGAATATACATTATCCAGTCAAACATGGACACCACCTACACAGAAGGCACTCAGTCCCAAGTCTGAAGCATATACCATCAGCACTACCAGGTAATACTGCCCAGTTTGGAACTAAATGTCAGACTATCAAATAATAATGATCAGTATTGCATGTTTTTCATTTATAAAAAATATGGAACTATGTAGCTTTTACTGATTTAACACAACAGGGGAAGCTATCTAAACCTGCACTCGTCGGGACTGAAGAAATAATCCAGTTTAGACAACGTGCCAGATTGCAGAGTTGATGATAAATGTGTATGCCATGGACAGGACTGAGATTTTATGCCTGTTTTGGCAACTTGCCATATTGACAGATGCTGGTTTTGACAGCTTCCAATGTATTTTAGAACCCATCATGTATATCATATGCCAAAAGTCCTAGTTCAGGAGATTCTGGGTACTGATGCTTCTAAGGGCCACAACTTGGCACAGCAAGCTCAGTCTTCTTTGTGCTCTTTACACAGAGCTATACTGTCAGGTTTGATTGTGTACAAAGGAATTACATTAATACTGTTACCATGACAATATGCTGAGGTCTTAAATGGTCAAACCATATCAACAGGACTTAATGTAACATATGCTATATTTGATGAGGCTCAACCGAACAAAAGTACTAGAATCTGTACTCTATCTATCTGTACACTGAAATCCCAGGTACAACATATGTTACATTTGTCCACTATGAGGCATTGTGTCATCATAAAAAGGATGATTAAACATTGTCCAAACCCAATATACTTCAAAATAAATTAGAAAAAAATTCAATAAGGATGTTCACAAAAAATGATCAAGCATCAAACAGTTAAAGATTTCATAGCATAAAGATTTCCACATAGACAATTCTCATGTTGTCATACATTCCCCCATGATGAAAGAACTACTAAAAGTAAAACTGATTTCAATGTAACTGTCTTGATAAACAGATGAGGCTTACAATCAACGCAAAGAAGAAAAGGAAATATTTACAAGAGACAGAAACAGAGTCTTTTTTATATCATACATAATCTAACATATCAGTCTAGTTAGAAACATAATAAGTCATACTATACAGGTATGTGTTTAAAAGTATTGTCATAAACTACATATCATTACTTCATTTATAAAGTGAAGCAGACATTTTTATCCACAGTTAAAAACTAAATAATACAAAGGAGTTTTGAGTTTTCCTTGAGAAAACACAAAAGTAGACACATCAGGTTCCAACATATTAACACATATAAATTATGTGACTAGTGAATCATATGATGGTCACTGACTCAAGAACATCACGAAACATAATATCAATAATAGACCCTGAATACTAGGCTAAGAACCAATGCCCTCAATTAACATGATTCTGTAAAACATTCTCTCACAATATCTTCACAATCTCAATCAAAACTAAGCTTGAGTTTCAATCCTCTAACTCTTCAGCTGCTTGTGGGACAAAGCCAGAGCAATTGAAAGAATACTCTTCTAAACTTTTAAATAAATGTCACAATTCTTCCGCAATGAAGTTAATAGAAGATATACTGTTGTACATCAAGATAATATGTCAAGAGGCTTCAGTTCAGTGGGAGTCGAGACTATGCTGAAATGTGCTAAGGATTTAAGAGACCACCAAGAATAGGCTTAAAATAATACATATTGCTCTGTATCTTTTTTATATTCCACATCATAGACAATTAACAGACAATCGGTTACTAGTGTAATTGAGGTTATGTTGCAAGCCTGGAACACATGCCGCATGGGGCAGTGAAAACCTACAACACACTCAAAACCAGCTCATAGACAACATAAATAAAGAGTGAAAGATTGCTGATTTATGCAATATTTCAGCAATATCACAGCAGGGAACACCAGAAATGGGGAACAAAACCCAGGTCTTCAGCATGATAAGCTAATGCTTTAACCACTAGGCTACCCCACAGCTAAACAGCTTGAAGCTGGCCTAGTTAGATATGTTTTCACTATCATGAAATACTGAATCCTGAACAGACACAAAGTCAATGATAAAGAACTAAAACCTTGCTCACATCTTCAGTCAGCTTAGTCTCTAAGTAAAGGAATGTCACAAGAAAATTAATCAAATACACTGCACAGAAATCAAACACTAATTTTGATTGTCCAATTTTATAAGTAAAATATACAAACAGCTGAGATTCAGCAATATTCAAATGAACAGACACTGATTCACTAATGCCTTGTTGCAGCAATGGAAACTGCTTCTCATCAACTACACCTGTCTCTATACAATCTTTCTTCCCTGTTACCATATCTTATCTGTTCTTAGAAACTTCAACACACAGATACTATTTAGTACTACAGATGTCTGATTTTGTAAAAATCAAATCATTTACTTCAATTCTAGACAAAATCTCAGTCTACTATGTTTTCATGCGAATGATTAATTTCCAAGATGTTGCTATTTGAGGAAAACGCGGAGTTTCCGAGTTCTAGCCTAAATCTCATGTTTTACCCAAATAAAGGAAAATGAAGGTTGTTCCTCTTCACTGATCCTAACATGTCGATGTAATACAGTCATCAGCCCCAGAATATATAAAGCCTAGAACCTTAATTTCAACCAAATTCAGCCCCTAGTTGTCTGAGTTCATCCCTTCTCCAAGCCACGTCCATGATGACAATAGACAGTATTTACACACATGAATACATCTACACGTACCTCTGTGGTACTGAATTGTTTAGTAAATAACAATGATGTTTGTTCACCGCGTGGAAATACTTGAAGCATGCTGTCATGATCATGAAACACTAAATACACTGAAATACAGCTGAAGTCAACAATCAATCCAAGATGGTGGAGTGTGAGAGCTTTTTTCAATGAATACTGAACTATGAGTTTATTACGTAAGTAATCTGTGTAATACGTCTTAATCAACAGACCGGATCAATTAAATCAAGACAAGCAGACATCAATGAAATCCTGTTAACTTCCCAGTGACTGAGAACAAATTTCTACAAGGATTGTTAGATCTTGATTCAGAGAGGACAAGATTCACTAAGATCTAAGCAACAGAACTAATAAGATCCCAATTCCCGATTCAAACTAAGATATTAACATTTAAATACCTGATTCAGAATGTGTAGAAACCTACAGTCCCCTAACATCGGGGAAACTAATTCACAATACTTGCATTAAGATCTTCGCAACATATGAAAGCTGTTAAGATCTCAGGGACCTGTTTCACTAAGTTATCGTAGCGTTTCAACTGTTACCAGTTTATGCTACTGTATAGGAGTTATGACAGTTGTAGCACTGATAGCTTTGTGAAAAGGGGCTCTGGTCCTGAAACACTATATACACTAAGAATTAAGAACCTAATTCCACATGCGCCTTGGCCTAAGTAACTGATTCACAATATTGGAAGGGTTCACTAAGATCTCAGCAACTAAACTAAACTATTCACATGTGTATACATACTGTTCACTAAACTCTAAATGACTACTCCAAATGACTGATTCACAATATATGCAGGGTTTACTAAGATCTCTGATATTCATCTAAAACATGAAGAGGGTTTACCAAGATCTTAGACCTATGAGTACAGAGTTTACCAATGTTTGAGAGACTAATTTAAATGTGTACATTTGTAGAAAAATAAATAAATCCTTGATCCATTCACACCATGTTATTGCTGTCCTTGAAACATCACCAATAATAGAGTCCATCATCCAAAACTGAGGGACAATGTCATCAGTACATCAGTCATTATCATTGCTCTTGACAAAAGTAACAGTGCCTCTTGTGGGCTGCATGCACTCTACTGATAAATGGTTCCGGTCAGTGCTAATCAAAGGCTAGCTGGATAACCTGTATTAATACAGATATATGTAGTGCTTGAAATACCTGCAAGGTCGACCGCCGCCAGGAACAGGTTATTTTTAGCACGGACTGCCAGATTCTCAAATTCACTTGCCTGACTATTGGGATAAAATTTAGATGTGTACATGAAGATATTTTGAGGCTAGGTAAGTTTTGATCAGGGCTAGCAAGCTGGTCTGTGGTCTGATTGAAGTTTTTTTGAGTTTCATACCCTTATACAAGTATTTGATATCTGGTGGCTATGAAATGTCAGCCTAAAACCACCTTCAAAACTTCTAGACTGTCCATTTGTAACCTTTCCCTTATCAGACAAATGCCCAGACCAGACAGTATAGTTTCATATATCTTAGTTCGCCTTTCTTATCATGTGTAAAAGATGTTCACAAACAAAAACAGCACCATCCCTCAGTTTGTCTCTTCCTCGTTGATTCTGTATCTTTTACAAGATACAAATTGGTCTGTGTCTTTGGCATATCCTGAAGCTTTTACTATGCAAAACCGATTTTTTGTAGTTATGTATCTTTTTTCACATTTACAAAGCTAAGATTGGTTGACGAAGCCAGTGAGTTAAGTACATCATTGTCAAGATGACCCTGTGACGCTACTTCAGTTTAATACAGCATCAGCACCAAATTGAAAGCTATTCACTTCAGCATCAGGCAATGGTCAAATTCATTAGACCTCCTGAAATAGTTCAAAGTCCTAGAGTGACTGAAGAAAATGTCCTGTAATACACACTGGATGAGCAGCAGAGATACTTTAGGTCTCAATGGATGTCAAGATTTGTTGGAGTTGGTAGCCAGTGTTGTAGCACATGTTTGCTGGTTGTGTTGGTAGCCTGTGTTGGTAGCTGATTTTGTTGCATGTGTTGGTTCCCTGTGTTGGTTACCCATACTGAGAGGATCTCAGGCTGATGCTCCCAAAGCAGATGTAATCCCAGTGAAGATAGTTGATAATGAAATGAGGAACTATCAGTCGATGATCTGAAACTGAGGGACTGGTTCACATCTCCAGATTATCTGTGTCTGGTTCATGTTGGCACAAGACAGTCTGCCAGCCACGTGAGATGCCTGTTTGTCATCTGCTTCATTATTGTTCACAGAGGTGTGACTCTCTTCTGATGGAATGTCACCGCTATCACTGGATCTCTGTCTGTCCGTAACAGACACACTAGAGACAACAGACATCTGTCGTGATGCTCCTGATGAAGTCTGGATGAAGGTGTAGCACAGTATATTGAGTCTGTAGAAGCCAGGGGAGTGGAAGACAAAGGCACATGAATGTTGGAGACTGGTTGACTGGGGAAGCTGAAACCAAACACGGTGTAATAAATAGATCATCTCAGTGCCAGTCCACGTAAACTTCGTCTCAGTATTATTTGTTACACTCCACTACTAAGTCAAACAGAACCTAGTACAAGGTCGCGTCAGGTAACCTTTCAGCGTAGTCTGCCACTTGTGCATTAGCTGGTAGTGATCATATGGAAAGCAGCATTCGGAATCGTTCAGGGACAAACCTTTCCGTGGTAAAAGTTCAAAAGATATGTGCGAATGCCCACTTTCGCGAGTTGGTAAACTGTGTTCTCACTGGTCAATCTCAAAGGTTACTTGACCTCCTTCTAGGTTTTGTTAGACTCAGTAGTGGAGTGTAATGGAAAGTACTGACACTACGTTTACTTAGACTGATCTAAATGCTTATGGCTAAATGATGGATGGAAGTTATTAAAAAGAACATTGCAAATGAACACTTGCACAATCCCTTGAAAACTACAACTGTCTGACGGTGTGAAAGTGAAAGCTGTATTACAAAACACTCTGAAATATAAAAGAGCCAAGAGTTATCATTACGAAATATTTGCCTCATAGATATTGTGTGTGTGTCTTTGTGTGTGTACAGGCATATATCTGTCTGTCTGCCTGTCTGAGTCCGGGTATCTTGGTGTATCTGACTTAGCTGATACAAACAGCACCACAATCTGACCTATCCTACACCAGTGGAGGAGTATGACTAAATATGTCCCACCCAACCTTCCAAAAATCAATAATAAAGTTCAAGTAAACAAGAAGAGCCAAATTACCTGTGAGACACATAGAGTATTGACTCCAAGGACGGACACCTCTTGGCATTCTCTCATCTCGTCACCACACACCTGGACCGGCTCTATCTGGAGAGTCAGCTGGACCTGCTCACCTCCTGTACAACATACACAGCAGTCACTCCAGGTGAAATGATACAGTAATGTACCAGAATAGGAGAGTGTAGGTTTGATTCCTCTGGGGAAGTCAACCTAAGTGCTAGAACCTCTACTTGACTGTGAAAGTGGAATCCCAAATAAAACATATTACATTTGAACACTGTCTAAAATGGCATTTGGTGTGTCAAATTCAAACTCGCACCATTAGGCCACCCACCAGCTCCTTTAGGCCAACATACATCTGCTGTATCGCAGATCTCACCTCTTCTGTTGGTGATCGCCACCTGTACATCCAGTATGTCACCGAGAGAGAACTTTGGCACATCGGGGGACAAGTACAGCTGGTCGTTGAGGCGGACCTCTGTAACAATAATCACATACGTACACAGTAACAAAACCGATCATTCAGTCTGGGACTTTATCACACATGCAAGTGATTTGTTTGATATGTGATCTTGACACGTGTGTGATAGACAATAAATCAAGTAGGAAACTTGTATGGACCACTACCTTCAGTTCACTATGCCCTTAGTGTATTACATGCAGCGTTACAATAATTTATAGAAATTTGCCAGGAAGAAGAAGCTGTAGGTATAATCCATCTGTTCCTTATGAGCATGTTCAATAGCAACTGAGCTTACTGTGACTGGTATGATACTGCCCTTAATTCAACGTTCTAGAGACAGAAAGAGATACACATATTACAAACTTTCTTCAATATTAGTTGTTTTACTTTATTGTTTTGCTTTTGTTCAATGCCACACTCATCAACATTCAAGCTTTATGATGACAGCGAGTAAATAACTGAGTCTGGGCCTGACAATCCAATGACTGACATCATGAGCATCAAACTACAGAATTGGGACATGATGACATGCATCAACCAAGTCGAGTCTGACCACCAGATTCTGTTAGTTGCATTGTATGACAAGCATGGGTCGCTGAAGACCAATTCTAACCCGAATTTTCACTGGTGTTTTAGGTAATTATTCATAATCTAGTGCTTCTTAGGTCTGAATTCAGTTTTCAGACTGGTTGTCAAGCTGACCCTGGAGAAGAAACACCACTGAGGGCCTTCTGACACCACTGTAACCTCTAGTATACGGACAGAAGGGGGACAGTTAAAAGAGGGGCTTTTTCTATCCAACAATAGACAGACTTTAGCAGACATATAGATTCTGTTTCTTTTCATCACATTACTGAAGAGGTCCACCTGCCTATAGTACAAAGTCAGCTACCAATAATGGCTTACAAATATAGGTTACATTACATAAGCTAAATTCATTGATGTCAAGATCAAAGTTGTACCCAAATATTCCAACAATTTATTTCTGTGAAAGATATGACTTTTTGGTGTCACTCTGAACACACTATGTGTGCTCTGAAAGAACTGACCACAAGCTATAGGTCTACCTACCCCATGCTACAGGAGATTTCTGGATTAACTCTAGCTGTCCCTTGCTCCATGTCAGATGCTCAATGCCAAGTTTACCACGCACTTTAGTGGCAGGCTGAAGGTTTTATTAAGGAAACATCATACACAATAAACAATTAATTTATTCATTAATTTTAGTGGGTCCAAGGCACTGTAGTGTATCCAAGGCAATGTAGTGGGGCCAAGGCATGAACGTAAGGATTCCAGGTTAGATACCTGGGGGATGTTCATTTGAGTTCAAACACATTAACAGATGTCAAATGCCATGGTTGTATTTGGACCTGCTCACAGCCCTAGGGAGAATTATATATGGCTGGTTAGCAAATTTTTTAATGTAACTTTTACAAGTACACAAATATTAGCTGTGCTTTACAGACTGCAACATGTTGTCTCCTATGCAGACTTACCACAATCACACAAATCATTTACACTGTGGTCACCGAAAAACCTGTCAGGGAGTGAGTGAGTTTAGTTTTACACCACAGTGCATATTACATAAGTTGCCAAATTACATTGGTATGAAAAAGACTGAAAAGTTAGCATGAAAATGGCTCACTTCTAAAACTGCCATCCCAAAGTAAAACCCACTTCAGGATTCAGATGCCATGCTGACAGTATATCAGGGGTCAATTCTGGAAAAGCATGTCCCATAAAGTCTGCCCCCAATGATCAAGCCTTGTACCCTCCAATTTAGAACTTAACAGAGCCTCCTGGACATGGAAATAAGTCAGAAAAGGGGTAAATGCTTCTGTCTCAGTAAGGCATGAGGTGGGCGAGCTGGCTAAGGCACTAGGCTAGTGACCAAGCGAGCTTGAGGTGTTGGGATCAAGCCCACCTCTGAACGGGTGTAAAAACGTTGTCAACTTTGTCAGAATGTGTGCAGACTCTTTTGGCATTGTCACAAACCCTAGTGTACAGTACACAACCCATGCACTTACAAGAACCCAAAACTCCACTGGTATATGACCAGATGGTGGCCACATGAATATGTGTGCCAACACCTGGCTGCAGGTAAAGCAACATGCAGTAAACTTGGACAAGGTACTGTGACCATCTGTTCCAGTCTACACGGCAGGATGATAAAGCTGCATTAACTTGGAGCACCTAGTGGCTGCAAAAGTTGTATGCTCCCCAGAGGTTTGAGTTGGTTAATATGATGGACCGTTAAGATTGACATCCAACGATCGAGTGAAAAAAATAAGAGCACTGTACTAGTTGCATGGATAAGGGTGCTAAAACCCCCCAATAATATGAAATATAACAGAGAATGCACATCCGCCATTGTACAGCCATCTTGGAAAGGATACAATTGTCCACCTGATGTCCACATAGTCTGCCAGGTACTGACTGTGGTGATTGATGGGCTGACACTGCCGATACACACTTGGCATGCACGGTGTACTGTCGTGTTTCGTCTTCTCAGGTGGGAAGTCAACACGGGGGATTTCTACAGCAATCCTGAAATCAACAACAATCTCCTTAAAAATAGTTAAGCAAGACCTCATGATGTAATAGAGTATTTCTTCAACGATTTCAAAGCATTAAACACTTTGATCGTTTCTAATTCTGTTTATGTCATAGTTGCCATTGAGGTGATATAAGGGAAAACTTGCAAAACATGGCTATAATAGTAATAATAATGAATTTACATGGTGCCTGCTTCCATAAAGTATTTGCTCAGTGGTGCTGAAGGAGGGAGTAAGAAAAACCTATGAGAGGGATAATGTGTACAGGTGTGTTTTTAGGGTTTTTTTGAAAGAGTCTTTACAGATGATTTCTATGATAGTAAAATGAAGTAAAAGTATATGTAGTCTATCAGTACAGCTGTAACTTGCCTTCGACACTGCTGGGGTTCTGTGATGATTGTCTTGCCATCTTGGTATTCAAGATCTACCTGGTGGCTTGTTACATTCTGTATGTCAAACAGTATCACACAATGATCTCGGCTGAAAATAGGAATTAATGGCTCCTTTAACATGTGAAACAAAATGTAATACAAGATGAACATAATAATAAATGTACTGACAGAAGTGATAGAAACTGCTCTGGAAACAGCTTTACTGCAGCGAAAAGTTATTGCATACAACAACAGAGCAAAATCTTTCTTCTTGCACACAATGATCAGATACAGAATACAAATAGAGCCTATTTCGAAAAATGACCCTGATGATACAAGTTCATGTCCATTACTTAATAACAAAATCTGCCAGAAGAACTCAGAAGGACTATCAAATGTGCGAGCATAGATACAGAAGTTAAATCTTTTCAACACAAATAATTCTGAAATTGGAAATGCTATCCAAGCAAACCTCATGAAAAACATCTTAGTTTCTATGACTATCAACCCCACTAGCCTCCTACCTGTGGGCAGGCTGTACATCCCAGTTAACTATCTGTAGAGACGGCAGTATGTCGATGGTGAGCGCTAGAGAACACTGCCGGCAGTACCCAGCCTCTAGACCAGGGTTACCACTGTACTGCACCGACAGGATGGCCTCCACTGCCTGCAACACAGATTACCACTCTAACTTTCCATCATGTACAGCCACTAGTAGCTTTTTATCTTCCAGCTACAGAATGCTGTGAGACATGGAATGATCCTCGAACAATATTTTTCCCTTATCAAAATCGTTAGAAATACTCAAACAATAAAAATCCAGTGATGCCGCAATGACTTACCTTTCCTTCTGAGCTGTCTGAGCGAGACCGATTGGAATACACAGGAGAAGGCATATCTGAAACCAGTAGATACAGCATTTGGAATGTACAGATGTGACATACACAAGTTGAAATAATATCTTGCATTTCTGTGAGCTATGTCTAAATGAAAACTGTCATATCTGGGATTACACTTTCTCAGTAAATCATATATATTCTAGTACTAAGTCCCTCCGAGATTCAAACCCAGATGCTCCAGTAAGCATCTAAACTGACAGAACAAGTCTGAGAACTAACCTACTACCCCATTATGGCTTCCGACAGTCTGACAACTGGTAAACCATATTTCATACTTTGTGTGCCCAAATGACAAACATAATTCGGCATGACTCCCATGGGTGAAAGCTAAGAATACACAATACTGCATCAACAGTGTACAGTTGACTGAGACAGTGTACAAACCTGCAGTTTGAAGGTCTGATGACAGGAAGTCGCTGTAACCATAGATACAGACAGAGAAGCACAGTTGATTGGCTGGTTGAAGTGGAAGCTGGGAATTAATATTGTCGATGCACCAGGAAAACATCCTTTCTTCTACATCTGTAGACCAAAATACAGTGGTTCTGGGAATATATCACATTCAAGAGCAGCAGATGAACTGAGTGCATTCACAAATCTAGCTTCAAATCAGATAATCGACTACATGCAAATTGCAAATAATTTTCACTATTTCTTTAGACAAATATGATAATATCAGACATATTTCTATATCTTGCAAAATATGATGTGTATCCTCAGGACACTTTTAATGTCAGGAAGTCAGTGTCCTTCATATGTAACTGAACTGAAACCAGAATTATGCACCCCAACTTGGCAACAATGTTGTATCTTTTCAGTGTAATCAAACATGCATTATTAACATTGCTAAACAGGGTTTTCATGTAATCATGGATATTCTGAATTTTGAAATGTCAGCACGCACCTTGCTCTAGTTTAGTATCCAGTGACACATCCAGCCTCTCCACTGGCAGACAGGAGCCATTCTGGAGAGTCACCAGGCACTCCAAGCTGTTACACACAAAACAATCAGTCAGTCAACTAATTACCTAGCAGAACTGCTTAAGAAATAATTCCTCAAGTTATAGATTTGTGCATATAATGAGTGAGTGAGTTTAGTTTAATGCCACGTTTAGTAACATTCCAACAATATCATGGGCTTTGTACGTTTTACCCATGTGGAGAATTGAACCCAGGACTTTGGTATAACAAGCAAATGCTTTAACCACTAGGCTACCCCATCGTCCTACTAGTACACATAAGAAAAAGACATCAATAAGGAAAAAATGCATGAAACTTTTAAACTTTTTTACACATACATATGCCAGGGTCCTTTTCATAAACCTAATGAGCTACATCTGTGGATCTCAAAATACCTGATACGACAAATGGTGTCTATACAGCAACAGAAGAGGACACTAATTATTACAAACAATAACAACATGCCAAAATATAAGAATTAATGCAACCTTTTGACAAAGTCCCATGATCTGATCTGCAACTTTTACCCAAAACTTTAATTTGAAATCCCAACTTGACTTACCACCCTATACCCAGTACTCTTCAGAAGAGCCTAACACTGAACCTCATAGTATGGAAAAGGCTAAGACTGTTGAGGAAGATCTACCCAACTGACCTCTGTCCTGCATACAGCACAGCCGTTGCACTGGCCACCACATTGGCTCCATCTCCCACAGATGTGAAGCTGGCAGCTTTAGGCAGTGATGATGACAGCGACACCTGGGGCAGGCCAGGGACAACATCAACGTCAAAATGAGGCTGAGGTATGTGAGCGAGGTCCTTCAAGCGACAGTTACTTCGGACTCCGAGGACTAGAGTACTGTAGCCTGCACAGAAAGATAGTAACATGACAACGTAGACCAACAAATCTGTAAAAGCAGGATCAATAAAAGACTATAACAGAAAGATATACTGAGGACATCACGCTTTCACCTGCACTGGATTGTTTTTCATCAATGAAGTCACTGTATCCAATGAACAAAATACCAGTTTACCAGTATACGAAATCCAACACAGAGATTTGGCCTGAGCACTGTGCATGGAGATTTGAAATACCTAGCAAAGGGAAGATGACCTAACCAGCACAGACGTTCATTAATCCAACCTAGTCAACATGAAGAGAAACAGTCAATATATAGTTGCTCTAACTGATAAGCTGAGAAATTTACATAACCAGTATTAGTTGGCCACACAGAGAGGGCCACCCAACACAGTCCAAAAAAGCTGGCCTGCATAGTACAGAGCAATGGAGTAAGTACATAATATAGAGAGAAGCCAATCTCCCCAGTGTAGAGAGTTGACCTATATTGTATGTGGAGTTTGCCTATTAAGGTTAGAACTATGGTGAGAGAGAGACAATTGTTTATTGTGTGAACAGTTGTACAAAACATCCATAGAATCTTGACTGATAACCCGTTCATACAGCCAACACTGACCTATGGGACACCATAGCAAATATATACTATGGCAAACATTCACTCTACATACACATACACTCTACACTCGGCCAGTATACCCAGTGCACACGCAGTATACAGTACAGAGCAGTGAATATGTCCAGTACAGGCCTAAGCGCACAGTTCAGAGATGCTGATATACCTAGTATAGAGAGTTGGCCTACAGACTTGGGTTTGCCATACAGTTTGATGAAGGCTGGACCGGACTCTGCAGGCACTGATGGATTGGCTGGGAATATCTCCATCTCAATACCTTCTGTCAGCAAACCCTGAAGAAGGACAAAATGTTTCAATATATACATGTACAACAGAAGAATCTATCGCACATAACAAATGAACTGGTTTCAGAAAAAGATGGGAGAAAACAATTATACAAAGTATTTTTCTCAAATGGACACAATTTTCACTTATGCATGAGAGTAATGTCCCACATGACAGGAAGTTACAGGTTCTAAAACATGACAAAAACATTACATATTGTTCAGATGACCATACCATTAGGACTGTCTTGTTCAGATGTAGAAGAAGAAAACAGGAAACAAGTGTTTTATATAGGATTATATTTTCTCAGTAAAGTTCAGATTCTAGTACTTCTGTAGACGCGAGTCCCACCCAGGATTCGAACCCACACCCTGAGAGTCAGGCACCTAATTGCCAGCACACAGAGTCCGCCATCTAGCCCCCTCAGCCACTGCTGCTTCCACAAACATGGAAGTCTGATGACTGGTTGTGTTGCCGATGGATTCAAGAAAAACAGGCCTTAACTAATCACAAAAGGGATAGCTTATGTTATTTGTTTATGTAACAACTTATGTGATTGAGTACAGTAAGACCCTCAAGTAGGCACAGATACATACCATGTAGTTAATCTTGAGCTCTTCGGGGAGAGGATTAAACACATGTAGATGCACTTCACACATGTCTCCCTCAACCCACAGGAAGTCTGAATAAAAAATAATATTAAATCTCCTTAAATGATTACTCACTAAGATGTATTAAGCAGCTACAGGTTTGATGTTTACGATACATGGACACCTTATGACCCTCATATTATTGAAGTTAGAAGTTACTACAAGCATGGGACACTGATTCCTTTCTGTCTTACAGTCTTCACTGCTTGTCGTCATATCTCATTTGCGAGGATTGATGCTCGTGACAAAGTTACAAAGTGGATGCTTACCACACTTGTTTGTCTTGGCATCCTTATCGGAGTCGAGGGAAAGAGGTGTATAGATGAAGACTCCTGATTTGGAGGCTTTATCACAGTCAGTGGAGAGTTTCTGGGGGTGCAGGTGAGGCACAGGGGGCACAACCTTGAAAAACCTGCAATATACAGGTTTATACCCTGCATTATGTCAGAAACATGCACATACAGTCATACCACTTATATCCAAACCTCAGATAACTGGAAAACTTGCTCTCTGAATGAAAATTCTTTAAAACGAATTCAATGTCATAAAATTACTCACTTGTTTGGAAATGAGGTTTCCAAAACCTGACAGTCATATTCAAAAACGCTAAATCATATGCCTTTTTGTCTCATATATCCGGATGGCTGAGTAATTGTCAGTCTGTTTACACACGCAAATACCAATTGGCCTTCTGTGCCCTAACATGAAAGAAGATAGTAGTCTTGGAAGTGTGAGACTGAAAACATTTTGAGGCATGTCAATTTGCCCGCCACTGACGAAATGTTAATTGAAAAAGCATGTACATTTGGCGATGGCAATGGGTTTCACAGAATTCGCTTATAAACTCGTGACTGGTTAACACCGTAGAGTGTCTAGACATAGTGTATTGAGCAGGAAATATGAAGGTGAAGCATCATGACCTTGTTGATGTGTTATTAATCAATAAGATTTCGTCCGAGACCTATTATGTTCGTTTCTTTGAATGTTCCTTTGTACATGTACATATGGTCCATGGTTCAGATGTCCGTAAATTTGTTTGTTGGGACAATTTCAAGAAAAACACAAATGTTGAGATAAATGGAGCATGACTGTATTGTGCAAATGATGAGCATCTTCAAAAAAGAAACAGATATTTCATAGGCATTCCAGGAAATACAATCTTCAATCAACCTGAACACAGGCAACAGAGCAATGAGAATGAAAGTGACACCATCGTCCCCAATAACCCCATTCCCTGCCATCCACCAAGTGACAGTTCTCCTGGGGTATTGGGTGAGGTGTTCCCCTGTCCAGTAAACACCTACTTGACAATGGGGAAGTTGAGGAGAGGGACTGAAGGCAGAACCTGACAATTCTCCAAGGGAAGAGGGTGAGGTGTTCCCTGTCCAGTAAACACCTACCTGACAATAGGGAAGTTGAGGAGAGGGACTGGAGGCAAAATCTGACAGTTCTCCAAGGGAAGAGGGTGTGGTGTTCCTTCACATTTAGCTGTCAAAGTCTCCAGTCCATTGATCGCATCCCGGCGTTCAGATATACTCAGTTTGTCATGCATTGTGTGCAATAGGAACGTCATGTGTCTGTGGAAAAACAGAACTTACAGTTATGTGGCCTTGTTTCATTGCTAAACAATACTGTAATTGTATCACAATACTTCTGTACATAGAAGTTCATAACATCATTAAAGTATCAGGGAGTAATGTTAAATTACTACCTTTGGATAACTCTAGAGCTAAGCATAATCGGACTAATCCAGTATTAAGACTATGTAAGTTGGCAAGCACATGCATGTCCCGACACTACTCTGAAGAAACATCAGTCAACACACCAAATTTTCACTCTTTCACTCTTGCCTAAGCGTATTTTAAAAGCTTGACCATAAATCTGCTATGTCAATGTTAACTAGGGCCGCAATGAATACACTATGAGTGATTGAGTCAGTTTAGTTTTACGACGCTCTCAGCAATATTCCAGCCATATGGCGGCGGTCTGTAAATATTTGAGTCTGGACCAGACAATCCAGTGATCAACAACATGAGCATCGATCTGCACAATTGGGAACCAATGACATGTGTCAACCAAGTCAGCGAGCCTGACTACCCAATCCCGTTAGCCTCTTACGAGAAGCATAGTCGCCTTTTATGGCAAGCATGGGTTGCTGAAGGCCTATTCAACCACAGCCCTTTTGGTCAATCATTTAACATTAACTCTTTAGTACCCAGTATTGTCATGTATTGCGGGACAACTATATTGTGTACATGTATGTGATCGCACCTGACAGCCAGCTGTGGGTTGCCCATCCTGCGGGCAGAGTACACTAGTTCATGCAGGATACGGTACTGGATCACGGGCCATCCATTGGGATGATCTGAAACAAAGACAAGCTCTCACACTGCAGACACAGACACCAGGTTGAAATAAAACAACATCAGGTTTCTTCTTCTATAGGACTAGCAAACTAATTTGGCTTTCTGGATCATATGTGTGTGGTATTTAAACATAAGATTGTTCATCAACTGTGACAATCTTCATTCCTTTGAAAAGTCATGGCTTACACATCCAATATTTTTATTGAATTAATTTCATAATATTTTACTTGAATTATTTATAAATTCAGTGCAGGGAAGAGCATCTATCAAATTCCATTCAGGAATTGTTTAAAAATCAATTACTGAAACAAAAAGTATCCATATTCCATTTCAAAAATAAGGAAAGAATATCACTTTTAAATGAAGCATTATTGCATTACCTTTTAACAAATAACAAAAAATGAAAAACACTACACTTCATACACACAACCTGAACATTTGAAGAGAATAAGATATAATTTGAGTGGATGTACCTGTAAGAAATTCCTTAGGATCAAGGGAAATACTGTATCCCGCTAGTGCCTGTAGCAGTAAGTAGTAGCACTGGTGCCAGCCCACCGACGTCCCTGGCGCCACACACTGCATCCCCGCTACCCGCTTGAAGAACGCAGCCTTGCGGTGGAAACCCGCCTGCGTGTACAAGGAAGCCAGCGTGCTGTACCGATGGATCTGTCACACAAAGAGTATGTTAAACTGGTTCTTACAGACTAGGCAACTAAAGCTACATTACAGACTTGAGATAATGTATCTACTACACTGAGGGCAACCAGAGCCAGTTCTTACTGACTGGACATAGGAGAAACTGTAACAATGAGGGTAACTTAATCTACGTCGCCAACAAATCAAGGTATCTGCAACATTGTTTAACACAATGAAGTTGAGAACAAAACTTTTCTTAATAACTTCCAGTAATTTTGATTTCAAAAATATTGTCTAAAGTCAAAGAAATCACAAGACAATCCAACTCATCAATGTTAGATGTCTTGAGTAAGAAACCTGCAACTTTCAGTTTTATCAGTCAAGCAGCATAGAAGATATTTAACACCATGGGAAAAACACATGTGTCATGTTAAGAATGTCAGTGTTAAGGTTACAGGGCATGTAACTAAATAAAAAAATCAAAATGTCACAAAAGGCATTACATGTTATTCCGAAATACGTAACTCACATTTAGCAATGATACATGCAAAAACAACCATGTTGTGAAAAAAATGCCTACCAGGATGGCCATGTATAAAGCTGAACGGAAATTCTGTGCTCAATTTTTAGAGACATGCCTTGAACCAGGAAGGAATCTTGTAGTTTCAAAAAAGAGGTCAACTAGTGTCACTAGAAGATGACAAATCCCCACACCCACCATAATAAATAAAAAAACAAACAAACTGACAGTTACTTAGAGTCCAACTTGACTTTTTGGGCGTCCAAATCATTTTCACAAAATATGTGAAATGTGAAAAATCTGCAAATAGTAACATTACTAACAGGGCAATACTGTCTCATATATCTGTCAAGTGCTGTTGAAAGATATTCAATGGTGTTTGATTTGTGCCCCATTAATGAAGCCCACACCTTCCTTTTGACACCAAGTCTGAATTGTTTCCATGGGTAACCAGGAACAAATACATAAGAATGAAGATTTTTATGGATATCAACTTCTTTATGAGAGAACACAACGTTTCGGAGTTAATGCTTACTCCTTCATCAGGTTGTGTTCTCACATAAAGAAGTTGATATCCATAAAAATCTTCATTCTTATGTATTTTTCACTTCTAAATGACATTCAAAGACAGGAAAAAATAATAATGCAAAACATCTGCAGACAGCAGTACTTTGGATCTGCCTCACACATCTGATAAATTTTGCTGAAAGATATCAAGAAATTTTCGAGATGTGCTCCAGAAACAGATGACCCCTTCCTTTAAGACTAAGTCCAAAATATTTCAATGGAAACCAGAAAAAATAAAAATGACAAAAATCTGTATATGGCAAAAGGCACCACTTTAGGTTCTGTTTGCTATATCTACCAATTTTTGTTAAAAAACGTTTTTTGAGTATAATAATAATCAATAATGAAAAACATGCCATAAGCATAATAAGCCAGTTGACTTTTTCAGTTGCATAAAAAAATTATTGTTCCAACCTTATCTTCTTCAGAGGACTGCAGGTTAATGTAGACCACATTCTGTAGAAAATCTGATGCCTGAAGGTATTTCTGAAAACAACAAGTGGACTGTCAGAAATATAGATTAATACCAAAACAAAGATGTCATACTGTATTTAAAACACAAGTGGCTGAAAAAATTTGCAATACAATGACATCTGTGTGACTTTGCTCATTTCTTTATTACCCCATTCTCTTAAGAAGGCTTAATAACAGTGCTTAACCAACAGTTCCATTGTTGAAGGCAATCTAAATATAGTCTGGAAGTGTATGAACACATACATGGCAAGGGCAAGGTTCTAACACCAATTTAAACCAGTCGTATCCTGACAAATCATGTAACAAACGTTACAAACGTTTACAAAAACGTGACATATCTTATTATTTACTGAAATCTGGTGTTTATTTCTGTGTCTGAGGGAAAAAACAAGAGTAACTGAAGTTGTAAACATGGTATCTGTATTAAAAAATATGAATGTAAAAAGTAGTCCAGCATTCTAATGTGACATGACTGACTAAATCACGCAATGAAATGTTTCTTAGACATGTGCTACATATAAAAAATGTCAACAGATATTTTAACACATATTGAAAACAAAACACACTTCAATCCAACAAAAACCTGTGAAGCAGCTAGTTGGTTAGTACACTTGCTGTCCACTGTTATCTCACACTGCTCTATAAACATACTTCCGTTGAATAAGACCCCTTAAAGAGGAATAGTGCTATCAGCACAATGTATATATTTTGTTAACTGGTTTCCACTTCAATGATTTGCCCAGACGATATCCATTTCAACTTCATGATTACCAACAAGTCCAGAACGGGTGAACGTTGCACTTAGCAGTCTGTATTAATTGAATCTGGTCCAGAAAATCCAGTGATTACAAGCATGAGCATCAATCTATGAAACTGGGAACCAATAACGTGTCAACCAAGTCAGCGAGTCTGCCAATCCAATCCTGTTAGTCGCCTCTTATGACAAGCATAGTATCCTTTCGTAGCAAGCATGGGTTTGCTGAAGACCTGTTCTTAACAGGTCTACAAGTTCACAACTTACAAGACCAATGTATATTACCAGAAGATTTTATCAGCTGAATAATACACTATTGATGAATTTTGGGGATAACACCTGCTTTATTGTAATGTGTACTTGATATTTCTTCTACAATACAGATTCTTGTACCAGTGTCAAACAGGACAAGAATCTGTATCACACTAATGAAAGAAAGAATTTGTTATCCAATATCATACTTCACAGTATACACCATTACGTTCTAGTCTGACTAATTTTCTGCTACGTAAAGAAAACATAAGCTAATGAATCACGGAAAACAAATTCATTTCAATTCAAATTTATTTCATGAATCTAGAAACTGTATTTACATAGCATTATCACCAGCTTATATTAGGACAGCATTTCATGGGGTGATGTTCACTCAGACAGCTTCCGGGTATATACATATCTACATGTCAACAAAAGCACTATAGCATATCAACAATAACAAGGAGTTCCTTTAACAATCAACAGTCACTAACAGTTCACTGGAAGAGGGAAACTCTGACGTTATCAAACTTGGTCTGCTTCTTGGCAGCTCTCATCTGTCCCACCATCTCAACAATGGGGGTGTAGTTTGGGTACTTCTTGATGAAGTAGTTGGGGATCTGCTTCCTGGTGTTGTTGTTACGGCTCCGCTTGTTGGCGAACCAGGACTTAACTTGGGCACTGGATATTTGTGCAAGGTCAGCCAGCTCTTCCTTCTGTTCTTCTGTGGGGTAGGGATTCTCCTGGTGACTCTCATACCAATCAGTGAGGATCTTCTTGGCAGCTGGTGTCAGGAGCTTGTACTGGGAGCGCCGGTTACTAGGAGCTGAGGCATCAGTCTTCTTGGTGCGTCCCTGGTACTTGTACTTGATGGGATGGTCATTGCCTGTGATGGAGAGTGTGTTGAAAGAACGTACACGCTTGTTGGCCAACCACTTACGGACCTGTGCGGGCTTAATTCCTCCCTTGTTGGAGAGGTACTTGACGTCTTCATCACTTGGGTAGGGATACTTGATGTGGGCGTCATACCACTCGGTTAGGATGCGGGTTGTCTCGGACTTCAGGAGTCGGCCAGTGTGGTTCTCCAAGGTGTTGTCCATGACTGTGGTCTCAACAGATGAGTTCACTGACTCAGTAGGGGAAGTAACTGGCTCAACAGGGGAGGAAACTGTATGGTGGCTGGTCTCAGGGGAGGACTCTTGACTGTGGATACCTGAGTCAGCAGACAGGTTCTGGGTGAAGGATTCAGTCACAGATCCGGAGAAATCTGGGGACTTGGCAGATGCATCAATAGACAAGCTTGGTGACAGGAAGTCGACAATGCTGAAGCTCTTCTGTGCAGATGAAACTGACTCAGTGGGAGAATCAAGAACAGATGGTGGTGTAAGAGGGCTGGAAATGTCGCTAACAGGAGACAGGTGATCTTGGTGGGTGGGAACACTTGGGTTCCTTGTGAGCTTCAGATGCTGAATTTCCTTGTCAAGATGCTGGCAGAGGGAAATTCTCTCATTGTCGAAGTGGATGTTGATGGAGTACTTCTGGTGTTCAGAGCAGAGGGCAGCATGCAGGGCCTGGTAGCGTTCCATCTCAATGCGACCAACCTCAGTGCAGTAGTAATGTTCAAGTTGTTGGCTGTCGTTACGAAGTGCTGTGTCAGTGTGGAGATGCAGGAACTCATCCTGGAGAGCAGCATGAAGGGAGGCAACTCTCTGGTTGGTGTCAACAGTTGAAGGAGTGAGCAGCTGATTGGAATTCCAACTTGTTGTGATGAGACTGGCAGGTACCTATCGTAGAAAGAGAAAAGATTCAGAATCTTGCAGGACAAAATATAGAACAATATGGAAAGGAGGATAAAAATGTTACCAAATCTAAATATTAAGAAAATATTACTTCCAATCAATTATTAACATGCAAAACCAAACAGAAATTCCAGGCAATAGTGAAAAGATAACAGGCATTTTGAAAAACTCCATCACTTACCTGTAAGTGTCTACACTCCTGAGAGAGAAGCTTCTGTAGATCTTGGAATATGGGATTGCTCTGAAGTCTGTCGAGGCAGCTGGGGTTCTCTGGGGTCTGAATCTGAGCTGTTGGGGTGGGGAACTGGGCTGGTAGTGACAGTGTCTGTGTAGTTGGGGTGGCCATGGAGGGGGAATATCCCTGTGTACGCGGCAGGGTGGACATCTCGGTTGACTGTGGTGTTGAGGTGAGAGCAGACAAGGCCAAGTAGGATGAGGATGGTGGCATGGAAAATGATGCCAGTGGTGATGGGTGATGGGACATCAATTGTGCTGGGTGGGGTAGAGATGACATGGGGGTCTGCATGGAAGGGTACAAAGGAGTAGGAGCTGGTAAAGGAGCCGCACTGGCCGTAGGTGTAGATGTCATCCCATGCATGATGGTACAGGTTGGAGATCTGGTAACTGGGGATGGTCGCAGGTGATCGACTGTAGGCAACTGGCTGGAAGGCAGGTTAGAGTTGAAGCTGTGGGACAAAGCTGCAGATGCTGACTCCGCCATGGACAGCTCCGACCTAAGACTGGTCAGAGTAGGAGCCATGAACAGAGGGGAGAACTGGAGCAAAGTCTTCGTATCAATCTTCCTGGGACGGTCAGTATTTATGTGCGCCATGATACAACTGGGTATCCAAGAACTTTGAATGTCTGAATCACTGGTTGAACTCTTAATGTATCACTGTGCAAGATGCAGAGATGAATGATGACTGAACATGAAACCCAGGGTTATATACCAAACCCTAGCAAGACCTATCAACTCTGATAGAGGCTTCCCTGTCACATTCAAAGTCCTCCGGTTTGGTTTCCAAAAACACAGGGATGAGCAGAGAACGACCCCAATTACTCTACCCACCTAATACAATACAGCCATGGCCCAGCTTGTCACTGGTTACTCTCTTACTGTACAAACAACTTCATCTACACCCAGTGGCTTCAAAGACCAGCTAGAGTTACCTCCCCCTTGCACCCCCCTAAAACAACATGGACCTTGTGCTGGGTTGGGATTAACTGCCACAAGCCCAAGATTAGGGATTAAACTAATAAATAAGCAAAACATGCAGCAAGCCAATGATCAATTGTTGTGCAAACATCAGTGCATACGTTCATCTGTGCTGTTTGATCTTTGATATGTGATTCGGTATGGATGATTGGTGCTTTACAAACTTGCTTCCAGTCCCGTTGATTGTGGAAACCCAGAAACTTCAAAGGGACATTTTCAAATGAACCACAGATTTAATTCTATTGAGTATTTTAAGGACAAGCTACCCACTAAAACAATTTGGAAATAAAACAAATGTAAATCACATGTTTTAGAAAGTTTTCTCTGTTTCTGATCTAATATATCTGGACTGTTAACATTTGAAGATGCTGGTTTACCACCTGGCCTTGATGTTGTACAGTCATGAAAAAGAACAACACGAAGGTAAGAATGACCAGCATCAAACTATCCCATTCTGATTTCAAACTGCATAGAAGGGTTGGAAAGGTGTTTAATGTCTCAAGATCTTTGTACTTACTGAAGAAAGTACATGGATGTGTGAAGTGCGGGCTTCACTTATGCTTGCTGTGCTACCAGTATACCATACCACGTTTAGAGTGTCATTTGGTGTGTAAGCATAAAACTGTTTCATAAGAATCAAACTATTTTCACATGCTGCACACATATGTTGGGAGGAACTGACACAAAATACTGTAAGATGACACAGGATTCACTTAAAGAGGTTTACTGGACTGAAATTTAGGTAGATCTGAAGTGGTTGCTTTCTCCCAGAATTTAATAATGTAACTGTAAATAATAAATTGAACTGTGAAATATTTGGTCTTATCTTTTCACTCTCTCTGGTTTAATTTGTTCAAATTTGCAAATAAAGTGGAGATTGTGCAATGAAGTAGATAGTTATCTTATTCTTACTTGGACTGAATAAAAAAATACTTGTATGGTAAAACTATGTCATCTTGGCTTTTTACATTCCTGATTCAATATCGTAAACACTTAACAACTAGAAAATATTTTTCTACCCATTAATTTTACAACAACGATCATTCCACATTGAACAGACACATATTAAGAACCTGAAATCTGACATTCACTGTAATTAAACATCTTGACTTAAAAGTTACAAAAGCTTCATCTTTTCCAACAACTCAAGACAGATAACTTAACCAACATGCTTTAAGCCAATCAGGACAATCAACACAGACAGAATATGTTTTGATAGTTACATCATAATCTGAAATAACAACACAGCTGATAGCTATTACAACAATGTAGGGCAGCTGGAACTCAGGGGTTCACCCTCCACTCACAGTTTAAACAGTCAAGACTATCAGCTGATCCACAAAGGTACAGTATCTACTCTATTCTTCCATAATACTCAAACAGGTACATCACTAATAGTTTAATAAATCATCAAAGAACATAATCATTTATTTTGCTGAAACACTGTACGAAAAATGGTTTGTCTTTATACCTTTAGAGCTAAATAGGGTCCTAATATCGATATTAACTGACTCCTGTTGATAAATGTGCAGTGCAAAATACAGGGTGTTTGGGTGCCAACTTGCAGATTCATTGAGTTTTTGTTTTTTATTATGTCAACTCTTTACTTGATCAGTGTTTCAAGTTTCTTGTCAGTTACATGACAGGACATGTCGGTGTTGTTTTTGTTTATTGGTATCAACTGGAACTTGTTACCCTGTCAGAAACAAGACTGTTTTATAACAACCTTTCCATCTTGCAGTTATAACATGATGGAATGAAAGGAGAACACATAAGGTAGATTTATATCCGAAAACCCATCATGTACTTGTGGTGCTGCCTTCCAGGACACCCTTCATTATCTTTTGGCATGTCCAAATTATGATGCCATAAGAAACAATTTATTTTATTTCAAACATGGATACACCATAAATGACACTCTGTATGGTAACTTGGAATTACCTAGATCTGTAAATCGTGACAATATTGAATCTGTACATGCCTTTATTACCAGTTCAAGAAAATTTAATAGGTGTTAAGTTTTCATCTGGCCCTTTGCACAACTAAAAGTATTTTGGCAATATGAATGTTCATGTATATTGTGTGCATATTGTTATTTCTGATATCATTTACTTTTTGTAATATTGTTATGAAATTAAGTCACATAAATGCTTCATTCGAAGAGGCATTCATACAAGTATTATGCTTCTTCGCCGATCCAATTCTGAACAAATTCATATTTTTGTATTTTTACTACGAACTACTTTGTTGCTTATCTAAGAGAGAGAAGCAAACTGGAATACAGCCAAGGTATGCAGTAATATAACTTGTGTTATTTTGTCGAGGCCCCTTACGACACTGACATTTGGCAATAAGTGGTTTAGTTTGCAATTTATTACCTTAGAGGGCGAACATATCAGGGTTCATATTTTTCATAACATGCCCCAGGGCAAGATATCACTTTATCATGGTGTAATGCCCTGGTGTAATGAGCCAAAATGAAAAGAAAATATTTATAAAAAATGCTTTAAACATAACTGTATCCATGGTAACAATCTTACCCGCTGCATGATAAGAACTCTGCATGCTTTGAAGCTTGCCTCCATCTCTATCATAGATGCATTCTTGTACTGCAAATAATTGTCATAAATTAATATTGATAGTATAAAACACACGAACCAGATGAAAATTAAGCATAATTAGATATACCACAAAAAGTGAAACATTTCCACACAGGTAGCACAGTAGTCTAAGCAGTTCTGTCTCTCATTTCTGGTTGACACACACTGATATAACTGCAGTGACAACACAGCTCACACATACTATTTGGTGTTTACAACAAATACAACTTGTGTCAACTGGGATCTATTTTGACATGAAATCACAAAATGAATGACTTATCCAGTTTTTATCAGAGTTTAGAAGACATAATATGTATTACATATCAGCATACATACTTTACTGTAGTTCATAATGGCGTCTTTGTATTTCTCAATGATGTCATCAGGGTGAAGGCCACCTTGAGCAGTGGCATCAACTAGGTCAAGGCCATTCGCATAGGTCGGTGCTAAACAGTAAAGACATAAACATAAGAAAGTCAAACTCATGTAGCAAAATGTCAGTATGCAAAGCATCAGTGATTATGGGTCTTCACTGTATTTCATAAAATTGACGTAGGAACACACGTAGGGCCTTCTGGGCATTTAACATATTGAGCACCTGATATTTACCCAGTGTTCTTTGTAACAGCCAATATACAGAAAATAGATTAGAAAAGCATGTCTGTTTGAAGACCAAAGTATCAAACCAGGTTTTATTCATTCAAAATTTGATTTTTGGCAATGTGTCTATTAATAATCTTATTCTTAAAGCAACAGCGAATACTAGAACTTTGATGTGACACCACAAGCATTTTGTAATTAATCAAGAACAAACATGCAGTGTCACCAGTCAGAAGTCATGAAGAAGGATACAGAAGTCATCATGGGACCCATGAAAGACAAGCAAACATATCCCTGTAAATACATTACTAAACACCATTCAGATACATCATATCATAACCCTAACTTCTTATTGTCTGCAACTATCTTCTACAGTTTCAGTGGCAACCTACACTTTGAAGGGAGGCTGTCGTTCATGAGAGCAGCTCCCCTCTTGACAGAAAATGACTGGTTCCTTCGCAGAGGGACTGAATTGCTGCCGTTCCGTGGGTATGTCAGAATGGTTGATGCAGAACTAAGTCCTTCATAGCAACCTGAAACACACACATGTCAGGGCCAGGTAACAGCAGTATCTGGCAAAAGTCAGTTTACTGGGGGCCTGGACCCCTACTTTTACTTGGGGCTGGGACTACTGTGGACCACGACTTTTTTCTGGCAACTAGGACTGTTACGAGGGAGCCTGATTTTTATTGGGGGATGGGACTGTTACTAGGGCCCAGACTTTTACTGGGGACTGAGACTGTTGCTAAGGACCCTGACTTTTATGGGGGGATGGGACTGTTAATGAAGACCCAGACTTTTACTGGGGGCTGGAACTGTTCCAGGGGATCCCGACTTTTATTGGGGACTGAAAGTGCTACTAGGGACCCCGACTTTTATTGGGGACTGGAACTGTTACTGAGGACCCCAACTTTGGGGACTGAGACTGTTACTGGGGACCCCGACTTTTAATGGGGACTGTTACTGGGGACCCAAACTTTTATTAGGGGCTGAGACTGTTACTGGGGACCCTGACTTTTACTGTGGACTGTTACTGTTACTGAGGAGCCCGACTTTTACTGGGGACTGGAACTGTTACTGGGGAGCCAGACTTTTACTTGGGGCTGAGACTGTTATTCGGGATTTTTAATGTTATATTATGTTTTTAAGACACAATGATATGGTGAGTCCACAATACCACATGTACCGCAATCATGTGGGTGCAACAGGAGTGTTATCACAATACAGTCGTTATATTTAGTAAGTTCATACCATAATATATGGCATACACCATATAGCATGTTTTCTAAAGGGGCATTTGTCAGGTCAGCTTTATCTTGACCTGATTAGTATGCACCATCTACACTATCATATTCATGAACGCAGTTATTTTGGCTTCATACCTCCAATCCAAAGGAAGTCATTAACACTACGCAGCATGTCCATGGCAGTCTGGTAGTGCAGGATTGCCTCCCCTGGCATGGCTGCCTGGAGGCATAGATCAGCCAGATGTTTACGTAGACGACCCATACACTTCTTCTTGAAAGACCTGCATTGGGAACAGGATGTATATATAGACATGCAGACAGTTTCACGCAAACATATGTGTCCCTTCAAATCAGAAACTAAACCAACCCTTCATGTACAGTGGAAGCTGCCCAAACCGACATCCGTCCAATCTAGCGAGTTGTCATCATTGGCATAAAATCTCAGTCCCTTCTGAGGCTTGTACATTTATCATCAGCTCTACAATCCAGCACATTGTCTAAACCGGATTAATTCTTCTGCCCCAATGAGTGTCGGTTTAGACAGCTTCCACTGTATATGATATAGAGCATTATACAATGTTCATGGCTCCTGATGATAATGACTATTGTTGTTTCTTCTGGCAGTAACAATAATGCTCAACACTGAGGTCCTATCAGCTGATTATTGGTTGCTTGATTGGAGTCATAAGCCTGATTAGAATAGGGATCCACACTTCATCACCCTGTTATTGGGACTGACATTTGAAACAAGGACGTCCTTAACAAACCATGAAAATACTGATGATACAATATAAGAAACACAACAATACTCTCTGACTAAGTGTACTCTACCATACTGCTAAAACACACCTAGCATGTCCTTAGGTTTGACATGATGCAGAATGATGCATTACTTCAAGACAAACAAAATGAGTGAGTGTGGTTTCAGACCAATTATCTAGCATATCTATCTATGTTAAAGCTGGTCAAATTGACAACACTTCTAATGAGAACGACCAAGAAATTGGTTTTGGGAATTGTTTCAAATCTCACAATTGGTGATTTTGTTCATTACAACCAGTCAGTCATCAAAGACAATTGGTTAGTGTCATTTATATTTATAAAAATGTCCTGGTTATGTTTGTCAATGCACAAAGAATACACTAAAGAAAAAAACATGTAGCGCTTTCGGATTTCTAATTTTTTTTCAAAGGGCACAAAAATGGAAATGCAAAAATGCATTTGCAAATTCATATCAATAAAATTGAATAAATAAATTAAAAATAAATTAATCACTTAGAATGAGCTTGTAGTGCTTATGAAATGTAACATACAAAACCAGCCTGGTGAAACTGATAAAATATTGTTATTGCAAACAAGTGTTCCATTACTGTTTGTATTCAATTATGAGATTCCTTCTTCATTGAGTCATTGAGACCAATCTTTCATTATTTCAACTGATCAGACCACCACCACAAGAAGTGTGACATATTTCTGTCGTAGTCGGCAATATTCCACCTACACGCATGTGTAGTGTGAGTGTAAGCAAGTCTGCTCCAGACATCGTGTAATCCAGTGACTTCCAGACATCATGTAATCCCGTGACTGACATCATGAACATCAATACACGCAAATGGGATACAACGACTAACTTGAACCAAGTCAGTCAGTCTGGCAACTTGATTCCAGTTTTAATGATGGTTGCTTCTTCTGATGGGCATGATTTGGTGAATATTATTCCTAACCCGATATCGACAATAACCATGTTGACATTGCAGAAACATGCACTATTGAAAATAGGGTCCTGAGTGAGTTTTAATGTACTGTCTGCTTCATCAGTTAACATATGTGATTATGTAACACAATGTCAGGAACATGAGGTCAAACTAGTCAATAAAAGTCATCATAAGATGAGTGTGATGAGGCAGTGATATTTTGTCTGTTCTTAAACTTGAAAATATATACATGGGCTCAAAAATCCCATCGCCTGATGCCCGGGACATGTCAATTTTCATTTTGGCAAATCAAGTAACAATATCTTACTTGTCCATGGGCTACTAGATAGTTTCCACTTACTGTTTCAAACTGCAAATAAACTTGGATTTCATTTCACATCTGCTCAAAATGTAGCCAGTATTTTTTGCAACAATGATAAAGCAGAGTTATCTCACTTTGCTATTTATCACTCTTCATCATGTAAAGAAATCAGGGCAAGTGGAAAATTAGTCAGGACAACTCACTTTCTTCAAATCACTTGCCCTGAGGCAAGTGGTTTCTTAAAAAACATTTAAAGCCCTGATATATTACAGCAGAAAGAACAAATTAAACACCTAAATACTTGCTTCAACATTTAACTTCAATATTCTTAGAACACTACTGCAATGACTTCAATGAAATGCTCAGTATTGCATTCAGTATAATGTAAAGGAACTACTGATATATGGTGTGTTTCGAGACGTACACATGGAGAATGAAGGAATGCATAGCGGATGATAATGAACATGTTCTCCTACATGGCACTGTATAAGAAGAAATGTATGGCCAATTGCTATGATTATCATGTTTTTTTTATATGTGTACTATGGTACTGTGCATACAAATAAACAAAACACAATACAGGAGAATTATTGCAAAAAGGTACATTGACTAAAGTGATGAAGTTCATAATGTTCAAATGGAATTCAGAACAACTTACTTGGTTTCCTGGTCAACCCCAACATAATCTTTCTTCTCAAATGGAGCACAAAGTAGATGTAGACGGTCAGCTCGCTCGAATGACCTGTCCAGTCTTTTGCCCTCCAAGACATAAAACAATGACGTAATGAACTCCTTCAATCTGTCCTCTAGATCAGCTGAATGTTCCAGATCCGGATAAAACACAACCTCAGCCCCTGTGCTCTCTTTAGTCAAACTATTACTGTGTTGTCTCTTTACACTGGGTAAACCTTTATCCTTCTGCCCTTTCTCTGTCATGTCCCTCTCTCCATTGGTTGACAGAGGATCCGTTTTCAAGTTGTTGTTGGGGGAAGTTCTGCCCTCGTTTTCCTCCTTATTATCTACAACTGTCTTCTCCATCACAACCTTATTCTCTCGACTGTCTCCAATTTTACCTTCCTCCTCAGCAAGGGGTGACCCGTCAGTGTTCATACCAAACACAACTAAACGGGAATTGAAAATTGTGTTGGCATATTCCTCCTTCACCCGTTTGTAATGATCAAATAGATCTTCAAATTCTTTATGGTTTGAGCAGTGTCCAACAGATATTAAACCGAGGACTTTTCGATGTGCTTGGAAATCTCCCCATTCATTGTTTTCCTTAGGATAGCCTCTTTTGTAACGGACGTAGATGTTTCGGTTTTGATTCTGGATGTGAATGCAGTTGAGGCGTTTCATTCTGTCCCAGGCCCGGGCAAAGCTCTGCTGTTTGAGCTTGCCACCTGTATGGCGAACTAGAACAAGCAGGGACTGGTGGTCCTCTGCTGTCTGGCCATAGTCGACACAACTCAGTGCAGATGAGGTACTGCTGGATGTAGACATGGTATTGCTCACTGTGTTCTAGCAACTGGGGGAAACATCTGGTGTGAAGCATCTGCAAAAATGGGTATTATTAAAAGATACTAACAGTATACCAGGGGCATAGCTATTGTCATAGCTAAAAAGCCTTAAACACGATTTTTGCTATGAAAGGTGGGCCTTACCAGGCTTACACTTTAAAAAATGACTTGCAAAGTGCCTGTTTTTTGTATACATTCTCATTAACATTAGTTAACACCATCACACACTCAAAAGGGAAGCAATGCTGTATATTGGCTGACAGTGCTTTAGATAGCCACCCATGACCCTAGCCCCTCCAATTCCCCCTACCTTCATATCCAAAAAGAAAGTACTTTATATCACTGTTGATAAGCCAAGGTCAATGATACAATGTCATTCTCTTACCTCCAGAAAAAAAAATTGACAAAATGAAAGCAAAGGCTGTAGATAAGCTGGCCCTGTTTTTATGGACTACTATTTTTGGTCCTCAAAATTTGACCTACCAGTATCTACAGTCATACAAGGAAATACCATTATCCATACAGAAGAATTCAGATCCATGTTCAGTGGCAGCAAGTCTATCACCGAAAATATGATGCAAAATGTTTTGCTGCCCAAAAGTCATGTTGTGAAACTACTCAACGTAGACTTTATCTCTGCATGTAGCTTTAGTTTACTGAATGTGTTACTTTGGACTTTGATCACCACTGAAATGAAAATGTTAACAGGAAGCAAAATATTACCACTTTGGAGGAAGTAGTTTATTTAGCATTCAGCATTCAAAATGATGAACATTCACACAATACTGGCCATCATGCTTATTATCATGTTATGAATACTTTTGATATTTATCCAACATGGTAAAACAGGAAATACCTACCAGTATATCATATTTTAAAAGAATTATACCTTAAAGATCACATATACTCTAGGTGGGTACAAATACATAAATCATTTATTGACATCATTCTAAATGAAATCCTGCCATTACAACTACTCATTTTGACATTAAATTATCTTAAATCGACTTTTTGATGACAGTGCACAATTCTCTCCCGTGAATGAAATTTCAACCAGTCAGAGGGGTACACCTCCGTGACATAATGTGAGGTATACCTATGTAGGTTGCTGTAGTATTCATGTACATTTCAGGGGGTACATTATCTTGTTTAAATTCTATGTCTGTCTAAATCTGCAACTGTGACAATTGTTTTGAAATATGAAAGCCTTATGCCTTACCTATCTACTGCCATTTAGTCTTGTCACCTGCTTTGCTTATTCTCTGAGTTACAACTTCTTTTCAAAAGCTCTTGTTGTCATTATGGTTATAAATCGTTCTGCTGCAAGTTGTGTCATGCACAATCATTTTGTTTATCAATCATTTATTACAACTAGTAAGTTGCTTTGATTTCTGAACTCGATGAAAATAAAATTAAAATAGCATCTTCTATCTTGGAAGCGAGGTAGGTGTCGAACCATCCAATTTCATAGTACAGGCTTCCACAACACTCACTTCTCTCTCACAAACAACATATTTAGCATGAACTGAGGGGTCCCGGGGAAATCAGCGCATGGTGACACCATCACCTAACACCTGAGAACATTTCACTGCAACCTAACGATTAGGCATGTCTCTGTTTATGCCAAGAAATCAGCAAATTGATGAGTTTGTTACACATTTTATATACAACTAACTGAAAATCCTTCCTGACATGATGTAACTGCTGTGCTCTGACGACAGAGTCAATAACCTGTCTGTAGTTTGTTGGTGGACAAGAGTGAAGTAGAAGCCATTTGGGCAACTTTTAAACACTTGGTATTAGTTAACCACACTCTTTTTAGACTGATTTTGGTGTTCTGCTTAAAACTATCCACAATTCTTTCACATGTAATGGTTAAAGAGTAAAACAAGCTGTGAGTTTATTCTTTCTTGAAATATTGCTGAAAGATTACTTACGAAAGTATACAACTTTTCCCATCAAATCATTTGAAGGAATCATTTCATTTCCACAGAAACAGAAGTAACACTAGCCAAAGACCACTTTCTGAAAGAACATATATCTTATTCTTAGGCATTTGTTACACGTTGATAGGTCAATTTCAAATATTTCAGTCAGTATCCCAAAATTCTAAATACAGTGTGTGTATATTGAGTATGTTTCCACATAGGACAGCTTTAAATTATACAATCAAATTCTATGTATTACATCTGCAATAGACTATTTTCATCTCAGCCAGTAGGTAGGTATTTTTACCCTTAACAGTAAATTTTTCATGATATCACACAGGTTCTCTTGTCAGCAGTTTGAGGTGTTTAAGGTATTATGATAATTATGTTTAACTACTTATGATTAGACAGTTCATGTTATGTTAATCAATCACAACATGTACTTTTCAGTTTACCTAAACTTGGTACATTGCCTGTTCATAGCAATGCCTACAAACAATAAGTGATTTAGAAATCTGACTTTTTCATATTGCTGAAAACCAGAAGGCAAGTTTGTATCTGGATTGGTAAGTTTTTAAAGTTACCAGCCTGTCTGTCTGTCTTGGAAGGGAGTTTTAAACATTATGCTGACATGATGTTAAAATGTGGTCAGAGTCTCACTGATTTGCATGGATAATAACAATAACAATAACTAAAACAAATCATGTACCACAAATATCTACAAAGAGGTAATTTATGATGGCAGGTATTAAGGCTATCAATGCAACTATACACTGAAGTCTTATAAATCATGACAAGATTCATGGCAGTGTTTCAAATATGCAATAATTCTATAATCTGATATAAATCAACATAAACTTCATTTCATCACAGTAAAAGCTAACAACATGCATGTACATAAATAGAAGAGAAGCAAGAACTTGAAATGACATTAATAATTCATAAATTGCCATGAATGGGTAACTCAGTGTAACATAAACAGACACAGTGCTGTTAATAAATATAGAACAATGATACATACAAACCAAACTGCATATTACTATGGCTCACAGACTGAGAAGTATTTAGCATGGCCTGATGGTTGCTATTTGAAAGGTGTGTTTCCCTCTTTCCAAATCAGTCTTACACACAGTTACTCACAGTCTCCTCTAGGGCTTAATAGTTTAAAACATCAATATGGACATTTAGTGGGTGAGTATGGTTTTACACCGCTTTTGGTAGTTCTGGCATTATTCCAGCAACATCATGACAGAAGACACTAACAATGGGCTTCACACATAATACCCATGTGGGAATCAAACGCTGGTCTTCAACGTGATGACTGTACGCTTTAACCACTAGTCAAATGCTACCCTTCATGACAGTAAGGAGTATGGTTTTATACCGCTTTTAACAATATTCCAGCAATATCACAACATGGGAACCAGAAATGGGCTTTAAAGTGTACCAAAGTGTGGAATCAAACATGGACAGAGTAAATACCATGTGCATATGGAGAACTACAGTTAATCTTTATCTTTGTCCTGCATGATTTAGATGTTTGTTTGTTGCGAAACTCAGCACAGACCAACATTCCTGATTATGATCTCCTATTCCTGTCAGATGCCTCATATAGGCAGCAAGGTGTCTTGCTGATAAATGCTCTATTTTGGCTGTTAATGGTGTATCATCTATGTAGAGTTAAGGACTAGTAATAGGTGAAAGTGAAAGTAAAAGTTGGACACTGATTTTATATGATTACAGCTACTAGTATATAATGAACTGTTTCATTTTCATAATAAATGCTATTTTCAATGGTAAGAGCAGATGTGTACATTCACATTAACAGAATAATGAAAACTATACCAAAATATATGCCACTCATTCCCCATCACAAAATTCCTTGTTGGAAGCCTAGTGTTTCTAACATATGACAACTTACATGTGTTTTGTTAAGTTACATTTTCATGAACATGAAAGGAAATAAACTTAACTTTCATTCAGAATATATCCTAACATATGAAAAGCTTTATCCATCTTCAAATCTATCTTCCACTTGCTGTCACCAAATCTCTACAGTAAGCTAGCAAAACCGTCTCATGGATGTAAAAAGATATATGATGTAAAGCAGAACATTTTTCCAGTTGTTGTAGTCTGTCCATGTGATTAAGCAAAACAATTTTTAAAGAATACCAAAATACCTGCATTTGACCTGTGTGTTTTTTTCAGCATAGTACAAATATTTCCAGTGTTTGTTTACAAATATCAAGAGATACATATGATCATGTGGTAAACCAACGCCTAGATCAGAAACTTCTCTTTAGGAATGGGGCGACAAACCTGAGCAAGCATAGAATATCTACTATTGTTTACAGACCACGCTTCACAAACGTCAAAATGAATGGTAGCATATCTCGGATCGTCGTTACTAAGTTACTCAGAATGCATTGTCGTATGCAAGCATCACATATTGTTTACTAAGTTCAGTTCAAAATAAAAAAGCACTTAAAACATCCAAAATTACACAACACATGACACTGAAACAAACCCGCTTGTGTCACAATGAGAAATCACTGTGCAAAGAATGCAGAAATCACGTCTTATGATCCATCGAATTCCACCCCTATTCCTAACTTCTCGACTTTGACAGATCGTTAAAATGGGTAACTGCTAATAACGTTAATGGCACCCCTATCCACGCCACCACACACTTGCACGAATGTGACACATATAATCAAGGATATACATGATCTCGTAATGTCAGAGAAATATCATCCTACATCACATCAAACAACTTCGACTTCTCAGGCCATCGCGTATTGGCAGCCATCTTGGTTCGTGTGATCTCGGGAATAAACGCACCAGCGAGACGTGAACGAGAACAGACATTCCGCCTCCGCGTTTGGTTGTGATATTTAGAGGAAGGACATAATCGATAATACAACGTGCATCGGTGAAATGCTGGTTGCTAGAGATGACAGTTCACTGTGACCTTAAGCTTTTATCTCAATACTGAACATGAAATTACTCAGACACCTATTTCGAAGTACAGGAATAAAATGCTATGAAATACCGTTTACTTCGAAAACGCAGATCGATACAATGTACACAATTCTCGTTGAAAGTAGTAGACACTTTGTTTTTCTTTTAATGTACTTATACACATTTTATGTAGAAATTAATCCAACAATTTTTCTTAAGTTTCTACTATTTTCAGCGCTCGGAAATGTAACTGCAGCATGTCTGTAAAATAGACTGTATTGTCTAATTTGCTTACAATACTATAGGGGCGAGGGGATGAGTGAGTGAGTATTAGGCAGCACTCGCAATATTCCAGCTATATGGCGACGGTCTGTAAGTAATCGAGTCTGGACCTGTTAGTTGAGTGATCAGCATGAGCATCGATTTACGCAATTTGGTTAGGTAGAGAATATCACTGACGTGTCTACTGACATCAAAATATACAACACGAGTTGAGTTACAGATTTCCAAGGCTTGTTAACTTTTATCAATGGTTGTTGATATTACTGATATCAGTAGACACGAGGGTGAGATTCTATTTATCATCAAAAAACATTCTTCGTTAAAAGTGGTTTCCAATGGCAAATGTACATCTCTTAACACTGTACTACCATTAGACTTGCAGTGCAGCGATGTCATAGCATTGTGACGTCATCAAGTCCATGAGGTCATGGCACTGTCAGGGCGTTGTATAAAATCTGCTGTCAAAACGATATCTCCTATCTAAGAGACATACAGATGATACTAAACGACCTTCCATGTAATACATAGAGGATACTAAACGACCTTCCATGTGATAACATTTTTACTAAATGCGTTAATGACTTGGTATCTATATCAAACGAGCGAAAGTTTGATGCTAAATCTTTCACGCGTATATTAAAATGGTTTATCACGGAAGCGAGTTTAGTACATATGATCTCACACAAGCGATATTTCCCGTGGAACATAGTTTGGGATGATACACTGACATGCGTCAACTAAGCTTGGTCACCCGATCCCGTTAGCCGCCTCCTTCGAGAAGCATGGGTTGCTGAAGACCAAATCTAACGCAAGTGGGATACAATGACGTGTCAGCCAAGACAGAGAGTCCCGTCAGTCGCCTCTTACTACGAGTATGGGAAACTGAAGATCAGTTCTAACCCAGTCCTCACGTTTATCTTTTTAACGGGTGGAAGATAAAGATCCCCAGCGAAGTGTACTTTAGAGGTGAAGCGATCCTTTGTGTGATCATGATGAACAGGGTTCATCTGGTGCCTCAATACCTCAAACGCTGTGAATCGCAGTCTGGTTTGCCAGGTCCAAGATAGTGAGTGAGTGAGTTTAGTTTTACGCCACACTCAGCAATATTCCAGCTACATGGCGACGGTCTGTGAATAATCGTGTCTCGACCAAACAATCCAGTGATCAACAACATGAGCATCGATCTGCGCAATTTGGAACCGATGACATGTGTCAGCCAAGTCAGCGAGCCTGACCACCCGATCCCGTTAGTCGCCTCTTACGACAAACATAGTCACCTTTCATGGCAAGCATGGGTTGCTGAAGGCCTATTCTACCCCAGGACCTTCACGGGTCAGGTCCAAGACTGATTTCCATATGATTCCATGAACTGTTCCACAACATCCTTCATATGTAGTTATTTTTTTTTCTTTTCGTTGTTTTCTTTGAAACAAATGACAATAAAACAATAAAAGTGAGATGCAGCCTACATGTGGAACACAGATAAGGACACAGCTTACGTACACTCATTACAATCAAATTAACAAATATCTCGGGTATAATTCTACATGAACAGGTGTCTCGTATCTGAGTAAGCAATCTGATTTCACAATAAATCAAGCATTGCACAATATTTTCAATTGTAGCAAATATTCATTTTCAGCACCTCCATCAATAGATCCGATCTGCGTTTAACCGTGTCAGAAAATATTACTGACGTGTAACAAATTTCTTTCTTTCTACCGCTTGACTAACGGGAGGGTGTATTTTGTTACTGTGCCTTGAACTGAATTCTTTATGTGAATTATATATTTCATAAATAATGCATTTCGAATTTGTGAAATCTAATGTAAGAAATCCGAATATGTGATATTAAATATTAGATTTAGAGACATCTATTCAAATTCTGAGTTTGCTCCTCCTCCTGTAGCAGTGAAATACTTTGAGAGACCTGTAATTAAGACTATGGAATTAAACTAGCGTCAGCCCATTAGTTAAAGGGTTTGCTTGTCACACCGACCCGGAGTTGACTCCCCATATATGTGTGCAATGAGTGAAGCCTATTACTGGTGTCCTCCACCGTGATACTGCTAGACTATTGCTGAAAGCGGCGTATAACCATACTCACTCACTGTCGCAAGAGGCGACTAAAGCGATCGGCTGTCAAATACGTCATAGATGGCGCATATCAGCTGAACTGTTTCGTGTAAGCGCGAAAGGTTGTACAACTTTAAGTCTAGAGAGTATTAAGGGCTCGCCCAGCCTTCTTAGCAGCAATCGTGTGAAAGCCGTGGGTCTTTTTTTCACAATGGTAGCTTTGTCCCTGTGACATCAAATCCCAATGACGTAGACCGATGTTCATTTCGTTGATCACCGTATTGTCTGGTCCAAATTATCTACACACCATCACCACACACCTAGCTGGAATATTGTTGAGTGCTTCGTTAAACAAGAACCAACCAATTGCAAACTTTAATAACTCCTCGATTACGCTGCATGAGCACATTTGCATGGATAACAGACGAAGCGCACGTACAAGATAAATAAAGGGAAATAACTCCTGTTGTCATACGCTACATTCTACCTGTGCGTTGCTTCTCAAAGTTCTTCTACACTTTATCAGAATCACATACTAGATGAGCTAGAACCGTATGTAGACAACTCAAGACTCAGAGAACTGTGACAGCTGTGATTGGAGGAAATAGTGTAAGATGTTTATGTGTTTTAAAGGCACATCCATCCAGTAATTATATCTGACCACAATTTTTAATATATAGTGCTGTCATTTTTATCACTATGACTTATGCTTCTGTGTGCACCGATATTTTCAAGTAGGTGAAACTTTGTGCGGAATTGGAGGTTGATGTGTTCCGCTTCCTGTGCTCTGAAAATTAGCCAGACAAGTGTGACAGAAATGAGTTAGTGAGTTTAGTTTTACGCCACACTCGGCAATATTCCAGCTATATGACGGCGGTCTGTAAATAAACGAGTCTCGACCAGACAATCCAGTGATCAACAGCATGGACATCGATCTGTGCAATTTGGAACCAATGACATGAGTCAACCAAGTCAGCGAGCCTGACCACAGGATCCCGTTAGCCGCCTAGACAGGCATAGTCGCATTTTATGGCAAGCATGGGTTGCTGAAGGCTTATTCTCCCCTGGACCTACACGGGTCTGAACAGAAATTGTGACTGAATGGTTTGTTTTGTTTCTTAACGCCGTACTCAGCAATATTCCATGTATATGTCCTGGGTCTTATCTGTAAATAATCGTGTGTGGACACATCGACACATCAGCATCGTTCTACACAACTAGGATACGATGAGTCTTCCAGAGTGTTATGCTTTCGGTTCAGCTAAATATTCCGACTAAGTCAAGGGTTCGAATCCACGACCACCTGATCATGTTGCTGTCCTGCCATTACAATTTTCGTCTTCGACGGTCTATCCTTACTCGTTGTTTAATTAAGGGAAATGCTGATTGAAATTATACTTGCCTGAAATCATTCTCGAGAAAGCCTGTAAGGATGTGCTCATTGTATCTGTCACCAGTTTATTATCGTGCTGATTGCACATTTCAACAGTGATTATACAGTTCGTTACTACTCGTGTCAGTCCGACTAAGAAGCCGAGCGATGCGTTTGCTGAGAGATGGACCAAGGTCCTCCATTAACTGTAAAGAAAGTACAGTGGTACGAGGAACTGTTATACGTTATACGTCACGCAACAGTGTTGCACGTGTACATTCCATAAAGGGTAGCGGTGTGCACTGTGCAGTATTTAGACTTGAACTAGTTTAGACTACACTGTTTGGAAAGTGCCACAAAGAGCTTATTCTAAAACCATCTACGTCAGAACACATACAATACACAATTTAAAAGTTTGATCAGTTGTGCTTTTGATCAAACATGATAGTCTGTTGCTCTCAGCCGAATGTTTATCTCACCCAGATATTTACCTGCACCAAGGATCTAGATTTCCCGTTTTCACATTTTCTCAGTTCGCAAATATAAAGTTATCCATCTATGCCTTTGTAAATGCATTGGTTGTAACTTCACGACACAGAGACAAGGTGGTGCACGGACCTGCATCTGTATGTAAATATATCACTCGTCAGATAAGACAGGGCGGTGCACTGCATCTATGTGTTAATAACTATATCTATTGTCAAATATGACGGGGTGGTGCACGGACGTTCATCTGTATGTAAATATATAAGTTGTCAGATGAGACGGGGTGGTGCACGGACGTTCATCTGTATGTAAATATATAAGTTGTCAGATGAGACGGGGTGGTGCACGGACCTCCATGTGTTTGTAAATTTATCTGTTGTCAGATGAGACGGGGTGGTGCACAGACCTCCATGTGTTTGTAAATTTATCTGTTGTCAGATGAGACGGGGTGGTGCACGGACCTCCATGTGTTTGTAAATTTATCTGTTGTCAGATGAAACGGGGTGGTGCACGGACCTCCATGTGTTTGTAAATTTATCTGTTGTCAGATGAGACGGGGTGGTGCACGGACCTCCATGTGTTTGTAAATTTATCTGTTGTCAGATGAGACGGGGTGGTGCACGGACCTCCATGTGTTTGTACATATATCTGTTGTCAGATAAGACAGTGTGTGTGTGCTCGCGTGTGTGCGTGCGTGCGTGCGTGTGTGCATGTGTGTGTAAATGTATTTAAGCTGTGAGATAAGACGGGATGGTGCACGGACCTGTATCTGTATTATGTATCAATATCTCACTTACCGGGTAAGAGAGGGTGGTGCACGGGGCGTGGTGGTGTGCGCTCATACAGATTTGAAAATGGTGACCTCGTGTACGGGTCCGTAGTCGTGGGTCCTCATTCCGGTTTTGTTATGGAACTGGTTTTCGACCTGCCGGCGATTGTTTTCAGGTCATTTTAGACACCGTTAAGTTATGGCGCGGTGATACAGCCGGAGCTTTTTCCCTGTCGGGGCATCTTGAAACCCAGTAAATTCGACCATTCACAGTCAATTCCCTTCATTCCAGAGTTAGGCAGGGTAACAACATGTACCATATTTTAATGTCTGATGCTATGGCAAGGTCGGGGATCAAACACCAACCTTTTGCTGTCCATAGAGCTAGTGTAGTTTTACGTTGCTTTTATCAATATTCCAGCATAATCACGACTGGGGACGCAAGAAACCACCCTCACACAACCCTTCAGTGTGGGCATTCGAATCCGGACCTTCAGCGTGACGAGCGGACGCTTCAGTCCTAAGGCTACCCCGCAACTACTCGCTCTCCCGGTTGACTGGGTGGATTTACCGTGGGCCAACCGTATAATTGCTACATTTGAGCATAGATGGAGGCACTTCAATGCATGCTGAGATATTGCATTGCCAATTGCTGACACGAAGTTCCCACTTTAACGCCAACTATCAGTATCTATTCTATTCACGATTGGAACAAAATGGATAACAAGACAATTCATAATGATGACAAAAAAAGCAAAAACTATGGATATTTTGAGATCTATTTATTTGCACGTCAACTAGACATAGCGACTTTAACACAAATGCCAGGTAACGCTGTGAAACAATAAATTAATAAACCATCTAGCATTTCAGATCAATAACCAACACAAACGCCATACCGATGTAGGAAGATAGACGGGTACATCTATACGAAGCATCGTAAGAATTACTTCATAACAGTTAAAGCCTCTTACAGGAATGTGACAATTCCGAAACAAATACATTTATAAAAAGTTTGATGTTTATAGCATTTACTTTTGGCAGTCTTGAAATTACAATGTCCATCCATTTTTCACATTGACGGTGATAGTTACAACAATCCTTCAGTGTTATTGGACTTTTAAAAATTTATTGCCCTAATCAATTTCAAGTCAGGTGATATGTACACCCCTGTCATTCAGGCATAATAATAAATATCGCACTCTCAATTTACAGAAAATACAAATTTATACAAAGGTGGTTTGTGATAGGACGCCCAATACTTACACTCCTGTACATATTGATATGATGTTCTAGTTTGAGGAATATGATTTTTTCCTTTTCAAGAAAATAAATAAAAAATGTCAAACAACTAAACCAATGATTACTGTGTATCATTTGATTAAGTTTGGTCTTACTTTTCAGTTGATAAGATTCGTGTACTAAAGACAACCGACAACAATCTAATGCTGTTTACTCCAGCTTCAAATTAGAGTTACTTCCCTTTGACCGTTTCTTCAATGTGCCATCGCGTCCATTTCATCGTCAAGACTGATTTATGCTCATCACAACAACGCATACGCCCTATATTAACGCGAAGAAAATGTATGAATGTATTTGAAGTTTAAAAACATTTATTATATAAAGTAGTGATAATAATTACCTTTGGTGGGTTTTACAAATATTTGGCACATCGAATCTCACTACCGCTAATCAACCAGCTGTGTGTGAAACTGACATTTGAAAGAGAACGCTTATTGCATACAACATGGACATCAAAACATTACAGTAACTTCAATATTAGTCTATCAAAACAATGAAATCGACAAGCTTTGTCCAGTCTTTGGGTCTGAATAAGATACTGACATCCAAGCAATGAACATGACATATGCAGTAAACGAGTCTATCAAAATGCAACTGTAGTGTTTGAGAAATGACAACGATAAATATTGAAATGCATAATGAGTGACAACTCTATGACGACGGGATATAACTGTAATCACATTAACATTATAATACAAGACCAAGTCAACTAACATATACACTATAACAGCCGCACACGCAGACAAATTGTGACCGCAATGGGCTACCATATTTCATAAGACTCGCGTTAGCACCATATAGCTAGCTATACGATATATGCAACCAAACTAACAGTAATAAAAAATTTTAAATGTATAACAGTCAGTTTAAGAAAGAAAAAGGACCACAACTGGTATCATTTCTACAGCTCGATCAAGGAATTATCTCAATTGCAGTTCACCACACAATGAAATAAAAAAATCAATCATTTCATTGTTATTTAACGTAATAGTGAAACATCTGTGACAAAAGTAACTGTGAAGATTGAGGATACATAACAATCATTCCAAAATAGTGAAATTACTACACGATTGTCAATTTCACTCATTTGAACAAATGTGTGATGTCTTTCTTCCCTCTGGGGAAATTCTTACAGAGGTATACGTAAAGCCCACGAATAAACGTTTACTGTAAACAATACTGATAGCCTAAACCCGTGGAACACAGGTCACGTTTTAGCGACATTGCTCTGGCCACGAGTATGTGGTGTGGATCAAAAAGAGCATCACGCCCAAAATACGTTGTTTAAACTGCCATTTGTTCAAAATACCAACGACAAGAAAAGAAATAGACAACGATGTCAATTTCCAAACACACGGAAAAGAGATAGAGGCAATACAAAACAAAGGACAAAGTTGTTAAGATTCAGAATCAGAGACAAACAAGGTCAAAGGAAGATACATATGCATTTATATATATACATATATGTCTTTTACGCCCATATCTATGGAGACCAACCGAAAGATGGAAAAAAACCAATTTCAGTTTTAAAAAAGTGTCAAACTGAAATTTACGAAAACGATGAACGTAAAAGACACCGAAACGAAACGAAAATGTATTTATCGAAATGAAAACATGAGAATGACAGAATTCGAACATACTAGTTACATAGATGCGTCTTAGAGTTAAGATATTCATTCAATACAAGTAATACATTTATCAGTACAAATCAGTATTGTCTCTTCTAGCCTAGTGTTCATAACATATCGATAGTCTTAAATCCATAGCTTTTCATGCGGCATGCATAGCAAATTGATTTTTTTTCAGTTATCCTAACACTATTCAAGATTCAAAATGAGTCCTGTTTTGTAAAATACAACAAATTATGTTGAATCTGAAAATATGGAGAAAAGAAAGGCAAAGCTAATTCTGTTGCTTTTTACTTTAAAGCAATTTTTACAATTTCAAACAGTGTGAAATAAAGCACTCCCGTTAAATTTCAATCGATATTTTGAAATCTGGCAATATTCGCACAAGTCGCACGGCCAGGCTGTCAAATGAGCTAAGCCCCAGGATGCACGACATCCACGTGGGCACTTTGACAGGCAGTTAAATGATTGGAAATTGACATTATTGTAAACATTGCACAATGACTCACCATGTCACTGGTGTCCATTTCAGTCATAAATACCACATCATCATTACAATTCCTCGTGGAGGAATCGGTCTAAAACACCAACTTCCAGAAATAATTCATTCTTGTTTCCCCCTTCTTTGGGGGGATTCGTAGAGGTTCTTTTGATGTCGTTGGTATATCTTGATTATGTGATCAATCACCACGTACGTAAATATACATGTAAAACCGACACGATGTTCACCATAAGTGCCACAAAAACTACGCACGCATATGCAGTAAGACGTTCTAAGTGTCTCATCCTGAAGTAAAAACCCTTACAACTGTTTCGCAAATGTCTCAGTTTTTTCTCCTCATGCTGTTTTTCGCCGTCAATTCGTCTACCCCAAACACGTCGTTTACCAATGTTATTATCGACATTGGGTTAAACAAATAATGCAAAATGTCTGCCCAGCAACGGTATTGTACGTCTCGAGAACAGAAGTACTCAAAGGCCAAAATACGAACAGCCATGTAACTGGAGAATTGTCAAATATGTGGCCAATTCTTGGAAAATTGTCAAAGCATCTTTACAGTTAGCTTATGAGAGCCAAAAACACAATGTCTGTTTACGTGCAGTTACAGGAAGAATGTATTGCCACCTGTTTTCATTACAGGGTCGCGACAGGTACACGATATCGCCAAACTGTTAACACCAGACACCTAAATTGAATTTCGATGTTTCATTGCCGTTTCGTCTGATTTATCGCAAGGTTTATGTCAGCTGAAGTCTTCTGCTTACATAAAGGATTCTCCTTTTCATTTCCCACGCTGTTTTTGATGACTGTATCATATTCTGAATACATAAATTACACTTCTCAAGAGTACGGTTGCTATTTTTGTTATAGAAAAATATTCTTCATTATGAATGATTTAGGGGAGCAAAATTAGAGCATTTGAATCTCTTGGAAGTTTTTTTAAGAATCAGTATTGCGAAGTGATACAAAACATTTGATATGAAAATGATATTTTCTTTATGTTGTAGAGCCTCTAGTTAGTGGGGAAAAAAGACAATCCGCTTGCAATTCAGCTGAAATGGCAATGTTGATGAGTCTGTTATTCTTCCTGCGCTATCACGTTCAGAAAAATATGAGTACATGTATACTCATGAACTTCAAGCACCCATCGATAATTTGCTGTCACAAATGTACACGTGTACACTGCCGCAGCTGTCATTGCACACGTCACTTCCGGCCTCACTCTCAGCAAAGCGATCCGTGCAACTCTCAGCTTCCTGTAAAAACAGCTCACTTCCGCTCCAATCCATTCAGCACTTAAGCTATGTAAAACTGCGCTCATACAACGAATGATTTGGATTCAGTGACACAGCTCAGCGAACACAGCCCAAAAGTAACGCAGCACTCTAAATCCCACCAACATTAATAGACGTCAGATGAAAAATTACGATCACAAGATCCAAATACTTTTGATTCAAAATAGAGGACATATCCTTCAGTTACACGTATCAGAGCTGATGATTGGCTGAACCGCTAGTCACGTGGAAGAGGAAGCCAGAAGAAGTAGTGGCGAGTTTCTCTGGGCAAACCTCTTTTGCATTGTGAGCACAGCACTGTAGCTATCTTGTAGACGTTCACTCTGACACTCCAGTTTCGCTTTGAGATCATGAAGGGTTTTGAGCAAAATTTGCTTCCGGTGGATATTCAGTTGACGATGGAATCTCATCTTTTCTTGCTGTCGGATTTTCTCTTCCTCCTGTGCCTCCTTGATCTTTTGCTCAACGATTCTCTTCTCTTGGCGAAGGAGGAAGACCTTCTCTTCAAGACTTGTTTTGATTTCTTGCAGGGTTCGACCCGACGTTTCCTCTGGGTATCTGTTCGTCACGTAACGCTCTTTCTCAATGTCAAGGTCGTCCTCGGCGGGAGGTACCTCTGCTGTTGGAAGAGCCTCGCAGGCACAGTCTGTTTCTGAAATACTGGTTAATGTGGGGGTTATCTTCCCTTGCTCTGGTTCTGAGGCTTGGCAAGACTCTGTTTCCTGATACTGATCCGGCTTGATAAATTGAAACTCATCATCAAGTTCCGTTTGTCCATCTCGTCCTAAACTCGAATATCCCGTGTCAGTCGAATCCTGCATGATATCTCTAACACAACAATATTTTACACATTCTCCACTTGCAAGATCGGTACTGCCTTCATCAGAACTGCCGTCAATCAGCCAGTCCGAGTCTTCATCATAATCCTCAAACTCAGTCTGAACGGCAACATCCTTCAATGCATCATCATCTAGAAGATCTTGCAAAGAAATGTCTCTCTTTACAGACCCTTTTTCAAGCGTATCATCTAAAGCTTCCTCATACTCGAAACTTATATTATGTTCAGGCTCGCCAATATTTTCGTTACAGTTGCAGTTATCCGTACAGGGGGAAAGGTCAGTCGAGGCGTCTGTATCCCAGGCCGTGTAGGAATACGCCCCATCCTCTTTAAACAGGGGCAGATGAGAAAGATCGAATCTGCCGCTCCATTTGTCACGATCCAATACCCCGGATGCCTCTGCGACGTCGCCCAAAGCCGAGTCTGGGGACGATGCTGATTGGTCAGTATCCATGAGGCTGTCGGATGAGGTTGTAGAAAGGGTACAGCTATCCTTGATACATAGCGATCTAAGCTTGTGGTGGATAGGGCTCAGGGGGGATGTGGTGGCCGAGGAGGAGGGACTGGAGGACCCCGAAGAGTTAGACGGGGTGCTTCTGGGAGAAGGTAGCCAGGGGTTGGTGCGGATCCTGGACCTGGTTTTGGGAACAGTGTTGAACTGTTTCTCACTATCGCTGCTTATGTTGACCGCCTCATTTTTCTTGTCGGCCTCTTCTGTTTTCTGATAGGAGGAGAGGTCGTTGTAGCATGTGTATTGATCTTCTCCTAGGGAATTATTAACACGATAATTGTAAGTGTCAATTTTAAAGGTATCGATAATCTCTCCGCACACTGTTTTCACGGCCTGATTTAGGGCATACTCGCAGCTACCTTCTGGCGGGCACTTGTTGTTGTTGTCATGGCAACATTCCCACGATGCGTTGGCGTCTGGAACCTTGTTCCTGTTCTTGTTGGCGTCATAACGCTCGTTGTTAAGTGTGCGCTGTACCTGGTTCTGTTTCTTCTTCTTGCCGCGGACCCTTGGTAGGGAGTTGGCTACAAAGTCTCGCAACTTCATCGTGCCAGGCGTCCCATGGGGGTCACGTCACCTGACCAGGGTCCACTACACTTCACCTGCAACAACAAGAGACAAACATTTATACACACATGAAACCAACCCATGAAGACTGACCGGTATATACTAACAACGGCATATTGGTCGTAATGAAGACATTATACAATACCTTTATATCAGGTCAATGCCGTTGTACAAATCGATCTTTTGATCTAACTCCCATACTTTAACATAGACTTACGACAGTCGTAGCGCTTTGTACAACAGCACCTTGGTCAATACTTCAAAGGCTGTACTGACCGAGAAAATTATGTATTAAAAGAATATGAAGGATATGATTTGTGTATGAATGACACGAGGACGATATCACACATCAAAAATGGTTACCTAAATACAGAATTAGGAGTTTTCGCTAAACTGAGACATGCGATTGGCTAATATCTGAGGAATAACACTTTCGGGTAATTCTATTTTATATTCTGTAGCTTAAGTCACTACCGTCATCAGACCTAACATGGCGTCCCAATGAGCCCAGGTCAGTGAATATGGTAGAAAAATTTGTCATATATTTTAGGTGTCGTTGAGTTCTCTCGTTAAGTAACTAATTTCTTCACATATATATCTCACATGGAATAATTAAGCATTCGTCCTGAAAGCAACACAGGAACCCCGTTGTTATAACACACCATTACAATTAATGCTTTGAAAACCTGTCTAGAATCCACAGTGATGGTACATGATGTATGATTCTGTACACGTAGCCGGTGCTCATTCTAACAGGCGAATCTCAGAAAATACAATCCTCAAAGTCAACCGTCTTTGGGAACTTTACCGTATTTCAAACTGTAGATTTCGGCAACACAAAAGACAGGACTTTTGTGCTCTATACCTGCTAATCCTAAAGCCTCCCGTAATACAATCGCCCACATTGCTCATCATTGTGAATACACGATTCCGCTGAGGCGGAAGCTAAATAAATATACTTTCCGTATATATAGCCGTTGTTCAAACCTTACCTCAGTGGTGTCATTTACGAAGAAAGAAGTCGCTCCAGAAACAAACTGGACTTAAATAGTACCCTACTGTCATTTCATCAGATGTGTATAGACGTATACACCCCCGTCAGTCGACGTCACACAGCGTCATGCGACGTCAGAAGCAGAGACTACATCGCCAAAACTCCTCTTGAAGTCGCACAAACAAGGACCATAGAGTACAGAATAGCAACCACAGACTATTACCGTGGAAATCCGACCACCGGCCGCATGAACTAGACTCATGATATTTCCAGCTACGTTTGACATTTTGAACAAACGTTCTGGAAATCGCAGAAACCTACACAGTTGATATCAAGGAAGTTAATAAACGAATGCAATTGTACACTGCATGTCTAAATGTCTCAGGATGCGTGGTTGAAACTTGAAAGGATCATCAAATGTTTTTCCCAGAATGCCTCGGGTTACGCAAAGTATTCCGTCAGCAATTGTTGTTCTTTTCCTTACATTTTAAGATGTATTAGAAATTAATAATTTGAAGGATCATGTTCTACAAGGAATGATCAGAACTTGCCCACCAACTTGTGTTTGCAATGGAACTGTGTGTGAGTGGGTGAGTCAAGGAGCGGGAGAGTGAAGGGGTGCGTGAAAGAATGAGGGAGGGAGGGAGGGAAGGAAGGAATGACAGAGTGAGTGAATGAAGGAGTGGGTGAATGAGTGAAGGTGGATATTACAGAATGTGTGCATGCACATGTAACTGAAACTGAACGTGTTATTAACACGAGTGTGTTTGTGTGAGTAGGTCTGAGTTTGTGAGAGACAAAACCTTTTCGAAAATCACGAGCAAACGGAATCTTTTTGGAAGGATCGGATACAGCTAAATTCGATTATTACAAACCAACATAATTAACGAACATGGGACACAGCGATGTCAACAGCGCTTGACCTCCGTTTAGTCCGACTGTTGATTACAGGAAGTTTTAAATATAGAAGCTGATATGCCAGCACGGATAGATACTGAACACGTCAGCAGTATTTCTACAGCCGGGCACAGCTTGACAAAGGTGAATCAGTCGAGGGAACGTGTGCGCAGCTCATTGTGCCTACCTTGAGTAACAAGACAGGGGTAATAAGAAGCCCGCCCCATCTGTTCATCCAATGAGGAAGTAAAACTACAGATGGGGGCTGAGGTGCCTGTTTTCTCCTGACGGTCTTGAGTTACCGTAAGTTCGAGGCAAATGGATTGTACACCATGCTCATTAACGATGATGTATCGAGGGTGGTCGAGCAAGGCCGTTGGATTGTTTGTTCCCTATTAATCATAATTGTATTCTTTAACGCGAAATGATATGAGCAGTTTCCGTTGCTACTTGATACATGACACTAAGCTCTCTACAATGATTATCCCGGAAAACACACAATACCAGGACCAGGAAACCATGTTTTAACACGATCGATAGATCCATACAAAGGAAAAGTAAGATGTGCAAGTGGGGTTAGAAGTATCCGACAAGGCTAGTTTGATGTATCAATGGAAGAATGGTACTATAGTTATCTGTTGATGACAATACCATCGTGCGTGTTCCTCTTTGGTGAAACGTGTATAGGCACAAGTTCAAACTCGCTCCGAATGTGAGAACGGTAACAACTACCAACAGGCCTTAGTATATAAGGAACATTGTCCAGGAATCACATGCTGACCTCCTTTGACCTAAACAGACACAATAAACGTTCCTCAGCAATCACTGCTATTCCATAGCAAACACCATAACAGACCGGGGTCGGTCCAGGTTAGAATTGGTCTTCAGTAACCCATGCTTGTCGTAAGAGGCAACTACCGGGATCGGGGGAGTGAAATTCACTGACCTGCTTGACATATGCCATCGTATCTCATCGTATGATAATCATGCTGTTGATTACTGGAATGTCTGGTTCAGACTAGAATATTTATAGACAATCGCCATATAGCTGGAATGTTGCAGAGTGCGGCGTTAAACAACCAACAAACCGATCAACTAATGGATAAAAACTTCAATATTTCGTGTGTTTCGAGTGCTAGAAGTTGCTACAAAATAAAGATACAGAAGATGTTATCTCTACAGTTTGTCTATATTAGAACGAACCTATATATAAAGTACCAAATAGGTGCAATACGGTAGCAACAAGCCCGTCCCATGTATTGACGTCAGATTAAGGTAGGATTACTTGAAACACGTGAACACCCTTTCTGGCAGGCGATCAAATTGAGCAGACGACACTCATCGTCTGCAAGCAAGCATTTAGCGGGAAAACGTCAAACCAGAAGGCGAGAAGGTGCTAATATACAAGGATAACAAATATTACGGAAACGAAAAGATTAATGCTGTATACATCTTGTTTAGGAAAGTGAGCATTACTTCGTGTTTGTTGAACCAGCCCACATTCCGACAGCCGAAGTCAACACCTTGGTTTACACATGATGCTAATGTGATTGGAAGATATATGTCTAATAAATACATTATTGATGATATTAATAAAGCAGGTACTCTGATAACTCTTGACATGTCGTAGGTGTTCAAACAATACTTCTGGGACAACAGTCACTGCATCCTCGACCATCAAGGGTGTATTATCTGTATTTCACTATCAGTTATACGTGGGACCAATTCATCAACGTAGTCTCGTGTCGGAAGTGATGCCAACACCTTAACTGTTGCCTTTCTTTCACATACATTATGTATAAGTTCAGACCTGGACTGTCATCCCCATGTCTTGCATCATGACTTTTCGTCCGACACGAATAATCAAATCGGTGTTAGACACAACTCGCTCACTCTGTTCTCTCTCCCTGCTCAGTTGTTTAATGAGCCACGGTCATCGATATTCGAGGGTTACTTTACAGAATGTTTGTCTTTACCTTTTTCTTCGAGGTCTTTATGTCTACATCCATCACTCCAATCCCAACTTAGGACATAAGCTAATAGTCTCTCCTAGTCCCTGAGCCGCATTATTTTCCCTTCAGCCCTCACTAAGATGCTACCTCCAATGCATCTGTTTCTGGGGGTAGTTTGATTGTACGTTAGTTTGTTTTCCTTTATGTGTTTCACCAACAACACGACTTGATTATTGTAAATAGAACCAGGGCATTTAAGAAAAGTGAGTGAGTGAGTGAGCTTTACGCCGCACTCAGCAATATTCTAGCTATATGGCGGCGGCATTTAAGAAAAGAGAATGGAAGTATGCTACAATGAGGATGTAACAACTACATTCAGTTTTGTTAAACATTTGGCAAAATCCATACTGGCGATTTGCCCCATCGAAATACAAGCTAAATGTGACAAACTGCTTCCCGTCTAGACCAACAGGATTATGATAGGAATATGAATTAACATCAGTCACTTCAATGGGAGAGACCAAAGCCAGACAAGGGACTCGTTACAAGCATAAATACATCAAAAGCCCACATCGACAGATTTTCGTAAAGTGTATAGCATACAATACACTGAAAATCTCTTAGATACATGTTCAAAGATCTTCCATCGTGTCTGCCGCAGTTAACTGGCTTCATATTTCGGCGAGGAGATAGACAGTCTTATTCGTGACTACAAAGGTGACCCAATCAACATTGCTCTCTGCGAAACATTTCCCTACGACTATAGACAGATTCTGATAGATGAAAGGGGTTAATTCAATGCAGATATTCCTCCTAGACAAATAGGTCGAGACACTGGCTCTTCCGAACGTTGATGCATCAGCACAGACTAATTCCAGTGGCACTTAAAAGCAAGTGGTCTGGTAAAAATCGAAGAGCATTAATCACATATGATACTGTTTGGCAAATAACATAAATTGGGGGCGTCTAGAGAGATGGAATCTCGATATCGATATTTAGAAATTGGACTCCGTAGTGACAATATCAAGAGGGCTATTGGGGCAGAAGAGACTTGGATTGAGCGGAATTACGGAAATCACGTCTTGTGTCGGATAGATCTGTACGAGTAGTATTGATACAGTGTGTTTCTACCCCACTGAACTCTTGTCTGGATCCATCTCTGCTTCTGTACTAACTTGGGCTGAAATTGCTTTGACGGTTTGTACTGAGTCTTTTATGTTATTTACCCATTTGATCGTGCAGCCTCAACCATTCGCGTCACATCACCATTCATGTATTCTGAAGATTACGACGTGATGTCGGCCTTTTAGACCAAATTAAAAATCTTCTTGTGGGGGCAGTGTAACTCTGGTAGATATAGGGGCCCATTTTGATGCATCATGACCCGATACAGGTATTCAATAGAAGTATATAGAGAAGTCCTTGTGTCAAGAAATCAGGGGCCCATTTTGATGCATCATGACCCGATACAGGTATTCAATAGAAGTATATAGAGAAGTCCTAGTGTCAAGAAATCAGGGGCCCATTTTGATGCATCATGACCCGATACAGGTCTTCAGTAGGATTATATAGAGAAGTCCTAGTGTCAGGAAATCAGGGGCCCATTTTGATGCATCACGGCCCGATACAGGTCTTCAATAGAAGTACATAGAGAAGTCCTAGTGTCAGGATATCAGTCGCCCATTTTGAGGCATCACGACCCGATACAGGTAGGTCTTCAATAGAAGTACATAGAGAAGTCCTAGTGTCAGGACATCAGGGGCCCATTTTGATGCATCATGACCTGATACAGGTCTTCGATACAAGTACATGGAAAGTTCTTCGTGTCAGGAATGTATAACATAGGTTCATTCAGGTGTTGATTTTCATTAATCAGGGACACGATACCGTCTTCAAGTATATGAAAAGATCTTCATATGACGAAAGCATAACTATAGGTTCATTCAAGTTTTTACGAGTAATATATCGATAGGCAATATGCCACATAATATCAACAAGTACTGTTTATTCAAGAGTCTATTCGGAAATTGGTCTCCGTGGGCAATACATGAATATGCCGTCATATCATGAAAGAGTAACTACGTACAGTGATTATTTGTCCCTTCGTCTTCATGAACAGTAAATGAAAAGGTCTGCTTATGCTGGTTCACACAGGCGCAGCTCAATAACACACACACCCACACGTTTGACGACCTAGACGTTCCATACCAATAGTTCAGCGGGTCGAGTTCCTGCCTAAATAGGCACGGAATTCGGACTAGCATTCCGGATAGTGCCCTCTTAATTTGGACATACACTGTTTACATAATATGAAAATCATTGTTGTCCAAGGCTACCATGCTTTATATAATTAACTTGCGAATCCTATATGTGTTCAAAAGGTTTTCATGTAAAAATTCTAAACAGTAAAGTTAGTCCACAGTGTAACAATGTAACTCTCTTTCTTAGACACCTCCTCCAAAATTAATCATATTTTCCTGAACTCCTGGGAATTTAAGATTTGGTTCAAAACATAATGTAAAATTCGCGTGTCAAATTTCCCTTAACTCAACTTAAAAAAAAGACCTTCTTGAAAAAAAAACTGCCACCCTTTCCAAAGGGACTATTTTCCTTGTGCAATGTCTCTGGCACAATACCATGTTCGTGTCAAGATCTGTCAGCGTGTTAACAAATGTCTTTTTTTCCTTCCCAAACCCCAGGAACCAAGCTCTTTTAATCATGTGACATTACCGAGAGGGACAATCAATTGATTTCTTTTCGTCTGCATTTACGTAATCGGAGGCCATCAGCTTAAGATTCACAGCGGGAATGATTCCTTCCGGGTGCCTCTAGGTTGATGATCCAGTGAGGCCTCGCGTCGGTGTAATGCCATTTGTGTGTTTTGAGAAACATTGACATCGTCCTTCAGGAGAGACAGATTGACAGACGAGATTGGACAAGTTGATGGCCCCAGTGAAATGATGCAATAGTCAACGTGGGGGCCAGACACTGACTGGGATAATGTTACCCGGTCGTAAAGAATGGTGTCTCTGATTTCTGGGCCCAGTTCAATAAAGCGACCTAGCGTAAGAGTTGATCGTTACTCCCATAACATTGCATAGAAGTACGATTGTCGTAGTGCCGACGTTGCTATGGGGAACGGAGCCTTGGGTCTACAACTATGTGAAATCTGGAACAAACATAAATGGTGTTGACTTTTTGAGATATTTATGCCTACATGGCTCTATGGCTAGAGAATGATCAGTCTTGGATATTTTGTCATTCGAACATAAAAGGCCAAAGGTCACTTGGCTTTTCACGATCAGTGGAGAGCTCGAAGCTCAGTACAACCTGACGACGCATCACTGGACTTTTCGAGATCAACGGAGAACTGGAAGTTCGGTACAACTTGACGAGGTAACAGTGTATATGCTTGTCTTCAAATGATCTAATCACGCGCAAAGGCAGATTCGGATATTACGAAATGACGAGAATGACTACAGTTATGTTGAAATCTAACCATTTCCGAAACTCAACCAGTGAACAGCTATGTGGTGCCAGACATCCAACGTTTCTTGTGACAGGGGTCCTCTCAAAGACTATTGTTTAATCTATAGTAACAAATTAACACGTACAAATTGAAAAGGAACCACGGGAGACCAGAGATTCAGAACCTAAATTGGCACTGCAGGTAGGGCTTGGAAGACGGGGAAATAATGTGGTTCAAGGACTGTGAGACAGACTAGTCCACTCATTTACAGCATGATGCGGTACATGGGTGGCTTAGACGTCTAAGATCGAGGTTCACCTTCTGTATGCTGTTGACTGACATGGGCGTTAGAGAAATAAACGGCTGAAGGTTCGAATCCAGTATTCGTCCAGATTCTTCCTTTAGGTTTTCTTCCTTTTCACAGCAACGCTCTTGGATTCACCAAAAGTGGTAAACGTCAGAAAGCTGCACCAATTCCGATTTTCCTCCCCCAACCAAGTCAACACAACGTGTTGTAATTGAAATGCTGTTTAATGTGTCTTTGGCTTCGTAATAATCAATATTCGCTAAGCTGTTTTATTATCTTCGAAGCTAGTCATTGCTGAAACACACATTAACCCGAACCTCGGGACGATAACACTCATAACCCAAATAAAAAAATCAAACCTGATCGACAAAGCGTGCGAGCAGGCTATACAGCTATGGTAAAGATATGATTTATATGAAACATTCACCATCTGTATGAAAACGGCTCACATGAGCACGTACATAACACAAGCTAAAACAATTTACATATCGCACTGAATACACACATTTCTGTTGCTAGGTAACATCAGCAAACCCGATCCATCGATCTTTGTCGTTATTTGATACGATTCTCATAAACCACCTACACTGAAACGCTCGATTTATTAGCAATTTAGCGTTGAAGGGCTTGTCTCTCTGGGATGGACAACCATTAAAGAATGATATCTCTGTAGATGATGGATGAAGATGAAGCAATTTGCAGGAACTACTTGGCAGAAGAGGAATCAATTACAGAGCCATGCTTCATTAGTTTGGCCGCAGCTCTCACTTATACAACTGACTATTAGAACTACTTGGTTATGTAACGGTAATGGGTGCATAGTACTACCTTCCTGAGAGCTTATTTTGACTTTGTCTCATTCTGAAGTTACAGGAACACTATTAAACACGTAATGCTGCACTCGTCTGACAGAACATTAAGGTTGTCGTAATGAAAAGGTTATAAAGTCCACATGACTATCATTGACCCTCCAGTAATTTATCGTAGTTGATGTAGTTGGCACCCACCCCATGATAACAATCCATTACTTCCAAATATTAGAGTACACATTATCTCGAAGATGTGTTTCAAACCGCAATACATTATGTAGAGTACACATTATCCCGAAGATGTGTTTCAAACCGTAATACCGTATACCGGCAGGGGATATTCCTTGGTATATCTGTACTCACATGTTCGACTTGAATACGTTAAATGGTAAACGGTGTCTTGGACTCAGTTCATGGCTCATGTTCTACTTTCTTCTTCTTCATGGGGTTTTCAATGACGCCACATGATCTTGTTGCTGATTAAGATTTTGAAGGAGTACTACTTCATGTTCTGGCTGGGATGCTTCGTTAAGTGTTCGGAGATTTCATGTCGGAATTATTTTTGTGGAAGCCAAGTGTTTTGTTTTTGCTTGTTTGTTTTTTTTCCTTATCATGTGTTCATACACAGTCTCCGTTTGATAGGGTGCATTGATTTCATTTCGATAAAAGCTGTACTTGATATGCACTGGTGATAATTAGTCATAATAAACCAAAATCACTGTGAGAGTCCTTAAATTTTTCAATTTCAAGCTAATGACATTCACAAAATCTATCCTCTTCAGCCCCAGATTGAATACTGTTTATTTGAATATGTATTGAATAACATTTACTTGACCATTTTTCATCTTCTTCAAACAATAACGCCACCATACGTGTCCATACTTTGTATATATTTGTGACTTTCAGGACTCCGCGTTAAGATATTTTAACTGCTACTATCTAATACAAACGTACACTTGATCCATTTATCTGCAGAAACGATATACAAGTACAGCCGCAAATGTATTTCCATGCATCTAAGAAACACAAAAACCTGAGGTATGGCAAACATATTTGTACCCCCTTTCAAACACTAAATCCGCTAGATACAGAAACAGTAAGGGGGAAAAACAACGCCCTTGGCGCAGATTAGTTTAACGTGCTAATTTCCAAACAATATTCGGCAAAATTAAGGCAGGGAAAATCTGTGGCTTCTTTGCCTCGGGGAAATGGTGAGGCGATTGTCGCGGAATCTCAGAAATGTAATAATGAGAAAATGAATTGCAATCATTAGGCTAAAAATCGATTCCGAAAGAATAAGGCTAACGAAGCATGCGCTGTCATGTTGCTCTGTGGGCCTGCTCATCTCGTGAAGTCTCGGAGGTGGATGAGAGCCGTGTGAAGGGTCCAAATGTCACTTTGGCATAATATTTCTTGTTTAAAGGATTTTTTTTTGGACACTTGTAATCATAAGAGTAATTTGTATTTTAAATTATGTGTTTCGATGGAGTCAACAGAATAGCATAAAATTATAATTAAACCTAACACATCATTCGCAAATGATTAATTCTGTATCGCCAGATAACGTCCAGTGATGCGGGGCCTTGAATAAAATGAAAGGTCTGATTAAATGACTGACATCGAAGTGAATGAAATTCAACAGATAACAACGAAATTTCCAAAATTTCGAAGATCTGACATGAAAACGGCCATCAGTGCAGTGTTGACTGTACCACCTACAATGGTATTGGTTATATCACGTCGTATTATTTTCAGTTTGACAAAACCGTCCTCAGGGTCCTTGGAGCAGTTCGTAAATTGTTCAGACAACAAATGATATCGGGATATTAAATGGGTTGCCACAGAGAAATTTATGATTATTGACAGCATCAATGTGTCAGTTCGTTTTTCATTCTTCGTGAGTCATAGCGCAGTATTTGAATCATGCATTGTATTTTGCCACAAAACAGCTCAAAAGCAATTATTTGATATCAAAAGAAGAAACCTCACGTGAACTTCACACCATATTACTAAAGCCAGGAGAACCTTTAAAATATATTTGCTCGGTTCAATGGAAATACTGCAAGGTTCTCTTTGTAGTGGTTCCGTGATATGCCGGATTCATTGCAAGGTAATTATCGACGGCTCTATCAGCAAATAAAACCATTAATCGAGACTGGATATTAGTTTTTTCGGTGTTGAGAAGTCGATAGCACGATGTGATACTGTATGATGGAAAATCGATAAAAATGTCATCAGTTTGTTTGAGTATAATACTAACGTCAAAGTTAGTGTTAATTTTATATTTAAACTGTTATATTCGACAACAACAAACGAATCAATGTGACAACTGTCAATATCTCCCCCCCCCTCTCTCTCTCTCTCTCTCTCTCTCTCTCTCTCTGTATATATATCCATTTATATCTTCTTGAAAAAATCCTTTATATGCCCACAAGATCTTTCGCCGTTCAACGGCTCTTCAAGTGGTTAATGAAAACAATACAGCGAGACAAAACACTTCCGACTTAAGTTTCGTATCCCAATAGTTATTGTTCTCTCTAACACCCACAAAAAACATACAAGAAACTACGTGAGACTTATTATCAGTTTGATTTTATGACGCTTTTAGAAACATTCCAGCAATACCAAGGAAGGAGCATAAGAAACTGACTTTACACATTGTGCCATTGTAGGGAATTGAATCCCTGGTCCTGGACATGACTAGACCACTAGGCTACTCTACTGCCCCGAGACTACTATGAGCAGTATGTAAGCCACTCCAGTTCTTACTAGTGGTAACGTGTTCTTGAAAATGTTAACTGGGCCTTGAGTACGTATTATTGATTTTGATGATTACGTCCACACATCTCGTAACAAAGATGAGACGGTGTATGAAACTGCGGATAGATATTCGTCACCCTATCTGGATCACACGGGTGGTCAACATTGCCAACACATGACCATACAGACCGATGACCATGTCACACAATCGGTTTAGAAGGTCAAATGTTCTTAAAGGGGGTGTCGCCCAAAGTATTATTTCATACAGGTAAGGTCTGTGGAACACAATATGTTCACATCTGATCCACCTTTACGACAATCATGAGCACTCGTACTTTTTCAGCACTGTAAATGGCTTAGCACTTGGTAGCTTCCCCACACAAGTCACAGAAGTGTGTTTATCATCAGCCTTTGCTGTCAGGGTTTTAAGATGCAATCAAAGAATCCTTTGATGTCACCGTGATCCGTTGAGATTCCATGCGGTTTAATTCCATTACTTCAAGCATTGGTTGGCTATAAGATGTCAATGATTGTCGCTCCAGTCAATACGTGCTTATCTGTCGTTACATAACATGCAAGGAATTATCCGTGAACGAGTAAGAAGCTTAATGCTGTTTGATAAGCCAGAGAGGCACTTGACAGATCATCAGTGTTTGCTCATTTCATTGAAATTCACAAGGCAATTGACATATGACAATCAGCAGCTAGGCCACGTTCCCAATGTTCCATCAGTGTTGGCGCTCTATGAAAATTAATCAATCATCTTGCAGTCACTGATGGAGAATTTACTCTAGCAACCAACATCGTAAGTAAACTATCTCAATTACGCCAAAGCCGCTGAGAAAATTGTTGTGTAACATTTGCAGCGAGTTGGGGGGAAGTTGCCTGGCAAATGACGCTTCGTCACGGCATCATTGATTAGCTATTGGGATGAGGAAGCTGACGTTAGCGCGGCATCTGAATGTGGGTGTTTAAAGTATCAGTAGACGTTAGCACTGATACGTGCAACATTATCCCATATCACATAAATAAACCTCTCGCCCTTTTAGAAGGATGACGGTCTTAGGGTGTGAGTCTTCTTTCTCCTCTTTCTGTTGCAGAACAACGTTGCATGAAAATTTGATTGAAATGGTTCATGTCGATCGAAACTGAGTCATGATTTTCCCAGAAAATTGAGGATAATCATAAAAACTCCTGAATCACGTGGCGTGGCTGGCTTGCCTGTAAAGTAATGAACTTTGTACATGTCGAAGTTGCCCTCACTGAACAACAGCGTTCACGCAGTGTATCTTCATCTTCTTACACAGATACGGCTTGAGGATGGTGGTGATGGAGCGATGAGTGTGGCTGCTTGTTGATAGGAGTTGGGGCGAGGTTATTTTGAGTCGGTTTGTTAACATGGTGTGAAAAGGCAAGGTAACGTTCGGCTGCATTGAGGCAAGGTAAGGTTCGGCTGCATTGAGGCAAGGTAAGGTTCGGCTGCACTGAGGCAAGGTAAGGTTCGGCTGCATTGAGGCAAGGTAGGGCAAGGTAAGGTTCGGCTGCATTGGGGCAAAGTAAAGTTCGGCTGCATTGGGGCAAAGTAAGGTTCGGCTCCATTGGGGCAAGGTAAGGTTCGGCTGCATTGGGGCAAAGTAAGGTTTGGTTGCATTGAGGCAAGGTAAGGTTTGGTTGCATTGAGGCAAGGTAATGTTCGGCTGCATTGGGCCAAAGTAAGGTTCGGCTGCATTGAGGCATGGTAAGGTTTGGCTGCATTGGGGCAAAGTGATGTTGATTTACGTTTTTTTTAAAGTGGTGTTTGGCTTCATTAGGGAAAGGTAAGGTCTGAATACTTTGGGGCAAGGTGAGGATGGGCTGTGTTGAGGCGTGTTGTGGTCAAGGTGCATGTGGGCGTGTTCCCAGCTGACACACAATGTTTCCGCAACGTTGTGAGAACGTTGTAGATGGTAACGTCATGTCACAACGTTAGTATGGCGTCATGTTATAACGTTAGTATGGCGTCATGTTATAACGTTATGTCATAGTGTAATAACAAAGTTGAAAATCTGAGACTGAGCTGCAGTTTTGACAGAATGTTTAGGGGTCATTCAGGTTGCGTTGGGGCGTTGTTGTGTTATCATACTTTGGGACGTGGTGAGGTTGGGGCGTGTGGAAGTTACACAGCGTTAGGGCAAGATGATGCCGAGTGGGGTTTGCTTAAGTGATACATGGGTGCGTCTATGTGTGAGATGTTGGCGTGGCGGATGCTACTGCATATTGGTAAAGCGGATGAGTAAGCAATGATTCAGTAGAAAACTCCTTACTCACACAAAAATGTCCGCGCACCCCATTTAAGCATTCATTTAAAAAAAAACAATTTTAAAGTCACATAAATCCTGCTTACCCCTCAGACACCCACATTACTTTCTTAGAGTCCCAGATCTGAGTATTCCGCAGACATTTAGCACTGTTACGTAACAATATTTCAACCATATTTCTTCAAAACTCCGAATAGAACATAGCTCCTTTGAAGATGTGAGCTCTTTAATTCCTTCAAACATGATCATATTATGTATTCACAACAGATGGCAGAATCCTTCCGTTTGATGTTCCGGTTCGTAGAAACAGATATGCTGATAAAAGCATTCGGATTTGATAGGGGAAACACTGCAGAATGCTCAGTAGTCTTGACCGTGTAGTCACGGCCGTTCGATACGTACTTGAAGCACCACAGTCAACACCGCGGGCGATATGGAAACGTGACGGTACAAGTCATACGCTCATCAAACGAAAGATTGCGATTAATATAGAAACGAAACCACTTTCGTCTTGTTGAAAAGTTGATGCAGATTATTCAAATATGAAACGGTATTATCCCATGAATGTTTTTTACAAGTGATATCCCCATGTAATGCTAGGATTTTATTTACTTCACATCATTGCCTGGAAAATTATCAATTTTTCGTCTTTTGATGTACATGCTACACATTTGGATTTGTTGGCTTTGGTTTTATTCCCACTTTGTGATGACGTGATTGAGAACTAGAAGTGAAACTTGACGGAAATCTTCCATTTTGTTCATTTATGAAGTAAGTGAGTGGGTGAGTTTAGTTTTACGCCGCCTTTAGCAATATTCCAGCATTATCACGGCGGGGGACCCAGAAATGGGCTTCGCACATTATGCCCATGTGGGGAATTGAATCTCGTTCTTCGGCGTCACGAGCGATCGCTTTTACCACTGAGCTACCCCACCGCCCGTTATGAAGCAAGCCATCGGATAGGTACAGACCATCCCACACATCACGCCAACCCACACCAGTAACGCTGAGACAAGGAGTGTGCTGGCGTGAAGCCATGTGACATATGGTAGATTACTGTACATCACATAACTGGGTCTGGGAAGGTTCAGATTGAGCAACTCGGTAAACACAAAATACATTATCTCTTGAATGTGTATATGTTTATGTACACATGCTAGTCGAATATCGATTCGATCGATTACTGTGAATTTGTTTCTCGTCGCTCTCTGCATTGTTCCTGTTATATAGCGGTGGTTGCAAATAACAAACTCTGGACCAGACAATCCAGCGATCAACAGCATGATCATGGATCTACGCAATGGGGATACGATGACATGTGTCAATCAACCTGACCACCCGATCCCCTCGGTCGGCTTTTACGAGAAGAATGAGTTGTTGAAGACCACGTGTTACTCAGACCTCCACAGGTCATCTGTTGTATGGGAATGTTAGCTATCAGTGAGTTCTCACAGAGAGTAATGTCCCGCTATGTCTGGATATGGCGTGCTGACGCGGATGAACACTTGACTTTCCTTTGAATGTGCTTGTAATAAGCGTAACGAATAAGGCATGATACGCTCACTTTTCCAAGAACACCCGGTTTCATCACCATTCTAAAAACAATTTTCCATGATTTTTTTCGAAATCGAAAATGGATTTCTCCAGAGGCGTCTTTTAAAAGATTTTGCTGAAAGAGGCGTAATCCATTCGGGAGAGAAAGTTGTTCCATATAACTTTATCATATTTTGGGTCTGTGATAACTTAGCTTCCATAACACCTGGTTCTCGTCAGCAAAACTAAGTGAAATATTTACAAAAGCTTGTTCATTGCATATAGCGACGTTTCAGTTTAGATATTTATACAGATATCAAGCTAAAGGTGCTTTCGGAACTTTGAGGTTGAGAACAGTGCAATATTCTACACGGAAAGTGTCGCTGCATGCTTCATTGTCGACTCAACAACTTCCAGAAATCCGATCAAACATAGTTCCGAGTGTATTCACTGGAATCCATAACTGTTTGATTAATGGAATTACAGCAGTATAACCCGTTGATCTAATTGAAAGAAATGACTAACACATATATCTTACTAATTCGTTTACCTCCGGAGCACATGACAAACCAGTCCCAGTTAACCTCGTTGACTAACCACCTCACAAAGGTCACAATGTTACTCATGGACTGTATACACAGTGTGTACACAAGATGCCTCCGAAACGTAATTAGAGTTCCGCAACATAACTAGATTATCCACAAGTCAGTAAGTAGCTGCAGGCCGTCCGCGGTAGACAGCACTATGTTGCAATTAACAAGTGTCAATATCAGTTGAGTCATATATGACGAGTGGTGGATATCGCCCCTTTTTGGTGTGAATAACGGCACACGTCACTCAAATAGATCGCTATCGTAGCACTGCTATGCACACACCATCCATCAACAGTCAAACGCTGGCTGTTCCCCGATGCTAGAGTTTGACGCCTGCTGCGTCTATCGGGCGGTGGATGTCAGTTTCATGTTGTACATTACATTTTAACAAGTTGTTGAAATGAAAGACTGACATGCAATATACTTCGGTGAGGGAATCGTGTCGTTGTACGAAAGGAAATGATTAAAGGTTATGGCAAACCAATATTTTCTTGAAATTAAAGTGGGTTTTTATTTAAATACAGATATATTTACATACCGAAAGCACTGTAGTCGACGGGTTATAGTTCAAAGCGAGTTTGTTCTTAAATGATAGTTAATTTGATAGATACATTTCGAAGGTTTAACCAGGTTTGAATGGCACATGATCAAGGATTTATACAAATATATTATCAGTTACATCAATCATCAGATAAAACAGTTGGTCACTTATGTTTTGTTTGTTGTTTAACGCCACTCTCAGCAACATTCTAGCTCTACGGCGGCGGTGTGATAGTTATCGAGTCACTAATGTTCAACAATACTCTTGCTCTGTACCACGAAGTGTCAGTAATTGTATATCTATGGTAACAAATCTTATCCTGATGGAATATACATATACTCAAAAACATACGTCATCCCGATACCAGTCCCAGTCATACATCATCTGGGACACAAACACAACAGGTATTTTACCAAATACAAAGGAACATGTATTAAACCATCTTAATTAAAGAACAAACGCCACCTCAAGGGAAACTCATGCAATCAAAGGCACCCCTTTCTATTCGGTTCGGACTTCTCACGGAACAAACAAAATCAACCCAGTGTGGAACTCGCGTCGCATCCAAACAGGTGCCTAATTAACGAATTCGGATAATTACACGTTATCACATGTACAAATCAGCATTTACCACAATCTACATTTAGTTCAATAATGACTACATACCCCATCTAAACATAGCGACCGCACTTGAAACACCATATACAAAACGTTTCTGGAAAACGCCCTCGAAAAGCCTAGAGTGTTCTCCTACCTTGGCACGGTCGAGCATACTCCAGCTCGTCTTCCGCCTCCATTAGCACCGAACTCATTCCTGAATGGCATTCCTTACACAGAGTGACGCTGGCTCGCCAAGCGAGGATTTCCATACTACGGGCTTACAATACCATCTCATAGGTCTATGCCTACAGTCTCGCGGGTCAACTACATAAATATAACACAACCCAGCCCGTGATTCGCCGAGGGAGGAAACACCAATCGATACCACTGGCTTCCCCGGCCGTCTCTGACATCATCCCAAGCCACGAACCCCCCTCCCCAACTCCCTCCCCGATTCCCCGTCCAAATCTCAGGGATCTCCCCCAGAGGATAATGGAAGAAGCACCAGCAGACGACTTCCCGATCAATATTCCCGCCATTCCGATACACTTGGCGGAATCCCTCGCAGCAAATGGTGGCAGTTTGGTACTTGTTTCTTGTGGAATTCCGACATTGAAAAAATGAAGGAACGTCTTAAACTCGGGATGCGGGCATGATTTATGAAAATTTCTAATTGCCTTATTAAAAGGCGGACATGATTCAATACGGTGGCCGTGATATTGGACGTAACGTTCCAATGCGCATTATACCTCCGAATCTGCCTGATGGAGTAAAACTCGAATATCGGGAGATTGAGAGAAACATTAACTTTAATGATAGTCATTGATATTTCCCTGAATATAAAAGAAAATAATAAAGATGATTCGCTGCCGATAGAAAATTGCCGGATCCACGTCAATAAAAATGAAAGATTTGAAAAGCTCAAATAATGAGACAAATGCAGCTTTTACTTTCTAAATGTACCTTAATGTTTCAAAACCGGTTTTATCATTGTCGATCTGCTGAACAGACATCTGCAACTGATCAGCATTTTCTGAACAAATCCTGTAGTAAAAGCAGATCAATATATCTCATTAGCATGAATTATTTATTATTGAATATTAATATAAAACTCGATGGATCACCAACAATGGCAATACTACTGCATGGAGCATTATGTCACAAGGCAATTAGCCTAGATATTACAGATATCGCTGCGTCATCAAATTAATCTACATTTTGAAAATAATATTTCGCTTTGCAGCAATATTTATGTTTTATTAATACGACAGCGAGAATAAGGTTTACATTCCTTTTGATGATGGTGTTTTGGCATTACCATATGTAGACACTTAGAACATGAAATCTACAGTGATAATTTATCCATTAATTTCAAAGTGGTTGTGTTACAATACATGTGACGTGGAATATAGTACCACGTGTCCCAGCATACCCCGGAGACGTGGCCCACAACGGTGTATCTGTGGCACGAGATCTATTATCGCGTCATGCACAGCACACTCCGCGCAGCGACTACTACAAGCTAATTTGCATATCACGTGATCTGACTTGCCTTGTTTGTAAATAAACGGGTTTACTTGATATCAGGACAGGCTGTTCTAAAAAAAGCTTCATTGTGCGTTTTACATAAAACTGCATATTTTTGAATTAATTATTTCCGTACGTTACTACAGCTGCGATAATGATGCGTACGACAATATTTGTTCCCCTATAAAGATGGTCTTGTCGTAAGATCCGTTTGCGGTAGTGCCACGATTACAGCACACAGAACCGTCAACTAATGTAGTGAGTGCGTATGGTTTTACGCTGCTTTTAGCAATATTTCCTCAAAATCACGGCGGTGGACAGCAGAAATTGACAAATTCTACGCATGTAGCTAATCGAACACGGCTCTTCAGTGTGACGAGCGAATGCTTTAACCACTAGGCTACCCTCACCGCCCCAACAAGTAAGTAGAAGCTGAAGTAGATCCGGGTGTATTAGAAATGTAGGATATTGCTGCAACTGAGATCAGTTCTTGACTGGCACACTGGCACAAGTGAGGAATCGAACCCGGGTATTCAGCGTGACGCTTTAACCATTAGACTACCCACCGCTCATGTACACTTATGTAAATGCAGGATATATGTCCAAAAAACACTCGTTTAAGGACAGCATCGCAATGAAATAAATACATTTTACGACATGTGTCTACTTAAGTGTTTTTTGTCAAAAAGCCAAACGTAGAAATTAGGTGTATGGACACGGTCCGTTGTACAATCCGCCCTTTGTGCTACGACTGTCGTAAGCTGATGTTAACGTATGGGTTGGGGGTGGGTGAGATGAGGTCATCTTAGTGCTAAATACCTTTGTGCAAAGGGGCTTTGCGTTGTTGTACGATGATCGTCTCACCACCGGCCTCGGACACAGGGTGTCGCTGTACAAAACAACATTAATGAATGAATGAATGAATGAATGAATGAATGAATGAATGAATGAATGAATGAACGTAACGTTTTATGCAACTTTTACCCATATTCCAGCAATACCACAGTCGGGGACAACTGAAATGGGCTTCACACATTGTACCCATGTATGGAATCGAATCCGGGTTTTCGGCGTGACGAGCGAACGTTTTAACCACTACGGTACCCCACCGCCGCAAAACAACATCAGCGTTAAGACTGTAGTGAGGTCATGTTAAGATATGGGAGTTAAGGTCATCTTAGCGTTAAGATCGCTTTGTACAACGACATTCACATATTAGTTCTAGCACAATGAACTCAGTCTATGAGAGTGTAGGTACAGCGGATACACTTGGTATTTGGGAAATGAATCGATGGGATCCTGCGAGTCATGTATTTCTAATACGGTGAAACCTCGTTACACAGGACCAATTTAAACTGTAAACTGTACCTTTCGGACAAAGATAATGTTGTGCCAATTTTACAGAAATCGTTCTTAGCGTCTGGTTCTTGTGTGGTAACAAGGAAACAGTTTCGTGTGCTGCTCCAGTGGCGATCGTTGCTAGCCGCGGACACACTTATCAGCCAAGTGCATGACCAAAAACTGGTTCAAGGGGGTCACATTTCAAACAGAAGATATTGTGGCAAGGTGTTCCACTTAGACAGGAGGGAACGACCGCATTAGGGAATGAGGTTTTCTTAGCTACGGTGACTTGTTTAAGGAGGGATTTGCTGACCCAGATTCTTTAATACGGACATTCATGAATCCAGTCGATTTGAAACTGATCGCATTGAGTCCGGAATCAAAGGGTTAAAACGTAATACAGAAAATTCCGAGCTGGATGATGGTGATGAATGGTAACAGAAGGTATCAGGAACTCAAAACTATGAAGGTATAGCAGATTCTGGTTAATCCCAACATGAAATATAGCAGAGAGGTGAAAGATTTGGACAATGTTACACGGTCTGACGAAGCTAGTTAGCTTTTCATACAGAGAGTTGCGTTAACATCGCTTAGAACAAAATTCCGTTCACACGATAGCGCTCCATTATGTTGAACAATGGTGTGTTAATAAAACTTTAGCCGTCTAAATGATGAAATTGGGTACGAGTCCAGCGGATCCTGACATCTAAGGGTGTGAACAAAAGGTTGGAATCAGATTTTTCAAACTTGCATGAGATGAAATCACATGTCTTTGACAAGCGGCAAAACAGACGTAACAAATATGGCTCCCACGCGGCCATTTTTGAAGTTGGGTCGAATTTCATGGAGCATATGTTTAAACCTATACCAGAACAAGACAGCACATCTCCAACACTGTGGAGCATGTTGAAGCCTACACTACCATAAGCTCACAACGGTCTTTGTGCGAGTTCAAGGACATCATGTGGAAGCGCCCATGATTCATGCTCTAATAAACTCACAGCCAGGAAGAGATCAAACAACAATATATTGTTATTTCCTTTAAAGTTTTTACTATAAAACTGCAAATACCAACAATTAAATTACCAGGTTGTCGATTGCGGGTACTTAAAGAACACTATGAGATCCTATAAACATTAACGATATCACAATATATCATCTCATCGAGATCACGCATCTATGAAGATATCCCTGTCGGTTTCTGCCGCCTGCAGCAGCTGAGAGCCAGCAACAAATGTGATCCGAGTGCTGAGCCATGCTCTCCTAAACAGCACGTCAGAAATTTTTACACAGCTTATGAATTTTTTAGTTTTCGCTGTCGTGGCGAGAAATTGCTGTACAGACAGACCACGGACTTCAGAGGCAAACTGATTAGTTTTCAAAGGGAATGCCACAAGGTTTCGGCCGAAAAAACAGCAACTGACAGTGTTGCCCTAACACCTGCCTATAGAGAAACTAGGAAGCGAGCACTGAGAGACTCGACGAGCCACTGGCAGGCGAACCGCAACGATCTTCTCCAGTTCCGGAGAGCGTTAAAGGTGCACGGCAGATTTGCGTTGGAGTGAGGCAGCGATCTACGGTTTAACGACCGAAAGGAGGAGAAATAAAAACGCTAATAACAACATTCTGTGGTCCCTTGACAGACAGTACAAGACCATAAGGGCGCATTAGTCTCTTATTGCGGTTTTCCAAAAAAAAACATTGGACGAGGTCGTCACGAGTCCAGAGTTACCGCGTCGCATGCAAACCATGGGTGTAGGATTTAAATACCAATATTAATCATAGTTTATGTAGACGAACATTCTGGATACTTTCTTTTCGCGATACTCTATTACATCCCTGATAGAATAACTACAGGGGCGGGGAACGAGGACCTACTGAGATCACGGAGAGCTTACTTTAAAATATATGTCTACATAATGAAAACACCATCCAAAATGGAGCATATAGTGTTATAGTAATATAGTGTTAGAGATGGGGCTATCTAGACGTGCAAAATCATTCTAGACCTGAGATGGGCTCCATTTTAGTATATCTTTCGGGTCTCGTCTAGAAGACCGACTAGTCTTCAAGTCGCTAACAGTGCTGACAATGTGTGACTTAAATTAAACAGTACTTAATGGGAAGGGATTTTTTAAAACTAGCAACAACAGTAGGTTATAATTATATACAGACGCGTTTGCACGGGTGAGTGAGGGTAGTTTGATGCAGCATTCATCAATATGGCGGCGATGTTTAAATAATCGAGTCCGGACCAAACAATCCAGTAATCCAGTGATCAACAGCATGAGCATCGATCTACGCAATTGGGAACCGATGACATGTGTCAACCAAGTCAGCAAGTCTGACCACCCGATCCCGTTAGTCGCCACTTACGACAAACATGGGGTACTGATGATGATCAACCCGGATCTTAACGGATGAGTTAGTATCTTAGGCTGCTAGCACGCCTTAGACACAGAATCCAAATACATTTTGAAGACTTCACGACGCTGGGTGACAATAATATATATTATGAAATGGCGTCAATAGACTACATAATGTTCAAAACAAATGCCCGTCTGCATTTAACGCAACAGGGCAAATGGCAACGGAAGAATATCGCATGTAAATGTCATATTCATACCTCAACTCATATCCAAACTGATTCTCCAGCAAACGTGTCATGAGTCCTCACGTCAGCCCTAATCACAGGAATGTCGATCTATTACAGCTGCCAATCACATCCACGTGTGTTTTACAACCCATTGTCCACGAGGAGCCTAACACCCGCCTTTCCACAGGAAGTCCGTTCAAATGAAGGAAACTACGTGTTGGTTAACTCAACATGATATAAACCGAAAAAACTCAACACAAGCTGCTAAATGCTAAAACTCAACTTCAAAAAGTTAAAAGTTCACCATAAAAAGGTTTTCCGGCGACCAAAAATATCTGTCATAGATACTCAAACAAATACCATCAAGGTTAAACGTTTTGCAAACAGCAAAGTGCAGTCCCTCAATTATCAGAATTAGAATGGTTTAAATATACATCCAACACGAGAAGAGCCAGTACCGGTGACTTCATTGTTACCAGACAATATTTAGCTCGCACGGAACGCTGGTACAATTCAGAATTGTTGCCTGTGTTTGTTTCTAGTTCAATTCGTAAATGCCTTGTTTGATGTTCGCGTCTCCGCGTGACATACTTGTCCATTGCACCACGTGGCGATGTTTATTTCATCATCAGCTGTCTTCCAGCGGGACTGTCAACACCGTGTGATGAAACAATGACGATTCAACAACGACCTTCTGGATATAGACAAGGGGTTGTTGTTGAATGTTTCACGAAACCGAAAACTGATAAGAAAAAATATATGTACGACATTTCATGAATGGTGGCAGTTATTCTGAGCACTTGCTAACTGGTTTTACGGGAAGGTGTTGTACATTTCACAAAGAAGTTAAGCCAATAATATTTTTTCAACGTGTTCACGTAATTCGAAAACAAATAAACTCTTGCAATGCTTCATTCATTGATTCATTCAGCGTTCATTGACTCATTTGATAATGTATATATACCATTCCTTTGCTCAATAAGACGGCTTATATGAAAGACTAACATGATAATATATATCAGGTATTAATTTTGTTTTTCAATACTTGATTGAATTAAACCTTTGCAATGTTCAATTATTCATCAAACCAATCACCTTTCGACAGTTTGTTTCAGGTTAACTGCTAAAATGTCCCATGAACGTTCTCCAACAAATACTATATTTTGAACACACATTTCACGTTATTCTACTCCACTGGAGTTATAAATTAAGCCAGGAAGGTTATTTATCCATACTTAACATAAAAGTAAATAAAACAAATAAATATCCATGCAGCGGTCTGACTCTGAGTCTGTGAAACACATCACTAACTCTTTCTGCAATTGTGCCTGTTGGGTAGCATAGTGGGTAAATCATTCACCCCTCATGCCGAATGTTCTATTCCCCAAATGGGTACAATGTGTGAGTCCCTTTTCTGGTGTTCCCCGCCGTGATGTTGCTGCAATGTTGCTAAAGCGGCGTAAAACCATCTTCACTCACTAACACCTTTCTGCAATACATTTCCTTATTTTCTGTATCTTAATGTTTGCTCACTGGTAACCCTCCTAATTTTGAGTTGTTTGTTTCTATCACACTATTCAACTTTAGTGATAACACAAACCACGAAAATAATTAACACCCTTATGAACGTAATAGTCGGAGATGCCATATGTATGCACAGACTGTATTCCCACGTCATATTAATCCTGATTACAAGGTTTAAAAGAGGGCTTCGCGTGAGACAATAGAGGACAAAGGTTCCCCAACATAATCATCATCCAAGACAGTTTGTACATAAATTGCCTATGTCTCCCAAGATGCATCCTGAAATTGATGTAATCAGTCAGCGAAATGCACTAGGGAAATAAGCACCACTTCAACCAATACTCATAAGGCCTATCCAGACTGTTGTTCATTGCTGCCAGTCTGATTGAGTGACATCGACATTGTCAAAGCGCGCTGTCGCAATGAAATAGACTGCGATTGATTCGAAACTTATACGCGCTACATTAGGTTTTGACTTGATGCGGTTCGAGAATATATGTGCAAATTATGATCCGATATACAGCTCAGCGAAGAGTGGGTTTATGATATCAGACAGTTTGTAATATAAATCAGATTTACGGAAACAGATGAATGTGACGGTTATGACAGAACCACAAAAATAAAGACCAGGAATTTGATCTAGAAGAAAATAACGCTAAGTATGCGGACAGCCATTTCGCTCAATTTAGATTAATGTGGTGATTTGAACGTTCTAATTGACCAAGATAGAGTTGACACGCAGTTAACTCGTCAAGAAATAAGCCGAAGCCCAGTCGGAACAAAGTAAAAGGCGAAATTACGTCGAAATCCGTTTGTTTATGAAACGTTAACGCCAGAGAATGCCTTGCGATCCTTTGCAGCTTATAACAGAAATAGAATCTACTGTGCATAAACGGAAACCTTGTGCGAAAATCAAGAGTTAGTGTGTATAGCATTATTCCAGTAACATCACGACAGGGGACACCAGAAAATGGTTTCAGTGTACCCATATGGGGAATCAAACCCAGAGTGAACACTTTAACCAAAGGCTAACCCATCGCCCTGAAAATCATATGGACAGAGCTGTGATCATGATAACACTCTAAGATTTGGCGAAAGGGGACATAGTAAGCTGTCTTAGTAATAACACCTTAGAGTTTAACTCGGTGGTTTGTCGTGAAGCGTGAACACTGTGTAACTGCTAGGCTCCGGAACCGCTCAAGGTTTGACTGAGTTGAATGAGATTGCACAGTTCACTGTGTTTCGATACTATCACGGCGCGTCAGACCAATGTTTACACTTAGATAAAACCAAAGCAGCGAATCCTTGGAACTAGGGATAGGTAACTCGGCGCACTGTATATCAGATCCTACACCGAATCAGAATCCGTAGTTTTCAGTGCAGAATCGCATGATGATTTTGTGTTAGCGTTTTGTGTTTCTTTACTTAACAACCATCAGCTATTTACATTAACCATATTTGTCAATATTTAATGCTGTCTTTTTTCACCTGTGGGTTTTCCTGAATTTGACCACAGATATTTCCAGGCGGGTGTTATTCTGTACCGAACTTGGGTTGGTCAGTTTAGCATCCTGTACTCGGTAAAGGCATTGGTTAAGGTTGTCCTTTTCTTTATGTTTTTATACATGCATTAAGACCAGACTGTGCATTCAAATACATGAATCATTTTTAACAAAATAGCATTGCTATAGAAGTGAATGGTCAATGAAAGTGTTTATTTTTGTGTAACCTCATGCTTTCCTCTATGGCATTACACGTATGACGGACGTGACATACGGCATTGGTGAAAAAACTACTGACATACCACCGTGAAGAGCATGACATACATCACAAATACCTCATCTCCTCATTTGTACATATCCCTATCAATCTCAATGCATCACAACAGACATACTAACCGCGTTATGGAAACCAGTCTAATAGAGTCTGCTGATCTGCACTCAGCTGATCTGCATGCAGCTAAGATACAATGGCGACACGAAAGAACGTTTCGAAGGTAATCAAATTCAGTTTTGCCGAAATGAAAACGGACCTGTCGTTAAATTTAATTAACTTACCTTCAGTAGCGGCGTTCCGTTGATGTTTTGACGTAATTTCGATGTACCGCTTCGTATACACGTGAACTCTCCTACATAACCGAAACACTCTTGATTCACGAAAGCTGAGTTGCCCACCATTCTGCAAGACATCCTAAGTCTTCTCATGACATACTGAGAACTAAAGTAGTTTCATGTTCTTGGCACGCGTAACCGTGATGTAGACAACGTGTTTAATGTCTATTTCATACCCTTGTATATCCCCTCGTGTCGACACAGATAACGCTGTCTCCCCACTTCCCCCCAATCTGTCACCGTGCCTCCTTTACTCAATCCAGCGTTAAGTAAACATTGCCACCATGCTGGTTCGTCTTTGACCGGGAGACATGCTATGGATAATCGGTGGCTTGAGCTTGTCTCGTGAAGGAAGATATGTGGGGACGTGTTGAAACAAACATATATCCCAATGATGCAAGCTTGATACCTAAATGCTACGTACAAGATTACGTTCTTAATTTCACCACTTACTGTTATACATGCTACATACATGTTCGTATGTGTTGGAGTGGTAACATTACATTTGCAAAATGTCATTGCAACGCATATTTTATTTTATGGCGGAGAGTGAGTGTGTGATTGAATTTGGTTTTCGCTGCTTTGGAGAGTCAGCGTTGACATTGAACATTTCAGTTATACCACTGACACAAAGCCTTTATTGAACAACATTTCAGTTATACCACTGACACAAAGCCTTTATTGAACAACATTTCAGTTATACCACTGACACAAAGCCTTTATTGGACAACATTTCAGTTATACCACTGACACAAAGCCTTTATTGAACAACATTTCAGTTATACCACTGACACAAAGCCTTTATTGGACAACATTTCAGTTATAACATTGAGTGTCAGTTTACCATTGAACAACACTTCAGTTACACCAATGCGAGTCAGTTTACCATTGAACAACATTTCATTTATACCAATGCGAGCCAGTTTACCATTGAACAACATTTCAGTTATACCACTGCGAGCCAGTTTACCATTGAACAACATTTCAGTTATACCACTGCGAGTCAGTTTACCATTGGACAACATTTCAGTTATACCACTGCGAGCCAGTTTACCATTGAACAATCCTTCAGTTACATCACTGGTATCCTATGTTAATGGGAAACAATACCGACCATATCAGACATGAATGAACATCGTGTGCAACATCTTGTTCCTTTATTAATTGCATGTTGGACACGTTTACTAATGGACTGATGGTTTGTCTGGTCCGGATTCGATCATATACTTTAATAATAAAGCCGGAGTATTGACGACGCCGTTAATCGACCTCAACCACCCACCACACAGGGCTAAATACACTGTTTTAGGTCAGATTCAACAAGTCTCTTTTATAAGATATAAGCCTGAAAGGACCTCTCGAGGACTCCGGGTTAGAATGGGTCATCAATAACCTAACATGAGGACACGACTGTCAGGCAAGTGACTTATTTGGTAGTATCTTTGTACCAAAACGGCGTGAAATTTTGCTCACAATATTGATCACTGGACTGAGCCTAGATTACGAAGTTTCATTCTGAAAATGAAGAAGTCTCTGGTTTCCTTTTTTGATTAAGAAATGACGGTAAATTAGGAGCTTTATCTGTAAATATGTTCATTTCCGAGACTAAATGCTGGTCTGTTAGTCTCTATTCAGTTAAACAGATCTTCAAGACGAATTTCTTACACACCAGCAGTTGATTGAGTATTTTCCGACTTGCATCAACCGGCATTTGAAATTGAAATACCTGTTTCAGTGAGGCAAGTAAATACAAAGCCATGTCTTAAGTTTGATTAAAAGAGTTCTTCGTGACATGTTTTGCTCATGCAGAGTAATCCAATCCCCGCTTCGTGTTTTTTCCTATGCGAGATCGACATATCATGTTTGAGGGACCAGCTGTTTAATGCTACTGTGAATTTCAATCACGACAGGATGCTAATTTTCTTATCAAAATCACATCAATGCAATGCAGCGACGATCAGTGAAAAAACCGCGGCATGTGTGATTTAATTTGGATTAAAAGGTTTCAGTACATCAAAGGGTTGAAAGTTAATTAGAAAACATAAAAACTCCTAAACTAAAGACATGGGACAAATATGAAGATTGTCGTAATTTTGAAAATAATGTGAATTATCGAACATAATACGTGGATTAAATATCGAAGTGCAAGTAATCATGGGAACTTATTAGACACCACAGGACCCCATCATCATGACTCACGGGGAAGGGAAAATGCCAGGATTCCTTTTACGGTTTTGTTTGCTATTACTTTTCAGGTGAACAGTTGACTTGTATTTGCGTGCGTTTGTGACAGATGCACCTGGCGGACAGGATACAGTCATCTATTTGGGAACGATTGTGTGATGTCGTCCGTCACTGGTTAACAGTGATCCATAAACGCATATTTGCGACATAGACGGAACATTCGAAGGAATCTGCTCTTAAATGAGATTTCTCATGGATTTTGAAATTATTGTGTTTATTTACATACATCCCCTTAATTCTAACTAGATATGTTGAATTCCTAAGCACGGATTGTTAATTTTGAAATATGCAACGTTGCACAAAGAATCTGTTGATTTACGAGGTACAAAGATATACACGCCAATGTATTCCCTTTTTCATAGTATACCAGATCAAGGTCAAAGAGAACGTCCATAATAAATAATTGAGCTGAATTGACAAATATATTGAACGGATCGAAAAATTGCTGTGGATATGTTCTGGATTTTTACTTCTCACAAAGGTTGACCTTTAGTTTTGAAGACAACACCGATAGCAAGTTTCTCGCACTCAAGCTCACCTGTCAAACACTGATATATATACTGTTATACCATATATTATCGTGGAGTATCAATATACAGCTAGCGTGAATGACATAACCCGCCTGACCGTAGGTCACCGCTACATAATCATCAGAAGCTACGCATTTACCAGGCCCCATATATTATCTTATCATTTAGGAACATGGATACGAAAATATAGCGACATTGACAAGCTTTCATGCGTTGTTAGGTAGAGAAGCAGCTATCGTGTTTATTGCATCACGCCTTGTTAGACATTTCCTGGATACAGTGTCGATTTCACCTTAACCCACTAATGTGCAGTTGACCCCGTTTAAATGCTGCCAGTGGAATCGACAATATTTACGTTGGCACTTGCATGGCTGTTTGATTGTAGCTTTGACAACTTTACATCCGTGGATATTTCAGAGCTCCATCCCCCAGGGTATTGGAATTAATTTTCTTATTTTGCGTACTACAAATGTATGACATTTCCTAAGTAATGGAAACGATGAACTGATAATAAAGATGTACATCCGAAGGTAACGCCTTCCTATGCTAGTTAATGAAGACTACATGATTTAGTCTGAATTATTATCACCACATACAGCATTTTCGTCATCGGCGACTCCTTTCACCAACCTTAACTCTCTTTCGATAAGGTTACCTTGGTGACTTACGATCCCCTTATTGATTCGTGAAAGAAGGCCCAGGACAAAATGTCATGCGAATGAGTGGGTTTAGTTTTACGCTGCTTTTAACAATATACCAGCGATATCACCGTGGAAGGGCCACAAGAAATAAGCTTCACATATTGTATCCATGTGGGGAATCGAACCTGGATCGTCGATTCAACCACTAGTCTACTGAACCGTCCTCAGAAAGTGTAATACACACCAGGTAGATAGCACATTTTGATGTACTCATATCTAGAATGTAAAGCTAGAAAAGTACCTAAGGACCTGAAATATTCAAGGAATTATACTGTCATGAAGATGTGTGTGGTATGTTGTGAAATTACTTACGTGAATATACGAAATATACGAAAATAGATTTTTCAATTCATACACAATTTCATGGGCTCCTCCAATATGCAATAAGTTAAAATTAACCTCGCCAGTTTATGTGTGAATTCGGAAATCTCTTCATTCTTCAGTCTCTATCAGAAAACAGACAACAAGCGATAATGTTGCTCAAAAGTAGTTCTTCTGTTCTATCATTCAAACACTCTGGGGGCCTCTGAGTTGCAGCCCAACGGTTAAAGCGTTCACTCGTCACTCCGAAGATCAGGGTTCGATTCCCCACATGGATACAATGTGTGAAGCCCATTTCCCATGTTCCCAACTGTGATATTGCTGGAATATTGCTAAATGTGGCGTAACAGTATACTCACTTACACCCAAAGACTCTGTGTTCGGTTCCATTTCCGTAAAAAAGAAGTACATTTTATAACCTCATCGAAGAACCGATACCAAGTTTACAACAACTCACCCGCATATAAAAGCACGATAAAACAGAAATTAGGTGGTGTACCTAATCTTCCTGTTAATAAAGTTATGCTTATATTAACGTATTATATGTAACGATATATACATATACACGACCTTTTGCCTCCATAATCTACAATACAATAACCGAGTAAAACACTAAATGATATTAATATCCGAGTTTCCGCGTCTGTAGCATTGTTCGACCTAGTCATGTTTGTAATCCTAGCTATTTTCTGTACATAAGTACAAGCACATAAGTATGTTATAAACTAATCCATAAAACGTGCTTAAAGCGTACGTGTATACGTGCTACAACCTCTTCAATCCGGTAACCAAAGACTAACACGTGTATTAAAATATTCCTTTTGGTCTCAACACTATATTAAGAGAGCGTGAACTTCAGCAAGTAATATTTTTTTGCTAATGACGAAAAAACTTAATTTCATCTTTTCTGTTGTATGTTTGCTGACAAAATTACGTTTTTCAGATGGGTTGAAGCAACACTACGGTCTGAAATGAAAACCACAAGGGTCCCTTAGCGTGAAACGTACACATTTACAGACTGTCTTTAAATTAATAATAGAAAGTAATGGCTACTTCAATACTACAAAGCGACACTTCGCCAGACGGACTTTAGGCACACTCGATTACGAATACACCTAACAAGGAGCATCGCACACTTTACTCAGAGACAACTATAACAGTATTGGGTTAAACTTAATAAGAAAACTGTAAGCTGTTTAACTACCCACAAGTCGAATTACACCCACAAGGCCATGCATCTTCCACCTCAACGCTTCAAACCATCTCAACCTACAATTGATGTCTTATCATACTTAAACATATATTTATTATATTATCGGATATTTATGTAGCGCGCATACCCACACAGCTAGTACATGCTTGAGGGGCTAATATAGGATTATACAACATTACTATACCATGATGTTTTTTATTAATATGTAATGACATGAGAAACTGGTGTTAATCCAGCGGAAACGTATAACATTCAAAACTTCAAAATTGAACTTCATCATTGGTGAGTTAGTTGTGATTTTTACCTTTATCAAACATTCCAACAAAATCTTGGCTTCACACATTTATCCATGTGGGAATCGAACAATTGAATAATATGAGTCGAATCATCGTGACATACTGGGTTAAGTTCAACACCTGCAAATTTTGCTTTCAGTTAGTTATTCTAAGCCAATATTAGAGGCCAGAGACTCGCCATTTAAGACTTCTATGTATATTGATCTCAGAGTGATATTTGATGGTCACCCTTATTTTATACAGTCTATGTCTTGGTTTGAAATAAGTTAATTATACACGTCTAGACGACGAACTTTAACAGACCTGACAACGTAATCCCACTAAATTCGGTTTGAAATCGACCGTGTTATCACATTAAATACATTAGGATTCCCTGTTCATTCTACTCAAATAATCAATATTACCTCCATTGTTTCGGTTCGTCTGCAGGTAAGGAAGGTTCAGATTACAGGTGTACGGTCCCAGCCGATGTGTTGTTACTAGCCGGTAAATCACCGCCGAAAAATCAATGTATTTCCCAGGCTTCGGGACTAGGCTGTCCTTCAGGTGAAGCGACAAATATTTGGTCGACACAAATATTTCGGTATCAGAGTTAAGTTGCTGTGAAGCTGTGATGCGATGAAGTAGGTCGCTGTTCACGAGAGGAGGCCCACCTAGCGTTATACCGAACACTTAGAGATGTAGATTTCTCCAGGTCAATTTCAAGTTCAGTTGTACGACAGTTCCAGAAGTCTTCTTCTTGTAGGATATTTCAAGACTGATTGACACAAATCCTATTCTTTGCCGATCCAATTAAACTGCCACTTGTAGCTTCGAGGGTTTTTATCTGACGAGTGAGATCCCAGGGTATCATAAGCACAGAGTCCTTCCTCGCCGCTCTGTACAGAAATTCCTCCGTCAGCAAGTATAATCCTATATACCACAGACCTATTAATCACAGCTCGAGAAACCAGGGGATTTACTCCACGTTAAAACTGATAACCCGTCCATTGTTTTTGACACACACATGAATATCCACACTCTCAAATGTCATCATTGTACATAGCACCATCAGCAAAAAGTAATAATTTGAATAAGGTCCCCTTCACAGCTCAGGCAACCATGCCCTCGAACACGACACCATCTGAAACCACGACATGTTGATATTCTGCAGATTGTCTTTCTTTCCTGGGTTAAATAATGCTTTGAACCATTCCAAGATCGATCCAGGTACTAATTAGCTTGTTCCTGGAAGCCAGGTGGGGGATTCTAGCCCGACAAGCACCCATAAACAGTTCCTTCTGATGAATGGCACATTGGGGCAATGAGAGTCACTGGTGTGTTTCAAAGGTTCCCCATCAGGATCAACTTTGTATCACCTTTAAAGCCAACTCTCAACCAAACATGTAAGGCATGTCAATTTGTTAAGTCGAGTCGCGGATCGCTTAGTTTTCCTCGTATCATCCGTCAATATTGTCATACACGGTTGCTAGGAAACGAGCAGACGATACACCGCCTGACCGTCTGAATACAACATCTGAATCGTGGCTTGAAACAGAAATGCGGACTCTGTGGCGACGAGAGCTTAGAATTATCCCCTCAAACAGATTTATCATTGTATTCATCAATATAATAGCCCTAAACGTAGATGGGTTGCGAAAATGCTACGTCGCTTGAAATAGTCTCCTTTCATTCAGGTAACAATAACCATCTCGTTTCAAAAGGAAGGGTTAAATTTACATGTAGAACATGAATGTTTTCAACCGCTGCAACACTACACGCTTTGAGTCATACGTTGCCTCAATTATGTATGTGATGGTGGTCGATTCTAAGTGACATTTCGGGTTCCACACAACAGCCGCAGAACAAACCACTACTGTTTATCATCTTTAAAATTTGATGGTTTTTTTTTTCATTTATTCGTTGAAACTTTTATGTCTGCGATGTCACAATAATGTCGGGAGCAGGCGTATCTAAAGACACTTCAATTCAATATCTATATGCTTATGTAAGCTAAATTATAATTAATGCCCATATTTCTAGAAATATTTGAGAAAGCGTTGTTATTCTCATGAGCAAGTCCCTAAAGAATACATGAATAGGAAGATGAAGGACGTTTTACCTAATTATACGAACATTTGATACTGATGTGATACTGTCGTCAAGGAACGGTGGCTTTCCCGAGAACATTATTCAGCTATGATAGTTTCTGTGTTTGCACCGTTTTATTGACGACGTGGAATATCAGGTTGTCACTTTCATACAACACACCCTGTATTATACCACTTCATTCAAGTGGTAAAAGGGTGAGTGGTGTTTCATGAAGCAGTAAGGCAATGGTGGGCAACCCGACGGTTTCTATTTCGGAATAACAGATTTCAACAGTGGGTGATATACCGTCCAATCGCTGTGCCAGTGGATTCAGTTGTTTGTTGTTTAACGCAGCCATCAGCAATATTCCAGCTATATGGCGGCGGTTTGTGAATAATTGAGCCTGGACCAGACAATCCAGTGACCAACATCACGAGCATCGATCTACATCTATCGATACGATGGCGTGTGTCAACCGAAATAGAAAGTCTGACCACCCGATCCCGCTAGTCCTCTCCTACAGCAAGCATGGGTTACTGAAGACCAATTCTAACCTCTTCACGGGTCCACTGTACCATTGCGAGCAGGTAAACTGTCCTGGTGAGTAAAGTGTGTAAAACGGCAGGAACAGAAAAAAATCACCCACAAAAGCACAACCCAATGTAAAGGATTAACTTAATCCTACTGCCATGAAGTAGGATAGTATATATATTGCGCACATTTCTACGCAACTAGTGTTCCCTTGGTCAACGGATGCCTCTTTTCTACAATTCTTTTAACCAACTCAACTCCCTAGGTAGTATTCCCCTCACGCAGCTTGTTAGGCTCAGCGAGTTATCACACAGCCTCTTCCTCGCAAGGTGGGGAATTGAACAAGGGTTACGACGTAACGAATTGACGGACCCTTTAACCACTGGGCTATCCTATCGATTCGCCTTGTCTCGAACTATGGATAAGTCGATCTATTGTTGACGGAGGTTTAGGCGTTACAAGATAAGTTCTCCACGACCTTTACCTTTATAAATCCATGCAGGTTGTTGTCGAACATGTCTCGTTACATGGTATGAAGGATATTATAGTTGGACATTTGATTGACAGGTAGCAATAACGCGTTAATCACGCATAAAGACGAAAAGTGATAGCGTGACACCTCACTAACGTTTGTAGATGCACACCTAGGTCTGATAGTGTGACACCTGACTCACGTTTGTAGATGTACAGCTAGGTCTGATAGTGTGACACCTGATTCACGGCTGTAGATGTACAGCTAGGTCTGATAGTGTGACACCTGACTCACGGTTGTAGATGCACAGCTAGGTCTGATAGCGTGACACCTGACTCACATTTGTAGATGGACAGCTAAGTCGGATAACGTGACACCTGACTCACTTTTGTATAGCTAGATCTGATAGCGTGAGGTATCTCTCATGTCTCTGTATCAGGGGGAATGATATGTTGATTTAAGATGATAACTCGGCAGACGTTTGGAGTGCAAGCATTACCAAACACGTGCATGCAGGTCGGGACATGACATGATGGAAATATTCTTGAACGAACATTAAACCCCAATGCCCTTCGACTAAAGTAATCTATGCTAAGAGGACTGACTTCTTGCACGTACACGATCCAGCTTGTGGTAATAAGGTAAGTACACACACTGAATTATAACCTATACCTATGGCGCTGACCTTTTGACCAGCCTTTGAAATAGGAATGATTACATTACGCTACTTCTTATCGGAATGTTATACAGTCCATCGTTGGGCAGGCTTAGAGGCAATGCCACATGAAAGCACAATTACTGCATGAGAAGTGTAAATAAATCAGGCTTGCTTAAAAGTAGGAAACATGACAGTTACCTTGTCTTAATGATGTATTTTTATAGGAGAGTAGAAGCAGCCATAGGAAGACCCGTCGTTATCATCATCATCATCATCATCATCATCATCATCATCATCATCATCATCATCCGGCTCATCCATCATCATTGTATCATCATCACCATCATCATCATTATATTATCAGTGTATCATCATTACCATTATCATCAGCAGCAGCAGCTGGCTCATCCATCATCATTGTATCATCATCACCATCATCATCATTATATTATCATTGTATCATCATCATCATTATGATCATCAGCTAGCTCAAGCATCATCATTGTATCATCATCATCATCATCTAGACGAGGCATTTCATTCTAAACATCTTCTACAAGCGATACTCAATATACTTCCCTTGCTATCGTTCGCGGTTTAACAAGTGATGGTTTGACTGATGTTTTTCCAGTGACCTCTAGACTAACACATTACTTTTGAACTACAGCTATGTACTTACAGCCAGACATGTCCTTTGTTGCGATGTCATGGAGTATATTTGTCCATGTCAAAACGAAGCCAAGTCCTTCGCCACATTGTTATCCCTGACCAAATGACTTGACTGGGATCTCAAAGGTCATCTTGGCGTTGCGAGGCTGGCTAGAGGGTGCAGTTACATTGGTCAAGCTATGTGTAAACTGACCGCAACACCCTCCACGTTACTGGCCAAGACGAACCGTTTGGCAAACATGCCGTCTGCTCCAACACCGGTAAATCGGACCAAGTTCTGTTCACCCTTTTCACTCAGGCAAAGAAACCACTAGATAAACATACCTGAACCCTCCCCGTGTGACCCAAGGTCAGGGGTTAGAGTTGAGAGATGCAGGTCATCTGGTTTGGACTTCAAGATGCAAATACAACTGCTACTTTAGCAGTAGAGCATGAGCTGAGTTTGTTGACACAAAATCAGGTTTAGGGCCGGTGAGTTGTATCCTACCGCCCTTCATGAGCATGTTAATAGTACCCTGACTAACAAGTATAACTTCACCAGGAATTCAAATATATTATATTATTGTAGATTCATATTCAGGGCCATTAAAACAGCAAAAAACGAGCGTAAACAGACAAACGTAAGTATATTAATGAGACAATGACGCAGGTCTCTCTTTAGCATCATTATCACGTATTTCATAAATATCAGACGGTATATGGTCTCTGTAAATATCAACTGCAATCCCCACACATGACCATCTCAATAGTTTTTTGTTTGTTTCATACACGAGAGCATAGGTTCGGCCACTTATGCAAGCCCCGATGCTGGACATAGTTTTGCCATTATATCAGCGGAACGGTGACACCCAGTTTATAATATAATAGATCAGATAAATCCACACAATGATGAACCTGTCTGGTAGTAGAGTTACAGATATCAAATATCCCCCGCACAGTGGCTTCAAGGCATTAAAGCCCACCTATTGATGAAATATGGCTTTTTATATCACAGTGTACTTATTATACATATGAGGTGATTCGCTAACATATTTAACCTAACCATAATTAGTTACCGGGGTAATGTTATATGTCACAGCGAAACCTCTCCTGAAAACTGGAAACCCTGGTAGTCCGGATTAACAGGGTCCTTAGTACAGAGTTGTCTGCAGTGTATTCATGTAGTTGGTCTATCGGGTGAAGGAGGTCTGGATAAGAGAGGTTAAACTGTACAGGATGTTCGCCGTGAGAATGGGGATTATGACCTTGATCGCAAGCACCATAACCCACGATGCTACTCTGTTTCAAATTAAAGTATCCATAACGAATAATTTGTATTACAAATGTCGGCAAGAAGATGCTGCCTTTCTGAGATTCTATGATATTTTACTATTCTGCCTGGCAACTGTTACGATCTTTCTAATCAATTATCTACGGTAAATTACATTTTTTGAAAAGTCTCATGCTCAGTTCAGGTTTTGGCAAGTTAATCTGAAAACGAGGCCAGCAGAGCAATCAATTTATAGATATGAAAGAACGTATATATTCAAGTGTATAAATTATCAATTCGTTGTGGGCTTAACGATGGCATTTAATCCTCAAAGTACAATGTAACCTGATCGTCAATATGACAAGGTATTTATTGATCGTCATTGAATAAAAATGTTACCTTTAATTGGTGCCTTATCTTACCACAAAACACAATTTCGCATCACATCAGAAAACTTTAATGTTATACATCATGTTTTACTAGTAAATTTAATGAATTATCGGTTACGTTTTCCTATTAGCGATACGCTGTCATTTAAAGACAGATGTACGACAGTAATGTGAAAAACTGGGTTTTAAAAATTCTTAACTTTTGTTGAGCAGTTCATAACTGATACCTCGTTAAATATTTTTCAGTAATATGAAGCATTCGGCTGACGACATGACATCAAAGCATTGTATATTGATGATTCATTCTCTTATGTCATTAAATGCATGACTTGATGTAAATTACATGTAATCACAACACAAAAGTGTCATTTCCTCTTACATTATTAAACCCCATAGACATTTCTTTGTGTGTTTCCAACCTGCTTATCAAATTACTACCACCCTCGTACACAACTTGGTTTCCAAAATCGAACCCTTTCAGAAGAACAAGACCCTAACGACCATAATACGTCACGTGATCAAAGTCTCGCAACGGCGAGATGTCCCGACACTCAACAGCATTACAAATTATGGTTATTACAGGTAATTACCTGGCGTTCCAAGAAGACTTCAAAGACGCTGATAATGCTTTCCAATGGTTGCAATTAATTAATTATTGATAGCCAAACATGCTTGAGACACTTACTGCTCTTAAGCCCTTACCTTGGTACAAAATTGCGCAGGTAGCCAGAGCATTACAAACCTTCAGGGAAGGAGTAATGTTCTTTGTTTATGAGATATTCATATTTCGATCAATCTGGGGACAGATAACGGTCGCCATAAACGCACCTTTAATACTTACCTTTGTAAACGTAGCGGGAGGTGAAAGTGTATCGAATTATATATTGATATGTATGTGTTTCAACCTTCATGGAGCTTTATGCCTTGATCTGTACATGGGTTGAAATTATATATATTATAACATATATTGCATTGAAATTATATTACAAGGGGCTGTATGGTAGCTTATTAGTTAAAGCGCCCCCTCGTCACGCGGAAGACCCGGTTCGATTCCCCACTTGGATACTATGTGTGAAGTCCATTACTAGTGTTCCCCTGCCGTGACATTGCTGGAATATTGCTAAAAGCGGCGCAAACCTAAACTCACTCACTCACTCATGCTAAAACCAGAAAAATAAGGGAATTACTTCAATTATTTCAGGGAATTGAATAAATCGCATTAAATTACTAAAATAATGCAAAAATGATAAGGATATGTCAACAGATCTTGGTCTCTGAATATATAATTGTTGATAAAAACACAAATTCCGTTTCAACATTTATGGAGTCCCAGTGAAATTTATTACCTGAACATTGGGGAATCTAGTCTTACTTCAATGGCTTTCGCATTGAAGGGAGGGTGAAGAAGGGCGAAGATAACACGGCTCAGGGACTGTGAGACAGACTAGTATGCAAAGGTAGTCCCATTACTATATGCATAAGATGTAGTCTACCATATCAGCTCAAGGGAATAACCAGTCTTGGTGGTGTCCTCCCATTGCGCAGACAGCCAGTTCGCAGACGCCTTAAAACAACTACTATTACGGTTCAGTGAACAGATCGGCTACTACCTGTTACCTGTACACATAATAATGAAGTAGTCTAAATAATAACACACACAAAAAAAACACCTGAAGCTATGTTGTCTTGATTACTCAACAGATTACATTTGGATAAAATGCCACAAAGCTGCAGAAATTGTATGAATGATCGCTGATCATCAGTCATGATACTTATTGGTCCCATAAACATGATACCAACAGTATTCCTAAAATGACTTCATAGAAAAACACATTTGGATAACTTACACGTTGCAGTGTCTTAATAACTGGTAAACCACGGCCGATTAATTACAGAATCCTTTCAATAAAACGCATTCCTTACCCAATAAACGTGTGGGTGGTCTCCCCTTTAAAGGCTTGGTTTATTGTTCATTAATGCTAGATTCGATTATACGTGGAGTCCCAGACCACTAAGACGTTTTAGCGATAAGTATCGGTTAACATTTTTGTCTAAACCGCCTGATACCTGTCTAGATTCACTGCACACCTGCTGTCACGACAGCAAGCGCCGTTTTTTTTTTTTTGGCTTTCCTTTTCGACCAACTGTTCACGCCGATTGAGAAGTAGGTTAATGGAATGTATCGTCTGGGTAAGCGGAAAGCAAACTTCACTTAAGTGTAGACAAGTAATGGTAGATGGATTGTGATGTAGATATTAGAAGTAACCGCTAACGGCTGGGGTGAAGTCGTGAAGAGTGTGTGAATGTTTTCACGGTGTTTTTAGCATTTTTGTCAGCAATGTGGCCTCAGAAAGTGAATATACCCATAAGGGGAATCGAACTAGGTTTTCGGCGAAACGTGAGAACAATATAACACACAAGTCCAAAAGAGGAGGTCATAATATACATATCTGAGTGAGTGAGTTTAGTTTTATGCCACTTATAGCAATATTCCAGCAACTGCACGGCACGAGACACCAGAAATGGACTTCACACATTGTGTCCATGTGAGGAATCGAACCCGTGTCTTCGGCATGACAAGCTAACACTTCAACCACTAGACTACCTCATCGTTCCTGATAGATATAACAGTCGTTGGAATGTGAACACTTAGTCCAGATATAATATCAACCTATTGTATCTAATGATATGCCCACGATGTCAACAAGGAGTAGATAAAGGGTACCGAGCCATGGAACCTAAGTCTTTAGATAGATAAAACATGTATATAAATTATAACAAATCTGAAAGAATCAGCAATTTAGCAAGGACTTCATTTTTAACAGCAACAACAAGAGTAGCGATCTATGAATATAAGCGATAACAATAAAAGAACAGTCTGAAACAATGCTTCACTGACTGAAACTTTAACAACAGCAATGAATGAATCATGATGATGGCAATGATGATGATGATGATGGTGGTGGTGGTGGTGATGATGATAACGATGATGATGATGATGATAACGATGGTGATGGTGGTGGTGGTGATAACGATGATGATGATGATGATGATGATGATGATAATGATGACGATGACGATGATAACGATGGTAATAATGACATTGATATATAAACATATTTCATTCACATCCACATTTATCTGGGATAGCCTTCGCGATGGTGCTGGTAAAAAATGAATTAACTTCATTTGAACGCACATTTCAGCAAATGTTTCTAAAGTGAATACTCCCTCAACATATACTCCTTCTTGACACAGGTCACGAGGAGACTACATCGACGGTGACCTCTGTCTAGATCGCCGTTAAATCCAAGTATGTTTACAATTAAGTTCATTTATTTACGATCCCAGGAAAGATGGTCCCAGTTTTTACCCCAGAGTTACGACGACACGATGTTGACTTTTGTCAGAGAATTGCTCTGAATTCAGAAACCTGTGTGTTATAATGTGCAATAAATGTGCACAATCGCTCTCTTGAGGATGAGTGAGGCAAATATCTGGCGCCAAAGGGCCTAACATCTTCCATCTAATAAACACACGAAACAAGGAGACTATTTCAACCGTCTCAAAACTTGGTTAGTCAGTATTCCGAGTGCATTATTGTTTATTTCCCCATGACCCTCTAACACATCTAATCCCTCTTTATTCCTCCGCCAAATACATAAATCCCTCCGTTATTTATCAATAGACACACTCAGTCAGAGTCTTAGCCACGTGACTAAGTTTCGTATGATTCCGTAAATAATGTGAACGACCCAAGCCGCCATGAACTGAACTATCGCAATCTCTCCATGTTTCGAAGTAGTTGCACAGAGATTTGAATCAAATCTTCCGAGCTTACGAGAAAAAGGTGCCAAATACCTGACGGCAATTTCAGGCGGTAAGTACCGTCTGCTGCAGTTCGCAGCGCCGCCTGTCGTGACCTCCATTCGCGAAACTAAGCAAGGGTGGCATTCCAAGTCGCGCTGTCGTAACATCAAGGTCAGGAAGGTCAAAAAATGACATCGACGGCGTGACCTTGGTGCGCGATTAATTAAACCAAAAGAGAAGTCACATGACCCGGTACTGAAAAAGTATTTAAACATGAATTGGACAGTTTGTTTGAAACTGTAGACGAAAGAAACAACAAAAGTGTCTTTATGACGTTTGGCTTCGACATCAGCCTTTATAAATTATCTGTTACTCTATTAAAGAAGAATAAAGCTTCATTTGTGTCATTTGCAATTTGACCATTTTCACAAATGAGCAACGCTTAAATCAACGAAAGTTCTTTAAAACACGCAACATGGAACTGATGATTATGATTATTGTTTTACTATATTCCAAATACGGTATACTGATTCGATTTCCCACCTTTATGCTATTTTCACATGAACATAAAATGGCGGCTGTCGTACATGGTGCGATGCAGGTGCAGGAGAAAGAGGAAGCAAGGGAAAATGGCAGCTGTCGGCTATGCTGAGATCCAACTCTATCAGAAAGCGGAAGTAAAGGGTAGAGTGTGATACAAGCTTAGCAGATAGGGGAGGCAGTAGAGGAGGATGACGGCAGTAGCAGGGTGAGATGTATGTGTAGAAGAAAGGCGAGGCAGTAGAGGAAGGTGACGGCAGTAGCAGGGTGAGATGTATGTGTAGAAGAAAGGAGAGGCAGTAGAGGAAGGTGATGGCAGCAGGAGAGTGAGATGTATGTGTAGAAGAAAGGAGAGTCAGTAGAGGAAAGTGATGGCAGTAGCAGGGTGAGATGTATGTGTAGAAGAAAGGAGAGGCAGTAGAGGAAAGTGATGGTAGTAGCAGGGTGAGATGTATGTGTAGAAGAAAGGAGAGGCAGTAGAGGAAGGTGATGGCAGCAGCAGGGTGAGATGTATGTGTAGAAGAAAGGAGAGGCAGTAGAGGAAGGTGACGGCAGTAGCAGGGTGAGATGTATGTGTAGAAGAAAGGAGAGGCAGTAGAGGAAGGTGATGGCAGCAGGAGAGTGAGATGTATGTGTAGAAGAAAGGAGAGGCAGTAGAGGAAGGTGATTGCAGCAGCAGGGTGTGATGTATGTGTAGAAGAAAGGAGAGGCAGTAGAGGAAGGTGATGGCAGCAGGAGAGTGAGATGTATGTGTAGAAGAAAGGAGAGGCAGTAGAGGAAGGTGATGGCAGCAGCAGGGTGAGATGTATGTGTAGAAGAAAGGAGAGGCAGTAGAGGAAGGTGATTGCAGCAGCAGGGTGTGATGTATGTGTAGAAGAAAGGAGAGGCAGTAGAGGAAGGTGATGGCAGCAGGAGAGTGAGATGTATGTGCAGAAGAAAGGAGAGGAAGGTGATGGCAGTAGCAGGGTGAGATGTATGTGTAGAAGAAAGGAGAGGCAGTAGAGGAAGGTGATGGCAGTAGCAGGGTGAGATGTATGTGTAGAAGAAAGGAGAGACAGTAGAGGAAGGTGACGGCAGTAGCAGGGTGAGATGTATATGTGGGGAAGAAAGAGAGGCAGGAGAGGAAGGTGATGGCAGTAGCAGGGTGTGATGTATGTGTAGAAGAAAGGAGAGGCAGTAGAGGAAGGTGATGGCAGCAGGAGAGTGAGATGTATGTGTAGGAGAAAGGAGAGGCAGTAGAGGAAGGCGATGGCAGCAGCAGGGTGTGATGTATGTGTAGAAGAAAGGAGAGGCAGTAGAGGAAGGTGATGGCAGTAGCAGGGTGTGATGTATGTGTGGAGAAGAAAGGAGAGGCAGTAGAGAAAGGTGACGGCAGTAGCAGGGTGTGATGTATGTGTAGAAGAAAGGAGAGGCAGTAGAGGAAGGTGACGGTAGTAGCAGGGTGTGATATATGTGTAGAAGAAAGGAGAGGCAGTAGAGGAAGGTGATGGCAGCAGCAGGGTGAGATGTATGTGTAGAAGAAAGGCGAGGCAGTAGAGGAAGGTGACGGCAGTAGCAGGGTGAGATGTATGTGTAGAAGAAAGGAGAGGCAGTAGAGGAAGGTGATGGCAGTAGCAGGGTGAGATGTATGTGTAGAAGAAAGGAGAGGCAGTAGAGGAAGGTGATGGCAGCAGCAGGGTGTGATGTATGTGTAGAAGTAAGGAGAGGCAGTAGAGGAAGGTGATGGCAGTAGCTGGGTGTGATGTATGTGTGGAGAAGAAAGGAGAGGCAGTAGAGAAAGGTGACGGCAGTAGCAGGGTGAGATGTATGCGTAGAAGAAAGGAGAGGCAGTAGAGGAAGGTGATGGCAGTAGTATAGGGAGATTTTTAGATCGGCATCAAGAGTTGTATATTCCCCAGGCAGTTGGGATTGACAATGCAATGCGACGCTGAGATTGGCAACCAATGATCGAGGGAAACAAACACCAAAGTCTTGAGCAAGCAGTAGTTGCATGGATATGTGCGCTGTATAAACATCCTAAAATACAATACATAAAATAATAATAATAAAGTATTGAGACGCGTATTAAGCACCCCGCCGTCCACAATTCAGACATATGTAGCCAGTGGCCATGCATTTTAACGGCCAGTGTAATTCCTCCTTCTTTGACTTGCATTATATATCTCCCAAAGTTATATCTCACGTACCACTTGCTTCACAACGACATTAGAATCTATGTATAGAATATAGATCTGAAGTTTAATATCCACAAAAACAGCCCTTATTCTTCATCTCCTTTAATCGTCTAGACTTCAGAGTACACAGTCCATCAACGGTATTCAGATGAATCACCCTGTGTTACCTTACCATGCAAAGTGCACGGCCACCTGGAAGCGTAACGTTTGCAAACTCCTTGCAGATACATCTCCATGGCGTGAATGAATCACCCTATGTTACCTTACCATACAAAGTGCACGGCTACTTGGAAGCGTAACGTTTGCAAACTCCTTGCAGATACATCTCCATGGCGTGAATGAATCACCCTGTGTTACCTTACCATACAAAGTGCACGGCCACCTGGAAGCGTAACGTTTGCAAACTCCTTGCAGATACATCTCCATGGCGTGAATGAATCACCCTATGTTACCTTACCATACAAAGTGCACGGCCACTTGGAAGCGTAACGTTTGCAAACTCCTTGCAGATACATCTCCATGGCGTGAATGAATCACCCTGTGTTACCTTACCATACAAAGTGCACGGCCACTTGGAAGCGTAACGTTTGCAAACTCCTTGCAGATACATCTCCATGGCGTGAATGAATCAGCCTATGTTACCTTACCATACAAAGTGCACGGCCACTTGGAAGCGTAACGTTTGCAAACTCCTTGCAGATACATCTCCATGGCGTGAATGAATCACCCTATGTTACCTTACCATACAAAGTGCACGGCCACTTGGAAGCGTAATGTTTGCAAACTCCTTGCAGATACATCTCCATGGCGTTAAAGTCAGCTTTCTCCGACAGCTCTTTGTTGCGATTTTTTCAACGAAAGCGACTTTAAAAATCGTGAGCCTTTATATCTGATCTCACCGCATCTTCAAGTACTTTTTTTCAAATTGCTTACCAACAAAATTACATGTAATTACAGGTCCAGTGTTTTCATAAGAGTGTCTGATTCACTATACTGACATACAGTGTTAACACAGTCAGGCTCCAAGTTGGGTTGGTACTAAAAGTTGTACTAGAATAAACCTAATCAGCAGGAACACGGAATATTTATGCCTTGACTCTTGTTTCAGATGTGAGTCATCCTAGCATTGTCTTATGCAACTACGTTCTTCACGTACGGCCCAATTTAAACTTGTTTACGCTTCGTGACTCGAGCACCTGGAGCTATTTCAAGCAAAGGTCGCGTAAAAACATATCACTTGTTAACACACTGAAGACCAAAATATTTACTTTGGACGAAACGAAGTAACGTGCACAGAATAACGTAGTGAAATTCAAATCAGGTGTTGGACGTCAAAAATGTCAAAATTGTAGGAAGAAGTTTGCGAGCTATTTTCCTACATGCACAAACAGTCGAGACATTCAAGGTAGTGGGAAGTGAACAAAAAGGGCTCCATGTAACAACAGAAGCAATTAAATGCGAAGAGGAAAGTTTATCCCGATTTTCCGTGTGCACACGCGGCTGGTGTCAAGGTTCCCGATGGATTCATTCACGTCCTTTCATGGATTCTGTGGTTAGTTAAAGTGAGTATTTTTTTACACAGGTGTAGCAATATTCCAGCATCGCAAAAGGCACAAGAAATGGGATTCATATATTGCAACCAGGTGGGAAATCCACCTTTCGGCGTCACCTGTATATCACCAAGCTACATCGCCACCGTGTTTAGTTAATAGATCCTACCATTTATGGGCATGTTTTTTTTTAAGTGCAATACCTGCTGGATATACGAGTTGAAAATTCAAAGTGAGGTAGGTGCCATATGTCAGCACGGTGTTGAAACTAGTGTGTTTGGTACCCGTGAAGATCCGGGCTAGTTTAATCTTCAGCAACCCATACCTGTCGTAATTTTAAATCAGGCGACTAACGGGATCGGCTGGTCGGGTTTGCTGACTTAGTTGCCACAAATTATATCCCATTTGCGTACATCGCTGTTATTGCTACTGATAACTGGATTATACGGTCCAGACACGATTATTGACATATAGCTGGAATCTTGCTGAGAGCGGCATTGGCCAACCAACAAAGACACAAACCAAAAGCAGTGTGTGGTGTACGGTAGTGGCAGGGGCGATCAATTTGAAGATTACAACGGATCCTGGTTCGTAAGACTGGCAGCTAATGGATCCTTTGGCGCTAAAAGTGGTGATTATTATGAAATCAAAATATAGGGTTTCTGGACTTCGAGCAATTGCCCAGCTGATCCATGCATGTATTAGAGTTAAATATAGTATGGGTTTCAAGCATTGTACCATGTGGGGAATCGAACACGAGCCTCCGGGTGACGACGAACGCTTTAACCACTTAGCTACATCACTGCCCCTGAGGTAAGTGGAATGTATCGAGCACAGCCTAATCTTGTATGTTAAAGAAACAATATAACACCATAACTTTAAAACTCAACATTCATTCACCGAAGTTTCAAGTTATATTGCTCTCTGCGAGTTTCGGCAACGCGAGTAGATAAATGTTGTTTTACGTTACATGTCGGAAATGAACTATGTCACTGTAGTAAATAATACAGTTGAGGCACGTCTAACCAATGAATAAAAACATGATTGAACATATATATCTGCACTAACCTACAGCCTTGGGAACCCTTGGCGAGTCTTCAAAGATCCGTCTGCCTCGTCCGTTTCCGTGTGCAGAGACTCCCTCTCTTATATTCCATTTCCTAAAACAAATAGTCTCACAATATAATTCAGGCCTTCAGAGACGTTCCTGGAAGATGAAGAAATGCTGACCAAACAAAAATATTCTTCTCATTAATAAGCCCCAGACGCTGATGCAGCAACTTGTGATTCTAACGGGTGGCAAGCAAACAAACAGCGAGCAGACGATAACTCCAATTGTCGTCTGCTCTGGGTAAATCACACATACACCACTTGAGACACTCTAACCGATATGTAAATAGTTTCATACGAATGCGCAATAGAATGCGCCAATTAAGACTTCAATAGCTTCTCTTGTTGCAGCGTTTCGTGCAAGGTGTATTTTTGTGGTCTTGAGGATCAGCGATAATGGACGGTATTTTTACTGCTTTGAAACTTGAAGGCCAGAGCGTAACATAGTTTCGTGTAAGTGCTTCTGTCATGAATTGTGAAACGCTTGTAGGGAGTTACAAATGTGTACTTTACCTAAATTGTTCCTATATATGATACAAAAGTAATGGATAAGTGTTCATAGCAGAATTTACAATTTTCTTTTCACAAACAATAAAGATCGTCGTCAAGAACGGAGGCTAGCAATCCTGAGATAACTTTATGTCTTCTTTGTTGCTTAACGCCACCTTAATGAGTATTCAAATCACTTGTAAATAATCGAGTTTGACCCAGATAATAAAGTGACTGACGTCGTGAAAATCGATCTGGGTGACGAATAATCAAGCCTGACGTGCCGAATCCGTTAATTGCTTATTCTGACAAGTGATACGTGACATGCAATCAAACCAGACTTATCACACAGTCACATTACATTCTTACACGTATAGGTTCCCGAGGATCTTCATGCTTACCCGTCTCTTTGGTTAAACCGGGTAGGAAACGTGTATAAGACCTGATTTTGAACTTTTCCACCTTGGCTGAAACTTTCCTACCTAAGCTGAAATACTCTTCAACGCAGCGTTGAAACGAACGGCACTCATTCGCACCAAGTCATGCTGATACGCGGTGAAGTAACTGAAAGAATATCTCATTAAGTAACTCTCACATCGAATATCGGGTGTGACGCGTGGTTCTGTAGATGCACTACTGCTGAAGCTGCGTTTGACCAACGACATCTAGTCCTCAGTCACAAATCTGACACGTGTTGCAGGAGATGAACTCAAGGTGCGCTTGACGAAACTCATCTTCTCATTCGACACCAAGCTGACGCGGGGTGCTAGAGATGGACTACTGTTCAAGCTTCGCTCATTAAAAAAACATGCTGACACGTGGAGATGTAGCTGACATATGGCTAAAGCTTTGCTTAACCAAAACCACCCTTAACATTGAACATCGATCTGACACTTGCTGTAGAATTACTGCTACCGCCCAAAGTCACTCTCTCCTTTCCCATTAATCTGATACATGGTGCCACAGATGAACTACAACTCAAGGTGCGCTTGACGAAACTCATCCCCTCGTTAGATGCCACACTGCAACATGGTGCTAGAGATGAAACACTTCATGTCTGCGTAAACCCAAATCCACCCACTTCACCCATATACAACCGACACGCTTTGGCATAACTAAACAAATCTCAATCCAGCGTTGAAACCAATACCTCTACACCCCACGAAATTAGGTGGCGACACGCCCTCTGCCTATGACTCGCGCACCAGGCAGGGAAACCGCAGTAATTTAGCACGAACAAACAGTGTATTAAAATGTAACACGATGCCATCATCGGACCCTAACTATCGGAGACACTTACATGGTGCTGTTGTCGTTGAAAACAATCAAGTGATGACTTGGACGACCCACACTCGTGCCCAATCAGTTGTGTGGAGTGATTTAATGAAATAATTGGGACAAACGACGGGTAAAAGTGGTGACAGTTGGCGACAGTCGTAGGGAGGGGCGCATGCCGAGTCACTTAATGTGTAAATTACACAAGTCTGACTGACACTACCAGGCATGAGGTCTGAGGATCATCTCTGAGTCAGATACCAAAGTAACATGCTTAAGACGTGCAAATGGCTTGTGAGTGAATGTCTATAGTTTTATGCCGCTTTAGGAACATTCCCACATGGATGTACCGAACCCGAGTCATCAGACTGACGAAAGCAGACATTAATGACGTGGTTACCACAATGTACCACAAGAGACGGGGTGGACCTTGACCTCTTTAACCACGAGACTACCCCAACGTCCAGCAAGCGACAGAATGGATCTTGATCTCTTTAACCACGTGGCTACCCCATCGTCCAGCAAGCGACGGGATGGACCTTGACCTCTTTAACCACGAGGCTACCCCATCGTCCAGCAAGCGACGGGATGGACCTTGACCTCTTTAACCACGAGGCTACCCAATCGTCCAGCAAGCAACGGGATGGACCTTGATCTCTTTAACCACGAGGCTACCCCATCGTCCAACAAGTGATGGGATGGGGACAGATCTTTCATGCCCCGCGCTAGTAAAGCCTTGTAGACATGGTGAGTGAGTTTTAGTTTTACGCCGCATTCAGCAATATTCCAGCTATATGGCGGCGGTCTGTAAATAATCGAGTCTGGACCAGACAATCCAGTGATCAACAACATGAGCATCGATCTGCGTAACTGGGAATCGATGACATGTGTCAACCAAGTCAGCGAGCCTGGCCACCCGATCCCGTTAGTCGCCTCTTACGACAAGCTGAGTCGCCTTTTATGGCAAGCATGGGTTGCTGAAGGCCTATTCTACCCCGGGACCTTCACGGGTCTTGTAGACATGGGACAGCACTTTAATCACCGACTCTTATGGGAGAGGAAGGTTCATGACATGCCGGAAACCAATCTAAAAGACGACGGTTCCTTTAAGCCAATAGAGAAAACTCGAACGCTAAATCTTGGAGAGATCACATTCGTAACGTCACCTGTAAGGGATTTTGGTTCCACAGGGTAAAATATACTAGAGTTATCTTTCGGTTTATGAGTGTTAAGATTGTCCGAATATTGAGAGATATCGTTCCTTGAGTGAGTCTATTCGATCATGGTGTCTGACGGATGTCAGTTCAGTCATTCAGCTTTAAATTAATTTCACTTTAGGCAGTTACACACATATATTTTCAATTTATCTTCTGCACCTGGGAAACACATGCCATTACACACGCCCGTGTCTTCAAATGTTTGACTGTTTGATTTATCAATAAACAACAATACGATTCTTTTTCAGTTGTGTCACGTATTACATATAATACATGTACAAAGTTTAGTGACTTTCTGCAAGGCTGAAGTAACATTACTATTTCGCGTCACTGACTCTATATTGTGAGAAAATGAGGCGTTTATCAACAAACAGATGAATATTCCACATGAGGAATTCATTCCTCCAGAATGAAAACGTGTTGATAGTGTTGTGCCAGAATGTACGCAAGATCAAAGATACGAGTTTAATATAAACTGTCGCGTTTCCCATCAGACAGAATTTACCGTGGATGTCTTACAACACGATGGCGACCGATAGCTAATGGATCCATTGAATCTCTATAACGTCTGGAAAGAATGAACGAAGAGAAATTGATGAGGGAAAAGTAAACGGAAATAAAAGCTCGCCAATATCTTGTCAAACGAGCGTTTGAGGATGTCAGGCACCATTACGAAATAATAACACTTTTCGGCCGACAAATGGACCAATTTTCCGACTGAGGATTAAAAGGATGTTCTACTCCGCAGACAAATCAGGACACGTCCCCTAAGCAGGGGCCCATCTCTTACACATCAAAGCTACACACGGTATTAATCCAGAGAAATCATTAGTGAGCAAAATCCAAGATTGTTTGTATCCAAATTGGATCAGGGAACGTTATGATTAAAGCCCCGGGCGATACAGTTTGAAGGGAGTGGGGGTGTTAGAGGGATCACTGATTTGTAACAGCCATGACTAATTTTCTTATGTAAATATAGTCGTTAATTTTTAGCAAATTATAAAATACAGCGCAACCTACTCACCCTACGCAATATCAATTATGAATGTATATTTATTTATATTAACATTATAGAATGCATTCATGCTTCCATATTCGTCCCTTTTTGTGTAATGTATTGAATAATATGTTTGATTTGACGTGCTGTTCATTGTCGATGTGACAGTAGCGTTTATCAACCACATCAAAGGATGCATTTGTTTTCAGTTACACATTTATGGCATACTTTCAAGCAGAGACCAGATTATTATGTTCTATGTAAAACAATACGTTTCATCATTACAAAGGGCGTAAGAATATAGGAAAATACATTATGTATTTGATGTCAAAGTATTTCGGCTTGAATAGGGATGGGGTTTTTTAATGACTGACTATGTTTACTCTTCGGGTGAAAGGAGAGGGCACTGGTTTGATACCTACTTTAGATGCATAAGAAACGGATCCTGGTGGAGTACCAGTTTCAGAAGTGATGTGGAGTGACAAAAAATATCAATACGTTAAAATCAGAACATGTTTTGGTACAAAATATCCTCTATTTCACTTGGATTGATAGAGGACTAAATGTATGTTTGTAATTGACTGGCATCTGTAGTAACCGTCAGGACTTACAGTGAGTCTTTAACGACTGGTCTCTCTCAATCACAATGGCGTCGTATTATTCACGGCTAAACCCTCATATCACCACGAGGCATAAACCTGGATATCAACGCCTTTCTCGAATAAAACACGTGGACACCATGTTTCTCAATCCCGGAGTGAGAAACGGTTGGGATGAAATATTTACTGGCATGACAAATCACTATATCAAAGTAATTCAATAGGGTCTGCAATAAAAATGTCTGTGCATTGTAGAATCCGTCGATGGTGTGACACAGGTCAAGCGTCCCTTTGAGACGCTTTGTCCATTAAGCCTATCGATCCCGACACTGCCCACTATTCATATGTCCGGTTACTGGTCAGTCGCGTGCAATCCATCAACAACTGGTGCTGACATGTCCGGCACACACTGCCACGCCAATGTAGGAAGTCGGAACGTGGCGGCCATTGTCAGAGGCACGACCGGCCATGTTGTTTTGGGGGATAACTGGTGGGTGAGTCTCAAACAGATGACTGTTGCTTCTGGAAACGCCTTGGGGCTGAATTCTCATAGATGACCTCCATGGTGTGAAGCATGAAGGAATTAGGTTAAGATGGCGATTGAGAGATTTTAAAAGATGAAGATGATGAGGAGGCATCAGCATTTAAGAACGTACAAAGGACGGATAATGTGATGCATGTACAACGGTATGCTGAACTGCATTTTAATGCAAAGGTGATGTTTGGGTGGACATGAGTAAGACAAACAACAAGTCTCTGAAATGAACATATTTGTCAGAGAAAAAACAGTTCATACTCAAAAGAATTAAATGAAAAGGAGCTTTGAGACTTTCATCATTTTCAGAAACTGGAAATCTAGACTTGCCACTTATTCTAGAAATAGAGTGCATGGCTGGAGTCAGGACACGTCAGAGTGCATGGCTGGAGTCAGGACACGTCAGAGTGCATGGCTGGAGTCAGGACACGTCAGAGTGCATGGCTGGACTCTCAGTACACGTCAGAGCGCACGGATCGATTAAACGTCTAAAGCCCGAGCAAATCGTTGTGCAAGGTTCCTTCCCGTGGAAATGCCAGAATTCTGTGATTCTGGGTTCGAATCCCGATTTGCCCAGAATGTCACTATCTGTATGACGTCCCCCCACTCCCCCACTACTATCTAACACCTGGGCTCACTTGCACAAAGCGATCATTAAGAAAGTCGTAGCGCTAAGATCACTTTGTGCCAGTGGGCCCACGTATAAACCCTGCTAAATCCAACTCTATCAACTCTTCTTAGTTGACCATACAACATTATGTGCTTGTTTACATCCTGTAAAGTGTGCTGTCATTCAAGAGAGGAATCACTGTCATTGCTTCACAAAACACATTTAAAGGCAATTACCCTCGTATTGCACGTTGTGAATTGTCATTACACATAGCAGTTAATGACATCCACAAACAAGCGACGAGACAGAATCAGACAAATGGCTCAGTTCACATTTATCCAAAAGCATAAACTGATAGTGTTTATTGATAAACACCGTCCACGTGCCAGACACTCAGTACACGTGCAGCCTGCTAAACAGAACTGTTCATAATTAGACCCCGTTTCACAAGGCGTTCTTAGCGCTACGACTTCCGTCCATGTAAGTCAAACAATGGGCGTTACCACATTAGGAATCTTGCGATCAATTTGCGTACAGAAATTAAGGAAGTCAGTTAGCGTTACGGGTGGTAGGACAATGTTGAATTGCGGAGCTAACACCATCTATCGTTAAGCTCGCTTCCCGGCACCTACAAACCATTTACAAGTGGGACACGTTTGTTTTGCGTTTGAGTTAAAAAATATATGAAAAATGAGAAATTAATACAATATAGTGGAGAATCAACGGTCACAAAGCCGGTTAGACTAACATGTAGTTTCTGAAATAACATAGCTTGCAGGAAAAGGGGTTCTAATATATATTAATAAGATATGAAAAAGAAAGTCCAGAGGCTTTTTTTTCAAATTTGTAGAAATCTACACTTGCCACATACTCTAGACTTGCATGGGCTGTATTAAGTACGTTTGTGTAAGGATCTGTTTCACAGACTAAAAGGCGGTCTCTGATCATCATGAGATGGTACAATAGCTGTAACAATAAAGTTTTCGTAAAATGAATGAGTTTAGTTTCCTGCCGCATTCTGCAATATTTCAGTTATGTGGAGGCGGTCTGTAAATAATCGAGTCCGGACCGGACCATCCAGTGATCAACAACATGAGCATCGATCTGTGCAAATGGGAACCAATGACGTGTCAACCAAGTCAGCGAACCTCACCCCCCGATCACGTAAGTCGCCTTTCAAGAGAAGCATAATCGCCTTTTATGGGTTGCATGGGTTGCTGAAGGCCTGTTCTACCCCGGGCTTCACGGGTCTGTCGTAAAATGAACAGTTTTTCACTTATTGTGTATATTACGTCAGAAATGTGATCATTTGACTCCTTGACCGGGTTCATTGGTGCTTAATGGTGATCACCAGGTTAATAGACTCGCTATAGAGGTCAGTATAATCCTCAGTCAACCAGAAAACAAAGCTCAGTTGGTGAGCGTGATATGTTTTCAGTTTATGGATCCATTAACATAAATAGACCACGATGTTGTGGAACGCCGACCAAATTCCACAGAATCACTTCCAACTTAATATTACGGTTGAAGCAACATCGCGCCGATATTTATTATCGCGGTCTACTGGTATAAAAAGACCACACATTGTTTCTGTTCCCGACGAATTTGATATAGGCGATCTTGCGACCAACACATGGGGCACATTCTGTGTTTCAAGCCACACAGAATCTATTCTGGCAACAGAGAAACTGAATGCACAGACGGGGTGCATTCTGTGTCTCAGTCCCAACAGAATCTAATATAGCATCAAGTAGAGGGCTGTAGGAGGACATTCCTGTGTCTGAGTCGCCACAGAATCTGATCTGGCAACAAACATAGGGACCACATTCCTGTGTCTCAGTCGCCACGGAATCTGATCTAGCAACAAACATAGGGACCACATTCCTGTGCCTCAGTCGCCACAGAATCTGATCTAGCAACAAACATATGGACCACATTCCTGTGCCTCAGTCGCCACAGAATCTGATCAAGCAACAAACATATGGACCACATTCATGTGCCTCAGTCGCCACAGAATCTGATCTAGCAACAAACATAGGGACCACATTCCTGTGTCTGAGGCGCCACAGAATCTGATCTTGCAACAAACATACGGGCCATATTCCTGTGTCTCAGTGTCTGAGTCGCCACAGAATCTGATCTTGCAAAAACAAAATAAACCTAGGGTGCACATTCCTGTAACTCTGTGGCCAGAGAATCTGATCTGGCAACAAATATAGGAACCACTCTGTCATGTCTGGCAATGCCCTCTGATTCTGACGCAGCGTCAAGCACATTGTGTCCCTCTGTCACCACAGACTAAGCTCCGGAGACAAGGGCAGGACATGCGCTGTGGTCTTGATCTCGGCGTTGTTCAGACATAGCAGGTATAGGCAATGATAGCCCTGTACATGAAAACAGCCATTAAAAACCGATCACCGCTTCCGTCGTTACACGTGAACCACGGCCACAATGCTGTCAGTACTTAATACCAATCCGTCTACGGACCTTAATGCCACGTCCCTGTAGATACCTAGAGCTCTACACATTGTTCACTTCAGTGCTTTGATGAGCGGTTCTCGGCCAAAGGAACTAACAACGTCCTAACCACTGAATCCTCGCATTTAGACGTCTCAAGACTCAAGCGGTAAATGTCAAAGACTATTGTTCACCAGAGTAGCGAGAAGAATACCAAAACTCAAGCCCTTAAGTGGGAAAGCATGCTTTGACGTGAATGTTATCGATACCTTTTGATGACTTTCCACCGCACGATATAGAGTCATAACTTACTGTATTACTATAGAATACACCAGAGCGTTGATGTGATAATTACATATTTGTTCTGTAAACAGATATGGTTTATACATGAGAGGTCTGTGTACACCATGTTAACATCCCTGTAGTCGATGTAAGCCGCCTGTCTCACGTATGTTTATATGAATACGTAGCGTTTGACGTTATTGCTAAATCTATAACCTTTCCACCACTGATTTTACACCCTGGGGGCGAGGAAATGTTAAAGTAGGAAATAAGAGAAGAAACGAATTGGACACGTATATATTTTCGTGTAAACGTACAAGTGATGCGTCCCGTTCAATTATTTCAATGGTGTAGACGCGAGTGGAAATGTGTTTCCAATCAGACACATGCTAGAAGGCATTTGTAAATTGCTGTTACGTCTTCCTGCAATCTCCACCACGACACATGCTACTAAGAATAATGACCACTGGAGTCATCCGCTGATGGCGTGCGTAGACGCCTTCAGCAGATAAGCATATACAACCATCCCCACAGACAATAAATCGAGCGTGGGAAGACACTGACAGACCAGAATAGAATGAACGATCCTGATTCTCGTAGGACGTTTCAGACGAATCCTTTCCACTCATTATTTACAGCTTACGTTATACATAATGTATCTTTGAAGAAACACACAGAAGATATTTAGATGTTGGTTTAATAATTGAAAGCTGATTGCTGTAGTAAATCAAACGTATTCCAGTCATTGTGAAGGGCTAGCAAAATGGGGACTAACTGCTGAGAGTATGGGCATATATAATGATGGACATGACTAGGGAACACACGAAAGTACAGTTGTTCCTTTGTATATTTCCAGAATTTTACTCGCATTACAATACAATGCATGCCACGAAGACAGGAAATGAATGGGAACATTTGAAATGATGGTAGCTGAGACTATACAGAGCTCTGAGGGTTGTCTGTCCATCGAAAGATCTGATTGAAGATATACTCCCATATTCTTCACGGATCCGGAATGTGGAACTGTGATGTCACTTACTGGGATGTAAGTCACGTCTTGTTTCTTGAGTCCCCGTCTTGGTCCATGGCTTCAGTTTTGCTCTCATTCACCTTCAGCATGTTGACTGTCATCCGTGATTTGACATCGGTTGTGCAAGTCGCGATTGTTGCAAAAGTCGCATGCCCGACGCCAAGAGAAATACTGCTCACCAGCTATGTGTCATCTGCGTAAAAATGGTGTGGCACTTCATGCTTATTAAGAAGCTCTCCCAGTGATAAAGTATATAGCGTGAACAGTACTGGTCCCGACACAGAACCCGGGGGCACACCACAACACAGATCAATCCTTGACGATTGTGTGTTTTGACACTCTGGAACCGATCTGACAGGTAGGAGGAGAACCAACCATGAACACGTCTTGACAAGCCATACTGCGTCTACACTTCATAGTCAATTGTATCGAAAGCTGCGGATAAATCAAACAGTATAAGCATCCCTAGGATTCCACAGGCAGCCACTAAATGCAAATCGTTCTTAACATGCACTTCGGTGCTGTGTGAGTTCTGTGTGAGTTCTTACTTTTCATATAACAACTCATCGAAACTGACAGGCTATCATCATTTATTATGCGTCAAGTAAAACCGAATAGCTATTTAAAAACTGAAATTGACAAAGCAACGGTGCAGCTCAAAATAAAAAATGAGACCACATTGATATAACGTCGTCCTTTTTTATACCAAAATAACAGAATATTGATATTAGAATTCTGCGGCTGACAAGACTGTCACATCAGATCATATTTTATCCTATGTGAAGGCAATGGATTTCGAGTTAAGGTTATTAAGATGTCAACAGAATATTGCGTTTACGATCTTCAACAACACATGTTTGTCGTAAGAGGCCACTAAAATGGATCGGGTGGTAAAGTTTGCAGAGATGGTTGACACATGTCATCGTAACCAAATCGATGCTCGTGATACTGATCACTGGATTGTCATTTACAGATCGCTGCAGTATATTAACCTATTGCTAAATGAGACGTTAAACAACAAGCAAAGAAAGTTTACATTCTTTGTAAAGGATTTACCATTCTTTCCGTCTTGTTAAGAAATACTTGTATCACAGACATGGACAGACATCAGACAGATCGACAGCCCATCTGCTAGCACCAAGCATCTATACGCGTGGACAATGCTAACATTTGTTTATTCGACAGAAAATAGCGTTGACGTGCGTCTTGTTCATTTCACCCCATTTAACACTGACTCATTACAAACCGCAATAGCCGCCACTCCGCGCTTAGTCAATCCACACAGTCGGCGCAGTAAGTAAACGTATTACTGAAATGAACATGGCGACTCCACATTGGACACGGTAATGAAATCAGCAGGATGTTGTCTATTTCACAGATGTGGATATCAACACGTGGGTGGCGGAACATCGCGAGGTAATTAAACACGTTAACTGTTAATTAACATTACATAAACACATTGATTACGTCATATTTAACACCAGTTACATGGTTCTTAAGGAAATACGATAAGGTTCAAGTTTGGATGTTGGTCATTTCCTGCATGCTGAAAAATCATTTAGGTTACCTGTTTGATCTCTCGAGAATGCATCAAATACATTATCTAATATATGGCTTGTTGTGCATACAGAAAGAACATAATTCATTTTAGGAAGTATGCAAACATATTTTCTACGTTTTGTGTAATATAAAGTTTAGTCATCATCATTGTATGTGATGTTACAATACTTGTCACAGTATATGTTTGCACTGATATGACTGAGTTAGATTAACCCCGCTTTTGGTAATATTCCATCAATATCATGACGAGGGATACCAGAAATGGGATTCACATGGGGATTCGAACATAGGTCTTCGGGTTGAGGAGCCAACGTTTTAACCATCAGGCTGCCTCATCGTACTAAATGTGACCTGAACAAAACATACATTTAATAAAAAATAGTATTTTTTGTAGCGGACTGATATTCGTTCAGTTGGAACCTACCAACATACATGTACATGAAAAGAAAATAATTGCCATATCACGAAAGAAGATACCGGAAACAGTCTGCGACATATGGGCGGAGAATCGAACCCAGGACTTCCACGTGATCGAACGCTTTAACCACCACACTGACAGCCTTTCACTCGAAGAGGCTGGTTGATTGACTCTTTGTATAACGCCGCATTCAGTAATATTCCAGCTATTTGACGGCGGTCTGCGAATACTCGTTTATAGAACAGGAAATACAGTGATCAACAGCATGAGCATCATTTTGCTCAAATGGGATACGATGACATGTCAGCAAGCCCGATCACTCGGTTGCGGAAGATCAGTTTTATCCCAGATCTTCACAGGTCACCTGAATAGGAGCACCAAAGTGTTTAATCAGAGCTGTTAAATCTGAACCTTTGAGCGCATGATACAAACCATTAAGCAAACCCTTTCCCCTCCTCTTAATGTATATACCAGTCAACCTGGATGTACATCATAGAACTCGCTTGTTACAGCTCAACCTACGAGGGCTAACCTTTAAGTGAGGAGCCTATTTTAGTTTCCATCAAAACATAATATCCTAACCTTTGCCATTTGGAACTTTCGATGAGATGACAAAAACTTTTCTATAGAACGTACAGGCTTTGACAGTGATTGCATGAAACATGGTAAAGTTGCACGTGATAGTTATTATGATCTTCTGAAACCTGAATACTTTACTTTGCCCTTCGATGTACACGTATTTATAGATTTAAGACATGAATACCTTTCACATTTTGACTGCAACCTTCTCTGAGAAACGGACTATAACTACATAATGATACCATTTTCACTGCTGGTAGTATGATATATACCACCGTGCAGTGGCATATTCCACGCTCACATTGCATTCAGCTGGAGGGAAAGGGAAATATACATCACGTGAAATCGACATCTTGCACATGAAATCGACAAGGCGTGCCAACTTCGTACGTAATGCCATGGAATATATTACATGTTTCTCCTGCAGATAGCCATCAGCCAGTTATGCAATAGACACGATGCGAGTCGGGGTCAAGGACGGAGAGGTTTCAGTCATAACACATTTGGGGATCGGGACACATAATTAGGAACACGGTATAACGCGAACTGTAGAAACGGGTGAGAATAACGATTTGTTCCGCCCGAGACCATTATTTAGTGGTCTGTGGCGCTATGGAATCGAACCCGGGCTTTCAGCGTGTCGAGCGAACGCTTTTACCAAAGTACCCCCACCGCTTTCTCAAAATATATTGTAATGCATAATGTAATGTTCATGTGCAGTAATGAGTGAGTTTAGTTTTACCCTGCTCCTATCAATAGTCCAGCAATATCACGACGGATGACACCAGAGGTTTGCATCACCCATGATGGGAATCGAACTCGGGTTTTCGGCGTGAGGACCGAACGCTGTAATATTAAGCTACACTACTTCTGCTGCAATGTAATGAACAGCAGTCGTGACACATTAGACTCAAAGTGTTGCTCATGAGTTACTCAGTAAGCTTGAGCTCTCTACCACACAAAATGTTGAACCTTAAAAAGCTCAATACAGCGACTGTTGTAAGGAAAGGTTTGCTTGTATTGTGGTGATATGATGCATAGATATATGTCTTGTTTAACTATGCCTAAAATAAGTAAAATTTTAATTAAAAAACCATATCGAAAGGTAGGTATTGAGAGCCAATCAGTTTCAAACTGTTCTTCTTAGTTTTGTTAAGTCTCAATATCAGCACGAATAATTCATATGGTTATAAATACAGATGAAGATAGAGGAGCATCGCTTACCTCTCAGGTTACACCTGAGACCAAAATTACAAGGTCATCAAGACAATTCTTTCGATTCTACGCACAGGTATGGCTTGTGAGATTGATAGAAGAGGAATACAACTCACTCACTCACTCAGAGTATGGGGTACATGGAAAGTATACTCACCAGTCTGTCACTAATCATATATTCCAGACAACCAATCTAGAATAACTGATTGACTCTAAATCCAGACGTCGAAAAAGACATAACCACCGTCGAGAGTTTAGTGTTGTTCCCTGGAGGCTTTGATGCAACGCATCAAGGACTGTTCCCTTTTGCCAACAACTTAAGCATAGCGTAATGGGTTAATCCTATCTCCTTACAGCAAATATGTCAGATTAATTTGTATATGTGCCAGGAATAACTTTATAAGGATTATAACACGGATACAAAGATGTCCGTCAATATCCCCTATGTGTTAGGCAATAAGCGATACAGCTATTTAACCCTGCATCCAAGACAAGGGATTATGGTCGACTTATACTCGAGTTAACGTTGTAATTGAAGGTAAATGTTAGGATAACACAAGGATAATGTGATCAGGATCGTTTATGTACCAGGATCGCGAAGGCACGGGCATTGATTGACAACAGACAGACTGTTAACATATGTAGATCTTCAAACGCCACCTGACACGCAAAGCTTTATAGTTTGATGATCACACCTTGGGTTCAACATACCATTGTATTTAACAGTGCATTGTATTTGCTAGACTTTGAAGTTTTCGTTTTAACACATTTTGATGTATGCTAAAAATTTAAATATTTCAGGTTTATATTAAAGCGAGTGAGTTTACTTTTTCGCCGCTTTTCGCAACATTCCAGCGATGTCACGGCTGGGACACAAAATGTGGGTTTCACGCATTGTATCTATGTGAAGAATCGAACTCGGTCTTCGGCGTGACGAGCGACCGCTTTAACCACTTGGATATCCCACAGCCCCTAAAAGATTAAAGATCAATAAACATGTAAAGGTGCTCGTAAACATTTACCACTGTCGAGAAACCAACGAAGACGATTCTGTCTAATTGTGCCTACTCATTTCATTATATCTTTACTTGAAAAAAATTTCAAAAAGTAATCCCAACTTGATCTACGACTCGTATGTCAAATTTGTTATACGTTTCAACGTCAGATAGGACAATTTATCGCTCGCGTTTCAATGCACGTCACGGTATACTAGTTACGTGAGTGAGTGAGTTAAGTTATACACCGAACTCAGCAAATATTCCAGCCATATGGCGGCGGTATGTAAATAATCGAGTCGGGACCATACAATCCAGTGATCAACAACATGAGCATCGATCTGTGCAATTGGGAACCGATGACATGTGTCAACCAAGTCAGCGAACCCGACCATCCGATCACGTTAGTCGCCTCTTAAGACAAGCATAGTCGTCTTTTGTGACAAGCATGTGTTGCTGAAGGCCTATTCTACCCCTGACATTCACTGGTCACAAGTTAAGTAATTTTAACATACAATCTCATGAATGACATCACTGCAATCAGTACTGTGAAATTAACAATTTATAACCCCAGCAGAAATAATTTCGCACCTAAGTAATGAGAGTGTCTGAGATTCCTATACGCAGATCTTGGAGCCGAAAGTGTTGAGCCATCTAACTCCAAAATGACTGAAAACCTGTGCCATTTATGATATACAAAACAGAGCATGATACCAAAGCGCTCGCTGGTCACGCCGAAGACCCAGGTCCGATTCCACACATGGGTACAAAGTGGGTTTCTGGTGTTCCGTGCCGTGATATTGCTGGAATATTGCTGAAAGAGGCGTAAATCCATACTCACTCACTCACTTCAACATTCGTATGCCATTTGATTTGGGTGTAAACACCAGTGGGCATTGCTACATGTAGAAACATTACCCATCATACAACCGTGTGTCTACATCCTGGGTTAATTATCTCCTTATTCACCTTGAACACACATACACTCCTAATGAACACGAACTCACACCAACAGTTTTCACAATATCCTAATCACTGAATACACACACATTCAGTGACCATGAGGATTCACGATTAGAAACATTTTCCGAGCGTCTTAACAGCTCATATTTTTCATTGGAATAATGACATAAATTACTAATATCAAACAATGATATTAATTTTCAAGATGAGAAATGTGATAGGGAAATGTACGCGATTTAAATAATGTATTTCAAGAATGTCTCGTAAATAAGCTCGCTGCGTTCGTCAGCAATAAAGATAATCTCCCATTCTGACCAGACACGCTACACTGAACCTGTTACTATTTGTATCTCTAGAGCTCTACTTTGGCGAAAGGGCGTATTCATGAATGCATGATTCACTAATCACTATGTACATCTGATTAACTCAGCGCGACTCCATTACCACCAGAGAGAAGCATTCAAGTATCTATAAAATCCAGCGTCTGGAGAGACGAAATACCAACGATGAAATATTAAATGGAATGAAGTCCTTCATATATTAATATTTCCAATGATATTTGATAATAAGAGAGGCATTCGGGTAAATTCTACTCCAATTTGAACCGGGCGTAAAATTGACAAAAACTCGTTTTAACGTTGAAAGCACAGGTTGAAAATAGCCCAGACCTAAAATAAACAAAACGAACTTACTGTGCATGTAGGTATACCGTTCCACAAACGAACATGTGCCACCACTGCGCCCAGCACAAAGCTGCTAAATGTGGCGGGCTGTTTGCAACAGACGATCTCCTCACTTCTGCTTCAGCGCAGCAGACGATAGTGGGCGAAAGGCGGGAAAAAGCAGACGAGAGTGAAAAGCTCCGAAAATGTTGAGCTATGATGACACCCCTGGCTTGAAGGAGTTACCTGGCGTATTTCGCTCCTGACAGGAACTTCTGAAGTTATCGTCGGGGCTAATTTCGTTTGGTTAGTGTGGGTTTCGGTTTACTTATCGTCAGCTTCCAGTGAGGGACACATCTGCTCAATGGCTTCACAGTTTTACGTTCGCTGTGCGGAAGAAGAATTACTAATATGCAACTTTTTCACGGACTATATGATGTTTGTACAATTCCACGGGCACATTGAAACTTTTTAGGTAGTGAGAGGCTAAATGCGTTTAATGGCCGTTTCAGACCAACCTATTCTTCCCGCGGGAGATGTTTACTGTTTAAACCGTCTGTACTGCCAATCTGGACTTGACATGGTTGGAGTTTATTCGACTGTACGTTTATATAGAAGGCGTTATCTGGCAGACGTTGACATTTGATTCAGATTTAATGAGCATGTCTCCCTTTACATGGGATCTAGCTGGAGTACCTTAAATACGGTACTAAATACTCAAAGTTATTGTCGCACTGGTGAACTCACTTACATCCTCGATTCCACAGTTACTTGATTTAATGAGATCTTAAACATTCGACGCCTAGTCTGTCTCGAAGTTTTTGAACTGCAGTAGTACTATTTTATCTGCTGCCAAGCTCTCGCTGCAATGGTAAACCCCCAAATGAAACAAGTCTAGACTGCCTCGAGTACAGGGTCTGATCGAAACGGAATTATCTGATTTATGAAAAGTACATATATTGAGAGGCTAAGACTATGCGACTTCGAACAATGTTTGAGGGATGATATTGCAAATATGGCGAGCTCAGTGTACATAATACAAGAGTCTGTGTAAGAGGACGTAAACAACACGGACGACGTAAACAACACTGACGATGATGCTAATAAATAGTCGGGTGATCCTGATAGGGAGCCAGGGTTCGAGCAATACATGCTTTCCAGATCCTGGCTGGAGGAGCTGTCATTGACTCACCTTTACCTACATTCAAGTAAACAATTAATGCATGAGCTCATGGTGCTCATGAAGCCAGTTCTGTACATTTCGCAAAGGCGAGTGGATGAATGATGTTTTACGCTACATGTCGGATACGAGCAGGTTATGTCACAGGAGACTGGAAATAAATGAACCTGGATCTGTCAAACGAGGCAATAAAACCACAAGTGAATGCCATAGGAGATGCAATACAAAAATCGAAGCAAGCGTTTATTTATGATACAATACTGACAAGCCAAAGGGATGCAACTTATTTTACGGCACTATTGACGAATTTCAAGTCTCCAACGTGTCACCATGGACTATTGATACGGTTATTCTCCGCTTGGCATGTGACATATCTATTGTAAATGCAGCTAGCTTTCATCATGAAAAGTCTTCTTCATCACCCTAAACCCGCTGTTTTCGTGTAAATGGCAATCAATACCACGACAGAATGGCGTCAACGTCAACACTTAGCGTTACATCATGACGTTATGCCTAGCAACGTAATGTGTAGCTTCACTTCGGTCAATAGCTTGGGAAGGAGATCATGTTCAACCCTGAATGGTGACTTGATGCCTCCAGTTCCAGATATTGACGAGGACAATGATTTGGCAGTTTTATCACTATTCTGGACGTCATTTTTATGATGACTTATGCTCAAACACGGCTATTTCAATCAGCAACAATGACGGGCTTGGTGTTTGGGATACTCTGCTGATTTGAGGTCACATTAGGGATATTTGTAGGATTAGTATTACCGAATAATCTGTATCATGTTCAGGATAGTACACTGGTAAAGCGAAGGGTAGGAGATCCAGAGGTAAAGCGTAACGCGCACGTAGGTCGTTATTCAGAGGTAAAACGTAATGCATAGGTAAAGCAAAGCACAGGTAGAGTACAATGCAAAGATGCGTAATTCACAGGAAGAATATATGCAAAGGTTTTCTCACTGGTAAAACATAATGCATAGGTCGGGAACAATGAGGTTAGTGGGTGAGGTTAGTTGTAGGCAGAACACGGCACTATTCCAGCTATATGGCGACGGTCTGTATAGAATCGAGGCAGACAATACCAGTGATCAACAGCATGAGCATCGATCTCAATGCGAAGGTTAAGCGTTATACATAGGTAGAGAGTAATTCATAGATAGCGTGTAATGCAACGGTACAGCCTAATGCAAAGGTAAAGCCTGATGCAAAGGTTAAGCCTAATGCAAACTAAAGCATAATGTATTTATTGAGCCTTAAGTTGTCAAGCAGAGCGTAATGCAATAGTAGATTATCATACAGAAGTGTAATGCACGGTATATGTAAAATGGGCATCTGTCTCCAAACCATGGTATGCTTAAATTCAGGAAAATTGTTGACAAATAAGCATTTTTCATCATCGACATGATAACCTTTTGGTACAAGATCATATTTCGTAACTGCACAGGTGAAAAGGGTAAGTTGTCAGTCATAACTGCAAGAGCAATTTTCTTTATGAGAAAACAAACAGATTTTAAAAAAACACAGCAAATATAAGAACATTTTAAGCCTGACATTTAAGAAATTGCAACCTAACACTGAATTAAGGACGCGATGGACATACACGGCAGATAGGTAATGGATTATTCTGCTTGATACTCGACGGGGACCCTTTGACATTTAAATCTGGAAAGACCTTAAATAATTCATTGTTGTTTGCATGGCGAAAACATAGAGATTTTTATCCACGGAGCAAACGATGTGCAAGTTACATTATTGAGACAGGAACACTTAAATGTCTCAACTTTCATCAATTGTAAAATCTCAGTATTGTACATGAGATGAATAATCAATTCCCTCAAAGAACACCTTTCATCCAAATGAGTCTTGTAAATTACATTTTCAAATCACTGAAGTAATTCTGTTTTCTTAACTAACTTGAAAAAAAATAATTCCCACTTGATCTATGACTCGTAGATTTAATCCTGCTGTATTCCTTTTTTAACGTCAGAAAATACATTTAACCCTCGCGTTTTTTGCACATTGTGGTACACAAGTTATGCAAATTTAAGAATATTTGGTAACATCAAATTGCCCACGTAGATATTGCTCTATTTTATTGCTGTAACATTTACTGTTTCTTATGTGAAACTGACACAGATTGTTTGGTTTACATTTTTTTAATTCAAAAGGAATTTGTGGTTTTGTCAAAATACTGACGCTTTCATTAGGATTTACAGATGGAAACGAAATGTAATTAGATAAAACGTCAGCAGTTGAAAAAGACCGAATAATGCTATATAAACTGTGGGAGATGACACTCCTGTTAACACATGTTTAGTATAGCATGTGTTTTCTGGAAAGAAGCATTCCCACTGTCATTGAACATTTCCGTTGTTTTGTCTCATCGGGCTGAATACAATTCATACATTTTTATATTTATTACAGCTGGGAAACTCAATATGTAAACGTTTCTCGAAGATCGCGAAATCCATGAAATTATATACTATATATTTTTCTCATAGATATATGTCCACTATCGGTGGCATTGTTGGAATTGAGTTTGAGCAGCATATCCTGTTAAGGTTAAGGGAACGTACCGCGACCTCGTAGGACCACTTTCTGGTGAAGATAAATGTTAATACAGAGATACCCCAAATAATAGCTTGAGCTTAATGTCTGCACGAAAGTGTGACGAACTTACAAGGTACCAATGATAAATGAATGTTAGTCTTTTTGTTAATGGATGACGGTTAAATGGGATGTGATGGAGCCCCTTTCAAAGAGAATGCACCAAGAAGATGTAATTTGGCAAGGTGGGGACAAGCAAAGGTGCATCGTAGGTGTTAACCTAAGATTCGAACTCAGGACCAACAGATCAGTAGGATTCAACCCACACTCGGAGAAGATTCCAGTTTCCGTTAAACTTTTACATCCTTAGAAAAAAGCGCTAGATGTATCGTGTGAAGGTTCCTAGTAGTTTTCGCGTCCTAGCATGGTAATGAACTGAAATACACATGTTTTTGTTGTAAACATATTCTTTGGGTTTTGTGTGGAAAACGTACGCTTAAGTCTGTTGGAGTGAGTGTGTTTTTTCTCCGTGTTTTTAGCAATATTCCAGCAGCATCACGGCGGAGACACCAGAAATGAGTTTCACACATTGTACCCTCGTGGGAATTCGAACCAGGATCTTCGGCGTGACGACCCAACGCTTTAACCACTAGGCTACCCCACCGCCCACATTTGTTTGTGATATTTATTTGTAGTTAACAAGGAACAGCGACAGGACAATATAAAACAATGAATGCATTGAACCACCCGTTATTTGTAAGCATTTGTAAATACATCATGTTAAATACGTGCATATCTGTGTGTAGAAATGCCGACGTCTTTCCGGGTTTCTCTTAGCATGGAAATGACCCCAATGGCATTTATTCAAACTGACTTAAATTAATTTAAAAACGTGCCAGAATTTAAAATTCTGAATATTTTCCTGTTCCCCCGCGTGTCAGCGTATCGAACTTCGAGCATCAGTTTCAATTTAGTTTCTTAGAAATTTTTTTAAAAAAAGACCTTAAGGCATATTTCGTATGATTCAAATTTCAAAATTTTAAAAATTTTAAAAAATCACCAGAGAGAAAAAAATCTTATAATTACATTCGTAAAACTGAATTTGAAAATGTTCACTTGAAGCCTCGCGTGCCCAACCAATCGATTTAAACTCGCCTAAAAAAATTTGAAATAACTCGAAGAGAACGATAGCCGCCTTTGATCAGGGAAGAGCTAATTTTCTCAATTCTGGACCTTTCGCTCATAGTTGAGGTACCTAATTATGCATTTAATGAGTAAAAACTGCTGAATCGATGCCCGCTATCATTTGATAAGTTCAGTAAAAGACCACGATAATGAAAGTCGGTAGGAAAAAAACACCCCGTGATTGGCATCCATCGGGAGACCTCTTGTATCCTTTTCCGCCAAATGTGATTATTCTAAATCGATGAGTTTACAGATTTAATACTACTTTAACAGGACCACACTTTCTGCCAGCAGAAAGTTATCTTTTACACATGTGTGCTTGTATTGTAGTCTTATTGTGTTCTAATTATACAAAAGGAAGTATCTGATATATCGAACCGTATTTTTTTAAATTAGAACCTCATTCCATGTCTCTGAAATTGCATATCTGGACTTCCAGGCTAGAAAACTATTGAACTTCGTGGTGAACTTTTCAGATTACATACAATTCATCCAGAGCTGTAAAATACTGTAATGAAACTTTTTGAAGGAAGAGGCTGTTAGACAGACCTTCGAGAAAACCGTACTTATGATATTTGTATTTATATTGGATAAAATGGTGTTCATGATTATCATATCCGATGTGATGATAGCTACATATTTGTTTTAACATAGCCATATTTGACTTAGCGCTAGTAGGGATTTCAATATTTCGAGATAACTTTGGTTGGGATAACTCTGTTCGAGATAATTATGGTGGGGATAACTGTATTCGAAATGTTGAAGCTGAAATAACTAACAACCGTATTTTTTCATTGAGACTGATATTGCCACAAGTTGGTATTTGGGCAACTATTTTCGAGATAACGGTACAGGAGGTAATAGCGATGAGATAAAGGTTGGTCAAAACGTTATCTCGAAGGCAACTGCGGTTAGCTTACTATGTCAACGATGCCATTTCATAATATAACTAACGTCGATGAAAAGAAATAATGCATTGTGATCAGCAGTAAAACTAAACAAGGCTTAACACAAAAGATGCACACTGAAGGCCAAAAATACCGATAACACGAACTCAGCCAACAAACGAGGCTTGTATTTATCAACGGAAACCAATCGGATTGCAGCATAAACTTACATAAACCTCACAGTACAGTAGTATACTGATATGTTCAATATCCATCTGTACGGGTAATATATTACATAACAAACCAGTTCAAGTATGTATTAAATTTGTGATGACCAGTACAAGGTTGTACTAAATTTTTGATGACAGTCTCGGTAACCTTAGCTGTGAGGCAGAATCCTCCCCACGTTGGTGACATGCAGGAGTGATACAGTTAGAACGCTTTTCAATCATATGTGTCACTATATTCCAGTAATGGCTCCAAGAAGCTGAAATGGTTGCAGAAGCTTTGGCACTGGAGAGGCAAGTGCGTGGTGCCGTTATTTCAAAAACAATCTCTTGCGTGAGTCTCAGATCTGAGAGACAACGTAATATTGGCGTCCAAGGTCTCGTTTCGGAAAGAAGATTTGATATGGCAATTTTCCTTTCATGCCAAGACTTTCCTCTCTCCATGTAGCGCTATATTCATTCAAAGTACAGTCTCATTTCCATAGATTTTACAGACTTGAATTTCAAAGACGGTAATTGCAAATTTAGATTAAGGCATTTTTCTATAAATGATGCAAATATGAGGTGATTGATATATACTGTGTTTACGTCTCTGCCTGGAGTCCGTGGATTAATTGAGTTTACAGATATCCGTGCATTTCATACATATTTAAAGGATTAGAAATGCTTTATTAATCTGAAACATGGGATGTGCTTCGTGTTTGCCTTCACGAGCAAAACGATTCTATGACCCCGGCTGAGCAATATGATATAGACGTATCGCCGCTAAGAGTCCGAGAGACATACTGCTGAAAAGAAAGGTTTGGCTTAGGTTTGTTACGTTCTCAGCAATATTCCAGCTATATGGAGGCGGTCTGTAAATAATCAAATCTGGACCAGACACAACCCTCTGACGTGATCAACACTAGGAGCATGAATATGTACAATTAGGATACGATGACATGCGTGTACCAGGTCGGCGAGCCTAACCACCCGATCACGTTAGTCGCTTCATCGACAAGCAAGGGTAATGAAGGCCAGTTCTAACGGATAACACGATCTTCGCGGGTACAACAGTGTGTAGATACGTTTCTGTTTTCACGTTTTATCGTGAGAGAATGGTGACTCATATCTCATGGGTATCAGAAGAAAGGAGTAACAGGTCTGTAGTAGATAGGTTATGTCACGTCACTGGTCTTGAAAGCATGAAAGGACAGAGTCAGTTTAGAGGTCGATGGCGCCCGTCTCTGTGTGCAGAGTTGCTTCCCGTAGTAGTGAAAGGATTCGGTAGCCTTTGGTTTTGTTAATGCTCACTTCTCTGTGAGTAACAAACTCCTGCTCCTGGGATTCCCAAAATAGTGAGCGTTTCCTATTGGCCATATCTTTTGCACAACTGAATACAACTGAAACGCTGCTCAAGACAAAGTTGAACCCAACTCACTCGCGTGAAACAATTCCTCACTCACTGATGGCACCAAATACAAATCCCATATAATTTGAAAAGGAGCCCAAGTGAAATGGTAGATTCAGAACTAAGGAAATCTAGACTTGCTTCATTTTGGAGCTTTAGCTTTGCAAAGATCTGGGCTCAGCGTTAAGCGGTCTACCCTTGTCGTAAAAGGTAGTTTATGGGCGCGGGTAGCCAGGTCCACGAGCTGGGTTAATGCATGTCATCGTAACCTTTTGCGCATTGATGCTCATGAAGTCAATCACAGGATGTCTGGTGCCAAATGAATAGTTTGTTCGGAAAAAAGGCAGAAATAAATAGTATGCTGACAGTAGTGAATGCAAATGAGTGGTTTGTTCTGCAGGTCAAATGAAGGTCCCATGTACATCGTTCTGAAATAAGGTAGTTATGAAGCGTATGTTGACAATGGTTAAAAAATGTTTCCCATATTCATGAAAAGCAGATGACCCTCCCCAAACATGACTTAGATACTGGAACCAATCAAAGATATCGATTACGAAACATCGAACTGGAACTGAACTCAAGTATATCTATAAGCCGGAGGACTTTTCAATAGGAAAGACAATTAATGTAATGTATCTTTCGTATAAAATATTCACACACAGAGTAGCATCCGTTTGAAATAAAACCACCAGAAACAATAACTCGGTATTGCGGAATGTGCGTTTAAAGGGAACACCGATCATCCAACCCCAAGCAGATATAGATAGAACTAGCTTAAAGTGAAATGTCAAAGGATGAGAGAAGTGACATCTGAAATCGACATATCTAATTACGTTGGAAGGCAATCTGTGGCTTCTTCGACTGGGTTGGTGGGTTTGTTTCTTCGTAAATGAAGTTCTTTCACGGTGAGACTAATCAGCCTATAGAAGGAAGCACGTTTAGCTGTAATTACTCAATGTTGAGTTTCTTTGAAGATGGTTTTCGAGTAGGGATAGATGAGATGGATGAATAAGTTCTATAAAGTCTGATATACAGGATTTGGCAGTCGAACTAGTTGTTGAGGTAACGAAGTCTCTACTGATCAAACCTGGGTTTTGCATAATCAGTGGTTGATAGCATGAGCACCGATCGATGTCGAAGACCGATGTCGAAGAGTTACAATGATGGACTTAATGAACTCCGATTTCGCGGGGCTTTTTTCATCGCGCTTTTTTCCAACTTAACAGGATGAATTTGCAGTTTTGATAATTTTTCACTGTTAGTCCATACCGAAGTGAGTGAGTGAGTGAGTGAGTTTAGTTTTACGCCGCCATACCGAAAGGAATAAGAATCTGCAAAGTTGTGTTTTGCGCTAAATGTCACCTTTAACGGGACCACGTATAGCAACAACTCTCGCCTCATCTCAACTGACCTTGAGTGAAGCTTACAATCAGTCATATAACTAAATCCCTGTTCAAATAATTGTGACACACGTCTCCTGCAACTGATATGACACACACAACAAAGATTTGATCTGAAACTAATGCTTAGTCGCTGAATACATATAACTGTGAGCAGGAACAAATAATTCCCTTTAAACTGAAAAGGTCCCCATATGACACTGGAGATTCATACCTGAGGGAATCTAGACTTGCTCATTTGGAGCTTTCGCATTGTATGGGGCTATACAAAAGGAAACATTATGCGGTTCTGGGAATGTGAGGTTAATTTTATTTATAAATATGATGTGTTCTGACTTATACGCCACGTTGAATGTGGCGAAATGCCTTCTCCAAGTTACAAACATGTCTTTGATCGTCCAATGACTTGATAATTTATACCCCTACAAGTCCCATGCCTCTTCTTCAGATTAACAAAACGTGTGAAGGACCATTGTGACTTGTTCTTGTCTAAACATAAGTCATTGGTCAGCGTTTGCCTTGACCCTAGGTCAGCGGGACCCTGTCTAGTGTAAGGTCACTAATTGACCCGAGGTTCAACCTTGATAACATTGTAATAACAGCGATGGGTGTAGTCACCGAAAATAAACCATGATTTGTGTCTGTTTAATGCCTTTGTAATGAACTCATACCGCCACACATAAAATTTATTGTTATGCTTTTGCTAAACCTTTCACCATGAAAATTGGTTTTCACCGTAGGGAGGTCAAAGGTTAAAATAATAAATATCACCTCGGCTATAGAAGGAATCGCAGTCTATATCTCATATTTAATCCACTTTCTCTGTAGACATGCGCACATTAAGTGAGATATACATGTGAAAGGGTCTAGCAGGACTGGGTTCCAGTACATACCTACGAGACATTCCAAGGTACTTTCGTGACGAAGGACCATTATAGACACCATATTGAAGCAAACCGTTCGCATACACCCGGTATGACCTCGCAATCTAATCTTGTAATATCATCTTGGTATCTCTTTTATAACGGCTTAATATCATGCATAAAGACAGTATTGATTACAATATAAGGTAGAAAAGGAAGCACATTCACACAACATTGTGTCAGCATTTCGACATCTGCAACAGCTGCTGAGCTATCAAAGTGGTACCAATCTTTGTTTGTTGTTTGATACCACGTATAGCAATGTCCAAGTTATGTTAATATTATCAAGACTGGACATAGTTTTAGTTGAAAAGGGCAACAGGTCATACCTTCGAGGTACTATGGTTTGTACTGGGCTGGGACTACCTGATCCATTTTCCGCCTTTTGTGCCAGGCAGAGGTAGTTGAGGAGTTCAGTGGTGTGGAGGAGTCTTCAGTAGTGACGTGATAGTGTTCACAGTTGAAAAGGGACAGTGGTAGCAGCAGCGATGTGACAGTGGTCACAGCTGTAAGGTGTTAGTGGTCGCAGTAGCGATGTGACAATGGACACAGTAGCGATGTGACAGTGTTCGCGGTTGTAAGACGTCAGTGGTCGCAGTAGGGATGTGACAATAGCACGCACTAGCGATGTGACAGTGTTCACAGTTGTAAGGCTTTAGTGGTTGCACTAGCGATGTAACAGTGTTCACAGTTGTAAGGCTTTAGTGGTTGCAGTAGCGATGTGACAATGGACGCGGTAGCGATGTGACAGTGTTAACAGTTGTAAAGGTCAGCGAAGGCACCAAGGTGATGCGGCAGTGGTTGCAACAGGAGCACAGTGCTACAACCTCAACATTTGTAGTATAATATATTTCAGGTCAGCGCACAGGCACGTTGCTGATATTAAAACAGAATTACAACAATAGTGATGGAAAGAACAGACTGTGTGTTTTCAGGCATATACATAAATCAGACCGATGACCACTTTGTGACTTACACATGTGTACCTTCCAAATTACCCTCATGCCAAAAACTTAACCTAGTTTTAAACCAGTGGATCTATCCGAAAACGACATTGTCTTTCAAAACCTCGATGTATTAGCAGACAAAGGGGGTTGGGATTATGTATAACACAAGCTGGGGATTATCCCCCAGTTATCTTTACAACTGACGTACATTGTCGCCATCGGATGAACTGTGGCTGGCTTTGTAATCTCTCACGACAACAACCAGTTGTCTGGCGGCAAGACGTGCTAAAGCCCCACGTATCACCATCTCTTTGTTTCCTGTCACAGGGGATGTAGGTAATGTCGGTATATGCATTATCTTTAGTCGAAACACGGGGTCAGTATACTAATGTCTCTCCGTAGTTACGTGGCGGCGGGGTAGCCTAGTGGTTCAAGAATTTGCTCGATACGTCGAAGACCCGGGTTCAATTCCTCACATGGTTGCAGTGTGTGAAGGGGAGTTTTAGTATCCCCCGCAGTGATGTTGTTGGAATATTCCTTAAAGCGGCGTAAAACTATACTCACTAAAACTAACTCTGTAGTTAGTGTCATCGTGCGGGTAGTGAAGAACGGTGTGGGTTTGATGGTTAAAACAACACTCATCAAATCTCCAGCTATATGGTGTCAATCTGTAAATAACCGAGTTCGGACCAGACAAACACGTGATTGACACCATAAACATCGATCCACACAAGGTGGGAAACCATAACATGTGTCATCCGTTCAGCAAGCCTGGTATCAACATCCCGTTTTGTTGCCTCTTACGACAAGCCGAAGACCAGCTGTAACCCGGATGTTCACGGGCTGTCAGTGTAGGTCCTCGGTAAGCTCAGCTGTAGTAACTACATAACCGCGTCTCAGATTAACGCTTAGTATCTGAGGCAAGCGACTAACGGGATCGGGTGGTCAGGCTCGCTGACTTGGTTGATACATGTCATCGGTACAAAATTGCGCAGATCGATGCTCATGTTGTTGATCACTGGTCCAGACTCGATTATTTACAGACCGCCGCCATATAGCTGGGATATTGCTGAGTTTGGCGTAAAACTAAACTCCCACACACTTGCTTAGTATCTGAACAATATAATGCTGAAAACAAACAACTTTACTTAAATTGAAAATAAGATAGAACCAGGTGGGATATTAAGAACCTGATGTCTACACATGCTTTATGGCGTTCTCTTCCCACAGCGTTACTCAAGTCATATCTTCCTACGTGAGTCAACTCTGCGGGAAGAGAATGCCTTGGTGTAGGACTTTTTCACTCTAGAAAGAACTGGACAGAAGGGAAAATACGCCAACACCTTATCTACCCGTCGCTAAATATGAGGTCAGATATTCGTGTGAGGATTTTACCATGACTGATTATATGTAACGTGTTACATTTGGGATTACACTTTCACAACAAAGTGCAGATTCTAGGGTCCTTTTGGGTTGAGTTCCTCCCGGGATTTGAACCCACACTCTGAGAGTAAGAGACATCACCGCAAACACATAAAGTCAGTGGTCAAACACGCAAGTCATAGCGTCTTCCTGGATTATGTGTAGCAAGTCGGAGATCTGTAAGTGTGACGTAAGGTCTACATGTGGTCTTGGTGGTAGACCCTCGCTATACTAAAGAATGGGTAGAGTCCACGGCTGTAATCAACCGTGGAATCGACGAATAAGTGTTCGAGTATATGAAATGTACACATAGTATCAGTTTCATATCCATAACAAGTCAGTGCATTTGTTTCTGTGACCAATACAGTTTAACTACAAATGCATGCTACTAATCTATCTCACAGTCCATGAACCACATTATTTTCCCTACTGTCTAGCCCTCCCTGCAGTGCCAAAGCCCTAAAAGAAGCATATACTAGATGTCTTCAGATTCTGAATCTCTGGTTTCCCTAGGACTCCTTTTCAAGTTGAATGGGTTTGTTTGTAACTATCAAAGTTCTATATATTCAGAGACTACGCGTTAGTCTAACATACTACATCAATGTTTTTCCTAAGAGAAGCCATTCCTCGCGAACAACCAAAGCGAGTTGATGAAATACGCCGTGCTAGCTGGTGTGTCAATCCCCTCTGCAAGAGCGTAACGCCATGCCGTGTGGTCGTGTGTTATTTGTTTGTCGCACTCAGCAACAATACAGTGACTTGACGGCGTTCTATAAATAATTGAGTTAGGAGTAAATTGTCCAGTGATAATATGAACATCGATGCAACTGGGGCACGATGACATGTATCAGTCAAGTCAGCGAAGCTGACCTCCCGATCTCGATAGTGACCTCTTACGACAAGCATGGGCTGATGATGTAACCAGGATCTTCCGTGTTGCTTAACTATTGTAATACATGGATGAAAGAAATACCTTTCAACGTCTTTTGAGTAACATAGTAATAACTGTGTCGGACATGTCCGTTTAAAAACATATCGATATATAATGGAAACATCATTTGTCCTTAAAGTTAGCAGAGTGAGTAGTTTGGTGGGAATGTTCCGTGTAGAGTGAGTATTTGTGTGGGTCAGTGTCCCGAACGTTCGCAGAGCAAGTGACTATTTGTTTTCATAACATCGATCAATATACCATCAACATAAACTATAATTTAACTAATGGTCGATATTGTGAGCATCACTGTGAAGTCAAGTTACAATGACCCACAAGAGAGGGTACCTGCATCCGGATTACCCGTTTAACATCGTAAAACTGCAACCCCTGTGTCTACTTGAGGCCCGAGAGGCTGCTAGAACCACGTGACTGGATTCGATATCCCATTCGTCACGATAAAATGTTTATGATTTTGTTAGCATCAAACTCTTGTGTTAGGGTTACACCAAAGTGATCAACATCTGCTGTGTACAAACCCGTGAAGGACCGGGTTAGAACTGGCCTTCAGCACACATGCTTGTCGGGTGTTCAGGCTAGCTGACTTGATTGCAACATGCCATATATCCCAGTTATGGAAATCGATGCTCGCACTGTTGATCACTGGATTGTCTGGTCCAGACACGATTACTTATAGACGTAACCATATCGCTGGAATATTGGTAGGTGCGGCGTTAAACAACAACCAGCCAACTACAATTCGCATCACTTCGGAATTTTCTCCCATCCGTGTCTGTCACACCCTGATATAACTAAAATACTATTCAAACCGGCGTTAAACCTAATTCACTCACTCACTTCGTTGGAATCCTCTGAAATTGCGCTCCACGATAACGTTTATTTCACGGGTAGTCCTGTGTCCTCGCACAACAGGATAACCGTCCGACTTTAAGCGGTTGTTAATGTGTTTATGTTCTTGATAATTAGGGTAACCTCATCATTCAAACAGGCATGACTAATGTATGCCGGTGTCGACAGATCAAACAATACTGGGCGATTTATGTCATATCCGGAGACAGTGTTATGATAATATTTCTTTTCAACTTAGGTTTTATAATACAACGACATCAACGTGAAACACCGAAAAGACGAATCAAGTTTATGCGCATTTAGAATCATGGATCAAATCTCTGGGTTATTTCTGTCATCCGTTTAATTTTATTAAACTCGCGGTTAATGCTAACCGAAATTAATTTGGCAGTAATGAGATTATGCGAGTACGTGACGTAATTCACGAGACAGTTGAAATTCCTGCTGCAACAGTTATGAATTACTTGCACGTGCTGAACTCGTTGAGACCCGAGGGGAACACAAACAATTAAAGGGAATGCTGATAATTTCGATTAGAACAAACAAAGGATCGGTTAACCAAATAAAAATGAACACTCGATTTGTTTGTTTATAATCATATTTTTTAAAACTATTCCTTGGTGATTTCATGTTTAAAATATTTTTTGGTTGATAATTTTGCCATGTCAAATGTATGACCATGTAGATCTGTGGTGGACAGATAAATATTTTAACAAGATTTTTATCAGCTTTATTCATAGCCTAACTGCAGGACCTATATACATAATCATCGTGTTTTATACCTTAATTGATGATAATTCGCAACTGAGATGCATACAGACAGAAAGGACAAAACATGCTGAGAAATAATCTTTAACTCAAACAAACTATGTTACTTCATTACAAATTACTGAAATTAAGTCCGTTGGTATTTGAAATATCGCGGCGATTTAGATTTGATTTTCGATCCTAATACCATCGGACATGATGTACGACTTATTAAGCTAGAATAAATCTAGATCATCCACGCAACAAATTTCAAGTTCCAGCAAAACAGTGAGCGGAAACAATGACGAATTGCTCGGATAACGTCCATAGGCTGCATGTGATGACCTGCCTGGTGGTTGTAGCGGGTCATCTAATCGAATTCGGCTCTAATTTCGACGCATTCAGACAGCTCGTTACGTCATATTATTAACCAGGCGGCCATTTTGATTTGATTACGTGAGCAAACATGGCGCGTGTCCCCTGATCGATGGGAAGGTTTTTTTTCGTGATGATTCAGGTCGGAGACGTTGCTCTTGAGTTACAGTCAGTTAAACATGAACGCAGGGTGATGTCCGTTTCTCTAATTGTTGGCAAACCGCTGATAACGCCATCGAGGATGTTTTCGGTTGGATCGCCCAGTTCTTATTATGCACATTTCCTTGGAATCCAACCCGTTGAATTCTCTGGGGCTCGTTTTACTGTTTGCTGATTTTGCAGTTATAAAAACTTCGAAACTGAACTGCTAAACACACGACAATCCACGCCTTTTCCTCATAGTGAGTGAAAAGTGTTCTCACCAGAAGGCAATATTTTGGCTGTTCGCAGAGAGATCAAAATATTGCTAAAATGGAACAGGATGATTTTAGGATAATGAAGCTCTTGAAATATCGGCACATTGTCAGGATAAACTGATTTAATAAAGCTGCTCTTCATGAAGTAAACCTCTTAGAAAAACCTGAAATCTAAATTACCAAGATAACGCTAAAGCGATTATTAATTTAAGATCGGTTGGTTAAAGTTCCTAACTCAAAATCAATAAAGAGTGACAAAATGCTAGATTTGTGATTCATATGGGAAACTGGGTTTGTTATGGAAGGTCTGCTTACCCTTTAGTGTGATGTCGCACACTATCAGTGATGTCCCAAATACAAAAGATAACAATGCAATTTGCTCCCGAATGTCGATCAACTACTCTAGACATATACACCGATCCATATCGACACTTATACAATGATGCACGCGTTAAGTATGTCAGTACAGCAGCCTTTCGTGTTCTCGGTGAATGTGTGACCGAAAAAGATATAACGATCGTAAGAAGTTCTATCAAGTCGGGAATTAACTAAATGTTTATTTCAGGAACTGAGTGTGACTCTAGGCACTGACTAAAACAGTGCGCCAAATTCTGGGAATAAAACCTAGAATTTTAGCGTGGACATCAATCGCCTCTCACCATGTCCTAGGTGTTTATATACCCATATATGTGTCTATCTCCCCCCAAGATCAATCTGTCCACTAGAGGGGCCTCGTTCACTGTCTGCGGACTTCCAAACAACCTCAAGGAGATATCATGACTCACTGCATATTGTGATTTTTATTCAAGATATAAAAGTACAAAATATGATAAAAACAAAAGAGCTTAAACCCAAATGTCAGCCAAGAGCGGAACCAGTCTTCGTGTGCCCAATAATTCTAAGATGGATTCCTTTCTTAAATTATTCTCAGTCAGACCATTAGTATTTTTAAGGAACATACTTTTGATTGAAACTCACCATAATTTAAACATTATAAAGTGTCGGCCTAATATCTTTTTCGATTTTCCGACCAAACTGAAGACTCCGTTGGTGCCAAATGCTAAACAATAGCGAAGGCCACATGCATGGACCATAGTAGCCATGTCCGTTGGAAGCAAATGCTAAACAATTGTGAAGCTACATAAATGGACCATTGGAAACTAGCGACGTCTGTTGGTGCCAAATGCTAAACGATAGCCAATGTTACATTAATATACCACTGGAAACCAGCGATGACATCAGGGGTTCATAATAAGGCTTCGGCCACTCATACCAAAGGAACAGTTAGAATTCTAGACCCTTGGATATTCTATAGGTCTATCAAATGGACCTCATCGAAAAAACACCCAGAGAATAAGTACAGTTTCTGACCATTTCGTCAACTGTGTGGAATGGTAAACACTTGAGACTAGTTCCAGATATCCTGAAGATCATTTCTTGTAGCCGTCTAGACGTTGTAATAAGTGTCTTATGTCCAACTGAGACATTATTTCTGTGTTGCCATGGTAACCAATAACTGCTACATTAATATCCATAATAGCATTTGAAACAACAGACGCACTACATGCATTTTGAATGATTTGACTTACACTTACATGGGCTGCTTTGGTCTCCCTTTGAGGGGAAGCCAAACAGCTCAAGTACGACACCAGAGCGTTTGTCTCCAGTGCCAGAATATTTCACACATCAGTTTACCGCTCTAGATGCAGGGAAAAACCGGTTGATTGATGCGGTTTGAACATTTCATTTAAACCACTTGACAAATTTCTCTGAATCTCAAATCCCATCTGTTTCTGGCGTACCTCTGCAGCTAATGTCTTGATTCGTTCCACAGTTGTACAGTCTGGCAGCTTTATTAACACATTCATTTACAGACGCTGATTTAGACCAACATCTACTCTATAAAATGATCACATTTTAAAAAGTTCCTAAATTATAATTATGAAGTATGATGAAAGGGAATCCGGAGACCTTCATTTTCAGACTTCTAGACTTGCCACATATTTTAGACTTGCATGAGCTTTCTTTGGTAAATTCATTTTAGGGTCCCCCCATCTATTCCCTGTTCGTAAGAATACTAAACATTCATTCCTTCATAGAGTTGCGCAGGTATGCTAAATGGATGCGTCTGAATCACGATGCCTCGCCCATTTGGTGATGTATTTTCTGCTGAAGTAAACGGTTATTTAGCACGATTTGCAACACATCTATATATCCGAGTCGTTTCAACTATACTTAAGACAGGTTCCAATTCAGTTACAGGTCATGATTCATATGAATTGGGATTTTTTCCAAGATTGTACGTTGCGTTTCGGAGCAAATTTAGACGCCTGATAGTGTGTCCCCGCGTGCACACTCATCTGACCTTCACAATGGGCTTCATACAGTAGCTCTCGTACACACTCACACCATCAGTATCTAAACACTGTTCCCATCTGGCTTCCAGTTATCAATGAAACGCCTTCATTCTGCACGTGCAAACTTGATCCCGCCTAAAACGTTAACAGGTTTAAGTTATTAATGCCATAACGATGATTGATACCTTCTTAAGCGGCGTGTGTTTGGTGAGAACAAATAAACAAACACAATTCTCAGTCAATCCACGTCAAGCAACTACAGTATCAGTCGACGCCTCGTGTTTCTGAATGTAAAGGCCCCGGATGAGCAAGCCCGAACGTGTCGCCATCTTGAATGTAGATACTGCCCTGGACGTCTGGTCCTCAAGACGTGCTGTCTCCTTATGAATGGGAGCTAATATTCATAGTAATAATACACACGCTCGACGTGCAGACATTTCAGCGTTTAATGGAATTACTGATTTATGCCCCCTTGATAACTCTCCAATAAAGGAGTCAAATATTTGAACGTAACTCACAGGATCTGGCCAATGGAAATGGTTCTTGGCCGTTGGGGGATTTAGAGGGAATTTTCAAGACTTAATGGGATTACCTTCATGGGCACGGTCAAATATGCATAGCAGTCTCGGGAGCAGGACAGAACAACCTGTCATTGTGCATTGAACAAAGATGTTAAAATAGAGACAGGGTGCATATGGACAAGTGGGTGTGCTATCATAATCAAAAGTGAAAGGATCAATAATCTGAAAATGAAGAAAGTTTCATGACTTCTTTTCATTATATTTTATTTTAGTTACTGTGAACTTTTTTCTGTAAAATATGTTTATTTTAGAGACCGGTTGTTAGTCTATCTGTTATTGTGTGGTTGACTGAGCAGTTGAGTGTGTACGTGAGTGGCTGAGTAAGTGAGTATGTGAGGGAGATGTGTAATCGCAATATCTTCGCAATCTCGTCCAAAACAAACCAGTGGTCGACAGCACGAAAACATTCCACATCAACGAAATACGGTGTCACGGTAAGATGTTGGCAGAACAAAGAGAATCGTCGGTATGAATTGAAGATTTGAACTCACGAGAAAAAAACACAACGAGTCACTCGCATCAAATTGTATTTGTTACTGAACAACACACTGTGAAATACATCGCAACGTATCAGCTTTAGCCTGTGGTGATGCATGTGGTAGGTCTTTACAACTGTGGAGAAATCCATGAGGTCCTGTTAGGCTCTGATGAAGAAAGAAACATAATGAGGATGGACTCAATATACACAGAAATCGCATTTTAACGACTGACCCTCGTTTGAGAGGTCGACCATATCGCTGCCATGTGCCTGCTAGACTATTAAATTTTAGTTCGTGAAAACATGATGACATATTAGATAGAACAATGTTCCATTTAACCTGGGACAGAGCACCGGTGAGTGGGAGATTCAAAACCTGAACCTGAACTTGAACCCGAACCTGAACCTGAAGAAAATCTAGACTTTGACATCACAGAATGATAAGGGCGAAATTGGCACGGATTTGGAACTGTGAAAGATGCTCGGTGGCTTCAAATGACACGTTTCTTATTGTCAGATATGTTCTTAAATGTATACGTGCCGTGGGATAGCCTAGTGGTTAAAGCGTGAGCCCGTTAACGCCGAAGAGCCGGGTTCGATTGTCATATGGATAAAATGTGTGAAACCCATTTAAGGTGTCCCCCGCAGTGATATTGATGGAATATTGCTAAAGTGGCGTAAAACTATACTCACTCACTCAGTAAAGGTGCAACAACAACGAATGCTCATACCAAAAACATCCAGGAGAATTACACACAGGGACTGATATCTGTCTGTCTGGGAGTGCCACGGGGCTTTAATCAGACTTTGATAGTAGCAGCATCAACAAGAACCGCAATAAAAGCAACAGCAATACCTATTGGTCAACTCACTCAATTTGATCAACTCACCCAGTCGTTCAATTCTAAGGTCTTGCTCAATTTAAAGAAATGAACTTGAAAATCAGGTTTAGAATTGGTCTTGAGCAACCCATGCTTGTCGTAAGAGGCGACTATCGTTATCTGGTGGTGAGGTTTGCTTATTTGGTACACACATGTCATCGTATCCCAAATGCACAGATCCATGATCATGCTGTTGATCACTTGATTGTCTAATCCTGACTTGAATATTTATAGACCGCTGCCATATAGCTGGGATATTGCTGAGTGCGGCGTTAAACACCAAACAAACAAACAAACAAACAAAAAGGGAGATGACTCTGTTCAGAGCGGCATTGCACCTTTATTTGCGCCCTAGTCTGCTGTCCCACACATACTACGTATACATACATCATTGTCTATAAGACATGATCGATACTCATGGTTGATACTTTCGTACTCACTGAAAGACACATTATCCTTTTTTTAATTTTATATTATAAAAACACAGGCAAAGATGTTGAGCGTGCAATTCATTACAGAAATATTTTTATAACATTTTTCTAAAGGGCAGAAAATGTTCATTAGTTGCGTCACGAAACTAAATATTTGAAGACGAGAATTTGACAAAGTGCAGATGCCATGACCAGATTGATGAGCCCTGCCAAATGATGGACTCTGGGACAAGCGTGCTTTAATGACAAACACTGCGATGACCAAGGGGTGACCCAACGCAAGGAAATCAATACATGTCGAAAAGACCTGCTAGTTGTCAAAGTTTGATAAAAATGTGAATGTCAGGAATCTTTAATTACGTGAGTTAAAGAAACATGACTGTTTTGGGTGCCATTTTGATATCCCCAATTTCTGTGGCATCACTATAATTTTCAGATTTAAACTTAAATGAATAACAGCATTTTGGACAAAATATTGTCCATGTCAGATTTAACAGGATGGTCTAGAGATGTGTTCTTCACGAGAATTAGGGTAAACCGTAATGGTTCATAAAAGATGCTTAGCGACTTCAAATGACACGTTTCTCATTGTCAGATATGTTCTTAAATGTATATGTGTCGTGGGATAGCCTAATGGTTAAAGCGTTCGCTCGTCACGCTGAAGGCACGGGTTCGATTCGAACATGGGTTCAATGTGTGAAGCCCATTTCTGGTATCCCCTGCCGTGACGGAATATAGGTAAGAGCGGCGTAAAACACAACTCACTCAAACCAGAAGGGGGACCAGCAAGTCTGGCAATCCCAGTTTAATTACCAGTCAATTTAACCAAATGCACCCAGGTGGAATAGAAGCGCTTAAAATATGAACGCTTGAAGATTCATGGGGCAGAGACAAGTTTGACTTTATAAAGAATGCTCTGGTTATTGAAACCAGAATTTTGCAGGTTTGAGTGGAGACTCTCTGCATTTCTCTAAAGAAATTCACCGCACAAAAATCCTAATCCCCATGAGTCATCGGGCTATCCACGCCGACTATTTTCATGTATGGAAACTTAAAAGTAAAAAAGGTACATTTCAAAAAGGACTTCAAGGCTAATTAGTTTCAGAGAAACGAAATCTGTTTTTCTCTAAAAGTTTCTCACCAATTTCTAATCACATTGCGAACCCTGGAATAGTTACAAGTGTTTAAAGTAAATTTCTCCCTCCGGGTCATGCAGAAAATTTCTAGCCGTTTCACATTTTAAAAGCCTTTATCGATTAGTATTGCCCCGCAACACATGAAATGAATGTGTTTTACTGCAGATTCAAAGTAGGTGAGGCTGATACCGTGCTACGAATTTGGAAGTTGTATTCCTTGGGCGGTCGTATGGTTTCTCTTTCTTAAAATTACAGTTAGGAATAACTTTTAATTCTGAATATGTTTACAAGTACGACTTTAGGCGATCAGACGTAATTAACTGTCCAGACACGCATCCTGGGGAATAACGCACAATAATATGAGGCCAAGTGGTTGGAGCCTATCTTGAGATCTGCGGTCACCTTACACCAAAAGACATTAAAAGACCGAGTGTACCTTTTGCTACCTTCCTTTTGGCAGGCAAAAATTCAAGCTAGGATTGTACGGATGTTAGGCTCGCTTGTCTTTTACATCCCCTCGATATAACCGTCTCTGACATCCCCTTGATATACCCGCCTTCGAAATCCACATACCCTCCTTTGACATCCCCTTGATATACCCGCCTTCGATAACTACTTGATATACCCGCCTTCGATAACTACTTGATATACCCGCCTTCGATAACTACTTGATATACCCGCCTTCGATAACTACTTGATATTCCTGCCTTTGATATCCACTTGATATTCCCGCCTTTGACATCCACATGATATACCAGCTACTGACATCCACTTGATATACCCGCCTCTGACATCCCCTTGAGACAACTATTTTAGATGCCCACCTCCAACAGCCAATTCAAATTTCCCTCCTCAAACGCTCACTTCACATAATCGCCTTTAACACTTACTTCACATATCCCCTCCACGGCTCACTTTACACACCCCTATTACTCGCTTTTTTTCAAATCTTCAGACACCCATTTGTAAATTTTAAAATACTTCAGAGTGACTCTTCACACGACACATCAATAACTGGAGACTGCCGTTTGAGGAAATCCACACTAACCCAAACTCTGCGGTATTCTAGAGCGCCGTGACTTCCTGCGCTCATTACGTAATGAGGTCAGGGTGCTGCCACACGTCACTCAATATGGCAGCTCCCATGTGGCCCAATGTCCATCCTGCTTAGTACGGTAATATGAATGCGTTGAAAATCTCAGTAAAAATACAACTTTAAAAATTTCAAGAAAATAACTCACGCAATGGGCCAGGACGTTTGCCCAGAAGACAAAGGTAATCATGAAATGGGAATATTATATTCTAAATTTCCTGTTTCTGAGGCAAAGACCTCATTCCTGAAAACAGATAGCTGTCATTATGCAGTAATCTAAACTTGAAAATGTGTATGGTTGCATGCCAAAGGGAAGACGAGAGATCGCCATTAAGATGAAATTTAGTTAGACACGATTGGTTGAAGATCACTGTTTGGGATGAAGATCCCGATGCGCACACTGATTTCATTAGAAACATACATGTTGGATGTTAGAAAAAAATCGTTTTAAATAGATGCCATTCTAGCCACATGTTTACATCACGCAGAGCAGCTTCATCACCTGAGATCACCCCGGGTGTGGGGTGAATGGATTCTATCATCTTTGCTTAGAGTAACAGGAAATGACCATATTGGATTTAGTGGTTTCGGTGGTTTTCCAGCACAAAGTGTACACACACACACACACACACACACACACACACACACACACACACACACACACACACACACACACACACACACACACACACACACACACACACACACACACACACACACACACACACACACACACAAACACACACACACAAACACACACACACAAACACACACACACAAACACACACACACAAACACACACACACACAAACAAACACACACACAAACACAAACACACATACACAAACACACACACACACACACAAACACACACATACACAATATCACTTTTGTTGAGGTCAACAGTGTCTATAATGACGCATTAATCCTTATATATATGCAATTCATTACAGAAATATTTTTCTAAGGGCAGAAAATGTTCATTAGTTCACGAAACTAAATATTTGAAGTCGATAATTTGACAAAGTGCAGATGCCGTGAACACAGTGATTGGGCCTGCCAAATGATGGACTCCGGGACAAGCGTGCTTTAATGACAAACACTGCATAAGAAATACAGTTCGTTAAATACCATCATGTATAGTGTAATAAGGCACACTTTCGCCCAGAACTGTTATAATTTAAGTACGAGGACATATATTTTGTTTCTTAACTGTATTTTAGTCTGTAAAATACGCTTATTTAATAGACTAGATGTTTGTTTGTATTTGACTTGGGACTCGTGCCTTAGACTCCATGCAGCTTCCCTTTGCTCCTGAGGTCAAACGAGGTCACGTCAACAAGTACTGGACGAATAATAACCTGCGTGAATGTGGAGCTTAACAAGCAGATATAGACAATGGTATGTGACATCTACAATCTCTTTAATTCCGCGTTGTCTTCCTGGAGGCAAAGATCAATGGAATTTGACCCTGGTAGCTAATTGCTAGTTCATACAAGGTTAACTTAGCAATGAAGTGTACTGACTGAGTGTGTAATAGTGAATGCTTCTTTGTGATCAACAGCTATCGATGATACGGTAACTACTGGTTAAACCCGGATACATGACATAGTGTCTCAAGGCAAGGGCAGCAGCCACTAAAGTGAATTTCATCCCGTTTATCCAATTACCAGTTGGAGTCACGGTCTCCCAGTACACTGAGATAATGCACTTGATCGGTGCTGGATCGATTCCCAGATGTATATAAAAGTGAAGGCAATATTTGTAACCCTCAAAGTGTTGTCTTCATTCATTTCTTGTATATATTTCAGACAGATGTTTTTTCTCCATTCTTTTTTATGTCGATGATGATGACTACTACATGTAATCAGCTGGCATCCTGATTCAAGCATAATTCAAACTGATAGATTCATAAAACATAGAAACCAAACAAAGACGTTGATAGACATTTAGTGAAAGCATGTAATTTTCAGGTTTAAAGAAATGTACGACAGCCAACGAATGGATGTCATCCGCGAGAGAAATCAATGTAAAATATCTAATTTCGGGTGCTAAGCTTTGTGATGATCACAATGGAATGGTAATTCAACACAAGCTAAATATAAGAATGTTATATACTGACCAGCAAAAGAAAAGCAAGTTTCGAAATAAAAGAAATCTCATAAAAAATAAGCGTTCATATCTTCTATTCAAAACCTTGACTTGCGTTTCCTTCGCTATTCAATATACTATAGCGTGGAACAACACATAAATTGTTGTTAATTTGATTGCTTGTCACTCGTAACACTCAATGAGGCTGCACATTAACACATCTTTCCCTAGGATGTCCATCGTAGAATTCTCCCATTCCCCCATCTGTGGCGAGACGGATCGAGAGGCTTTATCACGTGGTAGGTAGCGTGAGAACACATGGCTCAGTCTTCATAATATCAATCCTTATAACACTTGCCTGTTTACGGGATGTCGTTGTAATCGTGGAATGGCGATGGACGCGGCGTTAAGTACCAACATGACGCAACCATTACAAGTACTCTGCTACGATAGGAAACCCTGCTTATACACTCATTAAACCTGTCCTTTTGATTCTAGGGACATCTAAAACCCACTGACACAGAACCCTTGCCAACGTGCCTTGATCTATTTCCAGTGATGCCGAGTGATGGGCCTGTTACCACTGGGCTGGATGCCAGAATGAGGACTTTGAGTTCCTATGAGCTAAGTTTCTTTTCATGTTAAGCAAGGTTCCTTAAACTCGAGTGTTTGGTGTCGAATCCTTCAAGTTGAAAGGGAGTTCTTACTTTCATGGTCCCTCGGGAAGAGTCATCATGGTATATAACTAATTTGGTGAAGTCATTCAAACTTTCTACAAAGTTTTAGATGTGTGAGGAAGGCTAGTTAGTACAGAAATGTCACCGAACATGTAGAAAGTATTGGAGTATAACGTTTTAATTTTACTTTTTATTTTAGTGAAGAGGATCATTCGCTTGTTAACGGTGCTAGTACGTTATTTCAATAAGGAAGTTGACTAGCCACAGAACCAGGGAGAACAGAAGACACGGATGCTATAGATTATCAGTGATAAAATTTGGTTTTTCGTCACCTATACGACGTCTAAAATGCTTCTCAAAGGAGTTCGGTGAAGATTTGGGTGACCGAATATCAAACGTTGTAGTTTCTGTTCGTTGAAATACGCATCTAAGACACATTCTGATTGTGGTTCATTCAACATCTCATCTGATTACGATGCTTGGTCTGTTCGCTCTCTCCATATTGTGACAACACATGGCTCAATGCTCATAATATCGACCCGTAAACACATGCCTATTTACGGGATGTCGTTATAATCGTGGAATGGTGGTCCATGTGGTGGTGGGTCTCACAAAAAGTTGAACATAAATGTAAACGATCAGGCACATTTGATAACCTTTCTATACCATGTCGTTGTACAGAATCCCAACTCAGTGAGAATACTTAACAGTTTATCTAACATAAAGATTTGCTAAGACATATACGCCAAGATATTATTTTAGTGTTGCCGGTGTCATACTTCGACAGTACCGTGAAGATCCCTGTTAGAACTGATCTTCACTAAGCCGTGCCTGTCGTATGAAACGTCTAAAGGGATTGCTTGATCAGGCTAGCTGACATGATTGACACATGTCATCGTATCCCTAACGCGTAGATCGATGTGCATGCTGCTGATCACGGGATATGTCTGGTCTAGACTCGATTATTTACTCGATTATTTACAAACGGAATATTTTGCTGAGTGTAGCGTTGAACAACAAACTATGAAATCAATACTCCAAGAAATAGTTTTGCTAATTTCGATAGATATGTAGATTTAACACCATAAAGGAAGCTGTGGTGTTTCGCTGCTAATACGTGACCACACATATTTTTAAAGCAGCCATAACATTTCAGGTGCAGAAACGTCATTTGGTGTCTACTCAAAGATTACATTCAATGTAAGCACGGTGATACAGGCTGTATTCTTACTCAAAAGCCTCTGATCACTGCTCATAAAATATCAACTACTGGTTTGTGTAATTGGTAAAAAATCAGTGAATAGTCTAGTGGTTAAAATACTCGCCCGCCACACTGATGGCTCGAATTGGATTGCCAAATTAGGAATAATGTGTGCGTCAATTTGTCAGTATCACCCACAGAGATAATTTTTGGATATTGGTAAAAATACGTAAAGCTAAATGCATCGTGCACGCGTTTATAGGGGTCATTACATTTTGCAGGTCTCGCTATTCCTTTAAACCTACTGACGTTTACGCACCTAAGTTTACTGAAGCATCAGGTGCCACAAGCGATTGGATGATATCTCTACACCAGTCACATGTTGTCATCGCCTTTCATTGCCTCAGATGCACGTGTGCCTAACGACTGCCTCTTCACACCTGCCAGACGGTCACACACGCGATGTTGACGTTGAAATTCTCTCTCATTTCACGCCTTGTCTTGAGAACTATTTTCTTGCGATCAATGCGCCCCACGAGAGCAACCATATCCCAATCAGCTGTAGCACTGCGGCCGTTTTCATTTTGTCGTCAACAGATCCTTCCGGGCCTAAAAAATATACATTCTCCGAGGGAGGGTAATATCCGCTAATGCAGAACTGGAGTTAAAAGTAAAAGTAGACATCGCATTTTCATAGTGCATTAAATAGTTTTGTCTCATCATCGAAGGACTAGAACGTTTTCTCGAACCCAAATTGATTTGGTTCCTGTTCAATAATCTGTGAGACATTTTCAATTCCGAATTTTCACTTTTTGAAGTAACCTGTGCTGCCGGTATAACATTGAAATAATACCCGTGCACATAAAGGTACTTGTTCAACACTGAATTAATACCCGTACTCACTTTTCAGCGCCAATGGTGTTTTTTCAACATCGAATAAACAACCGGCTCGTAATGAAAATTAATCCGGGTCACGTATGGATAAGATACCTTAGCTGAAAATGACCGTCGCTGTTTCCAAACTGTATACTGAATTTAGATATATTGAAAAGTCAAGTAATGATATACACGTGTCATAATTCAACCAGGGTATTTTTTCAATTCGTGATCTGGGTTAATTTTCAGTAGCAGTCAAGTGAGTATTCAATGATTGAATTAAGGTAGGTTACTTAAGGTAACTCACTCATTGTTATAAACCAGCCCATGTTTTCCGGGAAATACGGGTATCATATTTAAAACTGATGTGCAAAACGTAAGTAAAAACACGACATGCAGAGCACCGAAAAAATATCAATTTCAGACATACAGGCAATCTAGCTTTCTGTTAAAGTTTGGGTGTTAGGGTCAACCTAGCGATTCGATCGTTTTGTGGAACGCGGTCCTGATACAAAGCACAGACTTAACCTGATTGCACTGATTCCTGCCTTAAGCACGACCAGAGAAGTTGGAACGCACGGAGCTAGCGTGTCCATTGCGAAAACTGACCATCGAGATGCTGAAGCCAAGATAAGCCACGGTCAGCCCACATTAGCTTCTGGTCCACCTAATTACAGTTTACACCAGTTGCCAATGACTGCTGGCAACGATGGTCAGCGGTATGGACGAACATAATTAACTGAAAGCCAACCATAGTATGCCTCGATTAATGCCAATATAACACTGATGATCAGTGCTCCTAAACAATGCGGCCATGCAGTCTTAGGAAATTATACTCAAGAAAATCAAGACGCGTTTAAAATGCGTTTTGACCTTATTCATGAAGAATTATGGTCGTACAAGGGAGATAATTAGATGATTGATTCACGACAGCCCCGAATACATGACATTACGTTATTGACCCAAGGGAGACCGCACCAAATGAGATGTTTTTATTCAAAACAGTATCATGTTTTCCAGGTCTTGGGCTGTTGAATCTAATCTGTTTGAATACCATCGGCATGCGGGGTTGTTATCTTAGTCCTGACGTTCATTATTGTGGTGTATATTTATTATTTTATACCGTTCATTGAGCTACCATGGTGAACGTCTTAATGAAATGAGACTGATGAGAAGGATCAAACTATCATGTCAGTTTCATGTAAATATATATACTTGCAGTATCACATGTCTGATAGCCATTCTTGGGTGTCATGCCTTTCTCTCCTGTCAATGTAAAGTGACCGCCTTTGTACATAACATGTAAATATCACACTTACCTCAAGCACATAAACAGCTAATGTTACGTCACTATACAGATGAGTTTACAACATGTCAATATCACAGTTATCGCACTGTTCATGTTGGTCTTCAGTGAACAGTCCCTTTGTGTATATCATGTTAATATCACACTTGTCTTATGTTCTTATACAGCAGGAGTATGTAAATACCCGTATAGCCTACTTGTGTACGTCTTTTTAAAACCACACCTATCACTTGCTCCTATAGGTACATCTCTAGGTAAGTTAGAAATAGAAGTCCCAGTCAACATCACAGCTGTCTGATGTCCCTGCTCAGCAATTGTGTCCAGTCAATGTACAATGGTTGTACATAACATGTCGATATAACTTGTCAATTACGGTATATGAAATGGCACATCTGATCATACGTCAGACATATAACATGTCAATAATACACCTACACTAAATCCTAATGCAGTCCGTGTCGCGTCAATATACAGTTCCCGTGTTAATGGCTTGTCAATAACATACCAATACCATATCCTAATGCAGTCAGCGTTTAGTCAATGTACAGTTCCCGTGTGTATAACATGTCGATAACACACCTATATCATACCCCAGTGCAGCCATTGTTTAGTCAATATATGGTTCCCATGTCAATAGCACACCTCATGCAGTACGTGTTAAGTCAATATGCAGTTGCCGTGTGTATAACACTTCAGTAATGCACACGTCCTGATCTAGCCTGTGAGACAGACGTTGAAGCAAACATATCCAAGAAAGCCCACGCAAGTCTGGAAAATGTGGCAAGTCTAGATTTCCACAGTCTCTGAAAAAGAAGATAGTTTCACGGCCCCTTTTCATCACATTTTATTATTTTTTTTAGTATGAACTTGTTTCTGTAAATTATGTTCATTTCGGAGACGAGTTGTAAGTATAGTCCTGACCATACATTGCCCGTATCCCCTCACATACACAGCCCTCTCTCACAACCCCCTAGCTCCCTGTTTTTGTGATCAGCTATGTCAGTCATGCAATCTTTATGTCATACTGAAATGAAACTCACATGTCACAACAGTTAGTACAGGATGAACCCCGCCAATATATACCGTCAGACCACCCCACTCCCCTAACCAACCAAGACACGAAAGAAAGAAAATATAATTAACACCCATTTTTGTTTATTTGTTTGTTTGTCAAACGCAATATTCCAGAAGTGGACAAATAATTGAGTCTGAACCAGACAATCCAATGATCAACATCATGAGCATCGATGTACGCAAGTCATTCTTATTCCTTTGTGTACAATCATCTTGACACGTCACCTTGTGTCCATCTTGTCAATATCATGTCTGTATCACGGTCACATACGTGGACAGAGCCCCAGACCCCTGTGTCGGGTCAGTATACGTATCAAATCTGACCATACGGCACGCCAGGCTTCAACGTTTAATGATTAGGGCGTTCTAAAAGGAATTCCCAATATACAAGTTTAATACACATGTGACATAGGTTAAATTTTCTCAGGTATTCCAACAAGGCGCGAAATTCCAGCGTTATCAGAGCACTGCCTGAACACTGCGTTCACCTGTTGTTTTATCTACATAGGTAGGTAAATAATGTTATGTATAAACCATGGCCCAACAGGTGACGGCGGCCGGGGGCAGGCACTGATTGCATCTCTACAGGATGATGGGGTGGTCTGATTAGCCAAGCCTCTATCCAAACACACCTATTGACGTAGTTCAGTTTTTAAGATGGGCTGTACTGCCTCCAGTGTGTGTTTTCATGTGAGACTGACTGACTGCTTCAGAAGTGGACTCCCTGTTAAAATGTAGACTAAAGTTAACCGTAATAGAAGTAGGACATTTCATGATACCATGAGTGCTACAACTACTGCTACTACTACTACTACTACTGCTGCTGCTGCTACTACTGCTGCTGCTACTGCCGCTACTGCCGCTACTGCTACTACTACTACTACCACCACCACCACTACTACTACTACTACTACTACTACTACTACTACTACTACTACTACTACTACTACTACTACTACTACTACTACTACTACTACTACTACTACTACTACTACTGTCAGCTGGGGCGGTGTGGTAGCCTTGTGGTTTAAACATTGGGTCGTCACGTCGAAACCCTGGGTTCAATTCCCCACTTGGTACAATGTGTGAACCCCATTCTGATTTCTCTCATATACCAGGAATATTGCTAAAGGCGGCGTAAAACTTAACTCACTCTATCTATCAAGCTCTGACCCGTTGTTACAACAATAGTTGTAGTTACTACTACATCTACAAAAGACAACGTAAACCCAACTAGTACTGCTAATATTTTATTACTGCTGCTGCTTTTCCCGCCTACTACTACTACTACTACTACTACTACTACTACTACTACTACTACTACTACTACTACTACTACTACTACTACTACTACTACTACTACTACTACTACTACTACACCGGCCCAATTTCACAACTCCTACTGCGACTGCTGCTGTTGCAACTACTTGGACTACAACGGATGCTATTGTACACGTTCTATTGTAATCTCGGTAGATTACCACGGTAGATTACCACCACGAACAAAGTATAAAACTGCGGTCGGTCCAACTATCTGTGTTACCTCCCTTAGGTCAACAAGAATCATATGATCGTTGGTTCAAATCTCATACCCGGCCTCATTATATAATATACGATTCTTGGTTTCTGGGAGCGGTTGAGTAGCCAAGTGGATAAGGCGTTCGCTCGTCACCTCGAAGACTCGGGTTCTATTCCCCATAAGTCACAATGTGTGAAGCCTATTTCTGGTGTCCCCCGCCGTGATATTGCTGGAATCTTGCTAAAAGCGAGGTAAAACTAAAACTTACTATTAGTTTCTGCCACCGCAGTGTCGGACAAACACCTCTTTTCACTAAGCTGATGCGAATTCATTTAGTGGAAATTTTCCCACATCACTCACAGTATATAAGCATTCAGTGATGCTTATATTCCGCATCAGTGATGTTTATACTCGATGCTTCTCCGACTGGGAAAGCTAGTATTTCTCTTCACCGCCGCTAGACACAGGTTGGTCGTTACGATGTGGGTATATTCTCCGTTATTTCAACTCCCGCGTTTCCTGTTTAAGCTCACTTCGAGTTACACCACTAACGAGCATACAGACCCATTCCAGCACACGCATAATGAGAACACTACTCGACACCTGGTTTCATAGTGGCCACTAAATTGATTCGTATGAGACGTCGAGATGGGTTATAGCCACACAATCAAACGTTAATTGGTTTACTCGACAGCATAAGAATGAGTTTCACTGTGACATTTCGTGAACTCAAAACCTGACCAATTTATCACCGATATTGAACTCTTTCGGAACCTATGTTATAAGCACCTACAAGTAAATATTACTTTGCAAATTAAATTTAAATGCATTTATCTTTATTATATAACTATAATTATATACTAATTTGATTTATATCATTTCTTAACCCTGGCAGACAAACGAACATGACTCATAAAGAGCAGCAATGTCTATTACTCACCGATTTCCCGATAGATTTAGTTTCTACAACGCGAAGCATTATCAATCACATTTCTGGGCAATGTCAAGGGTCAAATAATAACAGTTTGAAATTATCGAATATCATAACCATTTGCAGGAATTATTCAATATTCAGTGGGTGTTGTGCATGATATCTCATTAAGCGGGCGCCTAATATCTGTCTGGTTTAGCTGTAAGCTGTAGGAGATTGGTGTTTGAATCCGCTGATGGCGGAATGCGATCTTTGCTGGGATTAAGTTAATGCAGTGTATCTGTACGGCGAGGGATGAACGGGGGCTTTAGACTGTGGGTGTCTGGTTGTTGTTTGTTTGTGGATCCTGAGAGTGTTTCAACGGTTGATGATATTGACTGCTGGGTGAGGACTGAAGCCTGTGGGTTGTTGCTTGTGAAATGCGCGTTGTGTTTTGCTAGTTTTGGTTTGGTTATAGTTTAACGCTGTAAATAAATACAAATAATCGAGTCTGGACCAGACAATCCGGTGATCATAAGCATCGATCTACGCAATTCGGACATGTGTCAAACAAGTCGACGAATCACCCGATCCCGTCAGCCCCCGCTTACGACAAGCAAGAATTGCTGAAGATCAATTCCTACCCGGATCTTCACGGGCTGTTTTCACTCGTTAAAGGCTGGTGGCTGTGGGTTGTATGTCTTAAACTCTTTGTTGCCTGTTGCAAGTTGACTGTTGACATTGTTGACTGTGGATGGCTATAGGTAGGGAAATCTATCAGTAAAGATTTCTCGTTTTGGGTTATAGATCGTAAACTATGTGCTGCCCGTGTAAACAGTATAACAAATGCTGAATGTGGTTGGTGGTTGTGAACTGTGTTGTTGGAAAGAGGTCGAGTGAAGACAGTATAAGTGTTGAAGTGGTGAATTGTATATTGTATTAGTGAGGGTGTTTGGTTTAGGTTATTTGGCTAGCGTGCGGCTGTAAGTGAGATGAAACAAGTTATACTAAACACCAAAAGAAACGAAAACAATAAATTTCATAAAAGTAAGCGTTCATGTTTCTATTAAAACTTGACAAAAAGGCAGAGTTGCGTTTCTTTTACTGTTCAGTATGCATTGTTCGGGCATTAAACTATCACCTCGACATAGTAGCGGTTCTATGGGTATCAGGAACGTTCAGAGGCACTAAGGATTTTCCTCCTCAGAGCTAAACGGGCACAATCACCAGATCACTGCCTCGGATGACTGGACAAGGAGTGAGTGAGTATGGTTTTAGGAAACCTTTAGCAATATTCCAGCTACATCAGGGCGGGGGAGACCAGAAATGGCCTTCACACATTGCGCCCACGTAGGGAATCGAAAAGGGTCTTCAGCTTTACGAGAGAACACTTTAGCATTAAGTTTTCTTACCACCGCACTAAGCAATGAAATGGTCTCGACGTTACATGAAATTATCAAAATACATCGAGGCAAAAGAACGCATACAGCCATGTTTGACGATGGTGTTTTTCCTGTGTATTAGATATATAATAAACGCATCAAAGTTCAGTTTTAGTTGACTTGAGTTTATGTTTGCCGTGTTCAGCTGCAAACATTTTAATTTGGGCACATATGTAATCCGTTTTTCCATCACTTACATGTTAAGGAAATTCTGTTGAATATACATGTATGTACTTTTTATGTTGCATGATAATGTTCAACACAGCGTTATCACTCACTTACGCACTCACTCACTCTGAATCCTGACTGACGTTAATTAGAATAAATTAGAATATCTGATTATCAACACCAAGCGTCCACACAAGATACAACATGCAGATACATACAACGTACTTTCATTTTGACGCAACTGCATATTGTCTTTATTTTGTTCGGAAAAAGAATAATGGACAGTGGTTGTGAAAATACTTAAAGTTTGAAGAAAACTAAAGAAAACAGACTCCTTAAACGTCAAAAACGTGTCAACAGTTTTAAAAGAAGATTTGACAGATATGCTATTCTTGATAAATTATTCATTGTTTAACGTGTAACCACGATCGTCGGAATAAAACAACTGAACACAATCATTTTTCAAGATAAAAAAAATAAATCCAATTTGAAAGTGTCAAACGAACAAAGCACATCTAGAATCTCAACATTATTACACAACCTGTAAAAAATATGCAATTTTCAATTTCCTTTATGCATTACCGATAAAAGATAATCGTTAGATTCAGCATCAGAATCAAATTATATTACTGAGATATTCCCAGGGAATTAATAATCAATATTTTTTAAGACTGCAGAAATGACTACCAATAAATTAGTTTTTTATTGAACGTTCTAAACAAAATATGAAACTAAATGACTCAGAAAATCCGCTGTAAGATAGAAAGTCAATTCGCTGCATCATGGTTTTCAATACGTTTCTTTAGATATGAGTCAGTCTCTTATCAATATTTATGACTTTGTTTTACGGAAACAGTAACAATATCAATGGATTTTCTATCCAATATTTTCTGATAACTCATGTGCTGTATTTATGCACGTGGTGCCCGGAGTATCTGATGGTGAGCTGTGGCATAGCGCACACCGATCTAAGTACTGATATTTAACGGCCGGCTGCGATTGTTGCACACAGCGATTTGGGAAATAAATTGGATATTTAAGAACACAAAAAAAGTAATGAGTTTCACACATTCTAAGTAAAAGATTTATTGATCAGAACGAAGCAAAATCAATTGTAGCGTTGCATGGTGTTAGATAAATGACATATGCTTGAATCTAATGTGACCGCTAATGTTAAGTAAGACAAATCGAGCAATAAACCATTTATGGAGTTATCCTGATGCCGGAAGAGTGAGTGAGTTTAGTTTTACGCCGCGTTTTGAAATATTCCAACAATATCAGCGCGTGGGACACCAGAAATGGGCTTCATACATTGCAACCATGTAGGGCATCGAACCCACCAACGCTATACCTACTAGGCTACCCCACCGCCCTCTCTTCCCTCCGGTGGAGACACTTGGTGGCTCGTCACGTCGAACACCCGGGTTCGATTCCCCTCGTGGGTACAATGAGCCCCACTTCTGTTGTCCCACGCCGTGGTATTGCTGGAACATTGCTAAAGTGGCGTAGAACTAAAACTCACTCACTCACTTCACGTTTCAGTCAAACACATTGGTTTTAAGGCTTACGGTGTATAATCATATAACTAACGTCTGAGTTTTGGTATAATTTTAGTTATCAATCAAATATAACACACAAAATCCAGATTTTTTTTAAACAGACTTATTCCTGAATCTATTTTGTCTGTTACACGTAAAGAATACCTACACATCCCCTTGAATGAGCTCCCAGTATCCCTACCTCGCACAAACACGCAGGTCGCAGTCAAAACTGCCATAACAGATTCCCTGAAGTGGGGGCCTATGTATGCATGAGGACTATATTAGTCAGGGATCAGGTGGTCAGTCTCCTTATTGCGTACTCAAGGGGAACCTTGGACACTGGTCAAGCTGCATCACGTCTGTGACAGACGGTGAACAATACATTTTGACACGTGTTTCATCTGCGTGTTATTAGAGTCGTTTTATTCTTTGAACATTGTTTCTAGCGGTGTTGTGCATTGTGAGAAAGCTTCATTAAAACAGAAATGCAGTCAAATAACGTTGCTAAATAGATGTTCAGTTTACGCAAATATGTTGAAATGAGCGACACGTACTTGTCTGGTGAGTGGATGCGTTTAGTTTTACGCCGCGCTCAGCAATGTTCCATCTATATGGCCACCTGACATGAAATCCTAAACTTGGCATTCTTGTCAAAAATACAAAAGCGTTTTTATTAGTTTAATTAATGTGTAGATAGAATTATGAACACAATTAACAGACTTTCTTATAGTCGCGGGGCGGTTGGGTAGCCTAATGGTTGAAGTGGTCACTCATCGCTTCGGAGACCCGAGGTCGATTCCCCATATGAGTACACTGTGTGAGGGCCATTTCTGGTGTTCCCCGCAGTGATACTGCTGGAATACTGCTATAAGTGACGTAAAACAATACTCACTCACACACTCACAAGCCGTTGTAGCGAGATTGTGGTGTAGTGGTGATTGCAGTGTAGTGGAGGTTGTGATGGAGATTTTAGTGGAGACTGTAGTGGAAATTTCAGTGTAGTGGAAATTGTAGTGTAGTGGAGACTGTAGTGGAGATTATAGTGTGATGAGATTGTAGTGAGGACTGTAGTTTAGATTGTAGTGTGATGGAGGTTTTAGTGTGAACTGTAGTGGAAATTACAGTGTAGTGGAGATATTAGTGTAATGGAGACTGTAGTGTAGTGGAGATTGTAGTGGAGGTGTTAGTGTGATGAGATTGTAGTGGGGACTGTAGTGGACATTCTAGTGTGATGGAGATTTTAGTTGGTACTGTAGTGGAAATTGTAGTGTGGTGGAGATAGAAGTGGAGGTTATAGTGTGATGAGATTGTAGTGGGGACTGTAGTGGACACTGTAGTGTGATGGAGATTTTAGTGGGTACGGTAGTGGAAATTGTAGTGTAGTGGAGATAGTAGTGTATTGGAGTCTGTAGTGTAGTGGAGATTGTAGTGGAGGTTATAGTGGGATGAGATTGTAGTGGGTACTGTAGTGGAAATTGTAGTGTGATGGAGATAGTAGTGTATTGGAGACTGTAGTGTGATGGAGATAGTAGTGTGATGGAGACTGTAGTGTGGTGGAGACAGAAGTGTTATGGAGATAGTAGTGGGATGGAGATACTAGTGTGATGGAGAGAGTAGTGTGATGGAGATTGTAGTGGGGTGGAGATAATAGTGGGATGGAGAGAGTAGTGGGATGGAGATACTAGTGGGATGGAGATTGTAGTGAAATGGAGATTGTAGTGTGATGGAGACTGTAGCGAAAAGGAGTCTGTATTGTGATGGAGACTGTATCGAAGAGGAGTCTGTGGTGTGATGGAGACTGTATCGAAGAGGAGTCTGTATTGTGATGGAGATTGTAGTGAAATGGAGATTGTAGTGTGCTGCAGACTGTATCGAAGAGGAGTCTCTATTGTGATGGAGACTGTATCGAAGAGGAGTCTGTATTGTGATGGAGACTGTGTCGAAGAGGAGTCTGTAATGTGATGGAGATTGTAGTGAAATGCAGATTGTAGTGTGATGGAGACAGTATCGAAGAGGAGTCTGTAGTGTGATGGAGACTGTAGCGAAGAGGAGTCTGCATTGTGATGGAGACTGTATCGAAGAGGAGTCTGTGGTGTGATGGAGACTGCATCGAAGAGGAGTCTGTGGTGTGATGGAGATTGTAGTGAAATGGAGATTGTAGTGTGATGGAGACTGTATCGAAGAGGAGTCTGTATTGTGATGGAGACTGTAGCGAAGAGGAGTCTGTGGTGTGATGGAGACTGTAGAGAAGAGGAGTCTGTAATGTGATGGAGATTGTAGTGAAATGGAGTCTGTAGTGTGATGGAGACTGTAGCGAAGAGGAGTCTGTGGTGTGATGGAGACTGTAGCGAAGAGGAGTCTGTGGTGTAATGGAGACTGCAGTGAAGAGGAGTCTGTGGTGTGATGGAGACTGCAGTGAAGAGGAGTCTGTAGTGTGATGGAGACTGTAGTGAAGAGGAGTCTGTAGTGTGATGGAGACTGTAGCGAAGAGGAGTCTGTAGTGTGATGGAGACTGTAGCGAAGAGGAGTCTGTGGTGTGATGGAGACTGTAGCGAAGAGGAGTCTGTGGTGTGATGGAGACTGCAGTGAAGAGGAGTCTGTAGTGGGATGGAGGCATGGACGAAGATGGTACTTGTTATAGCCGTGGCGAGTGTACAAACACCCAAGTTCCGCATGGATGCATTTATAACCAGACAGACGTCACAGGTACTTCATGCCCGAGTCAATGGTGTGGTGCTTTAGCCGTTTAAAACCCGGTAGGGACGTATAAAACAATCAAACTCCATGTACTGGTTGTAACGACGGCATGTATAACTGATTACCGCATCCAACAAAGTGTCAGGGTGACCTGGCTGTCAATTATCGACCCAGTGGGAAATTAAAATCCTTAAGTCACTATCTCATCAGTACAGAACTATCGACAACACAATAATGAATTGCATGAGATATGGAAGTTGTACGGCGTTTGGAGACCTAATTCTACAAAGCGCTCCTGTGACACGTACTTTTATACTGATTAATATAATTTTTCTTTTTCCGTAAGCGCTAAAGCTTCTGTCAGCCTGTCGTTAAATTTCCTTGGCTTCCTCTGATGTTTAAACAAATACAAAAGCGTTTCTCACGCGCTACGGTAACATTTACCTACGGATCAAGTCCATGCTATGCGCATGCCAAAATTCACGAACATCAATATCATTCACATTTTAATATTTGACGTCATAGATCCATGGACGAGTGTGTGAGTGAGTATAGGTCTACGCCGCTTTTAGCAATATTCCAGCAATATCACAACAGGGGACATCAGAAATGGGATTTACACATTGTAAAAATGTGGGCAATCGAACCCGGATCGACCCGGATAGGAAAGAGTTCCATCCGTTCCCCACTATCATATCTTTCGCAGAGTAACAGAGGTAACACTAAGTGGTTCAACCCTATATATTGTACTTTATTTTGGGGTTTTTTTTAGTTATTTTTGTAATTCCTCCAGTAATTGTTGCTTTAGGTTTTGTTAACAATTAAAAACATATATCATTTTATATATATCATTTGGGATGGGGGGACGGGAGGAACTCTTACCCCTTAACTGAGATGGGGTATTAAGTTATGAGCTGACGTCTCACATGCTGTGTAAGTGTTAGACTAAGACTTAGTCTCTGAATATATATACTTTTGATAGTAACAAACAAACCCATTTTAATTGAAAAGGAGCCAAAGGGAGACCGGACATTCAGAACCTGAACCTAAGGAAATCTAGACTTGCTTCATTTAAGGCTTTAGCATTGCAGTGAAGGCTTGGCAAAATAATGTGGTTCATGTACTGTGATACATACTATGTAAGACCATATACTGGTTCAGGGATAGTGCAGGACGTGGTGATATCAAGTGTGTAGACCATCAAGCCACTTACCTAAATATCTGCAGCCCAGTAAGTCTCCCATGAACGCGAATGCACTGGTAACATTCATTTCACAACCCTACGCTCGAGCTACATCTCGGGTAGCTTTTACACGAATATTGAACGCTGTTGAAACCCTTTTACGACATCCCCGACACGCATGACGTAACACGGATGACAGCAGCCACGCGGGAACTGATGATGTCTCGTGCGAACGTTGTCTGCTTGGATTAGGTGCGTTCGATTAGATCAGTTATCGTAACCGGTGATGCAAAATTAGGAAGGTCTAATACCGCGAGGAGACAGGTAAGTGACGGAGACAGGAGATGATTGGTGCAGAGACTTTGGATCAAGGAGCCGTGCGTCTGGATGGCTTACATATGACAAACATTATTGATAATCACGTATACATGTATTCAAACAGAACTATGTATCATTGCAGAACTGGAGAATGCGTGTATGAATGTCGGGTTTTCGGCATACGATACACCTATTCACCTTCACCTATATTTCTTTATCTGCATTATCCCCCAAAATCCAAAGCTAAGCGACTCCATCAACAAGCGATATAAAATCCCACAAATAGACAATAATACAAAAACTAATATTTTTTCATCTATTTTTTTCGTCCGCCTGCTCTTATGCTGGTTGGGGACGGTGGGGTAGACTAGTCGTTAAAGTATTCGCAATTCACGCTGAAGACCCGGGTTTGATTCCCCCCACGTGGGTGCAATGTGTGTAGCCCATTTCTGGTGTCCCCCCGCCGTGATACCTCTGTAATATTGCTAAATGCGGCTTAAACCTAAACTCACTCATCCACATGTGATTTTAAGGAGGCTTACGCTATGCTGGTTGTGGTTGTCATCCCCATTTGATTTATAAATGTAAGCGTTGTGATGGTGCGGAAATGAAAAGGCTCTTTTATTAAAAACGTGTTTATTTAATCACACACGCACATCGAACCTGAACTCTGTGCCAAGTTTTACTAAACACGATTCAAGCTCCCTGTCCAAGACTTCGTCCAACATGCGTATCGTTGAAGTGAAAACCTTGTCCAGCGTCACTGTACAAGTATATGTATACTTTCCTCAATTGCTTAGATTGAAACTGTACTGATTGGAACTATCAGATCAAGATCCAAAGAACACGATGAGTGAGTGAGTGAGTGAATATGGCTTCACGCCGATGACAGGGGAATATATAACTGTTACAATATTCTTATTTCTCAATACCTCCCAAAAAACTCGACCCGACACAAAATCTTAAAAAAACCCAGTTATTTATACTAGAGAAAATGCAACTTTGTCTCTCAAACATTGTTCACATTTCTAGAGTTTGACTTTCTATTGAAGAATAGGGGTGTACATTTCCACAGAACCCAAGGGTTTTGGGAAACAAGATAAAATGTAATGTATCATATTTGTTTGAAAAAAAGTGATGAAAAACAAGAGATGATTTCCATGAAATTGAAAGTTCAACATCGTCAGTAGCAGTCGATGACAAGTACCAGGCGCTACATCAGCAGACTGAATCCACAGGATACAAATTCCATCAAAATAGACCCAAATATAAAAAGGTAAAAAGGAAATTAAAGCAGACATCTCGATTAACAGAAACGTAAACATCATATGACGAACAAGGTAAACTATAAAATATCAGATGATCATGCCATCAACTTGAAGAGAACGAGTATGATGTTTGCCTCCAGACACCGCCACAGAAGGGCACAATACGTTATTGGTCTAGACGTATCAATATAGATTAATGTAGTAAACTGAATTTATTGGTATAAATGTTGACCGCATAGGGAATAACTGCTGATGAACAGCGAGACTTGCAGACAGATCTCGTGACGTTAACGCCACCCTGACGTTTGACGTGTATATCACGGCGTAGATTTCCTAAATCAACTTCCTGATGTCAGCACACAGACATCTATATTTCTAAGGTCTAAACTTGGGGAGGAAATAGTTATTGATGTGATGAATTGGTTTGGGTGTTAATTTGTTTGGGGGATGTTTATAACACAAGTGTGTGACAATCACCTGATTGGTCAGTGGTATATGACGGTGTGTATGAGCTGATCATTTGTATTGCTGATCCTATAACGTTGCTATCTTTATCGTTATAGTTATTGGATCAGATTTTTGTCGATCAAATATTTCTGGCTGACCTCGTGTCGGAACTCTACATGAATATGGTGGAACCTTAGCCAATACGTCCAACAATGGTGAAACGAATCCGCCTGGTCTCCTGTGGGAACTATGCATAGAATATGATAGAGCCTGAGCCGATGGTTATGGCAACAATGGTCTGACTACTCCGTCCGATCAAAAAGCAGTGGATAGATCACCTCCAGTAACTCATAGAATTAGGAATGTTTCTAGGTGTAGGGTTGCCTTACACTTGAGGTAGCCTAGAGGCTGAAGCGTTCACCCGTCACCATGACAAACCCGTGTTCGATTCCCCACATGGGTACAATGTGAAGCCCATTTCTGGTGTCCCCCGCCGAAAAATTGCTGGAATATTGCTAAAAGCAGCGTAAAACAGCGCTGACTCGATCACTCATCACTCACTCACTCACATGCACACAAGCATCTGTTTTGGATAACCATTGCCAAACACAGGAGTTTAATCCAATTGGTATTTTACAGGGTATTTTTCATATCACAATGCCATTTAGAAAGTGGTCAAATGCAACATATGTCATACTTGGGATTTCACTTTCTTAGTAAAGTACAAATTTTAGTATTTTTTTTTTTGGTTGCGTCCCATCCGGGATTCGAACCCGCAGCCTCAGAGTCAGGCACCTAATCGCCAGCACACAAAGTCGCGGTGGCTGAGCGGGCTAGGCGACTGACTTTTTGTGCTGGCGCTGAGCTAAAATCACACGCCATCTTGGGCCTCATCTGTTGCCAGTAGCAACCGTTAGCCTACCCTCCGTCAGCGCGCCGTGAAAACCCTGTTGAATTATCGCTTCTGCGCTTTCGATTTTCGGAAATAAACCTTTAGATTACTGACACGAGACGTGACACCAGCGATACAGGATTGTCTGAGACATGTTCTGGAATTACTCAACTTACAATGACATTGTTGGATTTACCGCCGGCATAAGGTCATACTCACGAATTTAGGTGTCTATTGTTGCATACTGTTTTTTTGTAGATTTCACCAGCTCGTACAGAAATGTGCATACTGCCAATATTGAGTCAAAATACAGGTTATACATAAGTTCGATTTTACAATACATTTACTATAACCAAATCATTATCTCGAAGGCATTTGGAACATGTAAAACATTGAGTTATCGGCGTTTTGTGCATGCCCAAAATTCGACGTCGGATGGGACATCGGGACATTGGCTTAAATGATAGATGGGATTCAGTAAATGAGATTTAAGTGAATTTAAGTTTCTTCCTCAAGATAGATCCAGACAGATCACATTTCTGGGATAAAGTTAACTGCGTTTAAGTTATTTCTCAAAGGTGTGTATTTTAAATTCAGCATGTAAAGGTACCAAAATACCAGAAAACTCGAGTGAGTATGATTTTACGCCGTTTTCGGGGAGAATCGAAGCCTTATAAGGGCTGTGGATATCAGAAATTCAAGAAAATGTCACGTTTTACAACTCCTCAAACCAGTTTAAAACTTTGGAAAATTAATCAAATTCTTTTACAAATGTAAGGAAGTTCAAAGCAAAATTACACAGAACATATTTATGAAACCATTTTTCTGTAATTCAATTCCCAGTAGAAAAGAAGTCCGTCAGCTGACAACATGACAACCATGATAATTTGTTTTACTGACGGGCGCCACCGATGTCATGTACTCTGATCGTGGCCATGTGCATCGATTGTTATGTTCCTTAGAAGTTGTTATCGTATAAGGATAGCAAAATCAAATCACAGAACACGCCACTTGTTCAAATCGAGCATTATGACAGGGCTTATGATGATGATGGAAAACCTCGCCGCTTCTCGTTGTCAGAACGTACTGACACGAGATTCAACATGGCCGACTCTGATCTGATTGTCTTTCTAAGCTGTCAATATTTTCTGAAAACGTTTTTTCATCTCCAAGCTTCGCTTCAGATAATTGCTTTGCAGATGTGTTAAGGAAAGGCACACGAACAAAACCTGCTTAGTGTCAGAACCTGGTGGTTGTGGTGTTGTGGCAGATTATCGACGGTCTCTGTTGTCGGTGGTAGTTTCTGGTCATTAAGTGGTATTATTACTCCGTGCTCTGTAATTACGGTCCATGCCACCATGAGATTTTAGTTCATTTGAGACTTATGTTATTTACACTAATACGATTTACATCAGCTTATTTAATCCACGCATTAAGAAATGTTAAAATCATAATTATTTGGAATTGATGTATTTGGTAACACGTATTTTTATACAACTAATTCAGCAAAATCTGGAAAAACTGCTGTACGTTCAAGGGAAGTTAATTGTTTAAATCCATACCTTGAGAAACCTTAACACTACCACCCCGTCATGTTCATCACACCAAGCTGCTGTACTTCTGATTGCTCAGAGCCGTAGTATAACATCTTAATCATCGAGCAGGGGTAATCTCTGACTGAGGCAAATAGTTACAGAAATCAAGAATGTATTCACATCGCCTCGTGGAAGCTTTCCTCGGCGTCAAATGTCATCTCACGTTCATCTACAGACCACAACAAATTGCAATGCCGTGGGTAAATGTGATCTGCTTCCTCTGCCACTCCACGACTATACCCAGCTGGCGTAACTACGTGATTGACAGGTCACTAACATGCCTGGATTTAGTCTGCCTAATTTGGTGCCGTGATGGTTCCATGGTGAATTTCCCTCCCTCCAGCTAACAAATATATTTCCTATATTTTCGAAAAGTCCAAATCTTGCTGCAGGCGCCTGTATGACAGCTTCGGTTCGCGCTACGTGACGGGAGTTCGTTGACCAAACCTCACGGGTCTAATATGGAATACATTCTCCAATCAGCTGCACGTTGAGGGTTTTTTTTGCTGGTTTCTAGTTTTTCACTACCCAAGCGAATGACTGTATATTTACTTACACGTTTTATAACCCCCACGTCGAGTCAAACTCGCCCCTGCAACATCTGCCAGTGGCATTTCTTTTGATTACTTGCGAGTACTACATGCATCCCTCTAAAATGGTGGTGCACGCCACTGCAACCTTTGTAAATACAGCAGGTTAAGAGAAAGTGCCGACCACATTTTAATCAAACAAAAGTTTAAAAAATAGAATATTCTGGAAAACGTTAAAATCAATGAAAGTATTGTAACCGTAACATACACTAATCTTACTTATATCAGAAGGTATAATATAATTACTTTATTTGAAATACAGAAAGCCATTAGCAAAGTCTTCACAGAAGCTTACTTCTCTCATTTTGAAAATTTTATAAAATTTCACAGTCATGCGAAGAGGAGTCAGCTATGATGGCCTAGTGGTTAAAGTGTTACTCGTTTCGCTGAAGGCCTGACCTCGATCCCCAACATGGGTGGAAGCCCGTTCCTGGTATCAGCCGATGTGATATTGTCGGAGTATTCTAAAAATAGCGTTCACCATACTCAATCAGTATCTCACTGTCCTGCTAATCGTCGAAATGATCATATAACGTTCTTCTTTATTTCATGGCTCAGTAAAGTGACGATGACAATTTTGCAGAGAAACCTAAAGAGTCCTTGGTACGGTTTATATGAAACAGCCTGGATACACACGGCGGTTTTCCGACCTTCTTCTTGATACCTCAGTTTCGTGGTTTCACATTACACATGTGTTTATTTCACAAAAGGGGTAGACAATTTTTGCCAGTAACACATCGATTTGACCAGAACGGCATGGTATATTTGTCCTTAAATTCAATCTTTCATTTCAAGTTGTAACGCTTTTTGACATTTACTATGGTAACGTAGGTCAACATGTACGAGATATGAGAATGACCGACACCAAAGCCTGAAAGACACATTTCCTTATCACACCGTGTTCTACCTATACCTGACTCAATAAAGTATTGAACTTCTGTTTCAGGGACTCCTGGCAAGAATAGACAAAGGTTCCAATATGTGCCATGTACGACAGCCGCTGAGAACACGAATACTAGAAAACGTCCACAGCAGTATCAGTTCCAAACCCATTCTACCCGTGAAGATCCGGGTTACAAATAATCTTCAGCAACCCATGCTTGATATAAAAGGTGACTAACGGGATCGGGTGGTCAGGCTTGCTTACTGGGTTGACACATGTCATCGTGTCCCAATTGCGTATATCGATACTCATGCTGTTGATCCCTGGATTGTCTGGTCCAGGCCCGATTATTTACAGACCGCTACCATATAGATGGAATATTGCCGAGAGCGGATTAAAACAATCCCATTCACTCCAAATCCATTCAAAAGTTATAAGATAATGAGGTTTGATTTAACAGACAATACAAACTTAATACCCCGTATTCCCTTAACGTATAACATACCTACGTTATAGCTATACCTTCCCTGACCTTTACCAATCCTTCAACCTCACGTGAAACCTTGGAACCAACGAGAAATAAACATCATTCCTCTTGAGAGGTCTCGGATTTCTCAGAATGGTACTTCTAAATCTGAAATCGATGGAAACGAGAGAAAAGACTGTTAAATGGGGTCATTACACTGCAGAGGGACAACTTGGAACGTGCCCCCGGGCAGTGAGAAGATCCTCCTCATCGACAGGATATATTCTATGGAGGTCCGTGACAGTAAAGCTTCTCAGAGTCGGGTGGGGAGAAGTGAGCATGGCGTGCGGAGAGAAGATTCAGGGAAGACACATATGTCATAAACATTCTTAACGTCTTTTGGAATGTACGTGCAGTCATCTCAAAAAGAAACGTCAATGTTTGAGAGAGTTTACTGGGTTCGCTAAATGTTCATGTTTCGTTTAATTTGAATAATGTACGAAGATGAAACTGTTATGGACACAAGCTCTGGAGATAAAATACAACAGTTCTCTCACATGACACATACGTCCATCAGGGTGACGTTTAAATCTGTACCTAGTGTCATCACAGCATGGTAGCCCAGTGGTCAAAGCGTTCGCTCTTGACGCCGAAGACCCGGGTTCGATCACTCACTCGTTTTGAAATGTTGATGTCATTTTGAAGTGAGAATTCCACCCTTCTTTTGCATGGGATCAGCTATGCGAAGTCAGAGTACAACAGAATACAAGATACTATACCAAGAACCTGCCTTTATAGACTGCTATTTTCAGCTACATTCCCAAACTCACTCACTTCTTGTCACAGACTGAAGTTTATGGATTCCTCCTTGTGGAACTCTCCACAACAACCCGATGGCTAGATCCACTTGCCTGTGTCGTAGTTTGACATTGTTGACGTTGACTGGAATATCCATCGGGTTCAGACCAGCAGGACATGGCTAGATATTGAATTATGACGTATGTCAGCAGTGACATGAGTGTCTGTGATGTACGACATGTTGAAACAACGCCCTCTGTCGGTTGATAACCGTAATAAGGTGACGTTGGAATTTGGTTCTATATTCCTGAACCACCACCACCACCAGGTCAGAACAGCGTGTATAGGAAGTGGCGTACACTAACATTCTCCTAATAAATATATACAATGTATTCGATAAAACATTATTCCTATTTAAAGGGAAAGGAGCTCAAGTGAGAAAGAAGATTCCTAAACCTGAGGATATCTAGACTTTTGTATTGCAGACAAGACTGACAGAAGAAAAATAGCGCGGTTCAGTCACTGAAACAGACTAGATATGCCTCCCCATAGTCCCACAGTCCCTGAACCACATTATTTTGCCTAATGCCAAGCCCTCTTTGCAGTGCCAAAGCCTTAAATGAATTAAGTCTAGATTTCCTCAGGTTCTGAATCTCTGATCTCCGTGGGGCTCCTTTTCAATTAAAATGGGTTTATTTGTTACTATCAAAATTATATACATTCGGAGACTAAGCCTTAGTGTAGACTGTCGGATATAGCAAGCACCTTGCATTACTACGGGAGAGATTATCAATGGGAAAGATTAGATAAATAGAGTACAGTGGCAGCTGTCAAAACCGGCATCTGTCCGATCCGGCAAGTTGTCAAAACTGGCATAAAATCTCAGTCCTGTCTGTGCCTTGTACTTTTATCATCAGCTATAATATCCGGCACATTGTCTAAACCGGATCATTTCTTCAGTCCCAATGAGTGCTGGTTTAGACAGCTTCCACTGTAGTTGTGACGACAGGCGCTACCGATAGGACAAGGGAAGCGGTGTGGTAGTCTAGTGGTTAAAGCATTCACACGTTACGCCGAAGACCCGGGTTCGATTCCCACATGGGTACAACCAGTGAAGCCCATTTTGAGTATCCTCCTCTGTGGTGTTAGCTTGAATATTGCTAAAAGCAGCGTATATCTAAACTCAATCACTCTCTCCGATTGCGTAGGACACGCTTACTCTTTTCGCGTACACCTGATCAATGCCTTTAACATGCGGCAGTATCTGTTTCGGCAGTAATCAATACTGATTTCCGTCTGGCGCTGGCGTTGTATATTTACAGGTGGTTTCTGGTGTGGTGCTGGTTAGTGTTTGTTCACACTGATCGATGGCACATAACAGACATGAAATCTATACACAATGTGCATAATATGCATAATCATTTAACAGCCGTAAACGTTAGACTTTCAGTTTTTAATTTATCACAAACCAACAAATATTCTCCGTCCTGCTGTTACGAAATCGCATTACGCGAAAAGAACCAGGTATTTACGGACCACCGCCACAAAGCTGGAACACTGCTGAGTGCGGCGTAAACCTAAACTAAACTAAAGTATATATACTACCGACAAGAAATAAGGGAACTAATGAAATAATAGCGAATTTGAAACTGCTTTAAATATCCACTAAATCAATTTTAGGCGTCAAGTTCAATATCTGGTGTGTCCACCATGTTGGGCAACACATTCACGGCACCTTGATGGCATGCTGTTAATCAATTTCCGGATGGTTGCCCGTGGTATTGCCCGCCATTCCTCTTGGAGAGCTGCACCAAGCTTGGCCAGGTTGGCGGGTCCTGGGTCCCTGGCGTACACCCTTCGACCAAGAACGTCCCAGAGATGTTCAATTGGGAACAGGTCTGGGGACTTAGAGGGCCAGTCCAATGTCTGGATACCTTCTTGTCGGAGATAAGCGGAGACAATTCGGGCCCGACGTGGTCTGGCATTATCATCTTGGAATACAAAATTTCGGCCGATAACTCTAGCCAATGGAGCCACAACAGGACGCAATATTTGGTCAACGTATCGCTGACCAGTCATGGCTCCGTTAATGATGACCAAATCTGATCGTCTGTCATGTGTAATCCCACCCCACACCATGACACTACCAAGAATTGCTGCTCTGGCATATCGCTCCCCGCTCCGACGCCAACAACGTTTTCTGCCATCTGTGAATCGTAGGCTAAACCTTGACTCATTAGAGAACATGGTGTAACGCCAGTGGCGCATAGCCGTCACTGATGCTGCCTAGCCCATGCCAATCTTTGGCGCTTATGGTGAGCTGAAAGGGTGACACCCTTAAAAGGCCGTCTTGCTTTCAGACGAGTTTGATAGAGTCGGTTTTTAACGGTTGAGGTTGAAATGCGTCTTCCAGTGAGTGTGCGGAATTCTCTATTGATGGCAGGGGCCGATTTAAACCTATCGCGTAGAGCAATTAACGTAATGAGACGATCCTGTCGTGGTGTCGTTGATTTTGGTCTACCACGCCCAGGTCTCGTTGCAACCCCACCCGTTTGACGGTACAGGCATGAAATTACACTTTCTGATTTACCCATCTGCCGGGCAACTTCACATAATGATGTCCCCACCTATCATCCCCACAATTCTCCATTTTGTTGCTTCACCGAGATACTGCCTCGGAGGCATTTCTGTCAGTAAGTGTCAATCTCTATTGCATTAGTGATTGCGACTTCTCCAGTACATTTACAGGAGTTAACTTCTGTACACACGTGTAGCACGTGCTGGGCATGCATTATGCGAAATTCCATTGTCATTGGATGTTGCGTTTGGGAGATACGCCACGATAACGGACCCTGTCACAGTCAAAGTCATCTACATTCAATTTCTTGGTTCCCTTATTGTCTGTAGGTAGTATATCTGCAGAGACTAAAATTATACTCCAGGTTGAAACTGTAAATAGATCAGGTTATTTGTCATGGAACACGGGTTGAAAGGATTCAGCTCGTTTGACGTGAAATAACTAAAATACTGGTAAAATACCGTCAAATATAACAATAACAACTTATTTGGATAAATATTCATCACGATAACTTGTTTGAGTTTTTGTGTTTTTTTTGTGATGTTGCTGTTGCTGCTGCCGTTGCTGCTGGTGGTGGCTACAGATGCTACTGATATTAAAGATGATTACAGTGCTAAGGACTCCATCAGACATGACAATATTTGACATTTTAGCACCCATTATATCAACTATAATCCATAGCATCTTACTCGTTCACGCAGCGTTATCTGTTTCCAGGATTTACAGCGATACTATAAAAGCTGTGGTGGTTTCACAATCAACGGAATAGATTGCATGGCAGGCATCACGACTAGCAAATAGCAATACTAAAACCGTATTGACAAAATATTCCCTGATGACGATAAACAAACGATGTCATGCAATTAAATAACACGGCAAATGGATATTGAGAAGCATGAGTGTTGATGAGCTCCGAACACCGACTTCACATGTGCGAGTCCTGATGCCGTGGAATGGTGCCAACAACTCGACGTGTTACACGTGAAACATGTTTTGTGGAAGTAACATTAAACTGATTGATGGTGAGATGTCAGCGGTCGATATTCGGCGTTCAAATCAAATTTTCACTTTCACTGAAACTGTTAGAGTAACAGCCCTTCCGTCATAAACTTTAAATACATTACTGGCAAGGAAGGGTCTTGGCGCTGTAAAATAAGACTTCGAAAAAAATGACTTTAATCTGGCTCCATGCTTCTCCTCATACAGTTTATGTGCGGGCAAATTCCTTCAATGATTTATTCGCATTAAATATGAAAACCTGCTGGAGGGAGCCCGTTCTGGCACGAGAATTACCCGCTATAATAACAGATCAAATAGGCTGGAACCCTGATTAATGTATGTTTGTGAATTTGAAACCGACGTTTAGTATAGATCAATATCGTCCCCAAGGAAGAACCTTAATCACATAAAGATACTGAGGTACTGAGGTTGTAAAAATTCATGCAGAACAGATTGTGTGGCATTGCAATAATTTATTCAGAAAAATTGTAGCCACTGAAATTTTGAAATTCAATTCCATGTGAACTTATTTCACCAGGTGTACGAAAGGAGAGTATTATAACGTCACTCATCAAGTACTCTATGGCTAATATTAATCACAAATTGTATGGCATTCAAAAACAGTAAAAATACCTGTAGATAGCAATCGTAAATAAACCATCAAATTATCAATCGAGCATAGCCAGTGGGGTAGCCCAGAGGTTACTGCGGTTGCTTGTGAAGCCGGAGACCCTGGTTCGATTCCACACATGAGAACAACTTTCAAACACCAATTCTTCAATGTCCCTCGCGGTGATATTGCCCGAACATTGCGGCGTAAAATCACACTCATTCACCCATTCATATCTGGTTCTCCATAGTTCTCCGGCGCTGTGGGCGTCAAGATCTGCCCTGTAAACATGTTGGGAAGCCAGTGAAGCCATAATGGGCCGTCTCCACTTGAAATGAATTTTGCACTTCGGCACACTAAACTTTACTTTGTGAATAAGTAACGTCTAGACCGAAAATTAAGGCTCGTTTATTCGTTCAGTCACGTTGAGAACAATTAAGAGCCCAACCAAGTTAGGTTCAACTGATTTCCTGCTTGTCATACACTAGGGTGGAACCGTCTGGATCTGTAATTGTCCTGCTGTAACATGTAACTTTCCTGCACATTATTTAGATGGGATAAACTGGCGGACATCCAAACAGTCTTAGTTCAAGAAGAATATGTTTTAAGGTGTTTAATCAGCTTGAAATCAGGTAAACGTGCGAAAATCATACCATGATAAAGCCCATGTCTGGTGTCGGCTTTTTAAAAATCACATGAGGATTAATGGGTGGGCTTAGTTTTACGCCGCTTTTGGCACATTATCTTGCTACACAGTTTACTCAAGTCACGTCTTCCCACGTAACGTACATGGGAACATACGACTTGAGTAAACTCTGTGGGAAGAGATTGCTTTAGTGGTACCCCAGCAATATCACGGCGGGGGACATGGGCTTCACAGATTGTACCCAAGTGGGGAATCGAACTGGGTCTTTGGTGTGATGATCGGAGGCTTTAACCTCTCGGCTACCCCGCTGCAAGTAAAGATGGAAGTAAGATAGGTGCGGATGTACTTACGGATTTACGTCAACGACAATGTTAATGGACGATACAAGATGTTTGCGTTTAGTTGAGGTTTAGTTGTTTGGGCTTTTGTGTTGGTTGTCATGTGAGGCATATGAATTACAACTTCGTAAATCAATGCTCATGATTTTAATCACAGAAATTTCTGTTCCTATTATAGCTGAATTATTGCAGAGTACAGAAAAAAAAACAAGATACAAACATAAATCATGTATCTGTTATCAACCGGTTGTGAATACCTACATAGGATTCCAACAGAGTCCATAATGATATTGGGTGTCCATGTTTTGAAGTTTAATCTAGCGAGAAGCCCTTTCAGATAAACGTGCATGTTACCTGTGTACTTGTAGTTGTTTTATAATACGTCCTCAACCGCCCATGTAGACTAACGCTTAGCCCCTGAATATATATAATTTTGATAACAACAATTAAACCGATATCAACTGAAAAGGAACACCCTGGACCGGGGGTAATCTAGACTTACTTCATTGAGAGCTTTAACACTACAGGGAGGGAGAGGCAGTAGGGAAAATAACTGGGTCTGTGAGACAGACTACAGTCCATGCTGCCAAAAGGATTAGGTCATCAGGGTGGGTGACTTCGATGATCTTCGACGTGGAATGTTGCTCATTATATCAGCAAAGTAGTGTTTAAACCCGTTTACGTGCGTGCATGCGTGTGCGTCTGCTTGTAGTAGTCCAACTAATCTAGGTTGAATTATTAATACGAACACATCACTCAGACACATTTCATACTTTCTCGGACGGATGCTTGTTCTGTCCCCGTGATGCCGATCGCCAGGCAGAGGAACGAAAAGTAACGTTACATCATTCGGTTTGACGGTGACAGGGATCGAATCATCGATCGAAAAGTCGCGATATCATCCCGACTACAGAAGCAATCCTAAAACTGGATAATTTACAGAATCCAGTGGCAAACAGTACGTGCCTACAATCTCCCGCAAACAAAACATTTAATATAGCGGGATAAGATGCCCCCTTCTTAGCTTTTTTGTTCATTTACCGGAAATAAAGATCAGAGAAGGAGAGACAGATTCCATTTCGTTTTTATTCAACATGTTTAATTTCACCAAATTATGAAGTGACTCATTTTGAAGCTAAATGCGTACAGTTGCGTCAGTAGTCCACCTAGTTACATGAACAATGTTCTTGATCCTTTTACGTATTATTCCAAATCTGTGTTTCGGTAACAATATACGCGTGCAGAGTTTTAGAAAAATCGCCATGGCGGCATTGAGAACAGTAACACCATGGCCTCTAATTTGTCAACGGCAATTTTCTCTCTCGCACCCCGCACGCTTTCATTCCGTATTCTATTTGTCTTCCCAAGATACGATAATAGATGTGACCTGTGATCTTGTTAAATTATCCCCCTTTGTATTTCCCTGATGACTCATCGCACGATGAATGGATGTTAGGTGAGAGGCCCAGTGCTGATCAGCTGGTGTAGGCCTATAATAGCTGTAGTTCTATTTCACCAGCCTTGCTCAATCATTTGAAGATACTCCCATTCATCTGAGTGGTCATGCCGAAGGGGAATTGATGCCATACTTTTAATATTGTTGCTAAATATCATCAAACAGTTCTACATTTAAGGCTTTTACTCGCGTTAACCTTAATTCTTTCATGTTGCATTTAGACGGGCCTCAGCGAGCATGTGTGTTGGGGTAATAGGCGCCGTTTAATACTCTCGGTCCTTAGTATGTGCACCATTAAACTTGAATAATTATGTCACTGGGAGGCTGCTTGCACGCACAGTACAGCTTAATGGATATATTGATAGAGTAGGAACTGGTCAAATAAAACTAATCTTTTAAAAGAGTGTAGAGTAGTTGAGAGGAAAATGTATTTCGGAAGAATAGCAAGGTAACGGTACCAGAGGCCTCTTGTGAAGGTTTTTATGGTTTCCAACGAAAGTTGTATCCTTCATTTGTGACAAACATATATTGTACACGTGAAAATTTACAAAGTACAACTAGATTAACAGGTGTTTTTTTTTTTAATGTTGGTCAAAATGGCAATCATACCACGCATAACATAGAAGAACGCCCATGAAAAGCACGCGGTTCAAGCAATATCTCTCTGAATTTCTTGTTTACATGTTGAGAAGGCACAAAACACAAGTATACGTTTTCTGGCTGAAGCATGTGCGTTTCAGTTGTCTGGACTGACATCTGAGAAGGGCAGTACTAAAAGTCAACAATCATAGCCCAGACTTTCAGAAAATACAGTTATCGGCATGCATGAGACAAGGGTGTCGTGTCGCTGACTTAAGCATTAACCACACGGGTATTAGTCGTCTAATGATGTGGCCAGCGGTTAAGTAAAGAATCATCCATGACCGAGTCCGAATTCGTCAGGAAAGACCGTGGTTTGTGCCGAATAAATGCACCTGGAGTGGGTAATGGGAGGCTGTGGTCTGAAAGAATGGTATCCGATCAGTCGTCCCTTCTTGACAGATAGGCACAGAAAGGAACGATTGGAGTGATGCAGGCTTTGTGAATAACACAACTTGAGGACATTTCGTAGGGTTCAATGATCTGATGGAGGTCGCGCTCTTCTGCACGTTACAAACGCTAAATGCTGCATATGGGGACGTAACGAGGCACATCCATGCATATCATCCATGTAGTTGATGGAGTGGGGGGCTGCGGTACGTATGATTGCATGTTGGATCTCACCACAGCACATGACATTCAATGGCCAACCTTATCAACCGGAAGTACTGGATGCCGCCATAGTGACGACACTTGACCTACTGTTCTAGAGCCATCATCGCCCATGTGCAAAACAACACCACTGAAACCTCACCATAACCATCAACAAAGCGGGATGGTCGGGTAGCCTCGTGTTGAAAGTGTTCGCTCGTCACGTCGAACACCGGGGTTCGATTGTCCCATGTACAGTTTGTAAGGCCTATTTCCTCGACGTGATGGAAAAATTCTAAATGCAAAGGCGGGTTAATCGTTCATCTGAAAAAAGTACGTGAGATTATGGCACAGTATTAATGATTACTGCATCGGATATACGTTTTTCACATGTCTACCCCAAAACCATTTGAAAGATTGAGGCACTGAATGTTGAAACTCTTATCAATAACCTTTTCAGTAAAGGTCATGCGGCGTTTTTTGACGTCTTCGTAAAAAGAGCATTTGTACCGGAAAGGCTTGGAGTGTAGACACAAACGGCAGGAAAGACAGAATTGTCAGTCAGTTTCAATCGCTTCTTTTATTATTCAGGCTGCTAAATCGATGGAAGTGAATTTCGTTTTGGTGGTTTAATAAGATATCACATCATGAATGTTCCTGAAACTGAAGATAGTTCAGGTCAAAACATGAAATCATGTTCCAAACAAAAATCATTTCATGCAAAAACCATTTACAACATTAGTTTCCACAAACGTCGAACCTAATACGTTCAAAACGATCAAGTTACACTCTCACACAAACAAAAATGTTTGGAAAGAAGTTTAAACTTAAAACATTATTATTTGACCTTTCAAGTACATTTACTGAAACTTCTACAAAGATTAAATTCCAACTGTACCGACAGACCTATTGTGAATAACAGTACACGTAGGGTCTGGCCCGGGCTATATGAACAGTCAAAATCGGATTAGTCGTATGATAATTTGGTTACTATGGAACCAGAAATTGTCTTATGGTGAATATGTTTCCCGTGTAATTTACCAAACTGTCTTCCTGCTTTGTTTAGGTGACATAATGAGAGAAAAACTCACAGGTTCCATAGCCGATCTCTATGTTATGTGATTACGAATAATTAACGCAGGACTTTCAGACCTCTCAAACACATCATGAAATGTGACTGCTAGTGATTATTGTTGAAATACATCAGTGGGGCTCTACTGCATCTGTAAGGATGTTTCAGCAACAGTGACTAATTGAATCGCCCGTTTCGTGGTATAATTGTATTAACCTTTAAAGGTTGAGCGAACTATCGTGCGGACGAGAGGGTCGGTAACAGGACAAACAAACTCGAACATCCCTATGTTGCGACATGGCACAACGTAAAAGGTTTAACACCGTTTTAATCAATATTTCAGTGACATCGCTGCGTTGCAGCCTTATCTGGGAGGTCACGGTGTTTTCTGCTTTCGGGAGAGCCTTGAACGTCGGTATGATCCCGCCCCACCAGGGGTCATAATCGAAGCGTCCATGAGCAGCGCCAGTGGATTTGGCGGAAATGTCCACCCACCAACATGTGGGTATCAGGTAGGTTCCGTTGGTTGCATGAATACAAGACCATCATGGGCGATGGGGTAGCCTAGTGGTTAAAGCGTTAGCTCCTCTCGCTGAAGACCCGGGTTCGGTTCTCCTCATAGGGACAATGTGGGAAGCCCATTTCTGGTATTGGTATTTCTGGCCTTGATATCGTTGGAATATCGCTAAAAACAGAACTCACTCAACCATCTGCTTGGGAATTGCTGAGAGTACGCTTAGATTGGACACCGATTGCACGGGTAAAAGGCAGTTTTGACTTTTGCGCACTATTTGTTGTTGTTGTTCCTTCTCATATGACATTCATAAAATTAAACAATTAATGTCCTCTGCCGTTGGCTCCTAAGCAACATTAGCGCTTACATGATCGTAACTCCCATGCTTCAACATAGATTAAGACAGTCCCGGTGCTAAGGTTCGGCGTGACGAGCGAACGCTTTAAACACTAAGCTACCAAAAAAATATTGAAGAATATGCGCACCCCAGCACACTGTCCAGACCAACCTGTGCCTTTCGAGGTACACGTTGCTTCACGTACTAGGGCCACACATTTGTGATGGCGGTATCTCAAAATGTTTCGCCGAAACAAACACGAAGCTTTACATTTTTGCGTTTGAGCAGAACATGAAGCCACTCAATCGGATAAAAGTGTGACGTCATAATCGTCCTTGGGTATACCATATCTAGGGAATGTTGTCTCGTTAAGTGAATATCGCGGACATCTTTGTGGTATTTATTACCCCACCATTTGACGCCATATTGAGATAAGAATTGCACAAACTAAGGGAGATAATCATATTATTTCCTGCGAATGCTTTTGCTCCTGGTGTTTTGCTTTGAACTTAAAACTGGCAATGGTCCAAATATTTTGAAAACCTGTTGATTAAACCATATTTTAGATAAGGACCAACGCCGCACTTATCATATCTCAGACTTATCAGACCCTCTCCATGTTTTGTTCCTAATGAAGATAGAAACTCCTCAGATGAAGTAACGTCTCATCGTTGCTCATCTTTAAGGTGTTGTTTTTTTTCAGTTTCAATCAATTCTGAATTCATGGAACGAATTATCTATCACTAGAGCAACTCTGTATCAAACGTTAGCAGAATTAAGAACGAACAACACGATTATAGGTAAGGGTTCTCGAAACTTTGAACGCGTTTCAAAGACTTAGTTGGAAGTTGTTTCAAATGCATTGATGGCGTGATACAGATTGAGAAAAGTAAATCAACACCAGGGTAAATTGGAAGCCTAGAAATAATGAACTGAGTTCGCCCTTCCACGGTCGCAACTTCAACGGTGTTATTAGAGTGACTGAGTGACTGAGTGAGTTAAGGTTTACGTCACACTCATCAATATGTCATCTATGTGGCAGTGATCTGTATATAATCGACACTGGACAGGCGGTCCAATGATCAAGAGCATGAGCATCGGCCTGCGCAATTACGAACAGATCACGTGTCAACCATGTCAGCGAGCCTGACCACCAGATCCCATTTGTCGCCTCTTACGACAAGCATAGTCGCCATTTGTGGCAAGCATGGGTTGATGAAAACCTATTCTACCCCGAACCTTCACGGGTCTGTTAAAGATGGAGACTGTTGTGAGAGACAGATGTGGAGAGCTTATTCCAAGTACGAGGCTTATTAAACTGACCATTTTAGCTTTAAATTCCCATTTGCCACATGTGCTGAGATATAATGATGAAGCGGTCGTTGTAGACGAAAAGTCAGCTTCGACAAATATATATTTTTGATGGACAGAAAGAACACTATCTAAGCAGAGAAGGAACTTCAGAGATAGAGAGGGAAAGAGGGAGAGAGAAATGGAGAGAGGGGAAATCTAGATGTGCTTAATGTAGGGCTTTTGCATTAAAGAGTAAAGGCTCATATAACGGGAAGTGGTATGGTTCAGGGACAGCGACAGACAGTATCGTTTTTCTGGCTTTGGTATCGTGTGTTAAGAGATAGTTCCGTTGCGCCGTGTCCTGATCTTCCAGTCCCCTACTACTGCTGAATGTTTATCTTTAATGACAACGTTTTGGACTCTTGACAGACAGTCTCCGCTAGACGGCCACCAACCAGATCCCCCATGGTACCACCCAGTGGCAGATACAGCGGTTCCTCCTAGGAAGAGAGGGACTATGCACACTACCCCACCCCCCACCTCCACCCTCTAGATCCGCCTATGCCAGTGTTATGTCCTTGACAATGTCACTGAATTGTTATGCTATGACAGCTTAAAAATAGTAATACGTCAGAATCAGAGATTTCTGCACGTGCCAGATACTCCTGGAATTTACCCATATGCAATTTAATATATTCATCATATGACCTGAGTATATATTTCACCGACAATGTTACATATCTTCACCACTCCCACCGTCATTAAAAGAACCCTTCATAGTCATGAAAAAGTAGATTGTCTGATAAAATCACGTTCCAGATTTCTTTTCCTATCTAAAATATGTAGCCTATACATCCACGGCTACGTCTGAGAGTAACATATCTGCAAAAGATAATTTATAACTTCCATCGACCAAAACATATGCAATTACTTCGTGCATCGCTCAGTCAATAACTTTCGTTACTGAGAAGAAATACACACGCACATCCACATGCTCTTATCGAAGGGACGTCACGTCAAAGAAATCTTTTCTGATTTTAAAAGGAACTAAAAATAAATGTAGTGACTGCAGAGTTCCCGATGTAATCCTTCCGCGCATATGTTCCAAATCAAACCACGCATTTGCGGACTTGTCGACTGATCTTACTAAAACGCTAGTCTTTGATTGCTAACTCAATTTCACTCCACTTTATCAACCGCCATCATAGATCTATAACGAACAATCTCCATACTTCCTCCTCAAGGTAGTGGAGAGTGATTGTCGATCGATTTTCAGAAATTCCACTTATAAGCTAGAGAGATGTTGTCTAGTATATTCTCGACCACTTGTCTAGACATCGATTAGGCAGGCTCTCGGTAGCTCTCTCCAAACTACGTCCCTTGGTCCTTAAGATTACCCAAATCAAGAAGCAAACCAGGGAAGAAAAGATTTACACGAAATTTGATTATTTAAACGATTTATCGTAAGTGTATTGATTGAACGTTATCAGTGGGGATAAATCTGCAGCTTAGATGGCCGCCAAACGACACTAAAATCGGCGTGGCGCCAAAGGTGTATTATAACACAATCAGTCCCATTTACAAGGGATCCTATCGTTGTTGCTCTTCATTATTGTCTTGACACATAGATATTTGCTGTTCATCCTTGCTGTATACTCGCCGTTTAATCCTGAACAAGTAGGCGGTGTAAATTCGAAAGATCCCGAGAAGATCAGGGTTACAATTGCACCATTCAATATAAAACGTCGACGCCACGGAATAATCCGTTTTATTTATCTGCCGAAATAGATTACGTTTGATGTGAGAGGCTAAACGGTACTGGGTGAATAAATTTAGTTTTACTCTGCAATCTGCAATATGGCGGCGGTCTGTCAATAATCGAGTCTGGACAGACAATCCAGTGATTAGCAGCATGAGCATCGATGTTCGCAACTGGGAACCGATGACGATTGTGTCAACCAAGTCAACGAGCCTAACCACCCGATCCAGTTAGACACCTCGTACGACAAGCATGGGTTACTAAAGATTAATTCTAAGCTTAGGTCTTCACGGGTCTACTGAAGATTAATTATAAGCCCGATCTTCACGGATCCACGTAGATCGATCCTCACAATATCTGTCATTGATTTGTAACGAGGGCAGAATAATTTCCCAGGCGTCTTTGCTGTCAACAGGAGCGACGTAAAGGATGAGATGGTCAGATGTAGATGATTTGAGTGGTCATTGTAGCACGACAACGTAAATTGGTGTTCATGATGTCAGTCACTAGTTTCTCTAGTTCCAAATTCTATAGCTGGGTGTAGCTGGTACTGCTGAGAGCTAAAAAAAGAAACGCTATTCGACGTTAATAAGTTCCGAAACGGAATTGTAAGCAGTCGTCAGTAGTCTAAACCTATCGTATCTTACGTACCTACCTTACGTATTGATACCTTGGGCGACACATCTGGGGTTTACTATATAAAATGTATATACTATCATTCGGAATCACTTTCCCACACGCATTTCTATACTTTTAACATAAACCCAGGAATACGTAGTACACATTTGAACTATGGATGGGGAGGAAACGCTATGCACCAGTTACAAATCCACAACTGAGAGACCTAGTGGTTATAGCGGGTTCGATTCCACTAATGGGTGCAACGTATGACGCCCATTTCTGGTGTACCCGCCGTGATGGAATATTGCTAAAACAGCGTAAAGCGTCCTCACTCACAAATCCACTGCAGCTTGTGAATTGCATTTTGTTTTGTGATAAGCACGTGAATGAAACAAATCACGTGTGAACGGAATCAGATAGTCAGACTCGCTGACTTGGTTGACACATGTTATCGTATCCCAACTGTGTAGATTGATACTCATGCTGTATGCTAATGTCTGGTACAGACTCAGTTATTTACAGACTGATTGTAGCGTTAAACAACAAACCAACAAACGAAACATGCCTCATGTCGGGTGAATATTGAGATGGCCTCTATATGAGTCGATTGCATGTACGGAAGACCAGTTAGGTAGTCTCCAAGTTAACACCCATACTGCTTACCTACGCGCCATTCTCTGAAACCATTCCGGTAGCGTACACTCCCCAGTGCGCTGAAAATATGTGCCCGTTATCTCAACCTCGGCAACATCAACAGGTGGGCGACTCAGAATATGCCGGTCAGCTCGTGATGGTAGGTATTTGTATCCACAAAAAACGATTTCCTCTCCCTATGTGTTTACTGCCCAGTGACGGCCAATTATTGGATGTAATAAACAGATCGCGGGAACCTACAAGCAAACAGGATGTTTCACCAATATCGCACATGTGACCTTGACTATGATCGCTAATCTAGAAGGGTCGAAAATACGCGAGTGCTTGCGTGAATGACAAGTCGTCAGCTTACCTGGCTAAAGGCGAAATATTTCGCCTCAGGTAGAGACTGAACATATGACATGTAGAAAATGACCTCGGGGTCGGTAACGACATAGAGAAGGTTCTCAATACCCAGAGTCAACTGAAATGAGGATTGGTTGAAAAAAAGATATGGTTTGGAGGAAACAAGTTGGTTCTTTGTTATTATATTCCGCCTGTGGCAGAGTCATCCACCATCTGTTTGTTTTGACCCTAGACGGTGGGTCAGTATATAGCCAAACGTTAAATTTGAACTGCCGAACACTGACCCCAGGACAGTTATGAACTCTTTTGAATATAGATCGCTGAAAATCTGTAGAATCACCGGGTGTTCGAAAGGTCAGCATTTATTGCTCTTCCGGTAGCACCTACCACACACCATTTTTTAGTTTTCGTTAACACGGAATTACCTGCAACACACCTGGCTTCGTGTCATCTACATCTACAACGCCATGGTTTTTCCCCCATTCTATCAATCACCAGTTTCGCTTCTCCGAACCCAGTACCACTTTGTATAAACCGCATACAAGCATTCATTGGCAGTAGTAAATATGCAGCTTTTTTATTAATGCTACGGACTCTCTGCTGCCTACATTTGCATCCTTGTGGAAGACGTTTTTCCTACTTAAACCAACATGCTAATGGTGTAACAAAACTCTGCTTCTAAATAATACAAGGTGTTTCTAAATGTGTTCTATTTTCATTGAATTTCCGATTACAGCTCGACATGCTACATGCGGTTATATATTGACCAGCACAATGCAGCATGTTGTGGAACATGTAATGCGCACTGCACCGGCCACTAAACTCCTGAAAGCTTTTAACATCTTATACACATCCCCTCATCAGTATAACGTGTCAGCTTGTTCCAAAGTCAATACCATCAGCTGATGCTATAAACATCTGAAAGACCTTCCTGTGGAAGTAATGGTCGGTATTCAACTCAGGCCACGACAAGTCCATTATTTGTGTGTAGGATGATGATGATGATGATGATGATGATGATGATGATGATGATGATGATGATGACGACGACGACGACGATGATCAAGCTAATTTGGCAATGGTGTTTTACGTCAGGGCAACAATCCAGTTATATCATGGCGTATAATAAACTGGCCGATATCATGAGTGGTTGATATCATGAGCACCGACCCAATCGTTGGTCCCCGCCAATCAATGCGTTAGACACTGCCTTCCTTCCTCATTTTAGTCCACAGGCGAATGATTCTGGAAACCTATCAATCCCTGGAATCTTCATTTAGCCTCTGGAATATTTCCAGAAAAGAAAACATTAAAACCCAGTCAATGCAGTTCATCTTACATAAAGAGTAAAACTCCAGCTTCCACTGATCGCCATATCATCAACATGCTTTTGCTCAACATTAACTGCTGACGGACCATCCCAGTGATACGTGCCTACTGCATATGCATTCTCAGGTCATTACATGCCCAGATAGACAGCAACTGCCGTTTCCGAAGTAAACATGTCAATTTCAGCATGTACATTGCTAATTTATAGCTCGACAAGGCTCATAGCGTACATCCACTCTTGCCACAACTGTTGTTTACACGAAGGGAATATCATATATTTTCACCTCTCACGGGTCACGCATCGACGTCGGTGTTAAGCCGTGAGTGATATAAGTACATTCACTGATCGCTCAGGCCATAGGTTACACGTTCGTTCCGAGAAATAAGCTAATGAGAAAATGGTTATGATGAACGTTGGGTTTATGTCGGGAAGAATGATAATCGGTTAGTTATGGCATAGGTTAAAAGTTTAATACCTGTCGGTAGATCTATTTCCGCATACATGTGCACAACAATTCAAAGCGCATGTTTTGAGGTAACGTTGCGGTAAAACTGTGACTATCTTTAGATAAAGAAGTACAGACAGATAGAGATAGCTTCCTGTTCGGAGGGAAAGTACTTACATTCTGGTTATAATGAAGGTTTCGTGTAGCAGAAAGAAATTGCCATTTAAACCAGTGAAGTGAAAACCAGACCTTACTCACAATAATATCATGTATAGAAGATACAATGACAAAAGGATATAATCATGAACACCATATTACTTTGTTTGCCATTTTGAGATGAGATAAAATGCGAAAACAACAGGAATGACGTTGTTAAAACATCCATTATTGCAAGTATTTATCCAATTTTCAGAGTGAGTGAGTATGCTATAACTGGGCTAATTGTAATATCACGGAGGGGAACACCACAAAAGGGTTTCTTACATTGCAGCCATGTGGGGAATCGAACCCGGGTCTTCGGCGTGACGAGCGTAGCCCTTCCCTGCCCCCTTCCCCGCAAAGTTTCAGAACAAATGATATTTTAATCAATAAAATGGCAACGACGTCCCAGACAAATATTAATATTGGAATAGTAACCATTGTAAGATTATAACCAGAAACCTTTGGGGTATGAAATCTTGTTCTGAGAAAGACATAGCATTGTAAACAAGATGGCAAATAACTTGTGGTATTTTCGACCAGGAAAGAACGTTTCATTTTGCCGTGAAGATTTGAATTGTGGATGCTTCAGAGGTAATGAAGTGACGGAACGATGAACACATCCAGCTTCACATAGATAAACGAGAAAGAGATTCAAAAAGGGGAACGGTGACAAAAACGCCGCAATCAAGTCGAGTAAAAAACAGTAATTTTCATGCACAAATTACCTCTTAATCAACGTATAGATTTGTTTAAGTAAGACAAAGTAAAAGGACACCCTCATTTATCATGAAAAGAACCAAAATGTTTTTAAGCCAAACCAAACTTGCACTGAAGAATCTCTGATCAAGACAATTCACCATTAGGCAGACCGTCATAGCAGGTGCTGGGAAAACTTTTTTGCTGACTAAAAACATCTCGTTCTGGAAGGAGAATGATGAGCTTAGCTTTCGCGTTGCATGATTTAGAGGTTCACTGTCCAAGGATCTGTATCGTCTTGCATCCCAGGAGTCGTCTCTGCTTGTAGCGACGTTGTCCACTGACGTGAAAACCGCGGTTTTTGTGGCTACAAATTCAGTTAAACCCCAGTGCTGTTGTTCTTCTGTTTCAGAAAATATGGAATGAGGTGAGATCTGTGGATGTGAATGTCGAAGGTGGGGAGAGGGGAGGGATCACTCCAGGGGTGCAGGTCCACAATCGAGGGGAGGGATACCTCCAGGGTGCTGCCAGTGAAAACCTTGTTTGCAAGTTCACCATCGAGGGGAGGGATCTTTGAAGGAGTATATTGTTTGTGAGAGTTTACACGTCCACCACCGAGGGGAGAGATCTCTCCAGAGGAGCCGCTTGTGAGGGTTTACATGTTCACCATGGGGGTCAGGATCTCTCCACAGGACCTGCTTGTGAGGGTTTATATATTCACCGCCGAGAAGAGGGGTCTCTCTAGAAGTGTTGCTTATAAGGGTTTACCGAGGGGAGGGATCTTTCCAGAAGTGGGGCTTATGAGGGTTTACATGTTCATCGCCGAGGGGAGGGATCTCCCCAGGGGTAGTGTTTGTGAGGGTTTACACGTTCACCACTGAGCGATTGTGTGTGGATTTACATTTTGGGCACGTCTCCCACGCACGCACACCAGACACAGCTCTTCAGATTGACTGACGGAATGAGCAAACGCTTTCAACTATGTACACCATGTTGTAATTTAAATACCACTCACACAATGGTGAACCAAACTCACTCAACACTCAGGAGCATACACATATAACATTGAACACCTTTGAATGGAAATTGACCTACGTGGACACTTTGAGATATCCTATATGTAAGTTTGACTCAACTGAAATATGAAGGAATACCTGTTACTTCGAGAAGACAGTAAGCTTGAGTTTGATTGTAAGTTGGATTAAAAGATTGTATTTTCTAAGGGCGGTGGAGTAGCCTAGTGGTTAAAGCGTTGACTCGTCACGTTGAAGGCCTAGGATCGAATCTCCACATGAGTACAATGAGTGAAGCACATTTCTGGTGTTGGTAAGATCGGCGTAAAACCAAACTCGGTTGTATTTTCTTCGTTATCAAATATAAAGTGAACGTTAGCTAGGTCTCCCAAGATCAGAGAGTCAGACGTAAACTGCAGCATTACATGTCACTTCCTTGCAAACTTAAGCCTATATAATTCTATATCTGAGACATCCCAACCAACTAACGTTAATGACCGATCAAAATCACATTAGGACGTACAGCGATCATATAACATGGCATAGATAGACACTCGAGTAGTACTTCGCTGAATTAGCATCATGCGCTATGGGCATGAGAGTAATCAATACACTACATGGTGGGGTGGAGGACACGGATACGTCGAACGCTCCACAAATCTTCTGATATATCTTATAGCTGACTGAACTGACTTTGGAAAGACATTGTATGAATCGATGATGAATAGCTTCCGGATCAGTCGTTGAAATAAATCCGAATGATATCATATCGATGTAATAACGTTTAATGTTAAGTTGTGGTATGTTTGTCGCTGGGCGAATTTTATTGCTGGGTCTTATTCAACATGTGAATAGTGGTTCCACAGATGGACGATCCTTGCTGTTCAGTCTAGTCTGTAACAGGAGTGATTCTGCTTGACATATGATATGCTGAATTAATCAGCAAACTATTACGGTTGTACCCTAAATTGAAATCATTTAGAAATTACAGAAACGAAATGTGACCATGTCATCCTAATGTTTTCGGCAAATGTAGAAATTTGGCACCAAGTACTTAAGCAGTTTGTTTGGGGGTTCTTTTTCGCTTTTTTTGTTTGTTTTGTTTTGGTTTCGGATCTGTATGATCTTTTGGGAATGAAGCTAAAAGAATAGCAGCATATAAAGGCAGATTAGTGGTATATAATCTTGTGTTCTGTCTCCATTTTTTATCACATGCAAACTAGGGGTGGAATTTTCACCTAAAAACGAAACGTCACAGTCGTATTACAGTACAAATGTTGACTAGCCATAGAACGTGGTTTTCCTTCGTATATGATGTGGCTTCGACATACATATATTTTGTGGGGCATGTGCTATCAGCAAGTACATCTATTCGACGTGAGGTCACACCACATAGTATTGCTCGCTTCACCACCATGAAAACAGCATCCGACAAGCAAAACAGACAATGTGAATAGTTTTCTCATCTGACTAGTTTGAGACACGCCCTGTCTGTTTGTCTACATAGATGCCCGATTTCAGTCGTCTCCAGGAAGATGTTTATCGTCTGCTGAACGACGCCATCTGGTGGCTTGTAGTGTTTTGGCAGACGACTTCCGGTATATCGGGGTCATCGTGACCAGGATCAAGAGCAGGCCTACTATATGTTATTTGTTTAAGTGGCATCTGTTCGCGTGGCACCCATACCATTTTGTCATCTCTACTGTAAGTAACACACTCCGGACAACACCGGTCAGCGATGACCTCATCCTCGGCACAACGGTGTCGTCACTGGGTGTTAACTCAGCTATCAAACGAAACAGGTACACTACCGGGGAACATAAAAAATGGGGATGCCACGATTTACCGATGCACCGTTGCACGATTCGTGTGATTTTATATCTATTCGGGCTTTGTTTTTACGTGTAAAAGGGTTACTATTTCGAGTCTTAACACGTTTGCCTCATGCATTTCTTTACACAAAACAGCAAACATGACTTGTTTAGAGTGAGTGCTGGGTACTTGGTTGATGGGTAGTTGTCCTTTCTCCATTAATCTCTACCTATAACCTATGACTTGGATTAGCTGTTGACAGTTTTTCAGTGAACATCTTCCCATCAAGAGAAGGCTGCCTGTTATGCAGAAACTGTCGAAAGTACCAGTAGTCAGACACCTGTCGTATGGTGAGGCACATGTATCGTCAACCTAAGAAAGAATACACGTTATCCCATGTCTAATGGTGGCTGAAATGAACTAAAAATGGTAGTTATTCTGTGTTAATGATTTTGAAGGTACCACAGCTGTCCTGAATCGTAAGTTCACAGTGGTATGGCGATTGTTGTCGGCTTTTAGTAACATTTTGTAATATTTGTAAGTTTTGATCAATTCCAGTTTTTGCGTGTCTACTTTCATTTTCTACACTACACAATGACAAACGGACGTTGGATTAGAACGGTTGTGGTTAGAGTAATACCTTCCTCAATAATCTCCATGGTATACGTTCCGATAAATCTCCACTAGTATGGGGTTATACATTTGGTTGTACATACAGCTTTGATTAAATATATCTGATATAATTACATTCAGGATGTACTGTATATGCTATCGGTCTGTCCGTTTCTTATTTTACTGAATGCAGCGATCACGAGCAGCGATATGCACGGTGTCGTGTCCCGGAGGTAGATTAAGTTGCGTGCCGCTGTTGTATGCTAAAACCCCAGAAAATTTTATCAAAATCCGGATGTAATTTAACCCGCGAGGGAACGACAATCTTATTAATGGATTTGAAACATTATTGTCTTAGAAACTCCCTCTGGCCCTGTCATGTTTTTACGATTAATTCTTTGCAACATTTTAGCATTTATCTTTAATGTTCGAATCACCCGAAATCCATTGGTCTGTGTTTTGTACATTGTTTATATGACCAAAGAAATCATAATGATTTCATTCGTGGATTTATATTTTAGTACTGTTCGCAGATCACACTTCACTTCTAACATGTGAAGAAATCATGGTGCACAGTCGCTATGTTGCGTGTAGAGCTGCATATTGTCATGTTATGCGTGTCAGAAACGGATATAAGGGCAGAGGTGGTTGTACTTTTTCGCCTATTCGAATACTTTTGTGAATCCTTATAAAAGGTTTAAGACCGATTCATTGTCAAATCAAAAGAAACGTTAGTTTAATCATTCTCAATTCGTCAGCGCCATACCTGTGTACACAGGCCTCCCTTCAGCGTGGGCGCAGTGGGGTAGCCAAGTGCTTAAGATTTCGCTGAAGACCCGGCCTCGACCCCCCACACGGGGGTTGTTAACTGGTCGCGAGGGGGCCATGGGCTCATGTACCCTCGAGGTGTGTTTATGTTCCCCGAGTTCGCTGGCGACATGAGCCCATGGACCCCGAGGGATCAGTGAACAACGTATTTATCTTACCGAACTCCTGAATTGTAATTTTGAACTGTTTGAAGCACTTCTGTTGAACGCGAGGCGAATCGCCAATTTGCAGACGGCACAAGGTAAACAGATTTAGAGTTATTTCCCTTCCATCGATTTTCAATCGCAAAATATCTATCGGTAGTTTCCGTGCTTTGTGCGTGATTCAGTGTCATTCGAGACAAAGAAGTACTACCATGAAGCATCAGAAGAATTCGGAATTCCCAGCTGTGTACACTGAAAATAATGCATCGCCAGTAAGCGGGGTACATTGAAAATAGTAGAATAGCGCTTAGCCAATCGGAAAGCGACATTCATATGTGAGGTAAGATAATGTGTGAAGTCCATTTCTGGTGCACCCCGCGGTGATATTGCTTGAATATTGCTAAAAGCGGCGTAAAAAATACACTCACTTTCGTCTGTGTCAAGCGTCTCAAGGGCCGTAGTAGTATTCGCCCCAACCCGTTTATATCTCCAGTTGGCGATGCGTCAGTAACAGTTTCAAAGCAACATTAAGATCAATAGTTTCCTGATCCGGAAACCACTCGAGCCTCAGTGGA